>NC_140478.1:13304709-14504709 GCF_051167445.1 Perissodus microlepis
TTGAGCGTGACACGGCAGGGAGGAGGGGAGCGCCCCTGCTCTCAGGGCGGGGAGACCTTGTTTGTCATGCCCAACGGCTGGGTGAAGTCAGGAGAGCTAGACCCCGGTTTCCTGCCCACTCCGGAGCACACACCCCAGCAGAAACGCAGAGGCCTGCGGCTGTCCGACTCCAACTCTGGAGGGTGGGACACAAGTCAGACCTACCTCGGGGGAGGTTCTGTAGGTCTGGGTTCACCCTGTCGCATGCCCCCCTCTGTTTACCTGACCACCAGACTCTTCCAGCAAGGCGGAGGTGGAAGACACAGCGGCGACAGCCGAGGGAATGACACGCCACGCCAGCACTATGTCTGTCTGAGCAAGCAAGAAAAAGCGAAGGGGACGCCCAAAGCCCCCCTCAGGAAGTCTGCAGTAGAATATGTTTACCCCATGACCCCCCAGGACTCACCTGAGCGTCGGAGGGTGGTCTCAGCACCCAGCGCACCAATGGAGTACAGCGAGCCACTGCCTTTGCGTTGGCCAGCCCAGGAAGGATACATCCTCAGCAGCCACGGGATGGTTCCCGTCCCCCTGCCTCCCCCGTCAATGCCCGCTCCCAGCAGCCAAGCTTATGTGTCCCAGCAACACAACCCCGGGCTGAGCAGGGCTCTCCTGAGAGGGGCCCTGGAGCGAGGGGAGCTGGGTGAGCTGGTGGATCTCAGCCAGCTGATGAGTAAGAAGAACTGCAGTGATAGGACTCAGGCTGGCCAGTGACTGTGGAGGAAACCAATTCTGTTTCCAGGGCTCTTTGTTTTGTTTACATAAATGTCCTTACTCTTTATTCTGCCTGTCACTCTCTCCCTTCTCTTTTCCCCACATCTTTATTTCATTGTCATTTCGGCCCACTACCCCACTGCATAATCTTCTCTGTCAGTCTCTCAGGCAACCCCTCTTTCACCCCGTGATGAGCCTCTCCTTATGACTGGCTGCTGGGTCTGCCGCTCATATCCTGGCTCACATTAATTGGTCAGATGGACTGAGGTTGTTGCTGTGTCTGCATTGCAGAGTTGCCTCCCTCTCCTGATCTTAGTGGCAGCAGGGAGAGAGAGAGAATAGAGGGGAGCAAAGAAGATGGAAAGAGAGCAGAAGGGGGGGAGCAGAGAGGACGAGGATGAAAATGGACGTGGCACTTAGATACTGCGTTCACTGTGCAGATTGACTGCAGAGCCAGTCGAATGCTCCTGCAATAGTGGGATGCTTTTCCCTTCATGGATAGCATTAACAAGACTGCTAGCCATCTGTTCCCCACTGCATTACCTGTTGGTGTGATTGCCAACTGGGTACTTGAAGTGAAATTGGAAATTCTGAACATCTTTAAAGTATCTGAAGCTCCAGGTGAAAAAAAATGGTCATTCTCTCAAGACAGATATTGAACCTATAAGTCCTTCAGTTTTTTCCCCGCTCTTTCTCCTTGCTGCACACATACAAGTACATGTATTTGTACAGGTGGGTATTTAGTATTCTGTGTATACGAAGGAGCATGACTTGTGTGCCAGATGCCTCTAACCTGTCTCGTGGGGATATGGGACCATAACTCACGTCTTTGGAGTGCAGGGCGCAGGACTGGAACGTCAGCACTATTCCTGCCAAATGCATGCTCTCTGTAATGACGGCATCTCAGCTGTCCATCACTCAATTCGTTTCTTCCTTCCACTCTATGTACTCTTTAACAACCAATAATTCCACAAGGACATCAGGTGGGATTGCACCACAGCACTGGACTGACAGAAAAATCACAAATGACAGAAATATAGACAGAAAGGCAGGAGGCGTTTTGGAGAATATAATGTATAAGAACTGCAGTGTAAGAACACCTTGTCCTTCACTGTCACCTTATGGTTTTTTCTGCTTACACACACACACACACACACACACATTCATTCATTAGGTCTGCATTATAGAACGCAGTCCAGTTTTACGGGACAAGATTTCCCCTTAGGCTCACAGTGGGTCAAGGTCCCACAGATGTAATACAGAGCACAGTGGCAGTTACAGTGGGGATGATTGAAACCTCTGGCTCATCTTAGAGCCAACAGGGGTGAGGGGAAATGTTCTCAGCTGGCAAATGGGACTATATATTCAGCCCATCAAAGTGTCCGCGGTGCCACGAAATGGTCGGCCTTTAGATCAACACAACACGGTTTAAACGTGTTGCAGCAGTAAAACAGAGACCAGATAAAGAGGGCAGATGGAAAAAAGGAAATAAAAACACGATCATATGAAGGTGCAAGAACTAAAACTACTGTGGGAAACAATGAGAATCTGTTACAGCTGACTGGGTGACTTGACGGTCAACCCTCCGGTCTACTAGACGACAAATGAATGCTGGTTTGCGCTGAATCCGAAGTGAGCAGCAATATATGGTTTATATGTACATAGTAAACTTTAATTTAGGTGAGACCATAATGTTAGACAAACAGTAACTTAGAAAAAATATAGACAGGCATCAGCTTGGAAACAAAAATATGCATTTTACTGTCTCATTATAAGAGTAACGTGGAAAATTCTCACAGTGACCTGCTCCAAGATGGAAATGTCCAAGACACTACGCATCGCCAGTGTCTTTTTTTCTTTTCTTTACTTCAATGTGCCAAACCCAAGTGAAGAATGATTTAGTGATGCCTGATTAATGAAGCAAAAAAAAAGAGTGGGAGAAACTTTAAAAGTGCCATGAAAACATAATTTAAGTCAGCAGTGCACCTTCCTCACGTACTGTGGTGTTGAAGAACTCACTTCTTGCAGTATACTTCTTATAATTCTGCCTTTGACGTAACGCGATGAATGTTTCTTCTTTTTTTCATTGAGATGCTGACTTGTACTGTTGTTAAAATACACTTTTTTCAGCTCTCTTCATGTGACGCTCCTGATGCTGAATGTTAAAAACACTATTTGAGGGTCTGTTTGTAAATTACTTTTACTTAAAGGGACGGTTCACCTCTGAAATGAAATGTATGTATTCTTCCTCTGGTCTGCTTTGCTTTATTTTATTTTATCCATAGTGTGAGTTGCTCCTTTAGAGACATCAGCTGTAGAAGTACTTGTCCGCTCTTGAATATAATGGAAAGAGATGACCATTTCCTTGTGCTTTTCAAAAATAAAAATAAAAACTCAGCAGTTATGTCCCTTTCCACACATCATGATGCAGTTGCTCAAAAAAACCCGGAAAAACAACAAAGCTTGCTGTAAGCAGTTTGTCATTGGAACTATTTTCTCCGTAACGTTTAATCATTGGTGAGAAGGAGCCTGACGCTTCCTTCTGCATAGTGACATATGTTGCTGATGTAGTTTGGTTCCTCCATGAAACTGCCTACATCAAGGTTTGTGGGCTGTTTTTTTTTTTTTAATCCAAGTAACACTTTTTGTAGAAATATTGCAGCTGAATCTTTCAAATGTAGTGTTTCAGCACTTTGTGCAACACAAGGCAACTGCAATGTGCTTCCATTATATTCAAGAGAAGGCTGACGTTTCTACAGCTGATGTATCTCCAACACGTTTTAGATCTATAGAAAGCACAGCAGACCGGAAAAAAAACCCTGATCTTAGGTTTAATACATCACGCCATATACTGTACATATGTAAGCATACATTACATACTCTGTCATGCCCTTTATGATCAACACTATTAATGTTTTCGCTGATGCCGTGACATGAACTGAATAGCAGATATCTAACAATAATAATAATGTTTTATAAGTAGTTCATAAGCAAACCCTCAAATGGACTGAAGTGCATTGAGGGAACACTGTGTAGCTCATTTCCTGATTATGGACGTTTCGTTGTGTAGTCTGTAGTCTGGTGATTGTCTGTCTGTCATCGTCAACCAACTGCCATACTGGAGGATCTTGAAAACCGCTCGTCAGCATCCCGAGTGAATGAATGTAATCACTTCTTTTGTTTGGCACCATTACAATGTGCAGAAATAAGGAAAAGCACAAACTGTGTGGGGGTTTCTTTCCTTTTCTTTCTAAAAGGGAGCTGTTCTGTATAACATTTGTGAATAATGTAAATAACCATCCTGAATGTATTGTGTACCTGTGTGGTTTCAGGGATGGGGGTGTGGAAATTGGGAGGGGGGGGGGGGGGGATCCGTGCTCTTCTAAGGCAGCACGGTTGCTGAAGTGCGAGGCTATTTTTTCGGTGACGATACTGTGAATAAGACGTATGTACAGTATTTACGTGACTATTGGCTGAACGCAGACTTCAGCAGTTTCCTTCCTGTCGTTAGAGTAGAGTCGCAGGCCTGACCTCAGTCTGAGCTGAGCCGTCTCATTTGACTGATGCCTGCCAAGTTTTGCAGTCGCTAAGCCACTGCTGATATAATAATCATCAATCTTTGGAGTACTGCTATTAAATGGCATTATATAATTGACTGCTAATGTTGTCGCGTGTGGTTTTGAATGCACTCATTAAAATAAATGCATGTCATTATGCACGTGCCCACGCACACAGTGCACACACAAATGCACAGTCACTAATGCAGCATGATTGCTTCACTGCCGTCTAGAGTGATGTGTATATCATTATCGCAGTTTATTTTCTTTAAATGAGACATATTTGTCTCGAGACTGGCAGCTTTAGGCTTCAGAGCAGACAGATTCAGAGCAGAGGAAGTGGAAAATCTTTCAAGCATGTGCTTTTCTTGCCACTAGAGGGAGCTGGACACTGGCCTGCATTCATGTGCTCCTGGGTTTCACACAGGAAGGAGTGAAGGACACAAGCTCCCATGGGCCCCCTTCTGTTAAGTGCACATTGTCTATCTGTGCTGCTATACGCCTGAGACAGACTGATGTTTTGATGAGAGGTGTGTAGCAAAGCTGGCAAAGCAAAGCCTTTGTTATCTCCTTTCCTGTTTTGCTATGAACATCACACAGACAGCACGGAAGACATAATGGGTTTTAAAAAAATACAGATATTTATAGCTTAAGACAAATATAAAACATACATAACACATATTAACTAAGACTTAATACAGCAATTTATTGAGTCAGTCCAAGCCAGGTGTTAAAGACAACTGATATATACCAATGAGTCACTGGGAAATAAACACAGATAAAAAAAGAAAAAGAAATCCATTCTCTTCCACTTATCCAATTCAGGTTTACAGGGGTTGATGCCATTTACCATATGAGCTGTGACAACCTGTCACAGGCCTAAAAGAGAAACAGACAACCATTCACACTTATGGGCAATTTAAATGACCATGGACTAGAAGGAAGGAAGCCAGAGTACCCACAGACAACATGCAAACTCCACACAGACAGTTGATTCAAACCCAGGACCTTCTTGCTTTGCGTCAACACTACTAATCTTGCTGTGCAACTAATACAAATTTCCATAGCTAACCAGGAATATTTGTGTACTTCATAGACTATAAAATTGCCTCTGCGAAAAAGGAATCATATGTCATAATACACAAAAAAGAACAAATCACAAAAAACGGTCAAATATTTCTTTTAATGCAATAAGTCAATCAGCTGCTCCATTGCTAAGTAACTCAAAGGGAACCAATGTTTTAAAAGTCAAAAAATGTCTTGAGAGAAGCAGCAAGAGACATTTTTAAAATGGTCAAAAAGTAGCAGCGGTATTCCAACTTTTTGTGAAAACCAAATGTATCAAGTTGATTCCTGTGATTCTCACAGTGTACCACAGCTTCTTCACTTTAATTCTCAGAGATTTCAGGTGCTTGTCTTCAGCAAATGTCAATCAGAGCAGGTGAAATTTACTAGAAAGCCCCTTCATGCATTGTGGTGCCATCAGTGTGGCAGCATGCCTATATGTGCAGTAAATGTGAGTTTTACATTAATATTCTTTAAGTCCTTAGATTGGTTTTGTTAAGCATTGGTAGGCATGGTAATCAGCTTTTGCTGTTGCAGACTACAAACAGTTCGTGGCAACCAAGGGAACAGTCAGATATATCTAAGCTGTCAGAAAAAATCATCCATACGAGTCACAGATTATTCACTTAAATTATGCATGAGGGATGGATGTTTTTGACAGATTTCTAAAGTATTTGTGTTTTCTTGTTTTTATGACAGGTGGTCTATTAGAGTTTCTTAAAAATGTGTGTGGAGATGACAAAACAGCACCTAAATGAAATACATTTAAGTTAGCATACATCTTGTTGTCTGATATCTGTCACTGAAAAAACATTCACCTAAGTTAAACAGCAGCTCTGACTCATTGTGGTCATTTGACCTGTATTTTTGCCCATGTGTTCTACATATTTATCAAAGCCTCAGGCTTTAAGATCTTCTTCTAGTTTAACTTCAAATATAACTGAACTTTAACGGTATTTTTGCCTCTTTGAATAACACACTCAAATGCTGCCTTAAGAGTTACGTGCTTTTGAATAAAAGCCTTTCAATAAAAAACAATAGCTGATGGAATCGAAACAGCAATTTGTGCCAGTAATCCATTCAGACCAGAGTAAATACTTGTGCACAGTAGTGCTTTTGCATATCCAGTCTTCCTGTGGCTCGTCAAAGAGGTCAGCAATGAAGGCGATATGGATCGGCGTGTAACAGACGATAAACACAATCATATTGGCTGTGACTATGCCAACAATGTTTTTCTTCTCCTCTGACTTGTCGGCCTCCTTTAAAAACATACGGATGATCCGAGTGGAGCAGAAAACGACGATCAGGAGTGGGATGAGAAAACCTATAAATATCACTGACGTGATACTCCATGTACGATGTGGAATATTTTTACATCGTTCAAAACATGTCCAGAGTTTTTCAGGATAGTTGTCCTTGCGGACTATAATGCATGCTGTTATCACAACTACCCAAATGACCAAACACACTGCAAAAGCTATCTGTTTCTTCCGTCTCCATGATCTGGCACGCAGTGGGAATCTTATACTCAGGTAGCGTTGGACACTGATGGCTGCTGTTGTGAAGATGCTGGCATACATGTTGATAAAATGTACGTACATGAGAAAGGTACAAAAGTAAGTTACAGGCAGGCAGGAGAAGGCGTCGTAAATCCTGAAGCTCAGGAAAAGGATGAGGGAAAAATCTGCAATGTTCAGGTTCAACATATAGATGTGGGTGTCTGTCCACGAGCGCCGTACGGTAATGAAGGCATACAGAGCAGCAGCATTTATCAGGAAACCCAGAAGAAACAAAGTTGCGTAACCCAGACCCTGAAGATAATCCACTGTGCAATTCGTGGAACAGTTGGTGGTAATGTTGCAAATGGTCTCATTTGCAGACATATTGTTCAGTATCTGTGGCCCTGCGTTAGAATCAAACAGAGTAATACGTTAATTACTTGTCTAGATAAGTGAGCAAATCAGTCATAATAATCCACATGTTACTCATTAAAATGTGTGTACTGTATATATTTTCAACTCTTCAGGGAATATTTTCATGACATATGTACATTAAAGTGTACAATGCTGCCTTGGAGTAACTGTTAACTCTTACTTTTTAGCACAAAATGTCCTCACGTGTTACTGTATCTACCCTGGAGTTCAGCAAGTGTGGGAAACAGTGAAGTGATTAGAAGAAGTGAAAACGTAGAAGGCACTCGCTTGACTTTGCTTAGAGTTGCTACAGTCATGTGCTCTGCATATGTACTCAAAAATATTAACGCAGCAGTTAACAAGTTACATCATTATTTGAAAATAACTGTCTGGTAAGACTAAATATAAATACCTTGCAATATAAATTTCAGTTAAATGGTCGTATATAAATAAAATCAGATGTAACGATTATTCAAAATCTTCCCCTTTTTAAACAGTGAAACAAATGTATAAACTATCAAGCAGGCAATACATAACAAAGACAACTATTGCACACCAATAACTACAGGACTGCCTCACAATATTGTGTTCAACAGAACAAAAAAATGAAATTAAGTTTGCCCTTTCAACTATTCATTTCCAAACATGCAACACAAGCTTCTGCCTGTCTTCTTCATCCCCAAGAGGGAAACTCAATTCACAGCCAAGTGACATCAGCCAGTAAAGTATCAGCTAAGAAAAACTGTGAGAAACAGAAACTGTAACAAAGTAACGTGTCTGACTTCCTGATAGCGCTGAAATTTGTCAAAACTAGAAGAAAAATCTGATAAACTTTGAGTTCCTGATTAAAGTCAACCATCAGAAACCAAAACTCACCGGCTGAGATGCACTCTTCTTCATAAAGCTTGCTGAAGTGATTTATCGTACTGCTGCACCAGCATGTTTCCGTGTCAGTAACAAACGCCCGGAATTCAAATCTGCTGTTAGGTTGCCTCATTTCCTTCTTTGTTCATTTTGGTTTATAAATTTCATGAGAAACGTCCAGCAGCATGAGCTATATGGTGGTACACCACATCATGCCGGTTTCATGGCAGGCTAACAGTATCTATTTTCAGACTACCTGCTACACAGAAAGATGTGTGGTGAGAAAATGAAACTGGTGCAGATTTTTACGACTACACTTTGAATCTGTAGTACTTGCTGTTCGCATGCAATACGAGAAAATGTTTGTAAAGTTCTTACATTTTTTAATCAATACATTGCAATCCAACAAAGACAGGTTGGAACCAAAGAACCAACTCAGGGCAGTACAGTAACATTTCAAAGACATTTTTAAAAGTGTGTAGTTTTGTCCTTGTGCAGGAGTTCTAGTTATGTAGAAGTTTTTCCAGTTTGCTGGTGTGTGTTAACACAAAGCAGTGGATAAAAGACATCGGCACTGATCTTACTTAAGCAATTATTGCTGCTGATCAGTCTGGGCAAAGATTATAAGTCCATTATTCCACAGTCTTCTTCTTTCAACTGCTCTCTTTGGGGATCACCGTCGTAGATCATTTGCTTCCGTCTCATCCTATTTCTGCTATAATCCTCTGTCACACCAACCGTCTGCATCTCCTCCCTCATTGTGGTCTTTTGTTCTCCTCCTGCCTGCTCTTTCTGCTATCCTCTCTTCACTCTCTTCTTCAACTTTCTTTTGCACCATCTGTTACTTAAGATGGTTGACCACAGGAATTCAAAATCATCTACCTTAACTGCCACTACACCTTGCACTTTCACTGCTACACCTGCCTCCCATCCATCCACACACATATTCCGTCTTGTTTCTACAGGTTTCTCTCCAGAGCATACCTCCACCTTTCCAAGCACTCTTCCATTTGCTGCCTATTCTCACTACAGATAGCAATGTCGTCTGCAAACTTCACAGAGACTTGCCTGACCTCATCTATCAACCCATTCATCGTGATTGCAAACAAGAAGAGGCTCAGAGCTGATCCCTGATGTAATGCTACCCCCATCCTCAGTCACTCCTACTGCAAACCTCACCACTGTCTTCCTGCATGTTCTGCATCACCTTCACATACTTCTCTGCCACTCCTGCCGTACAGCACCATAGTTCCACCTTTATATGCTTTCTCTACATCTACAGGTCAACTTCTTCTGACCTTCTCCATCAACACTCTTCACACAGACATTGCATCTGTAGGGCTCCTAGCTTTAACAGCCCTTTTCCATATCTTCATGGTATAGCTCATGAACTTCATCCCTCCGTAGTTCTGTTCTGTAACAACACGCTTCTTAATCATTCCTCAAGCATCCTCTCACTCTACAAGATTGTGTTAAACATCCATCCATCCATCCATCCTCTTCTGCTTATCTGGGGCCAGGTCGCAGGGGTAGCAGCCTAAGAACCAGCATGCTTTCATTCTCTTCTTGGCTGCCCTCACTTCCTCCTTACTAATCCTCTCCACTTCCTGATTCACTAACTGCCCTCCACCCATCCTCCTCTCTCACTCATTTTCTTTAAGCATGAGCTCCTTAAAGTACTCCTTTCAACTTCTCAACTCACTCTCTTTACATATTAGCACATTTTCATATCTATCCTTAATCACCCTACACTACTGCACGTCCACTCCACCTCAGTCTGTCTGTTTAACTAGCTAATCAACACAACTCCTGTTCTCCACCTTAGTGTTTAGCCTCACATACAGCTCACTATAAGCCTTTGCATTTGCTTTTGTAACCTCTCTTTCTAGCTGTACACCTAGCCATCAAGTCTCCTTTTTCCTCTGTCTGGAGGATACACCAAAAACCTTCTTGGCTGTTTTCCTTTCCACTTCAGCTTTCAGAGATTGTCTCAACCCCTCCCTGAACTCTGTGCAACATTCGTCCTACTTCAACTTCCACCATTTTGTCCTAGCCTCTACTTCACTGGCTTTCTCTTCTTGATTTCTAAAATCATACATGCTACCACCCAGTGCTACCTAACTACATTCTCCCCTGACATCTCCTTTCTCTTTCCGGTTGCACTTCCTGGATACGATGTAGTCCACCCAATATTATGTCACCTTGTGAAATATATCTTCATGGCTATGGCTACTTCCATCCTTTTTTCCCAAAATCCACTACCATCTGTCCTTCTGCATTTCCCTTCTTAATACCACATCTACCAACACCTCCTCAAGACCTCTGTTCGCTTCACCAGTGTGTCCACTGAACTCAAATTGTTCCAATCACTGGTCGCTCTCCCCTGAGAACACTCTATTCCAATTTATTCAAAAATTCCTCTTTGTCTTCTGCCTGACATCCAGGCTGTGGGGTATATGCCCTACAAACATTTAAAATCACCCCTTCAATTTCCAGTTTCAAACTCATGATACGGTATGAGACTTTCTGCACCTCCACAACACTATTTACATGCTTTTCCTTCAAAATTATCTTTACTCCATTTCTCTCCCCATCTACACTATGGTAGAACACACTGAATCCCCCTCTAATGCTGAGCTCTTGCTCCCCTTCCACCTTGTCTCCTGCAAAAATGATAAATCTACCTTCATTTTGTGCATTATTTCAGAAAGCTCGCTCTCTTCGCCAGTTATACAGGGAGTACAGAATTATTAGGCAAATGAGTATTTTGTCCACTTCATCCTCTTCATGCATGTTGTCTTACTCCAAGCTGTATAGGCTCGAAAGCCTACTACCAATTAAGCATATTAGGTGATGTGCATCGCTGTAATGAGAAGGGGTGTGGTCTAATGACATCAACACCCTATATCAGGTGTGCATAATTATTAGGCAACGTCCTTTCCTTTGGCAAAATGGGTCAAAAGAAGGACTTGACAGGCTCAGAAAAGTCAAAAGTAGTGAGATATCTTGCAGAGGGATGCAGCAGTCTCAAAATTGCAAAGCTTCTGAAGCGTGATCATCGAACAATCAAGCGTTTCATTCAAAATAGTCAACAGGGTCGCAAGAAGCGTGTGGAAAAACCAAGGTGCAAAATAACTGCCCATGAACTGAGAAAAGTCAAGCGTGCAGCTGCCAAGATGCCACTTGCCACCAGTTTGGCCATATTTCAGAGCTGCAACATCACTGGAGTGCCCAAAAGCACAAGGTGTGCAATACTCAGAGACATGGCCAAGGTAAGAAAGGCTGAAAGACGACCACCACTGAACAAGACACACAAGCTGAAACGTCAAGACTGGGCCAAGAAATATCTCAAGACTGATTTTTCTAAGGTTTTATGGAATGATGAAATGAGAGTGAGTCTTGATGGGCCAGATGGATGGGCCCGTGGCTGGATTGGTAAAGGGCAGAGAGCTCCAGTCCGACTCAGACGCCAGCAAGGTGGAGGTGGAGTACTGGTTTGGGCTGGTATCATCAAAGATGAGCTTGTGGGGCCTTTTCGGGTTGAGGATGGAGTCAAGCTCAACTCCCAGTCCCACTGCCAGTTTCTGGAAGACACCTTCTTCAAGCAGTGGTACAGGAAGAAGTCTGCATCCTTCAAGAAAAACATGATTTTCATGCAGGACAATGCTCCATCACACGCGTCCAAGTACTCCACAGCGTGGCTGGCAAGAAAGGGTATAAAAGAAGAAAAACTAATGACATGGCCTCCTTGTTCACCTGATCTGAACCCCATTGAGAACCTGTGGTCCATCATCAAATGTGAGATTTACAAGGAGGGAAAACAGTACACCTCTCTGAACATTGTCTGGGAGGCTGTGGTTGCTGCTGCACGCAATGTTGATGGTGAACAGATCAAAACACTGACAGAATCCATGGATGGCAGGCTTTTGAGTGTCCTTGCAAAGAAAGGTGGCTATATTGGTCGCTGATTTGTTTTTGTTTTGTTTTTGAATGTCAGAAATGTATATTTGTGAATGTGGAGATGTTATATTGGTTTCACTGGTAAAAATAAATAATTGAAATGGGTATATATTTGTTTTTTGTTAAGTTGCCTAATAATTATGCACAGTAATAGTCACCTGCACACACAGATATCCCCCTAAAATAGCTAAAACTAAAAACAAACTAAAAACTACTTCCAAAAACATTCAGCTTTGATATTAATGAGTTTTTTGGGTTCATTGAGAACATGGTTGTTGTTCAATAAGAAAATTATTCCTCAAAAATACAACTTGCCTAATAATTCTGCACTCCCTGTATTCCCTACTTTAAAGTCCCGACTCAGTATTCCACTCTCTTGACTGCAGTGTGAGAAATTAATCACAACTTGAAAACATTTAAAACAGTGTCCAATCTTCCCAGAAGTGGACGTCTGAACAATTTCACCCCAAGGTCGAACTGCTCATTTCTCAAAGAGAACTGTCCAGGCCTTAGTCAGCATGTTAAAAGTTCATGACAGGAGGGTTGATGATTTGGGCTTGTTTTGCAGTAATTGAACTGGTAGTGAAATCCTCTGTATACTGAAGTATTCTAGAGTCAAATGTGAGACCATCTGTCTGACAGATAAACTGGGTTGTGCAACCCAAAAAATATCCAAAGCACAGCAGCAAATTTAACAAAGAATGCCTGAAAAAGAAAAAACTTGGAGTGTTGCAATTACCTGGTAAAAGTCAAGACTTCAACTTTGCCGAAATGCTGTGTCAAGACCTTGAGAAAGCTCTGCATAAACAAATACCCACAAACCTCAATGAACTGTAGCAACATTTTAGAGAAGAGTGATGAAATCATACAGAAAACAGTTAATTCCCATTATTGCTGCTAGTAGTGTTTCTACAAGCTATTGAATCACGGGGTGTAAACTTTCTTTTTCACTTGACAGTAGATTGTAAAGATAAAATGCACCAGAGGAGGCAGCAAATTTCACCAAGCACAAACAGGAAAGCGATGATCCTTGGAAAATATGTGTCAGTGTGTCAGCCCTGATTGTGAAAATGTTTAAGTCATTTTCTGTTGTCAGCAGATGAACCAGAAACCACCTATGATTTTTCCAAATGCTGTCAAAAGCAGACAGTCACAGCACAACAGCCAAAGACTCCAGGATTCAACATCTGTTTATGAGCATGCACAGATCATTGAAACAGACTGAGAGCTCACCAAGACATCTGCGGGACTTTTTCTACCTTTATTCTGCCTGATGAAACAGCTTCAGGCTCATGAGTTATTTTGTTAACATGTCCTCATCAAAGTGTTTCTATGATGAGGACATGTTTCTGAGGGTGACACTCATGTAAGCCAGACTCCGCACAGTCAATGGGAATTTAACTAGACAGGGCCACAGATTGGTCACAGAATATGTGTGCTTGTGTTTGTGTTTTTGTCACCGTAACCATAATAATGCATGTAATAATCATCATTATAATCCTTTATACAGCTGTGGTCCCACAGTGAGTTCAAGTTTTAGTGCACAAGTCCAGACAGCGATGGACAGTGAAGTGCTAGTTAGCAGCAGGCAACACACGCAACAGCCAGGATGTTAGTCATTCTGGCTCCTGGCAACATTTTATACAAAACCGTCATGGTGTGAGTGACTGATTCATAACGTGGGTTTTAAGCTTATACTTCCTGTCAATGATTTTTCAGGGACTATGATGACAAAGCACGAAATACTAGAAAACTAGAACTAGAAGAATGTTAGATTTTTTGCGTTAGACTTGGACTTCCACAAAAAAAAGTTGGAGCGGGCTGAAAGTTTATCCAAGGGAAGGGAATTACTGACGAAAAATACTGAGAGTGATCAACTGATTTTATATGGAGTGACTGAAAATGTAATCTGGAAAGGGTTTTTTTTTGACGGGCTTAATGGAAATAATGAGAAAACAGATGACAGAGCAGAGAGGCTCAAAGTGTGAGCTTGTCCTTTTACTAGTTAAAGCTATTTTAGGCCCTGCAGCTTGGTTTCAGGAAAGTTTTGCAGTCGCTTTTAAAAAAAAGAGTAATCGGCTCCATCCGTCTGGGTCCTCTGTGAACTAAACTGTGATCCTAGGGGAAAGCCTGAATATCAGAATTAAATGAGCATTGACCGTGGGCCTCTTTTTTAAATAGAGTGGCTTAAGTAAGTAAAATACCTGCAAATCAATGTAGTGCATCCAGACGATTTCCCATTATAACACCCTTTAACATTCATAACAAGATGAGGAACTCTATAAAGCGGAGGAAATGTCGGATTAGATGTAGTTTATCAGTAATTACAGTATGCATTTTGCAGTTATTACATTTTTTGGGGGGAGGGGGCAATCTTGTGATTTTATTAAAAGCTACTTTATGCCCTAAAGATATTATGCTCTAGAACAACGGGAGAAATCTAATATTGCACAGGATATGAAGGGGTTTGATATTTCAGATGCTGTCTGTTGTTCACATTAATTCGTTTGAAATCCCTTTAAGGCCTATCCTGTTTTCACAAAGATATTTCCCAGATCTACTTTGATCTGATATATTTTGTGGACATATTTGCTTGACTCACACGGGCCTGTCTGTTGATCCGCTCCTACCTGTCTCTCTCGCTCTGACTCCCTGCATTCGTTTCTGTCTGTCTGGTACTGTTTGAAAGTGCCCTTTACACGTCAGTAGTGAGGCGGGTAGTGCAGGGAGGTGGGGGTTTCCACAGCTCTAACTAGGTCAGTGAAGACACACCCCTTTCTACCCTGGCTGTGCCCCTGTTCCTCTCCCCCTCCTGCTTGTCTCCTTTCCTTTTTCCTCTGCTCCCTGCTGTGACGCAATGCAGACTTTCTGCAAACCTCCCGAAGCTGAAAAACACAGCACAGTCTTCCATTTCATTAACTGACTGACACATCCAACAAAACAGCCGCACAAAAAACAACTTTCATAGATGCCAACCCGGGCAAGATGAATCAGCTGCACCATGTGGACCTTCTAATCGGCCAAAGTTTCAATGATTTGGCCCGGCTTCTTGTTGTGATTACAGATTACATAATGGTCCGGCATTGCATAATGTTTGTGGGGGTTGTCAATCTGTGATCAGCCTTTTGCACATTTGGAGGAACAGTGCGGCCACCATAAAGTGTTGTTTGCTTTGGGAACAACATCCTCTTACAGAAAGTCAGCTGGTGCACACCAGTGATATAGCAGATAGAAATGAATGCATTTATCTGCAACTTGTGAAACCCATAACATATTCGGCCTGTTACTTGCGATGTGTCTGACACGTTCTTCGAACAGTTTGGACTGGAAATCACAAAATAAGCACAAGTGCTAACTCCATGTGTTACATAAGTCCAGCCTGTTATGGCACAATCCCGACACTGGATGTCTCCGTTTCTGCTTGCTGTGCTGCGATGAGTCATCTGGGAGGTTATATATGAACTGAATTATCAATCTCACTCATGCCTGATTCCTAAATGTATTTTGGTAAACAACAACCAGGAAATAGATCCTGCTATCTGTAGGTGTAGAGCTGATCTCACAAGCAAGAAAATATCACAAACTCCAGCCAACAACCATAAATGAGCTGCAAAATAAAAAAAGATTAATTCACTGATTTTTTTTTTTAGCCATAATATGGAGTGACAAAAGCATCGCTCTCCCCTGATTAGATCATTTGAGGCGCTTAGAGAAGCTGGATTTAAGAGAAAAGGAAGCAAGGACCTGATGGGAGTATGGGATGATGAAAGAAAATGGGAGGACAACACTGAGATAAAGCAGCAGAGTGCGGTTGTCCAGTAGTGCCCTGCCTGTTGGCACACAGCAGATTTAGGTCATCGGTGATTGAGGAAACACATCACTGTGAGGTGGAAAAGAAAACAGAGAAGAGAAAAGAAGTAGCTTCTTTCTATTCACTGAGCTCACTGGCCTTAATTAGCATGGGTGGAAATATCACACTGTTGTCAGCGTCCATGTGCTATTACATGTGCTAATCCATGTGCATTTGGTGTGTGTCTCAGTGTGTGCGCAGTCACAATGAGCTGGGTGTAACTGGGTCAAGTTCACATGGCAAAGCACGTTGTTTCATGCTGGAGATAAACACAACCTTGTTGCCATAGTAACATCTCTTCCCGCTTCCCACAACTTTGCATGCTATACATTTGTATTTGCATCAGATCTCAGCTGTATTGTTAACACATACACAAGCTACAGATTCAGGACAGTGTGTGACGTCCCACCAAATCCCACTGTTATCAGATGTGGATCTGAACGAATGCAATCAATCACGGCTGTCGACTGTTTGGATGATGTCTTCTCTAAATCAGAGGTTCCATGAGTAGTCCGAGTGCGTCAACACCACAGAGTTCTCCCTCTATTCAAGCATTCGTGGGTGTGGACGTGAACCTGCTTTTGTGAAGAACAAAGAGGAGAGAAACGTGGAAGGGTGGAGGAAAAGGCAGTGAGTGACAGAACGAGAGCTTTGCTGCTGATTGTGTTTGTCAAGACAAGTTCAGACATACTGGAGAAATTTAAACATAGGCTTGTGCGCGCGTGTGTAGTTAAATTGTTTACAAACTCAAATAACGATAGAGAACCTCTCCATGAAGGCATGTCTGAATTTAGCAACGTGAAAGAAAGACGCGTCCTGTTTAGCAGACACGCTGGTATGCTGCACATGCCACGTTTGCTGGTGAGTGTTTATGTGGGTCAATAATGAAATTCTGATCCACTGAGAAAATCTCAGGATGTTTTTTTTTTAGAAAGATGAAAAGTGCTGGGACAATATCTAGAAATCCAGTAACTGAATAGATATGTGTAAAATAAGACAAATGCCTGTGAAAGTACAGTAAACAAGTTTGGAGTTGCTTGTTTAGAGTCACCAGGAAATGCAATTTAATATTAGAACATAAGATATTTACAACTAAATAAGCTAGGCTATTACGTTGTTGTTATTTGTTTTTCTTGAGGAAATATACTCGGCATAACCTCATCTAATCTCTTCTATATTAAGTCTGCTTTTTTTTCCTCTAGGTGACAACACGTTTCATTGGAAGTGACCAAATGTTCCAACAAATGAGATCATATTGTATTCCAAATGTCTGTTCATCCATCCATCGATTTTCTTGGAGCCTTTCTTGGATAGGCTGGAGTCTATCACAGCTGTCATCTGGTGAGGGGCTAGGTTCACCCTGTTCAGGTCTCCAGTTTATTACAGGCCTAACACAGATAGACAGATAACCATTTACACAAGCGAATCACCAGTTTACCTAACACGCAGGCCTTTGGACTCTGGCGTAAGCCGGAGTACCTGGAAAGAACCAACATGGATATAGATACAGACTCCATACAGAAAGGCCGCAGCCAGCTGCTGCACTCAAACCAGTGCTGCTAACCACTGCACCACTGTGCCCCCTTACTCCACACTTGTTGCATGAATGCTTCAAGTAAAACATTTTGGTTTTTCTTGGTCTTTTCTTTATTTTATAAATAATTATGAAGGCACACAAAAAAACCCATCAACTGATCAAATTGAGCATCCAAAGTAAAAGCTGAATCGAAAGTTACCCCGAGGTGATGGTGGATTTAGCAAAAGGCTCGAGTTTCTATTACGCAAGCCACAAATCTATCGGTGGCATGAACAAAGACTTCTGTGTTTTCATTATTAACGTTTATTAGAGTCTCACACACACAAGATCTTTAACTCTGAAACATCCTGATGCTTACAAGACGATACAAGACAGCTTACAAGACACATACATATATAGATAGCTAGCTAGATAGCTAGATAGCTAGCTAGCTAGATAGATATGTATATATATAACTGAATGTCATCTGCATATAAGATGGCATGAAATGGCATTAAAAGGGCTCAAAATGTTTTGAAGGGGGGACAGACATAACAGAAACAGTAAACCTTGCAGCACACCACAGGAAAGTGCAGCGAAGAACCAGCCACAGAAAAAGATTGCTCAGACAGATATGAAGAGAACGCTACGCCACAGCAGACCACCAGCCTACCCATCCAGTATCTTGGTCTATCAAGCGTAACGTGACAATATGATCAAAACCGAACATTCTGCTGCATCAATATGCATCAAAATGTCACTGGGGATATGTTGTCACGTTTTGGTTTTCAAATGCGGCTTTGTATGCTACAAGCCTTGTGCCGTTGACGCTAAACCTTCAAATCAGATACTGAATTTTTTTTTTTATTATTGTAACTGATTATTATACAGGCCAAAAACACTACTATAAACAGCATGCCTGAGCTCCTATTACGAGTGCTGAGGAAGTGCTCGGTGAGATAATCTGTACCTTGTGACCCATGATTGAACTCGCAATATTCATCCCGCAGCCTTTATCAAACTGTGAAGTTGTGCAGTACATAAAAAATGAAACCGATAAGGGGAAACTAGGAGCGAAATGAAGCAGATGCACAAGTGTAAAGCTGTAACAGGAGCTGAAAGGAGGAAAAAAAAGAACTGAGAATGACATGTATGAAACATGGAGAAAAAAGTAGATTGTGACAGGAGAGAACAGCGCTCGCACTCTCTCTGACACACTGACCTAGTGACGCAGCAAAGCTCACAGTCCAGATTACAGAGCCGTGGCTTTTTAGAGCGGAGGGGAGGGGGGATTAACGGAGCCTCGAAACAGAAGAAAACAGGGAGCTTAACTGAATGAGGGAAGTAGGGATTACAGCTCAGTGGAACCTGAAATAATCCCAGCCAACTGACTGGCACAGCCCAGCACACACTGAGTGTGTGCATGTGTGTGTGTTTAAATTTCAACCTTCTTGAGGGTGAAAGCATTTCTGTACAAATTAGGAAATGAAAGGGCACAAGGCGGTGAATGTGGTGCATGAAAAATGTTGGTTAAACTGACCCCTGTTTGCATATAAATGTGTATGAGGAGCTAGACGCGAACGACGGGAGGTGATGCCGCTAACACAAGGAGAGAGAAAGAGAGCGAGATCGCCCATGGGGCCCCATTGAAACCATGTGCAGCCAATCAGTTACAGTTGGTCCCTCGTCCCTACAAAGACTCTTTGATGTGAGAGGACTTTAAATTCAACCCTGGGCAGGCACGAGGTTATACCGGCTTTGATGGCAGTCAGGAGAAACCTTATTCCATTCCTCACAACAAGACCTTGTGTATGACAAAAAAGGCTTGCTTGCCTGAGATTCAAAGATTCAGTGGCAAGCGCAGATTCAGTAGGTGGTGGAAAAATGTGAAAAATCAATTACTCTGAACTAAAAGCAGCTACACTGCTTTTCCATGTGTTTAGCTATAGTTCCCCATCCTACACGTTCTTATACACATTATTCAAAGGGCTCTTTCACAGCCTGTTTCATCTCAGAGAGCCAATTTTTCTGCATACCTCCTTTCTATACCTCTCTGATATAAATATCCATCCATTTATATATGACTTCTGCCGGCCTCCCCATCTGCTCCCTCATCCTGTTATGCTTCTCCTGGCAACCTTCCAAAGTCTTCTCCAGCTCTAAGCTCTTCTTCTTCCGCGCCTCTTCCCTCTTCACCTCTTACTTTATCAACAAAATGTCTGCCACATAAGAGCCAATGCCGAAGCCCCCCTTCGCCTCCCACTAACTCCCTCTCTCTCCCTCTTTTTGTCTCTCTTTCTGCTTCCTCTGCTGTCTAACTGAGCAGCACAGCCGTTACGTAAGAGCTAAGGTCAAAGTGTTGCTGCAGTTGTCAAGGGAAACACAGAACAGGGGGGGCTTTGGAGGAGATGCACGCATGACGAAAGACACGAAAAAAGAAAAACTGTGCCACAAAGAAGAGGATATTTATCGTGAGTGAAGGATTAAAAATACTGAGGAGTTTGAATTTATTTCACGCTGGCTGATACCGATTAGGACGAGGAAGTGTATAAATAAAAAAGATAACATACGAAAAACAAGGAAGGGGAAGAGGAAAAGGATCTCTGGAGGAAAAAATAAATGACTCTGGACATCTGTATGTGTGTGTCTGTGTATAGAGGAAAGCAAGGAAACAAAATAAAAATAAAAAAAATCTGTTGCTGTAGGTGTTCTGTGCTCAGCTGCTCCACTAACCTAGTTTGAGTAATCTCTGCCTTCATGCTGTTTCATAACAGTGATGCCAGCGCATTGCATCATAAGGCCACCCGCTACGGCAACACACACACACTCCTCCTGCTCCTTCACCCTCCCAGATCCTCATTAACACCCACAGGCTCATACTTTCCCAAGCACGCATATTCATCAGAGTTCAAATCCCTTTTATTGTTATTAATCAGTTAAAGACAGAGAAAACAAACGATTCACAAGAGCAACAGAATAACACATGCATCTGCAACAAAAATTGTTGCGATGTTGAGACCTGATAGTGAGATTAAATAAATGAGACGCAAATGCGATAACAGGGTTTCTATTGCATGCCCTTGCATGTGCAGTGCAGAAATATGAACACGAAACAGGAACCAGACTTTTGCAAAGCAAACCTGAGGTTACTGAGTCTAAACTTTGCTCAGTTCCACCGAGAATACACTGAGAGATGGTGAGCAATCACCGGGAAAACAGCCAGGAATATTTTCCCATCTATTCTTCCAAATTCAGATGAACACCACTGAGCAACAAAGCTCATCTGAGTGCACAAGCTGAAATAAATACTTTACAGACCCACAAAGTCAATCAGTCCTTGTCACAATAATCTAAATCCACTTTACCCCTCTGTTTCCCCCCTCCCTCTCTTTGAGGAGAAAGGTCGCTCATAAATGTTCAGGAATGGGACAAAAACTGCAAAAGGTGACATAAGCACAGAGGCTGAATAGAAGAGGCATTGTACAATTAGGAAAAGTTGAGTCAGTGGAGAAATAGTGCGATTTTATTCATGCTTTAAACCGTGAAACCAATATTTGAGGAGCTGGAGTCACTTACTTTATTCTTCAATGAGCACCCAACTGATTATTAGTTTATCAGCTTGAACATCAAGCTTGTTTCCAGGAGAAATATTCACTTTGAGCCTTTCATTTTTGCATTTCATTGAGGCCACATTTCCATACACCATTAATGCAAATCTGGAAAATATGCAACAAATGGTGTGTGTGTGTGTGTGTAGGGGGGGAGTACTCTCTGGTAAACAACAGCCTTTTGATAGCATCATGACGCTTGTTTACATCTTCAGCAAGAGCCTGATTAGACAGGTATTAAATTTACATTAATTTATAGGTCACAACCTGTGCTGTTACAGTAAATTATGTCTTATATGAGGGGAAACAGTGTGTTAAAGCAGAACTGACTGCAGGTTTAATTGCCTTCCTTTTCCCTGCTGGATGGTAATAATATTTATTTCTCACACTATAACTGTGTGCTGTCAGGAGTCCGGGGGAGGGGGGGGAACAACTCTTGAATCAAACGCCAAGCCACCTTAAACGCGCTCCCGACTGCGCGTCCCCGCGAGAGCTGAGAGAGGAGCTGTCGGCAGTGAGATCATGTGAGAGTACACGCTTGGAGAAAGTAGGTTAGCAGGGTAGACTGAGAGGAAAGCAGGCGGAGAAGTCACAGAGGCAAAAAGGGGGGGTCCGAGCACCGCTCTTCCACCGTGGGACTATTCTGTCAAGAAGAAGGAGGGGAAAAAAAGTTGATCCAAATCTATTCACCAGTGCGCGGAGACAGTTACGATGCGAACCAAAGCGACTTCGTACACTCTTTTATTTTCCCCGGACTTTACCGAGCGATAAAAAAGAAGAGTTTCGGATAGCTTTTTTTTTCTTTCCCCTGCCGTGGTTTGCGAAAGCTGCCTGCAGCTGGGACGAAGTTAATATTTACAGAGTCAGTTGACTCTGGCTCCAGCGCCGTATTCCCCTCTCTCCCCACTGTCACTTACAGTAAACCCATGTAGTCCAGTCTTCGTCGTTCTTTCCAGAAATAAGAAAACACCAAAATGAGAGGTAAGTTTACTTTTTTTTAAAAATATGTCACAATAAATGCGTGTGTTTTTTGGGGGTGAACTTTGTATTTTGTGGTTATGTACGGGCTGGAACAGCCACATGTGTGCGCACAGGGATTTAGGAGTGCGCCTGTTTTCCTCTCAGTTCGCGTTAATCCCTCATGACTGGATTATAGGCGCACAGAGCTGCACGCCAAACGCTAAAGGACACAGCGCTGGAGGCATGGCGTTCACTCGTGACAAATACTAAATGTTATACATGTTTACTTTTCTTTCTTTCTTTTTTCCTATGCATCTGCTTATTATGATAACATCAGACCAAGTCCTAAATGCACACATGCGCATTTGTGCTTTGTAACTTGTGCAGTGACAGACCTTACAAACCTACCTTTTCTAAATAAATAAATAAGAAAACTTGGCGCGATCTCACCTGAGACTCCTGTAAATTTTGCCAGGGCGTCCATGTTGGGGTTATGCAATGAGGAGAGGGAGGGGCGTGGAAGGAGGATGTTGTTAACCAAAACTAGAATTATGTAATCGAGATGTTATTTGACCTTATCAGGTCTCTAATCGGCTAAACTAACGCTTAAATAGGCCACATTTAGCAATAATCACGCAATCGAACATCATAATAATAATAAATTAAGACATAATCTTGAATTTGTAAACTTATAACCATATATTTTGTTAATATTTCCATATATTTGAAAAATAAAAGAGCCCTTCAAATGCGCTTGTTTTCGTGGTTTGTTTTTTTACAGCTGATGTTACAACACGGATCTGAGCAGCAGTTTGTGTAGTTGTGTTATTGTTGTGATGCGGTGGCTGTGGCAGCATGGCCGACTGTGTGAGTCTACAGAGGGAGACGGACCTGGCTGTTCCACTGACCTAGTTATGTCACCCAACGTTATACAGCACACACAGCGGAAGGAGGGGAAGCGGCTCCGGGAAGCGTCGTGCCGCCCGGACGTGCGGCTTCATGTGCGGTTACAGGCTCGATGTTCACCGTGTCGCTCCCTGACACAGGCTGAACTTGAACTTGGCCTTGGCCTTGGCCTGGAAAGAGGGCAGCTCCAAGTGATAAAGGGAAGGGGCTTTTATAGTGAAATACTAAAGATGGTTAGATACGATTTCACATGAAATCAAACTAGTCCTCAGATTTGCAAAAAATGCAAATCACTTTCATATGAATTTTTTTTACTCGTTGGATTAAGGCAGCATATGAGACAACCCCCTCCAATTACAGCTGTTTTAAAGAGGCTGATAGTGTTCTGATGGTTGGATCTGTTTATGTTTGGCAATTTGGGAGTTTTGGCCAGAGCAAGGATTACAATCTATCATGTACAGGAAAGGAGATTACCTGCAAGGAGTTTGGGGGGGGTTTGGCAGGGGAAGAAAGATTTTTTTTTTTCTTCTCTTGTACTTAAAAGATAGAGAGGTGGGGAGGTAGGGAAGGGGGGCATCTGGTGGAGGGAGTTTCCCTTTCTGGAAGGATATTCAAATGTAAACAATCCACAGCCCTTTCTTAGTTGGCTGCACTCAAAATGTAGTTTAGTCACACAACCTGTCGTGTCCTCACTGGAAAAGCACATCAGCATTTTTTGCTTTTTTATCCCATCTTGAATCGTTTTGGTTTCAGAGTGTTGAGTCATTCCAAATGTTTAGGCATGCAGATGGGCTCTGGCCTGTTGTGATGTCTGGGCTTCTGACACTTCCTCTCGTTTGCTGCACTAGACAGCACTTCTACAAAATGTGTTCCACTTATTTATAACCTAGCAGACAGTGAAAGATCACAAGACTCGTGTCATAAGCTGACAGCCAGTGTAGGAGGTCCGTGACTTTCTTAGCTCTGTTCTAATCTCTCCCAAGTGGGGCCTCAACTTGGGCCTCCACTTGCTTGTTTTTGCATCTTTTTAAATAAAGTAAGCTAAATGCACGGGTGGCCAGATTGTATATGTTAATTTAATGCATGCTGCAGTCTATATATACACATATACACACATATATATCTGTATGCATCTGCATCTGTATCATGCTTTCTAATTGGGTGTAGGCTTACAGTGTTTTTATATATATATATATATATATATATATATATATATATATATATATATATCTCAGAGATATAATTGAGCACATAGGTTGTTTAAGACGGTTCCAATGTAATGGAGTTCCAATGCAACAAGGAACAGTCACAGTGGACTGTTGTTATACAGCTCTGTGAAACACTGTAAGCCTACACCCAATTAGAAAGCATGATACAACAAGCACCTCAGTGTTTCCAGTATGTACAGTATAGAGCTCCAGCACAAGGCCTCCACCTTTTGTTGAAGGTATTATCTGCCAGTCATTATGAGTAGGTAGCAAAGAATTAAAGGCACGCCACCTTTTATAAAGACTAGGATCAATCTTGGTGTATCACTTGTTATTTTAACCCTTATAATAAACCGACACAAACAAATTGTCCTCCTTATAATTTCGTTTTTATGATTATATCATCGAGAAGTGGCATGTGTGCGTGTGTTCTTGCACGTATGTCTCAGGGAACATGTGGAAGGTAAAAATTCAGCTTTCTCTTTTATTAAGCTACTGACATACTGACCATTTGACCCGTAAGGCAGGCGGCTCCTGGGTGAATTACTGACTGTTTGTTCCTCGTTAGATGCAGAGAAGTGAACTGCTGGAAGCTCAAAGTCAGTGATTTTATTTCCTGTTTCTTTCTTTGCCTCTCCATACCCCACCCCTACTGAATTAGCCTCTTTAGAGATAACAAGGTTACACATTTAGCTGCCTGATAAACACTGTGAGGCCAACGTGTTTGCCTGAACCGTTAAAGAGTCTGTTCCCTGTTTATTTTGTGCAAAAGGTTTGGGTGCGCCAAAGTCCTAGAGACGAAACACCTGCCGTACTCAAACAATACTCTGCGTTTGCCATTTGTCATTTCTCATCATTTCTCATCATTTGTTATCATTTGTTACTAAGTTAATGTGTCACCCAGTAATAAAGCTACAGGATATATGAGCTATGTTAGCGAGAAGAAGAACTACCTTGATCCTTTTGGAGAGCTGGCTGTCTGAAGAGTGCTAAAGGTCACATACTTCAGACTAGTTTTCAGGGTTAAAGGTACATGTTTGGATTTTTTTGCAGTTTAGTGTGGCCACTGTTGCTGTGTCGCTATCAGCATTTCAAGCAGCTGAATTTTTATCAGGTTGTTAGATAACAGCAATAATTCTGTAAAGATTAGCCAACTATCTGACATCTGAATATCCCTTAATCACTAAAGGCACAAAAGTCTGAAAAAATTAGGACAAAATGGCTTCTAATACATGCATGGGCTTCATAGTCTTTAATCATGGTTAAAAATAATACTTTTACAGTGTTGGTCCAAAATCTAAATGCGTCAATTTGAGAGGGCATTTTTCACCATCCTATCACTACTAGTGTTTTTACGTCAAACATTAACCAGCCAATCAGAAGAAAGTTAACCAGTAATTAAAATAGCTGCTATTTGAAAACCTATTTTTCCACCGACTGCTTCTTTTGTAAGGCATGCCTCTTAATTTTCTGTATAGATTTTGTTTTCTATCTAATCAGTTTAACTGCATGGCTGTTCCTTATTCAGAGCGACTTTAAAACAGGGAACATAGTAGATGCATCTGTTTCTGTCTCTGGTTTTTCTTGGATGTCTGCACAGATTCAGAAAAGAGGCCCATGAAAGTATGTATGTGTGGTTGTAGCAACAGGGGTGGCTGGCTGGGCATCTGTGTTATTCTGGCTCTCAGCACAGGACAGGAATAGAAGCAGAAGCTCAATGTCAAAGACCTGGGAGAGGAGTGGGGGCTGAATAACTGACATTCAAGTTCAGAAATGGTATGGTTTGCATGGACAGCAGCCAGGGACAGGAAGAGAGGGCAATCACAGTTCTAGCAAATGTAGTTTATCTTTAATATAAAAGCAAGGTGAAGCCCTAATTAATCCATACAGAAGTAGGAGAAAACTGTGAAGGCCTGTGTTGGATATTAGGTAATGTGCAGTTTGTCTAGGCCTGATATCGTTGCCTTTCTTGTTAAATTTGGCTGTTATGCAACCAAGCCAGTGTGCTAATGCAGGCCACAAGCCTTCAGGGAAATGTTTTATGGCGAAGTCTGAGCATTGTTCAGCTCCACCTTAAAACTGCTCCGCAGCGCCGGGATCGCGCTCGCCTCCCTCTCCCCCTGCAGTGGGAAAGTGTGTCAGTAGGACAGACCGTCCACATGGGCTGACAGGCTACATCGCCCGAGTGACGTATGACTCAGCCAATACCAAGAAGCTGCTAATGCAGCTCAGCCAGTGGGAGAAAGAGAGTCTGAGCAGGGCGGGTTGTCAGTGTTGCTAGAGTGAGCGTGCTGAATGAGTGTTGTTAGGAATGCTCACAGACAGGAGTTATATAATCGTGAGATGAGGGAGGGGTGGAGGGGAACCTGAGAGAAAGAGAAGAAGGAAGGAAGGGAGGGAGGGTGATATTTTTCCATTGCATGTCTGCAGCTGCCTTGATCAGTTGGAGTATTTCAGTCAACAGTTTTAGAGAAGAGACAGCCGACTGTATCATTAGAAAAAGAAGTGGAAAGTTGTGTTTTCCAGTACCTAAGAGTGCAACAATTCCTTCTCAATCCCTAAGTGCTTTTCCATACGTGATCCTCGCGGCACAAAGGGTGATTTTGTAAATCAATCTAGGATAGTACAGGCAGAAAACCTCTGCTGTAACTATCATATGATATAGAGCTTGTCGTCTTTACCACGACCTAAAGAGAACGAGTCTTTGTGTATGTGTCGTATGTGCAAGTGTCATGTGATTTCATATGTGGTTGTGAACTCTGTTCCCTCATGGGGGCCATTTACAGGGCGCAGACAAACACAGTTTATGGCAAGTTCTCATATACACTGTGTGCTAATTGCGGGATGGTTTGTTTATGGGGTTGTTGACATTAAACAAATAATCGATGCCAGTGCTACATAGTGGAGATCACTCAGTGGACTAATTACAAGATGTGTTTTTGAGTGGTCTGGGTCAACGTCAAAATACGGTAATAATTTCTTACCAATACCAATGAAAAGGCCTGAGGTGCATTGTTTTCAGTTAATCATATGGTGTACCGAGCAGTTTACAACACAAAGAAGTTCAGAGATCAGAAGGCGTAAAAGTGGTGCGTTTGGGAGAGAAATCGGGATAGCGCGGTCTAATGGCTAAATCTGTGCCTGGCTTAGGGAACAGAGATGTAGGAGTAGCTTTAATTGTATTAAGCTGATTGAATTTGAGAGTGAAACCAAAACTTTTCCAGATTTTGAACAGTTGTAGGGCTGTGTGGACAACAGATGTCGGACTCGAGTTTCCTAAAAATAAGGAAATTATTTAGGAGAAAGGAAAGCCAGCGCAAAACAGCATTTCTTTGCCAAATATGGACTTGTATGAAACTATTTTTGTAAGTCTTACTAAATATTTTTCTTCCTGTTTTTGTGTTGTGTGTTTGGATGTTAAAGCCAAAGTATGACTGAATATGTAGTCTGAAAGCCTAATGTGAAGCACGGCTTTCCTCTTAATTTTGAGACACATTAAGGAGCAGTTTTCTGACCTCTCCTCCATGTTTCTTTTCATCAATGCAGCTCAGATCGAGGTCATCCCCTGTAAGATCTGCGGGGACAAGTCCTCAGGAATCCACTATGGAGTCATCACCTGTGAAGGCTGCAAGGTGAGCCGAGAGTAACGCCTTGGTATCAAATCTCACTTTAACCGAGCTGTTTTATCGAATGTTTGCATCTCATTCGCAGTGTCTGTATTTTGTCTTCTTGTGTGTGTTTAGGGTTTCTTCCGTCGCAGCCAGCAGAACAATGCCATGTACTCTTGTTCCCGTCAGAGGAACTGCCTGATTGACCGAACCAACCGTAACCGCTGCCAGCACTGCCGCCTACAGAAATGTCTGGCTTTGGGCATGAGCCGAGATGGTAAAAAAAAAAAAAAATACACGCAAAAACCATGCACTTTATCCACCTTACCAACTTCCTCAGTCTTTAAGCTTTTAGCAGCCATCACGACCTATTTGGTTAATCTGAGACTTGCTTAAATAAGGGAAGTAAAGAGATATGTGTGTATTCAGTGACATGTAAGGCGTGTGGGTGTCATCGGTTTCAAAGCTGATGCCAGAGGAATTTGAAGACCTCACCAGTAAAGATCGAGATCAGCTGTTGTAAGAGGGTTGGTCACATATAGGCCTGTTCTGTGGGTTGCAGAAAGAAGACAAATATTATGTGTCTGCTACCCAGGGCTGGGTAATACAGTGCTCATATATAGAAATAGGGGGTTCAAAGTGAGGTAAGATATCCTACAATTAGACTGAGGAAGAAATGTTTACACAAGCTCTTGAATTAACCTAAAAAAAAATTGAAAGTGCAATATCCTTTTATCTTTTCAGCAGAACTTTATTTAAGCTTTTATATTTGCTATTTTATTATATTCTTATTTTATTCTGTGGAATGAATGAACTCCATTTTCACTGTGCAGCAACATAAAATAATCTTTATCTGTATCTTAGCTTAAACGTGACAGTCAATCACATACTGTACATTTAGCCAAGCAATAAAGCAAGCAGTCACCTGTAAAATGTATTTGTTTGTCGACTATAATGAAAGTATTTCTGTTTTGCAGCGGTGAAGTTCGGCCGTATGTCAAAGAAGCAGCGTGACAGCCTCTACGCTGAGGTTCAGAAGCACCAGAAGTCCCAAGAGTGTGTGGGGTCTGGAAGCGGGGGCTCTGCCACTCTTTCCTTACCCAGGGAAGATGGAGTCTGTGGCAGCGGTGGGGAAGATGGCGAAGAAGGTTTGAGCAGGTCCTACAGCAGCGGCGGCTCCAGCTCCACCCTCAGTGACCTGGATGACATCGCCGCGCTGCCTGACCTGTTTGACCTGCCGTTGACACCCGAGGAGGCCAGCGAATACTGCAGCCTGGAGCTGCTCGGAGGCGGAGGAGCCAGTGCCGGGAACACCTCCAACTCATCGTCTTCTTCTTCCACTTCCTCGTCTTTGTCCAATCAGAATTCCCCACAGCAGACCATACTGGATGGCGCGGACAGTAATGGCATCCAGCTCCTGCACTCTCACACACATTCGCTTCTGGGAAACACACATGCACTGCTGGACCAGCTGCCTGATGACTGCTCAATAACAGACCTTGGTGAGTGCTGAATATAATAAACAACAAAAAAAAAGTTCTTGTTATTCACCCGTAAACCCGTGTGTACAGGAGTACCTCAAAATGTCAAATAGCGGTGGCTGATGTGTAACAGGACTTTATTTGACAGGATATAATAAAAGAGAAGAGTGATTTAGAAGTCCGTATTTTCCTAGTGCGTGCTTTTCATGCAACGTTAATATTTCTTTCAGCCGTTTGACATTCAGTCACTCTTAATGGTTCGTGAAGCTTATGACTGATTCTGGTTAAGCAAAGCAGAGTCAGTCTGGATCATTATTTCAAGTAAAATATGCAGGTTTTGCTTGAGAATTTACAGTGAAATGCTAAAAGTATTTCTTTGTCAACAAGCAAAAGGGTTGAGCAATAAGTATAATATACTACATGAAAAAAATCATATTAAATTCAAGGACAAGGACATGGTTCATCAAAAGGTTGATTTAACCCTTTAAAACCGGTCGGAGCGGGCACGCTCTGTTTTGCATAACTATTTTTAAATCCCGGTAGCTCTGCAACCACGTAAGCTAGCGCAATAATTTTTTTTGCATATGAAACCGGAGGAGTTGTACTTACATCTTATGCCATCAGCTTGTCCTAGGTCACAGTTTCCTTCCACATATGGCTTTGCAAAAACTGCATAAAAAGCGCTTGCAGCAACAAAAACATAATATTCCAGAAACATGCTTTGCCGATCCGATCAGCTGTTCATAACACTTCCTACGTTGGAATAGACGTCAGCGCGAACTTTTGCATGTCCGCCATTACCTGCCCGAAACCGGAAGTGACGTCATTTCGCGGAAATGTAGTTTTTTTTTTTACCATCAAGGCCTCATGAGCCTATACTGGTGTTTTTAAAAGTTATGTTTGACTTTATGACTTTCTGTGTCGTTTCTGGGATGCTTAGGACTCATATTGCACTGCTGGAAATAGTTTATTTTGATGCATATGCTGCTTTTTTGCAAATTTGCAGTATAATATTTATTTTCGTTTTTCCTGCAGTATATAAAAATTGGTGTATTTCAAAAATAAAGCTATGAAGACACTCAAAATAAATTTCCTGTGGTGGGAAACTATTTTGTGCAACTTTTTTGTATTTACAGTTTTGAGGGATAAGCCTCTTAAATTTCTCTAACTAGAAATATATGTTAAAAAAACAAAAACGATTTTCAATTTTTTTGTAGTTTATTGCACTTTTTTGCAATTTATGTAATTACTATGCATTTAATGCAGACATATTATTAAAATCTGGGCTATAATGGTTGTATTGATGTATAGCAACTTGAAATGCTCCCAAAAATGGCACTACAACATGTAAAAATATAATATAAGCTCTGGCGGACTTGGTTCTATGGTAGGTCTTAAAGGGTTAACAAAAGGAATCTGAGTCATACATGCTAAATCTAAAAGCAAAGAACGTTGGCAAGTGTTATAAAGAACACAAAAAAATAATAATAGTCAAACTATATAGTACATCATCTCTCCAAAAACGGCAACAGATGAAGGGATGGGTGTGTTTCGGGTCTCCGGAGACCTTGAGTGTGAACACATTTCACTTTACAGGTGTTGCAACAACAGACTGTGAGGAATTAAATGGGGTTTTGGTGGAACTTTTAAATCAACCAAAAAAACCACTTGTGAATAATAAATGCAGGAGGTGGCAAAATGACAAACGGCTGTGGAAATAAGGTGAGGAAATGAGCAATTAACACTCCTGTAAGGGTCAGTCAGCAGTAACAGCAGAGTGGTGCAAAGCATCTAGTAATTCAAGGTCACATGGCCATGGTCTGTAGATGTGTAAACAATACCAGTGTTACACTGTAACTCTGCTGAGCTCAATGCTGTCTTTCCAAAGCACAAAATCGGTGCTACCGCAAATAAACAGCACTGATTGTGTGTGTATATACCTGTTTTGTCTTACAGAGCACATCACTCAGAGTATTGTTAAGTCGCACTTGGAAACGTGTCAGTACAGCGCCGAAGATATGAAGAGATTCAACTATGTACAATATACACCTGAAGAAATGCGTACTTTTCAGAACAAGGTAAATAATCCGCACGTGCCCTCCTGAAGATCATAAGGAAAAGGGAAAAAAAGACCTAAACCAAGAAGACTGATCCTATTAGTGAGCATGGGTTATATAGTCAAAGCATGATGGAGCTTATTCTTCAGTGGCATACACCCCCAGTCCTCATCTAAAACTCACTGTAAGCCACACTATTGCTTGGCATGTTCTTAACCGTGAACATCCATATTGTGGTTTTATGGTCAGTCGGAAAATTAGAAAGACACATGTGTCCATAAGATGTACTGTAATATGCATGTTTTTCTATACTTAACAGAAAAACAAAACTATTTACATCTATATTAATATTTGGGCATCAATGATCGTATTTCTTTTTAATGGGAGGCTAGGCATCAGGATGCTGTCCATCACATTATCATTGTGACATTGATGAACTTTTAGAACTTAAATCTCCTCTTTCTTGCACACTTTGCTTTTCAGTCTGCTGAGTGGATGTGGCAGCAGTGTGCACACCACATTACCAACGCAATCCAATACGTTGTGGAGTTTGCCAAACGTATTGCAGGCTTCATGGATCTGTGTCAGAACGATCAGATCATTTTGCTGAAAGCAGGTTAGTGCACAGTCTATGAAAGCGCAAATACTCTGTTCACTAAGTTTGTTCTTCGTAAGTAAACAAAGGCTGAAACCTGCTAACTGTGATTCCTTCTGCTTTGTTTTTTTTTGTCTCCAACTCTACCTTTGCCTTTTGTTTTAACTACCCGTTCGTTTGTTTGAATAAACTATACGCTCCTGATCTGAACACTGTATCGAACACATCAAATTGCGCAATCCTGGGGGGAAAAAAACCCAAAACATAATTTTATGTTACCCGAATACCTGCATATATCTGACAATGCATTTCTGTAAATGTTTTGAACTTTTTAAAACACTTTAAAAATGTTCAAAAATGTCTTATATATGCCGTCCTTCAATCTGTTTTTAGGCTGCCTGGAGGTCCTCCTTATACGTATGTGCCGAGCGTTCAACAGCAGCAACAACACCATTTTCTTCAGTGGAAAATTTGCTTCAGCTCAGTTCTTCAAAGCACTAGGTGAGTATCAGAGCATTAAAAACAATACAATAAATGTCAGAAATATAACATTTCTTTTTCTTTATGCAAGGTTATAATCAAACACCTGTTCTAAATGCAATATGCAAATCTACCATTAGTGCATTCAAAACTGCCAGTGATCCCACTGTAAGAAATACAGCCAACACCTCTATACCTGTTACCTAAACCCTACATTGATCAACACAAATCATTATTATAAATGACATAACAGTCATAACTGTCACTGTAATGCTTTTTCCTCTAAGATAGTTATTTCTCTTTTATTCTTATCAGCAGCAGTTCGTCACAACGAGAACAGATATTAACGTTAACTAGGGCTAATTGAAACCCTGCAGATGGATTTTCCAATTTTTGCCTCATTTTTGCCTCTGCGGTATCACCGGTGCGCTCTAACAGAAGAAAAATCAGCTTTAAAAACAGCAATGAGCTGTTTGATGAACTCATTTAAAGGAATGCTGCTCAGGTCTCATTTTAAAAGACAGATTGGTCAGTGGGGAAGGATTTTCCCTTTTCTTAAATACTTCTAAGAAATCAGATACACAGTAATCTGAGTAAGAAAGCAGCTCATTTAACTGTTATGAAATTTCCAAATCAGGGAGAGAGACCGAGATCTTCAATCTCTATGCATGTCCTGTTTCCCTAAGCAGTGCTACCTTTATGATTATTATTTCTGACAATTAACTTATCAAACACAATGCATGTGTGCAGGCTGTGATGATCTCGTCAGTGCAGTGTTTGACCTGGGGAAAGGACTCTGCCGTCTACAGCTGTCCGACGACGAGATGGCTCTCTTTAGCGCTGCTGTCCTTCTAACGCCGGGTGATTATCTTTCATGCACATCTCCTTGTCGCTCATACACACTTATAAAAGCAAACAAGCTTGAAAAGAGCTACACATTGGACTGCAAAATAATAGTGATAATCAGAAAACAGGCTACACTTACATTTATGTATTAGTTTTGCTTTAGATGTTTATTCTAAATGCAATGCTGATTATTAAGCTAACTTGCAGTAAAAAACCTTAATTTGGTTTCATGCATCCGTGTATCAGCTTCAGCATCACATTTGTGGGTTGCTCGGATGACAAAAGCGTAGAACAGTTTCATGACATAATTGCATAAATGAAGCTTTAATCTACCGTATTTATCGTTTCCTGGGGATATATACAGTATCAGGCTGGGAGAGAAGGTGTAGAAATCCTGACACTTGATGTTTCTATTCGATTGGATGGTGTCAGCTAGCCCTCACATCTCTATCAAGGCTTTAGTTTAAAATCTCATCTTTAGAACCTACACTGTAGGTGGCTAATATCTAAATGTCATCTCTGTAGACCGACCCTGGCTGACAGAAGGGCAGAAGGTTCAGAAACTCCAGGAGAAAGTCTATCTGGCTCTGCAGCACAGTCTACAAAAGAGTGGCGCATCTGACGAGAAACTGGACAATGTAAGGTTAAGCAAACGTTGCCCTTTTTAATTACACACAGTTACGTATTCACATGTTTACCCTTGTATTTTTTTCATCCCCACAGATGCTGTCCAGGCTGCCTGTAATGAAGTCCATCTGTAACCTCCACATTGATAAACTGGAGTTTTTCCGTTTGGTCCACCCAGAGACAGCCTACAGTTTCCCACCACTGTACCGGGAAGTGTTTGGCAGCGAGATATCTCTGCCGGACTCCACCGACAGCTAGACAGGCAGTTAGGCTAAAGACAGAGAGAAAGAGAGAGAAAGTGTATTAAGATGTAGGGAAGCAAAAAAAAAAAAAAAAGAGAGAGAGAGACAGAGAAGGGTAAGGATTTTTAAGATCCACAACCAGCAGTTAAGAGACAATCCAGGACTTTAAATTCTCCGTCTCCCATGATCCCAAAGTAGTCCTCCACTTTCCCAGCAGGCAAAAGCACCTTACACTACAGACCACACATGCTCACGGTCCTCTGCATATTGTAGCATTGACAACACACATATGGGTGTAGTAGTAATAATAATAATGATAATAATACCACAGCAGCCCACTAAGCATGTAACAGCTGCAAGCTCTAACACATGTTCAGCATGTGATCCACTGCGGATCACCCAACCATTTATGAATGTACCTCATCAATAAGCACAAAAAAAAAAAAATCAATAAGCACCAGTGCACAAGCGAGAAACAAACAACAGAGAATGTACAACCCTGCCATTTTCGAGACAGAGTTTTACAAATAGCGTTTGTATAAAGTTGCATCAAGTAACAAGTCTCCCTGTTCTTGCAGCTCTTAGTCGATATTCATGCATCTCAGTATGGTACGTCCGCGTATTCATACAGACAGCATCCTTGTACTGACCATCACTTAGGGACCAAGATCATGAGTCAAAATTTGTGGGGGTTTTTCTCCATGACTCACAACTTCGGCTGAACTCAAAAAGCTAAGTACCAGTTTCACTCACTTATTTAGACAGTGTTTGGTGCTGCCTTTTTGTAGGCTCTTGTAATGCAATGACAAACCTCAGTCCCACACACCCCCTTCCTTGTAAATGCCACTTAGTGACAGGACATGATGAAATTATCTTTAATTTATATACACATTTATAAAAGAAATATTTTAAATAAGAATGTAAATAGATAATAGTATATAAGTGTATGGAGAGAGTTAGAATGTGTGAGTTCCGTTTGGCATGAGAGGGAGAGAGAAGAGGATAGCAAGACGTGAGAGGAGGATTTTTTATTTTTTATTTTTTTAACGGATGGATATGTGAGGAGAACTGATATTTGGACTGGAATTTTTTATTTTATTTTTTTTGCCTGGATGATTTTTCCTCTCCTGACAATACTCTCAGGTTTGCACGGCAACCAACAACCCCAACTGGGCAAAGGCGCGGCCGTCACCCCAAGCGACGGGTTGGACATTTGCTGCAGATGCAACACAGCAGGGGAGGCGGTGTTCTCGAACTTAACGAAACAAACATTGTTTTGAATTTGAACTGTCAGCTTTCGGTTTGCACTGTGGTGTCCCGTCCCTCCGCCCTCCCCTCTGCCTAAAAAGACAAGAGGATAAACAGTAAGGAAACGAGAATGCAAAAAGGCAACTGACGACTTCAGGAACTGCATAACACAAGCGGACAGACCAGGACTGCCCACCCGTTTCTAACCAGCAGTCAGTACACAGCTAAACTGTCTTCACTCACAGTGTTTCAGGTGGTTAAAGGCCGGGATAACGATGGTCCATAATATGTATCATTAACCTTCTTTGCTGGTTGGTGCAACTGTATTATTTTGTACATTTGCTGTTCCTCTCTCCTCCTGTAGTCCCAAACCCGACACTTGTCTTATTACGAAGCACTTATACTTTTCCTCGTTCTCATTGGACACTAGTCTAAGGCCAGACAGAGCTACCAGCTGCCCCCCTGAGTTGGGCTTCAATGCCAGTTAAGACTTTATTTAATCTGTTGAGCTATCTTTTGTTAGAAGCCTGTCACACAAAAGTCACCCATAACTGTTTACATTTTTGATGTACATAAATAACACACGTTCTAAAGGTTCTATTTTAGCATAGAGATGGGGATAAATGTCTTACGATGGACGATGGTTGTCGAGCAGAGTCCGAGGACCTGCTGCCTGCTGCTCAGGGAGCTAGCTGTGATCTCCTGTCCCTTTATTACCAGTGTCGTCTTTTAGCCTTGTACTCCTCACACCTTTGCACCTAAGATGAAACGCATAACCATAATCACTGTGGACGTAAGTTATTTTTGTGAATGTTACTCACAAAGTGTCAAAGCCCTTCCCGTTTGTCCTAATATTGTAACTTTAAATTTAAGATGCATAGGATTACAAAAATAAATAAAGTAAATAAGTTAGAGTTCAGGATGAATTTCGTTATTGGGGTTTAATGTTTCTTTTGCTGTGATTTTCATTTATTTGTCTTTTCTCCACATTTTTTTTTTCTTTACGTGTCTCCACTTTCGTCTTGTAAAGTCAGTGATCTATTTTTTTTTTTTAATTGAAGAAAGAAAACTTCAAACAAAAAAATGTTTGTCTCTCTTCTCTTTCTCTGTATGACAAAATGTACAAGAGGTATATTACTAGTCCAAGAGTCACACAGCTCGATATACAGTATATTGTTGTCCAATGGGATACATTATATGTGGTTTTAAGAATGTAATAAATTGTTTCTTTTTCTTTTGAAGTGTTTGTGTAATTTATTTGCTTTTGTGTCAATTTATACAGGTCAATGCAAAGAATATAGGCAAATGTATAGGCGGTTCTCCACTGTACCCCCCCCCCCACAGACCCTTGATCACCATATAAGGGAGATAGATTGGGATTACATGAATGTAAAGAAGCAATCCAGACAGCCTAAATCCACAGAAGAGTCATGAGCTCACCAAGATGCAAGAATGTGCTGGTGTAAGGTTGATTTGCGTATATAAAAAAAAGTGTAATTTGCCACTTAAAAAAATAATAATTCATGCACTATAATTGATAAATGCATTCTGACTAGAACCTAAAAAAATTCACAGTGCTGCATGAAAAAAGTTCTTGCATATGGTTACCGTTCGGTGTGGGCTAAAACCAAACGTGAAAAGCCAAGAGCATTGTTAATCAAACTTGATCTTGTACACTCTATAGTTTCCACATGCCATTAACCATAGATCTACAACAAAAATCGATCTGCAATAATTAGTTAGTTCAGGAAATCACTTTAGCTGACTGTGACTTTCTTTCTACAAACTCGTTTTGTCCTCAGTAAATTAATTTAACACCTCAAATTAAGTTTTAGATTTTTTTGTAACTTTTTAAAATGCAATTTAATCTTTTATATTTAGCTATAAAATATTATTTGAAAAGGTGAATCAGTAGTGGAAATCGTGTGTCAAAACGAATGACCAGTTACTTATTAGAATAGAGAAACAACCTTTAGGCTTCAGTACTTGCAGTTTTAATATGGAGTAACGATACCTTAAGGTGGGCAGTTTATTAGTATTTTTATTTATTAGTCTACACGAAGTGCTTTGATCTGCTTTATCCAGCCGGATGGAGCCTCCCACACGAACCTGAAGCCAGGAAACTGTGGTTGCTTAGCAAACTTCTCATCCACGATCCAAAGTTTGGAGACGTGTTGCTCAGTCGCTGTTTGTGCTGTGAACTCAAGAGCAACTGCTTTCCATACGTTTACCCCCTTCTTTGAGGTCCGGGTGGCAACGCTGAAACCTGCAAAGATGTCCGTCGCAGGATTTAAAAAACAGATTTACAAAGCCACTCAGGTAAGCGCGCGACAGTTAAACATTAGCCTGTCGTTTAGTTAGCCATGTAGCATTCGGACTACCTGGTTAAGCAGAACGGAAAACTTTAACAACAAACAATTAAACACCTCCAGCTTGCTGCACATACCACAGGCTATGTTGTTGTTAAACATTTCAGAATATGACAAATGTGTTGCTAACGTAACGGCTAACGTAAAAGTTAATAGTTGACTTTATCTTAGCTAATGCTAATTAGCGAAACATTGACACAGCACTGGTTAACCCAGCTGTTAATCTTTCCATAAAAGTTTTGTTTTCCTCAAGTCTAACGATTTGTATTTATGCACGCACTGTTTTCTGATAAATTACTTTTTCCCCTAAGAAAGTGAGACCTGGGAACAGTATTTGTACCGAGTTTCTTCCAAAGTTTAGTACTACTTGGCTTGTGCTCTTGTTAAATTGACGTTAAAAGAGCAGCAGACAATCGGAGGTTTCTTTTCCTTCTCCCAAACAGAGACCTCGTACTTTGGGTGCAGTTTCTTGATATCTTTTAGGTTGTTTTTACGTTTCGTTTTTCGGTGTGTTGTTGTTGTTGTTGTTTTCCATAGCAGAGCAGTTATCCAGTCTTGTTCAAAACTAAGGTTTCTTATCTGTTTCTTGGTGTATCGCAACAACCCCGAGACAGATGAGCTGTCCTGTTAAGATGATAACAGTTAAAAGTAAACTAATTTTAAGTGTTTAAGTTTCATATGTTTCCCAGCTGTGTAAAACGATCAGTCATTATTTCTTAGATATTCTGTTCATCAGTCATCTGGTGTAATTTTCTTTTTTTTTTTACATCTTCAATTAGGAAGTATAAAACTCTAATCTTAAGAGTTCAGTGCTGTGTTTTTAACATTAGCTTTTCTCATTGCTGAGCATCTCCTATGTCACATAACAAGCATGTAAAAACTGAAGCAGCACACGTTAACATAGACAGCTGAGGGATTTGAAAGCTTAGATTCAGATGATTACACAAATTTAAGTCTGTGCATTCTTGTTACATCATGAATTTATTGTACTGGGTTTGTCTCCAGCTTCCACTTATCCATTAACAGTAATGCTTGTTATCAGAGAAACTTAAATAGCTGCCCTTTGATGTAAATGCAAAACCTGCCCATGACCTGCATTGTCCCTGTACCAGCTTTGCTAACATCATGTGACATAAAAGTGATTGATCTTACGTTGGTGGGTGTGTCTGTCATCCATTGTAAGTAATGGAATCCTAGTAATGTGGATACTGCCCAAGCCTGCTTCAAACTCATAAGTAATAACACAGATCTAGTTGTTATGTTAGTACTGTAACAACGGATAGGTGAATCCACAGAAACCAGTTCTTGCAAAACTAGCTGCACAAGTGGTTTGCTAACTATACAGAACAGTGACCAGTTCCTGTCGTAGAAAATCAAGAATTATTTAATATGCTATGGCTGCAAACACACAAGATTTATACTGAGTATTTTTTATCTGAGTTGTACGTACCTGGCCCAGCACAGCTAAGCATCTTGTCATTCAGGTTTAAAAAGAAAAAAATGGGGTGGAGATTATTAGTTGTGTAAGGTAATTGCCTAACAGACTTACGTCATATGGCCTAGATATTAATTACATATAGATTCCACATTTACATTTTTAAAGTTAAATCTTAAATAAAATGTGCGATTTTTCAAATTACTGTTTTTAGTACTTTGCCCACACAAAAAAACCCACAATTTTTATTTCCTATAGCCACTGTTGCAGGAAACAACTAAATAAACAAGCCCTTCAGTATGTTTTACAGTTTATAAGTGAAGTGCCAAATCCCTGTGCAATATCACATAAATGCTGAATGGTTCATAACTGTATCAAAAAATCAGTGCACCTTTAATTACTCAGATTATTAAGATTTCCTTTATGTTTGACAGACTAATCTCTCCTCGGCATGTGGGCACCAGTGTTGCCATTCTTCAGAGGCCATTTTTAATTTGCTCCTTATTAGAAGGACTTTGTGTTGCTTTACCCTTTATCTTATTAAAATATCCCAAACAAATACCCCAGACATGCAGGCCCAGGTCAGAGTTTTGTGTTTTTACCAATAATATGGAGCTGCCATGCCAGAGGAACAGAGGAGATTCATGGAGCTAGTGGTGGAAGAGATCCTCAGTGTTGGTGTGAAAAACGAGAATGTTAGGGATAGGATGAGACAGAGGAAGATGATCTGCTGCGGTGACCCCGAAAGGGAGGAAGTGTGTAGGGTTTTGGCATTGTGCTTTGCATCTTTTGGCTACAGTATTCCCTTTTTGCCAGTTTTTGGAGACTGCCAGTCATCTTGTGAGACTGTGTTTTGTTTCTGTACATCCATAAGGCTCATGGTGTCATATGGATCATCCGACATATTTTTGCAGAAAATATGTCAGCTCAAATGGGGCCTGCTGGGCCCCATTTGACATTATAATTCATTATAATTAGCCCATTTTGAACTTAGAAATGATTTTGATTTTAAAGTAGTAATTTCTGCTCCTTAATATACTGAAGCCAAACCCTTTCACAGAAGCTGAATTGGTTTTACTTTTCTTGTTGGCCAAAGACATTTCTTGGACTAAGCTGAATTAAACCTGCCACTGTCTCGTGTGGTGCTCAATAGAAGATGGCTAAGCTAATATTGCAAGGTCAGATCTGCACCTAATTGCTTGTTTGAGGTCATTGCTGGAGGTTCGGTGAGTTATTAAAGCCAAATGTTCACTCACTTTTTTCCCGCCTGCAATGGGAATGTGTGTTTGTCTGTGTTCAATAAAGCACAGAAAAATAGTTGTATTTTTAACTCAAGCCTTTGATTAGTTTCAGATCAGATCAGATTTGTTATAAGGGCAGAAAACCACAGAGCTGCAATGAGCTAAGTTTTCACTTCCCACTGTGCATAACAACTTCTCATCTGGTACAAAGAGATTCTTTGATTTCAGTTTCTAAATAGGGAAACATCCAGGGCTAATCTTTTTCCCATGAACCCTTTGGTGATAGGTGCTTAGGGCGAATTTCAGAGTCATTGAAGGTTAGAAAAAAACATTGCCAGGCCTGTGTACAATAAACTGGAGAGATTGATCGATCCATCTGTTCATAGAGTTTTATGTGTAGTGTGTTGCTGACAGCTGCACTGGACTGAACTGAAATAAGAGCGCACACACACAATGAGCCTCTGTTTGGCTTGCCAGGAGACCTAGTGGAAGAAAGATGAAGCCTGCATCTGTGATTATTAAAATTATCCATGGATGTGGCTGTAGTGTAGGAAACTCTGCTAAAAGTCTGTGCTGGCCTGATGGAAAAAAGGAAAACTTCTAGTATAATTCCTTATGGAATTATGGTTCTAAGTAAAGAGGAAAGAACTCAGTCCCTCACACAGAGCTGAGGAGGTTGCTTCCCCCATGGAAAATGGACAAGTATTGGAACTTGGGAGTTAATTAAAACAAAATCTTGAAAGATAAACAACAAAGTTTTAAAAGCAACAAAAGCGAAGGCGTTGCAGAGGGTTGTGAAAACTGCCCAATACATCGCCGGAGCACCACTTCCTGCCATAAAGGACATCTACAGGAAGCGGTGTCTGAAAAGGGCTGGGAAAATCATCAAAGACCCCAGTCACCCATCACATGGACTCTTCACCCTCCTGCCCTCTGGGAGGCGCTACAGGAGCCTCCGGACTAAGACCACCAGGTACCGGAACAGCTTCTTCCCCACAGCTGTCAGACTCCTGAACTCTGCCTCCTGACATCTGACCCACGTTAACACATGGACTGGACATACACACACCCACAACCACCTACACACACAATGGACAACTGTACCCTCATACACACAATAATAACATGGACTGAACCACCACTTACAACCACTAGCACTTTATATAGCCTCTGTAGAAATTATCCACATATTTCACTTATCTTAACTGCACTACTGTATAATTCTGTGTAAATAATCATTCTGTACAATTCGATAATTTTTAATTCTACAACTGTTTATAAACTGCATAGTTCACATTTCTGTATAGCTGTATATCTCATATTTCTGTATAGTTTTTTTTATTTCATATTCTGTAAAGTTTTTCGTATTTATATCCTGTTCATAGCCTGTACATAGCTTGTACTCACTACAGCCTGTACATACTTATAGTTATAGCATATTCATAACATACTTCATACCGTGTACATTATAACATACCATAATAGACCCATTTCTGTAATATACTCACATATCTATATTATTGCTAATATATATTTGTAATATATCTATATCATGGCTAAAGCACTTCTGGATGGATGCAAACTGCATTTCGTTGCCTTGTACCTGTGACATGTGCAATGACAATAAAGTTGAATTATATTCTATTCTATTCTAAAAGCACAGGTGTCCTTGGATCTGGAAGTGGATAGAGTTGTATGCAAAGGGTTAGGCATTTTGTGTTGGCGCAGACAACCAGCATTTTAGATTCTCTGGAGATGATTTAGAGAAGCCAGAATTTGTCAAACTCGAATGTTTACAACTTTTGTAGAAAAAGTGGCTTACAGTTTTCAGAAACATTCACAGGGATATCAATAGAAATTTTATATGAAATATTTTTCTTTTTCAGTCTTCGTAATCCTCCGTGAAGGCCAGTAAGAATGTTAATTTCAGTCAGTTGCATTTTTCTGTTTTCTCTGGGTTCACAGTTGATGAGTGAGAAGGTTGGAGGTGCAGAGGGAACCAAACTGGATGAAGACTTCAAGGACCTTGAAAGGGTATTTAATGCATTCCACATAATACTTACAGCTCATGTGTTTAAGTTGTATTAGCTTGTTGAAATGATTTTCTCCAGCTTCCTTTGATTTACATAAGTGGCCCTAATGGCATTCAACTTGCATTTAATTTATTTCATTTCTTGTGTGCCACCAGAAAGCTGATATTACTAGCAAAGCAGTAGTGGAAGTCCTCAATAAAACATCAGAGTACATCCAGCCTAATCCAGCAACGAGAGCTAAGCTTAGCATGCTCTCCACAGTTTCCAAAATCCGTGGGCAGGTCAACAGTCCAGGCTACCCCCAGGCTGAGGGCCTGCTGGGGGAGTGTATGACTAAATATGGACATGAAATCGGCGAGAGTAGCAACTTTGGTAAGAACAGCAGTTAATAGCAGGAAAAGATATAAGGTAGAAGAGGCATGTTATACTTGATAGCATATGCTTTAAATTAGGACAAGACACAAGAATGTGGACAGTATGATAGGGGAGTTGTGTGCATTTGTGAGGGGGGTGCCGACAGACATGGTTAATTTGGGGGCTTTGTTGTGTTTGATTGTTGCTAATTACATGACTCATATTATCTTAGGCATGCTCATGCTAATTGCGTGTGCATTTTCCACAGGTGGGGCTCTTATAGATGCAGGAGAGTCAATGAAGAGGTTGGCTGAGGTCAAGGATGCGCTGGATATTGATGTGAAGCAGAACTTTATTGACCCACTGCAGGGAATCGCTGAAAAGGACATCAAAGACATTCAGGTAGACTCAAAAGATTCTGTGCATACAGGCCTAGGCATTCACTAATGAGGTCTGCAGTCTGCATGTGAGTTACAATGTTATAAAAACGTATTCAGAATCCAAGCTGACATTGAATTACACTAATGACAAAGAACATTTGTCAAAGCAGTTATGAACAAGTGAAAATCTTTTGATGTTTGTATGATAGTATATATTCTGTGAAATTTCATCCTCCTCATTGTAACACTAATCTCCCACCCCCACTTTGCAGTTCCACCTGAAGAAGTTGGAGGGCCGCCGTCTAGACTATGACTATAAAAAGAAACGTCAAGGTAAAATCCAAGATGAAGAAATCAGGCAGGCCCTGGAAAAGTTCCACGAGTCCAAAGAACTGGCTGAGCGCTCAATGCACAACCTCCTGGAGACAGATGTGAGTATTAAGTAGTACAATGTGGCTTTTAGAACTGCTGCACCAAGTTCCTTCAACAGATAGTTGTAAGAAAACCTGACATTGTTTAATGAGTCTGATGTAACAAAAGTATTGATGTGATTAATGCCACATTTGCGGCTCTGTGTAAGACCAAAAGGATTAACCTGTAGGAAGACTGTATAAACTTAGATTATATATCTGCAGGAGTGCCAGTGAGACACTCTTTGTTATTCTACAGCACTATCAGCATCATGCATAATGAACAATACTGTGGTAGAGACTGAATGTATTGTGACAAGAGATCCCCAATGAGTTTAAAAGCAGCAGTAGCTTTTAATTTTGACCAATTGTTTACCTAGTTCAGTGTCAACAAACATGGTTATTTAGTCTATAGTCATCTTTAATCATTCTAGCAAGAATAATGATTTAGGGCAGATTTTGTGGCTGCCAAGCTATCTGTATACCAGTACTTGCAGATCTAAGTCTAGGAGGAAATGTATTATAATGCAAGGTATGCTGATGGATTACTTGTTAAAGTCTGTAATGGTGCATTAATACAGTAGCACTAAACTGAGAAAAGAGTGGCAAGTCACATAAGAAACTACGTAGCGAACATGAGAACCATGTGAAATTACATTGCCCAACTGTTTCACTGTTACATGTTTTGGAAATACATGTAGTTGGCAGCTCACAGGTTCTCCAACATCAAAACACACAAGTATTTAAGGACAGTACGTATCAGCTGACTTGTTTTTTTTCCAATGTGCTGTGCAGTTACGTGAAACCCGTCAAACCTGTTTGGTGTGGTATTTGCTGTTTTTCGTGCCATCAGTGGACCATTCAAAGCTTTGATTGGTTAACAAATGACGAGAATAGAAGTCACACTTAAAGAACTCACCATGTTTCGTTTCTTTTTTCTGTTTTTTTAAATACTCCTCATGTTTCTGCCTTTGTAGGTGGAGCAGGTGAGTCAGCTGTCGTCTTTTGTGGAGTCTCTGCTGCAGTATCACAGACAGGCCACACAGATCATGGAGGAGCTTTCTGACAAACTGAGAGAAAGGTCAGCACCAGACTATTTTTGGAAAGTGGCATGCCTTTTGTATATTGAGGCTTCGTCCTCTGGCTCATGACAGGATGATTCAGCCATATCTTTTATCCATCTGATTACATCCAATGAATACCAAGCTGCAAAATATGTTTAGTTTTTTGTTTTTCTGTTAGAGAAACAAAATATCAGCTTAGTTTAGAACTTTAGATCATTTTGTTTTCTTTTAATAAAATGTGTCTAGTTTTTGTGATGGGATTAAAGCCCAAAATAAGATCGGCCAACTCTTTGTTAGCATGTCTGTATTTGTATTGGCACATCCTCTACTTGTGAGCTCAAAGAGGTAATGGTTTGTGATTCTGATTGTTTGCAGGGTAAATGATGCTCAGTCTCGCCCAAGACAAGAGTACACACCCAAACCCAAACCAGCCTTTGATTTTGGAGAAGTAGAACACTCAAACGGAGGATACTCTTCATCCGCTTCAAGCCCTCCAGCTTACTCTTCTGGTACACTTCTTTCTTTCTGTTTTTTCCCTCTTCATTGTGTGTGTGTGTGTGTGTGTGTGTGTGTGTGTGTGTGTGTGTGTGTGTGTGTGTGTGTGTGTGTGTGTGTGTGTCTCATTCATATGACTGATGTGTCTTTCCTTCTGCAACATTAAGCAAACACAGCACAGTATCAAGGGCCATCCTTCCAAAGACCGTCCATCAAGAACAGACGGCGTGAGTGGACAGAGGAAGAAAATGTGTCACTTGCACTGAACTTAAAACTATTACTACTACTACTCAGCCTGTTGCACATCTTTGTAGCAGAAAAGTTTATGCATTAGTGTGAAGTGTCTCACTAGCTTTGCTACACTGTGATTGGTGGGTCAATTAATAACCAAGGCTGCAGATACATTCATTCATTGGCAAACAAAAACACATCTTAAATAACCATTGATTATGGTATTATGTATGAAGTTGTATGTATCTGACAGCTTTGTGCACTGATGACTGAATCTTCTGAATCTCAAGAAAAAAAACCCAATCATGATGTACCCAAATATTTAATTTGCAGTTTAAAGTCTGAATCAATTCTCAGACAAAAGAGAAGAAAATAATGGGGAAAATATGTAGCCTGATTTGTACTCCTGTGTTGATTTCTTGAGGTTCAGAAGGATTCTCCTTAAGCACACTGGTGACTAACTTAAAAGACTTTATGTTTCCTGTTTTTATGACTTGGACTTCATGGCTACAGAGTGGACTGGAAAACATTGGTGTTAAATTCCCTATAATGAAAACCTTTCAAAGGAGAATATACTAACCTCGTTGAAGGGAAATTGTTTCCATGGAATAACTGTATTTGTTTTTTGTTTTGTTTTTCTCCCTTTCTCCATCTCTGTGCCTCTGTCTCTTTCTTCAGCTGAGCCTTGCTGTAAGGCCATGTATGACTTTGAGCCAGAGAATGACGGAGAGCTGGGCTTCCAGGAGGGTGACATCATTAAATTGGTCTCTCAAATCGATGAGAACTGGTATGAAGGAAGCCTCCGTGGAAAATCAGGATACTTCCCCACCAACTATGTTGAAGTGATGGTCCCTCTGCCACACTGAAAACAGCAGGGGTTAAGATTATGAAGAGTGGAGGATAAAGGATTACCAGATCTCTTAATAACAAAGATTATATAAACAGTAAATATCAAGACGATGACCAATATTTTTTGTATCTCAAGGTTAAAGAGTACACACAGATTTGTAAAAACATCAAGGGCAGAGGAATGTTCGATGAGCCAAATTATATCGTAATATTTGGGTGCTTCTGTCATATCCTGAGTTTTATAGCCATTCTCTATGCACCTGTGCACTTTTTACACTACACCTCTATCACCAGGACTGATTAAGAAATGCTGAGAGAGAATGGTGTTTGGGGAAGAAATGGTCTACAAACTCTTAAGTGCAACAACTTTATTTTTCTTATCCTGTTTTTATACTCAGAATATTACGTTTCGTTCTATGCATTGTTCATATTGGTACTACACACATGCATGCGTTCCTCTAAACACTATTCATACACTCCCATTTTTAATCTCTGTACCTTAAGGCCTTAGTACTGTGCATCAACATGGAGGACTGGCTACCCTTTATCAATGTTTAGTCTCTGCCGCCCTCTAGTGGTCACAGAGTTTCTTCTTAGCTCCTTATTCAGCAACACTATTATGTGATGTTTGTTGGATGTTTCCTACCAAATCTATGTTGGGTAGTTTGTCCTAAGTTTTAGTTTGCACATGTTGAAACAGCGTGAGTGAGTCAATAGATGTATTTTATCTAAACATTGGTAGTTTTAGCATTAACAAAAAGAATTGCAGTTAAACTCTACAAATTACAATTTAACATTATTTATGTAATGCAGGTTATGAAGTTATCGGTGAATTCATTTACTTACAACCTAGATCATACTGCCCTCATTTTATTCAACATGGATGCCAAAGAATTTTTTTTTTTTTAATTTTCCAAAATGCAAAGGGCTGTTCGTGTGCACAATTTTGTTGATATTTTAGATGATTACATGCAGCATCCCACCGTTCATGTTGTGCAACGTTACACCAAAGCCAAAATCATGTTCTTTTAGTTCCTGTTTTCTCAGGCTCTATTGATACTGCTGGCAGTGTCACTCATAATGTTCTGTGGGATTTTTTTTTTTTTTTTTTAATTCAGCTGTTTGTTTCATGAACTTTCTGTCACTGGTGCATTTTCCACGTCAGTGCTCGGGTGAGCTTGGCCTTATTATTCTAACCTCCAATTTGATGCGTGGAATTTAATCTGATGTGTGTTTGGTGTTTTTTGTACCTGCCTCAGTTTTTTGGCCGAAACTGCATCAGACCTGATGGGGGTTACCATCTTCCAGTGACTGTGTACTGAATTTACAAATAATAAGGAAGGACCTTTGCACAATGGCTGGTTTCAGTTCCAATTAAGCCTATTACAAGCAAACTATGAACTGTCATGGTCTGTGCTGTTCACTAGAATGCCAACGTTCTCCTCTTGTCATGATCCCCTTGTTAGACCGCCCCCTGCCCCACTCATCTCTCCCATCTCCATTTAAACTGAGAGTGGAACAGACAGGTCTTTTCAGCAGGCAAGGGCACACAGCACTGGATTATGCCCTCCCCCACTATGCGTTATTCACCACCTGCCCCTGTGCCCCTACCCCCCTTCTCATTATCTACCCCATCCCAAGCCCACGGTGCCTCTGAGGCTCAGTCTCCCGGTCCATAATACCATCATTGCTATCACAGTAGATACCTCTTAATGTTTTGCTTGCATCTGTGCTCTGTTATTAGTGGTATGCATTGCACCGGGGGTTTGGCATGGCAGACTAATAACTGTGGTTCAGGTGTGGGTTTACATGCCTCATTACACATAATCAAAAGGCCCCTTCCCAAGTTTAGGAGAGGAGGAGGGTCAGGGACTCAGGGGCTCAGGTTGAGCTGTTCTGTAGCTTGTATAATATTCATGAAGAACAAAGGGCTAAGATCAGCTTTTGTCAGCTGCTGCTCTTACTGTGGAAATAAAGCTTTTATTTCTTTTCCCCCCATCATGCACGCTTTTGAATTTTCTGTGAAAGTAGCCTAACTTTTTGTATGTTTTTTCATTCTAGCTTTTGCCATATGCAATGCCTCATTTTTTGTAACTGTGACACAATAGGGAGAAATGTTGAGGCTAAAAGTGGGATTATCCTGGATTATCTTTAGGATGTATGAATTACCTCTATGCTAAATGTAATCTTGTGTATTGTATAATTAATGCGGTGTATGAATGAATGCTGTCCATTTGCTTCTTTAAATAAATGTTAAGTAATTTGTCCCGTGTGTCTGTGTAAAACTAAACTGCTACAGTTTTTGTTTTGATTTTTTTTGTTTTTTCGTTGATTATCACACAATACATATTTTGACGTTTCGACAAATGCTCTTTTTTCTTGCTCACTAAACATCTCAATACTTGGGACTTCATCCCCCAGTCATCCTATTTTTAATCTCTATAACCACCCGTCTGCATGACCCCCAGACACAGCAGGCTGCGTCTGCATGACCCCCAGACACAGCAGGCTGCATCAGCCAGCTGTTGGATTATTGCCACGGCACTATCTCATCGGGGAAGGCGTGTCAGTCCCCGAATTACTCAGCGCCCCTTTGTCCTCGTTCGGTGGCCAGCCAGCGACACTCATGGCGGCTGCACCCGTCAGGCAGCGCTCCGGACCAGGGGGGCAGCGGGCACAGCTCCCGCCCTGTTACTACGAAGGGTACCTGGAGAAGCGAGGACCGAAAGAAAAGGTAGGCTCACCCGGTGCACATCAATTGCCGTATTTTGGTTTCGGCGCGTCCTGTAGATGCTGGAAGTCGGGGTCGGCGGGTGTGTGTGTGTATGGACCGCACACCGGCTGAGCCACCATTCCCAGAGAGCTGTCAACTTCCTTATTGTGCGAGAATGGGTGAGGCGAAACTGCACTGCTGCTGCTGGCGGGGATTTATTTAATTCACACAGCGGTGAAGCATATTGGAGGCAAAGCATGCAACGATGTATCATCTAATCACAGCGTCTGGATGACAGAAATCACGACTGCTGTCAAACATTACATGTTATTTCGGTTGCCACATGAACCGAACAGGGCTGTATTTTGTTGATAACGGGGCATCTGATTGTCACAAACGGTACCCCAGCCAAGTATTTCCACTCAGAATCCATTAGCTGACTCACAGACACTCAATCTTTTGAATTATTGATCCGCCAGTCTGATCTCTGAAATACATATCCTAGATTTCAAATAAAGTTACACAGAGAAATTGGCAGTTTTGCCTAAGGATACTTTCACGTATTAGCTTTATTTATAGGGAAGACCCCTCTCTGATTAGGCTCCTTTTTAGTGCAATGTGGACATGTAATGTGAGCATGGCTCAGGTGCAGGGTGTCGCAGTGATCCATGGCCACAGACTGACAGCAGCTGAGGCTCACTCACTACAGCCATCTCCAGGGACAGGAAATGTGGGGGTGATAAAAGGAAAATATCCATTACACTGACAGGGAAGACAGCACTGGCCCTTTTTGGTTTAACATTTTTAGTTCAGGTCTGTGTGTCCATCTGTATGTGACAGGCATCCAGGCGGCTGTGGACGTGCCTGTGTGGGAATTCTTTGTATTTCTTCAACAACGCCAAGGACACTCATGTAAGTTCCAGATTATATAGCATCTTGTGTGTCTTTTTTCATATAATAGTGTGCTGGCACTAAAATATAATTATGTGTGCAACAGTATGTGGAGAAGCTGGACCTCAGCGGCTTTGTGTCCCTGAAGGACGACTGCAGCCGGGACAGAAACCTAGAGGCAGCTAGGCTCATCCTCCAAATGAAGGATGGAGAGACCAAACTCACAGTAAGCCACTTGGCTCACACGCTCAGACGCAAAGATGCTAAAATTAACAAATCTTTGCTGAGACAGAAAATGCTGCTGCTGTCTTTTCCAGGCACCAAACTTGGAATCACGGGAGCTGTGGAAAGGATTCCTCTACTCTGTTATAGATGTAGGTGTTAATCTTTTACACAGCTGCTGTCCCTGCGTCCCTGTACCAGCCTGCCTCTCACATGTTTTTCCTGTCCAATTACAGCTGAATGTACCATCCTATCTCACACTGCTGCCGGGGCAGCTACAAATGCTACAGGAGGTGGTGGACAAAGAAAGAGCCAGGCGGAGAAGTCGCAATCCTGCACGAGCTCCTCCTTCGCCTCTCTCCGTTCCTTTAGTAGGAGAGATCCCACCGTGAGCGCTCCTCTGTGCTACATAGAGAAGATGCACTGCAGCTAAAGTGGCTTTGGTATATCACCACATTACCTGTAATACTGTGTGTTTCATCTGCAGATGTTTTCGGCCCGTGTCCCGGACGGAGGCTGAAGTCCTTTTAGAAAGACACCCAGACTGTGGCAACATGTTGCTTCGTCCAGGCAGAGACGGATGCTCGTTGGCCGTTACTACTCGACAGGATCTCAACGGGTAAACACATTCTGAATATCTGAATACCGCAGTTACAAAATCACAAACACCAAAGGTTATCTAGAATATCATTACATGCTGTCTTTTTCTTTTTTGTGGCTCCAGGTCAGTTTTCAGACATTACAGAGTCACACAGAGGGACCAAGGTGGTTATGTCATTGATGTTGAAAATCCTGTAAGTGCAAAAGTGTTATCAGTTACAGTTTTACAACATTTCATAAGAGGAATGTAAAACATGTCAGTATAACTGACCTACTTTCAGATTCATGAGTATTAGGAAAAGGAAAAGAGGTTTAATTTTTCTAGTGTACACCACAGTGGATCAGGAATGGTGTAATTGACGTAAACACAAGGAAAAGGAAGGATTTTAACAATTATTGCATCAGCCATTTAGAAACTACAGCATTTTCACAAGCTCAAAAGTAATTACACATTGTGGACATGGGTCCCTTTTTTCATTTAGGAGATACAAGATACAAAACTTCTACCACAAGTAAAAGTGGTAACAAAACAGTGATTTTTAAATCTTATTTTGGTGTTAAGTCAGCACATTTTTAAAATGTTTATCAGATTTGACTGCTGATTCTTTTATATCTCAGTGACCATCAAAGTTAGGTCAGATGACACATATAAATAACTGCCACAAGTGTCATCACTATGGCTTTCAAATGGCAAAACCTGCTTCTAAAAATACTTTTATTCTCCAGCTCAGCAACACTAAAATATGTTAAAGACTATAACAGACAAGTAAAGTGGATGATTGTGGAATTAACTGATTAAAAACCCCTTCACAACATCTAGCCAGTCAAGAGCACTCGAGGAGGCACTGTAAGTGTATCATTGTCAAAGCCTGCAATCAAGAGACGCCTTCACGAATGTGCAGACGGTTTACGGCAAGACACAAAAACCACTGTTTACGTTTAAGAACGATAAGATCAGATTAGACTTTGCTTGGAAACAGAAAGCAATATATTATTGTGGAATAAGATTCTTTGCTAAAATTAAACCAAGATGAACTTTTATCTCAAGAATGGGAAGAGTGGGCAGAAGGAAAATAACAGCACACGATCCAAAGTAGATCACATCGGCTGTATAATACACCAGAATTAGCGTTATAGCATGTGCATGCATGGCTGCCAGTGGAACAAAGTCCACCAGTGTTTACTGATGATATGACTGCTCATAGAAGTAAGTGGGTGAACTTTGAAATAGATGTATACATTTTGAGTAAAAAAAGTACAGTTTGAAAAGGTTATAGCAAAAGTAACCCAGGAACTTGATAAGCCAGAGAAGTGAAATGAAAGTGGTTGAGTGAGTCTCAGGATCTCCGTTCAAATGAGCATGCTTTTCACCTGTGCAAGGAAAAAAAAACAGAAATCCACTAACAAGCAGCAACCAAAAGCAGCTGCACATGAGGGCCTGGCAGAGCATCACAGAGAAGGAACCACATTGTTTGGTGATATCCATGAGTTCCAGACAACAGAGAATCCTTGTATGCAAAGGATTGCATTCAAGCACTGAAAATAATCCCTCTGAAAACAATGTTTAAGCCTTTATATAAAAAATGGATGTAATTTCTATATGGGCAATGCTATTTATTTTTGTTAAATCTCTTGAATCAAAGTTAAGAGTCAAAGAGTTTATTTGCATCATTTCAAATCGATCGTGGTGGTGCACAGAGCCAAAATTCAGCTCATAGACCTTACTGTTATAGGTTCAGAGTTTTAACATTACATCATGGCTGTGTTTTTATTGAAGAAATGTGTGTTGTTGTTTGTTTATTTTTGCAAACATCAAACCGCTTAAATCCAGCTGATCAGACTGAGGCATGAGATTATTAAAAACACGGGTCTGAGTTCACCTCTTTTATTGTGAATCGGTCCCATCACAGCTACTTAACCATGATGCTCTATGTTGGATAATTTTAAAAAAAGAGTTTTTATGCAGGATGTCAGATACAAACTTGATGTTTCAGATCTCTTCAGAGCTTTTATTTTCTCTGTACTGACAGCTGGTCAAAATCAAATATAGCTCTGTCCTCACATTAATCTTTTAAAGCTTTTTGAGTTTTCAAGTTTTGAGGATTTTTGTGGATATTTTGGCACACAGAAGGCCTTAAAAACATTATTTGAAAATAGAACTGTAAGACATAAATTGTAAATTTGAGTAGAGAGATTGAATAAAGCAGGAGAATCAGGGCTATACTTCATATTAACACTTATATGTCCTCATTTGTGCTTCTTGTATGTGGAGTCCCCAAGGCTCAATCTTTGGACCGGTTTTTGTTTGCTTATATGCAGTACCCCTCGGTCTTCTGCTTAACAGCTACTTTGCTATGCTGATGATACACAGCTATACTTTTCTGTTAGGCCCAACAACCTCAGGGCCCTCTCCTACCTCAGCAAATGCTTCACTGCCATTAATATTTGCATGTATTTACATTTTCTCCATCTCAACACTGATAAAACGGAGGCTCTTGTGTTCAGCCCTGACAACTTCTCCAGGGAGGCCAGCCAATTACATTGTTCCCCATCTCCACCAATATCAGATCTTCTAAAAACCTTGGTATTATTTTTGACCTGCAACTGAAATTTGAAATACACCTCTAAGGGAATCCAGACTTGATTCTTTCATTTAAAAACCGCTGCAAAAATCGGTCGCTGTCATTTCATAATTTACAACTTTAAGATTGCTATTAAAAAGTCACTGGCCCTGATGAGGCACCTCTATTCTTGCTGCTCTTCACTGGCTTCCAGTGATGTTCAGAATCCACTTTAAAATTCTACTGTTAACGTATAAAGCTCTACATGCCAGGCTCTGCTTATTTAGCAGAGATACTGAGACCTTACAGCAGCTGTCAGCCTGTCAGTTTATCTGAACAGGTTCTTTTAACTGTTCCACGTTTTTACTTTTAAACCTGAGGTGATATTGAGGTGCTTTTGAAGTTGGAGTGCCCAAACTTTAGAACAGCTTCCCTCAGCCTGTCAGGTCGGGTGAATCTGTGGTTTGTTTTTAACAACTGCTGAAAACTAATTTTTTATAGATTAGCTTTCCCTTCATCTTTCTCCCATTATTTTTTAGCCGTAGTTTAGATCTAATGAGTATATGGAGGTGAGTATGTCAATAACATATGATTGACTATTTGTCTGTATGCTAGATCATGTATACTTATTTTTAATGTAAAGCTGTTATCCAAACTATGAAACACACTGTAGCTGTGTGTTTTAAGTTAATGTTATTGTTTTTATTGTTAGTATTATCATAACACAGAGGTATCTTCTTGTAGATCCCCTGTGCCACTCTTCATGAGGTCATTGATGCACTAGTAGAGAAAACAGCAGGAACTCTTCAGCCTTTCCTACTCGAGGAGCCTTATGAGGAGAATATAAGTGAGGCATTACTAAACATTTCTCACCCACCTTTTTAAACAAATTCTTAATACTAATTTTGTTAAGTTTATGTCATCAGCATATGTTTCTGCCAATGATGAGAACGGAGAGAGGATCCTCCACACTGCCCCCTCAAGCCCCCTGCCGAAGGCCCCTGCCCTTCCTCCAAAACAAGGTTTGTGCCGGTCATATAAACCATGTGCAATGAGAGGCAGAGAGCATATCGTGATCACTGCTCCCATTCTGGTGCAGATCGTTGGTCCTCCAGCAGTCCCCTGTCCAGGTCCCCCGCCCCAGACCGTCGCATTCTGACCTCACCAGTCCCGGCCTCGCCCAGCAACCCGATGAGACGACTCATCCTCTCCCCTTCACCTCTCACACAGAGTGAGTACAAGATGTGCTGATTTCATTTGCGGCAGTTTATCTGCAGTCCTTTAATCCCAAATTGTTTATCCCTGGTTGTCCACAGCGCTCAATGAGGAGCTGAAAATGAAGCTGGAGAAGAGACGAGCGAGTCAGGAGTGACTTTTACTCATTGGGAGGGACTTCCTGTCACAGCATACTCAATCTTCGGTGCCAAACCTACTCTCACTGCAGCTACGTGCTCATCCTGTGCCTTCAATGTGGAAGACAAGGGACTACAGAACCACTACTTTCTCTTGGGGAACCTTAAAACTGTGTTTGTTTGTTTCAGTATTTATGTTGTTAGATTTGACATGAGTTAACTGACTCTGGCTAGCTCCCTAAGAGCAAGACCGACTGGTTATCACCGATTACATTCATGCAATCTCTCAAAATGCTGCCCGCCCTGGTTGGCTGATGACCCACTTGCGGGTTGTCCAGTTGCATAATATTGTTTACAAGCTGCCTCCGAGCAAAAATACAGTCCACAAGAACAATGAATCAGTCACAGAAGGACTGACACATATCGGACCTCCAGTTGAGCCTCATGTTTTCCTGTTTGAGCCAAAAAAAACAAACAAATAAATGAAAAAATACTGGGTGCTAAACTGCTGCTACAACACTGGAAACCACTTAAAAAACAACATGTAGACTGCCATGATCAATTCCAAAGCAACAAACTCTGACATGAGACAAATCCAGGCATGCTCAGCTCCTTGAGTCTCCTCATTCACATCACTACATGTAGCATGACTGGAATAATAACAATACAACTTAGCTGCACACTCTCTGCCTGCCTGCTCCGAGTCCTACATCTGACTGATAAGCAACCATTAACACTGCTGTTGATACAATGTAGCTCATTTACAGCTCAACTTTAACTGTGTTGTGCGTGTTTCCTTATTCTCTTCTCTTGTGTACGTGCTATTGTATGGTGCTATGATTGACCAGACCTGCCTGGAAACCACAGACTGTATGTAACTCTAGATGATTTCTGTTCCTCTGTAAGAAAAAGGGAAAAAGAAAAAAAATCAGTCTACTGTAGTCATAAGTGAGGGCGCCCTCTTGTGGTACGTCTGTCCCATGACACTAATGAGCACAATCACTTACAATAGGTAAACCCCTTTACTTTGCAGAGTAAACCTGAAACTTTTGTTATAGTTTTTTTTTTCAGCTGCACTACAGTTAACTGATTACAGGTCTGAAGGTGCTCAAACAACGACAAGTAACTCTACGTGTAAAAAACGTTTACAGATCAGTGTCAAATGACTCTTAAATGTCTTGCAGTGAACAGTTTCTTGTATGTTGGTACATGATTGTCTCGTCTACTTTATTATTATCAAAGGTAGTTGGATATCTGAAGAATTAAATGTGTTTTTGCATGGATCCGTTGTGAGTTAAGACCTCTTGTTATCGAGATAACAGTGGAATTTATCAATACTATCAGTTGATGATTAGAAAGACTATTAGTGCCCCGTTTTTCCTTTAAAAAATCTTTTAGGTTAAAAGTTAAGGTATTAACATGGGGATTTTAGTCCTTCCACGATCTCGACAACTATCAGAAATACATGTTAATATGTAATCGACAGTTTCTACACATTTAAACGGTTAGAAATGTCTTGCTAGAAATACGGCTAGACATTTGGTTTCAATTGGAAGCAAGGAGAATATTTTTTAAAGTTTGAGTTTTATCTGTTTACCTTGTCAAACATGCTCCTTTGTTTAATAGCAAAGTGGCTAACCCTCTATCTCCCCTTTCTCTACAACCTTTCTCTTGATTTGTGGCGTCTCAATAAAATGTAACTATAAGATCATAACAAATATGCATCAGTTCTCTGCGCTTTTCATATTTCTGTGCATGTGCAGGATTATTATAGTGCCAGAATATTGCACATGCAGGGAGATGATGGTGGCATTAATGTAAATACATCGTTTCCATCGTGGAGGGCAGATAACAACACGCCGCCCTGCTATGTTGCATTGCTTCCTCACTCCTGTTTGGACACGCTGCCAGGTGTTTTTACGGTTTACCTGATCCGCCCAGCTGGAGTCAGCTGTGCCCTCTACAGACAGTAGTAGTACTATAACGAACACTTAATCAGACCGGAGGTCAGCGCCTTCCGCCACACTCTGAAGGGGTGTGGGGGACTAGTTAAAAAAAAAACCCTGCGCGGCTGTCCGGAGTAGGAGCCCCGGCCATTCAGATCCTTTCACCGACCGCGGGATATTACCGCTGAGAGAGGCTGTGGACAGAAACGAATCACCGCTGTGTCTTTAGAAACACTCACTGGAGGCTGACGGGCTGCCGAGCCGTTGCTTGAGCGCCTTTCCTTTTTAATTTTTTTTGCGGTGATTTTTAGACGCGAGCTTGCAGATAATAAACCTCAGTGAAGCTGCTGGCTACGGCCAACGTCTGACACCTCTGGGGTACGTTAGACGTTAGTCTCAGTTGTTCACACTTTTATTGAGTGTTTGCGAAAGGTATGTGGGAGTTTTTGATTTTGCCTTGTTTGTTTGTTTTTGTTTTTTAAACTATCAAACTGTCCGTGAAGCGGTGGTGAAATATGTCGTAAACAGGTGCTGGGACTATTTTTTTCTTAGAGGAAACCTCGGGAGATTGGGGTGTGTCCGTGCGCAGGTAAGAGATTAACTTGTGATTCGAGTGTTTGCTCACTCTTAGCTAATCTGCAAGAGCTACTTTATTAACAGCTTTAGGGTGAATTTCACGTTAAAGCTTCACTACACGGGGTAACGTACTTTATTACTGTTATTATAACTATTTTAGCTAAGTAGCGTACTGTTAAATTCTCATTTATTTTATGGATTTTTGTTTCCACATTGATTTTCACACACTTATCGGGTTTGTTCTACTGTTCAGATTCAGTTGAACGTAAACATGAGAGGCACTGTGCTGTGAGTGTGTGCGCATGTGCGTGTGTGTGTGCGCCTGCATGTGGGTGTAGAGTGAAGCTGGGATTGGCCCTCAAGGCTAAATAATCTTATCGGGGTGCATTCTCTGACATGTTGTGGCTCATCAGGTAACACACACACCATTACTTCAAATTTGATTACTGTGAGAGTAATGAAAACAGATGCTCCTTTTGTAACAACGACCTAATTAAAGGTTACCTCAGTTTCTTGCTCTGTGCAGTGAAACCACTCTTGCATCTAACTTCCTTGCAGCCAACTTTGTGCAAGAGCTCGTCTCTAATCGAGCCCAGAATTTGGCACTCTGTGTGAATCTTTCATTGTTTCGGTGCTTGGTGCTGCAGGAGAGCTGAGGTTGACATCCCTGCACCCTGCTGAATGCTTTTCATGGCCCTGCATTAACATCACTATGGCACTGACAGAATTACTGCGGTGCTGACTTTAGCTCACTCTGTCCTTTCTGGCGATTCCTTTACTTTTTCTTTTCTTTCTTTTTTTTCCCTTTTTTTTGGCTAAGTTTCTTACACTTTGTTTTGATGCACTTTAATGTTTACCCCTGTCAGCTATTGTCCTGGTGTTTTGCTGTACATCCATTAAGGTTCTATACTTTTCCTTCTTTACTCATGAACAGTTTTTAATATCTTGTACACCCTTGTATTTTTCAGCCCCCATCGCCTTTGTGTCTTTGGTCCGTGCCATCCATCTCCCCATGGACAGCCTGCAGAGCGGGGCCAGTAAAGGGGCTGCTACCCTTCAAACACCACAGACCACATCACATCATAGATGCCACCCTGCCGCCTTTACCGCTCTATGACTGGCTGTTGAGGAAACAATAAAGCCAAAATTCCTCTGAGCTTGAGCAAAAGGAGCCATGAATCTGCTGCTGTCCCTCACTGTCTTCTGCCTGCTGCCTCTGGCCTTGATGGCCAAGGAAAACTTACCACTGAACTGCATCCCCCGCAGATCTGTGCCTTATCACAGTAAGTGCTGCTCTTTTGTCTTGTGTAACTTGTAACTTGACTTACAGTGCGTCAGCTTGTGTTGGCTCATATAATTTGGATTGACTCAAAAGGAAATGGGATTTAATCACTGGTGGTTGCTGAGTTAATCATTTGTCTGCTGTCTCTTTTTTTTCCTTTAGGGGACAATGCTCGTTTTTTTAGTGAGAATGATGTCTATAACTACTCCACCATGCTGTTGATAGAAGATAAAGGCGTGCTCATGCTTGGTGCTAGGGAAAAAGTGTACGCACTTGACCTCTATAACATCTCCCAGAAACGTGCTTCAGTAAGAACACCATTTTTTGTTTGTTTGTTTTTCTTTAACAGGCAGCACCCACTTTATTCCTTTTAAAACAATCTCTTTCACCAATCCAGGGCAAGTGCCCAACATAGCCGATAAGACCATTTCCCATACCCATAAACATAAACTACTCTACACTCTTTTTATACTGCTCACACTTTACCCACTTTTAGTCACTTACAGTTATTTATTCACCTATTCAGACACTTTAATTTTGAAACTGTGTACATACTGTATATTCTGTGTATTTATTAGTTATTATTTATTATGTCCTTATCTTCCTTATCATGCTGCTTTGTTGTATCTTAATTGCCCCTTGGGGATAAATGAAGTCTTTCTGATTCTGATTCTGATAGAACCGTTTCAACATCTATCAAAGAAAAGAAAGCTAAAAATGTTCGCCCATCGCTTGAGCCACTGATGTTATTGGCCCTTTTCATGTGGTTCTGTGAGAAATTCACAGACTCTATCTACCATGAACGCTGAGTAAAAATCAGCTCACAGATCCATTGAAATACATGCTGGTTGTCAAAAGGCAACAAGACAGAACTTATTCCTCACAGCTGTGAAAGTCCCACTCTGTTGCAGAGTAGGAGGGAGTAGGGGCCGGACTGGAATTGATCCATCTGTGATCCGGAAATGGTGCTTCCTGAGAGCCTAACTTCAGGCAAACAAAAGACACGGGTTCATTTGTTTAATTCCTCAACAACAGTGTGAACTGATCTAACTCTTCTAATGTGCACAGTCCAATTCTTGATGTATATTTTTTTGTGTGTGATGTGATCATTTAGACACAACCATTTACCAACCACCAGCTGAACAGGAAGTCTCATAACCACAGAGTTTTGACACATTTTTCAAAGATGGAAAAAAACCTGTTTAAAACTTTGTCCTTAAATTACTCTTCCTTCACATGAATTTATCCTGTTTTCACCTCAGATTGTACCTTATTAATGATCAGCTACAGTCAAAAAATGGCAAATATCATGGCGTATTTGACCGTTGATTCTTAACACAGTGTAAACAAAGCTAGCAGACATAGTAAAGCAGATCATCTCATTTGAGCCGCAACACTTCCTGTTCAGCAACAATTTTAGCCACATCTTCACAGTTTAACCATCTTAACAGCAGCTGTGCTTCCTTTAAAAAATGTAAACGCTGAAAGTATTGTTCTGTACAGCAGAAAACCTGTTAGCCCTGAGAAACATGTTCTCCTACCACACAGAGTAGTGTGACCAGTAATGAAAGCAATGTCAGAGTTGTGGACTTGTCATAACGTTTGTCATCAATCAGTTATTATGACAGGCCCAAACTTTACCCTATTCAACAGAACTTCTATTAATTTTTTTGAAGTGTGACCAAAATTGTGTTTTTTATTTTTTAGGTTGCATGGGAAGCAACTCCAGCAAAAAAGACAGATTGTAAAAACAAAGGAAAAAATGCAGAGGTTGGTTAATTGTAGTTTTGTAAAGGTCAATTTACATTAAGCAGAGGCAGTCACTGGTTCTTGAATTCCTTTCACAGACGGAGTGCTTGAACTATATCAGGATCCTGCATGAGGTGGGAGATGACAGAATGTATGTGTGTGGAACCAATGCTTTTGATCCCAAGTGCAAATACGTGGTGAGATAAATTCACTAACTGATTGAATAGATGGTTTTTGTGGCTTTTCATCAGCTTCCCAATAAGTGCAGAATAATTCCAAAGATAAAACGGTGTTTGCCGGTGCAGTCCTTTTCAGGTGATGCATTGACTTTTGAGAAGAAGGTGGAGGATGGCCAAGGGAAGTGTCCATTTGATCCTTTCCAGAGATACGCTTCAATCATGGCAGGTAGGTAGAAATTTGCCAACTACACTAAGAAACCTGTTGAAAAGATTAGCAGAGCAAACATATTTTCTTTTGCTCTCTGGTCTCGTTAGGTGATGATCTTTACTCAGCCACGTCATTGAACTTCCTCGGCTCTGAACCCGTCCTAATGCGCTCGTCTGGTAACATACGGACTGAGTTTAAAAGCTCCTGGCTTAATGGTAAGATATAAAAAAATTTTTTTTAAACCTATTAGTCGAGTCAAAGTTAAAGATTTCTTTTCTTCTTGTGCCAGAGCCCACCTTTGTTTCCATGGCTCAGATGCCAGAGAGCAAGGAAAGTGAAAGCGGAGATGACGACAAAGTTTACCTGTTCTTTAGTGAGACCGCTGTGGAGTGCGACTGCTACAACAAACTGGTGGTGTCCCGCGTGGCCCGCGTCTGCAAGGTGATAAAAGCTTTTACATTGCATGCGCTTCCAATGACAATGGCACATAAATGGCACTTCCTCCATTTGTGATTCTGTAGCCCTTTCCGTTGTTTCGTTGCTATGTGTATTTTTCCTCCTGTTATGCATTTCTGTGTTCACAGGGGGATCTTGGCGGTCTAAGGACTTTGCAGAAAAAGTGGACAACCTTCTTGAAAGCTAGAATAGACTGTCCGGTGCTGGAGTCCCAGCTGCCGTACATTATCCGGGACGCATACCGCTGGTGTGACCCCGAGAAGGATTGGAAGAGCTGTATTTTTTACACTGTCTTCACAGCACAGTCGTAAGTTTGGACATGTTTGTGTAAGAAGGAAAAGGCTAACTTCCTTTTTTATGTCTTTAGGACACCAGTTGGCTAAGATCTCCTGCATGTTTGGTGTGTGTGTGCTTATTTAAGGGACACATCAGACTTGTCTGCAGTGTGTGCGTACCGCGTGTCAGACATAAGCCGAGTGTTTGCAGAGGGGAAGTACAAGACCCCAGTCCCCGTAGAAACCTCCTTTGTTAAGTGGGTGATGTATAGCGGAGAAGTGCCCGTCCCTCGGCCTGGAGCTGTAAGTCTTCCCAAAATTCCCTTGTGCATTTTTTTTTTTTTTTTTTAAAGAAAACCCTAGCAGGAAGCTGATTCCTTTTTGCACCCCGCTCTCTCCTTTTTGTTGATCCTTTGCTAGTGTATAAATAATGCAGCTCGTAAAGCGGGCATACATGAAACTTTGGATCTACCAGACCGAACCCTTCAGTTTGTCAAGGACAAGCCCCTCATGGACCAGGTTATCCAGCCAATAGGAGATAAACCTCTACTGGTGCGCAGAGGAGCTACATTCACACAAATCATAGTAAACCAAATGAAAGCTGCAGATGGCAACAAGTACCCCGTGATGTTTATAGGCACAGGTTTGCATCAATACATCATTCTGTCACTTCCTGTTTATTGTCCATTTTGCTGTTTTTGATGACTTAACAGTGGTAAGCATACTGGACTTTATGCATGTAAATATGTTTTCTTGTTTTTATACAAAAGACAAAGGCACAGTGCTGAAAGCTGTGAACTACGACGGAGAGATGTTCATCATAGAGGAAGTACAAATCTTCCACCCGCATCAGCCAATCAAGATTCTTAAATTGTCAAATATCACGGTAATTTGAGATAACCATTCATTTAAAAAAGTTTATATCACAGCTGATGCCTCAGTAGTGATATTGTTTCAGGAAGTCCAGTACATTTTTATTTTTTTTTATCCTTCAGCAAGACTGGATTTATCAAGAATGTGAAAAAACACATATTTAAGTTATTTGTAAAGAGTCTTCTCAGAAAGAATAAACAGGTTCAATATGTTTGGTGTCAATGTACATCCGCATCATCGGTGCTCTGTGTTTCTGTCATAGATCCAAGGTGTACATGGTCAGCTCTACGCAGGCTCAGACACTGGAGTAGCCCAGATACCACTGGCCACTTGTGAGAGGTCCTCATCCTGTATGGACTGTGTTCTAGCCAGAGACCCATACTGTGGCTGGAACAGTGCTCTGGGGAAATGTGTTTTCATTTCTAAATCACACCGGTAGGCATCACTTTAAAGACGAGGACCAAGTGATATTGATGTTGTATATTCAAACTAATTTTCCATTTACTTGCTTTTTTTTTTTTTTTTGTAGTGAAATAATTCAAAGTGTGAAAGTTGGAGATGCTTCCCTTTGCCCTGATGCTGGTGAGTTTATTCATGAAACTGAATCTTCTGGAGTTTGCATGTTTCTGCATGTGATCTGTTGCAGTTGTCAAACTGAAAATGCATTTATGGGCGTCTCTTGAAATTTCAGACCCTATCAAGCCTCTGAATTTGTCCGTCCGGGAAGGTGAGGACCTGAAGCTCAGCTGTCTACCCCTTTCCAGCTTGGGAAAAATCATGTGGCAGAAGAACAATATCGATCTGACGCCTTCAGCTGCACTTCAGCTACAAGACGGACTTCTGATCCAGAATGTTTCATTAAGCGATGCCGGTCATTACCGCTGCTTGTCTGTGGAGCACTCCAGAGCTAAAAAGCACAGCATAACTGTAATTGAGCATCTGGTCACAATTGAGCTATCAGACTCAGGTGATAGGACACTGGATACCCAAGCTCAGACTGATTGTGCATCAGTTACAGGACTGCGGGTTGCATGTGCTCTTTTGGGGCTTGCTTTTTTTGCCCTTTTGGCCTGGAACTTTTACAAAGGCCATCTGTGTCTGCCTTGGAGTTGCTTTAAGAGTAAAAGTGAAGAGCAACCTCAGGAGAGCCAGAACCAGGAGGCTTTACACTCTGGTGTGAGCTACCAAGCTGCACCCAGAGAGGAAAAGTCCGTGGTCATCAGCAGCAACAGTAACAACAACCAACACTGAGTCACAAAGCTGAAGCGCATGACATTAACAAAGATAGACTTTAGAGTCAAATCAATGCGGGGGACACCGAAACAGTCTCATTTCTGCCCTGAACTAATGAGAATAGGGGTTCAGCGGTAATATTTGCATAGAAACTTGGATGTAAAAACATTTCAAATGCTTGTTTTGATAAACAAAACTGATAAAACTAAGTTATTTTTGGTACAAATATGATGTACTTGAATTCCTGCCTTTTTGTTTTATATGCAGGTTTGTGCTTAAATTCCTACTAATTGTTTTAAGTACCACAGATTGGAATATGTTGCAATGACTGGTTTGATGATTTTTTTTTTTTATTTTTTTTTTGTTAAACAGGGAATGTACAGAAATTGAAATCGAGCCACTTATTCTGTAACCACTAGCTACCAAGACTGTTTTATTGTAATTAAACAATTTTTATATGTTCTTTAAGTTGTTTCAGCAAGTTTAAAATGCTTACTGTTTCATCTCTAACGTGAAGTTAGTATGAAACCCATTAACCAGTGACCAAAAGTAAAAAGGAGAATGAAAAAAAATCTTTAATGTGTAACTTTTTGACTAAATTACAGTTTTGCTTTCTTAGACATCAGTACAGTGATTTGAAGCTTTAATACTGCTTTTCTAAGAGAGCAGCTAAAACAAAAACAACAAAGCACCTTTACTGTACAGCATGTGTAAAACCCAGTCACTGGCGGCTTTGGTCCGTACTGATCTGTGGCATTTATCTCCTGTAGCGATACCTCTTGAAGTGGAACCAAAGCTGGAAGATCCCATTGGCGAACTGACAGCGAAAGCCGTGTCGGTGCGAGTACTCCCACTCCCTGTTTACGATCTTAAAAGCAATGTCCTCGTACGGCGGGCCCGCGTGGAACCTTAAAATCCCAAAGTCCTTGTTGTCGGGACTGGGCTCGAGGAAGTACTGAGGCGTGGATCGCTTGTCGATCAAATCTGGATAGAAGATGTTGAACTTGTAACCTTGGACTATCTTAGGGGGAGGGTTGTCGAAGTCGTAATGTGTCTGGTTGTACTTGTTCCACTCGAAGCCTGTGTGGACCCTGTTGAAGAAGCGTGGTTTCCTGGGGCGGTATTTGTCTGCCCACAGGTACATTTTCCCAGTGACCGGAAACTCAACGCTGAACTGGGCCTCATCGTTGCCCATGCCTTCCTTGGCTCGTCGCACAAAGGCGTCCTCTGCACTTTCGCTGGCGTCACCTGACAGACAGAAAGTGGTAAAACAGTGAGGCTACAGTTCCCAATATGCATGGTTATACATTTCTGCAGTGAGGATGCTTTGCTGTCACCTCATACCTGTGACTTGGAGCTGTCTGCGTGCTAACTGCAGCCGGTGTGCGTCTTCCTCTGGGGTGATCGTGTGGGTGTCCAGCGGCAGCTCAGACTGCATGAGCAACGTGGGGCTGTAGCGACCCGAGTCATACTCCGCTTGGCTCTGCTGGATCAGGTCCTCCTCGGTCAGAACAGCCTCCACAACCTCATCCTTTTCCTCTCCATCCTTCTTGTCACCCTTTTCGCCACCTTCCTCATCTTGGTTTCCTGCTGTAGATGTGGACGGACCCTCCTCCGGCTCTGTTTCAGTGTTTCTCTTTTTCTCTCTAGTTTGCCCTCCTCTCTCACTGGAATAAGGAAATGTTGGTTTAGATTTTACAATGCACCTCTTGCAATATTGCAAAGAGGAATTTGCAACTCAGGTCTGTACATTTTAACTTACTCATCTTCCTCACTCCTAGGCTCCTCTTTGATGATGGGAAACAAAGGTTCACTCTCTACTCCCTGTTCCTGTTTCAGTTTGAACAACTTCTGACGCAACACCTCCTGGTGTCGTTCTCTCAGCCTACAGCATAAAAAGTTAGATTTAGTTTTAAACAATCAGACTCTTGAGATTACAAATCTCTTTTACAAGAGTGCCCTGGCCAAAAAAGACAGCAGTGTGATATTAAGTTGCATAAAGATGGGACTTAACTTTATTAAGCCAGCCAAAAACAGTGGGCATTGCCACATCATTGTCATACCTTGCTCTGGCCATGTAGACTTTGACCTGCTGCAACAGACTCTCCCAATAACCGATATCAAGATTGGATCCTCCAGCCCGAATCTTTGCCTCAATGTTTTGGTGCAGTGCTTGCAGCTGACTGTATGTCTTTCCTTTGAACACAGACTGAACATCTGTGCTCACAGCTGTATTGATGCCCTCACGACGATCACCTGAGAAATAAACGGATAAATGAATACAGTGGAACCTCGATTTACGAAATTAATCCGTTCCCGACGGTCTTTCGTAAGTTGAAGCACCCATCGCGCCTTTTGACTGAGACGATGCTGGCTGGAGACGAAGTTCTTGGTGGTGGAGGCTGAAGAAAGCATACGTATGCATGCATACATACAGCGCCACCACGGGGCAAACTGGCATAACATTAGGGTGTAAAGTTCTTAATTTTTTTAATTCAAAGATTAATCAGGCTTTAAACATAGGGAGGTAGTGCAACAGACACTGAAGTGCACGTTAAAGACCAAAGAAAACTATATTTTTATTAACAAAAAGTTTTAATCCACCAACAGCCCTGCCATCTAAAAACACTACAAGTAAAAAACAAAGGCAACAAAAACAACGTATTCATTCAGACATTTTTACACAATTATTAACACTTCAACTTTCTTTGTAATGTCTGCTTGTATTTTAAGAAGTATCGCATTTGGGTAAAAATATTACCAATAAATCAAAATTAGAGGAATAAGTGTATATATATGTGTCAGCTGTGTGCATGCATGCATGCATATTTTGTGCATTTTTATGTTTTTTAACTAATCACTTCTGCCACTTTCATCGCTTTTCGCCTTCTAAGGCACACTTTCACCTGAAGGTTGACTTGTTGCCGGCCTCTTTGTGAAAAATCTATCCAATGACATCTGTTTCTGTCTACTTTTCAAAATGGATCTGAAGTGGGCGAGTCAGACGTCACCAAAATGCTCAATAGCCCGAGCGGTAAAGTTCTTTTCAGGGTGATTTTTTTTCGACAAATCGGCCACCCTCTGAAAAGTGCAGAGAATGCACTTGATATCGTCCGATGGTATGACGGCCTCCTCCTCCTCCTCACTGAATTGTTGCTGTATTGATGAGTGCTGCATCGCCTCTAACTCTTGCAGCTCTGCCGTTGACAGCTCCTCTTGATGTTCATGCACAAGGCCGTTTATATCCTCCTCGTCAACCTCCAGTCCCAGGGCGGTGCCAAGATTTACGATCTCCTCAACCTCGACATCAGGTTGAGGTTCCCCCTCCTCTCCCTCAAAGCCTTCAAAATCTCGAAGGGCAACAGCATCAGGCCACAGCTTCCTCCAGGCAGAATTCAGCGTTCGACGGCTCACCTCCCGCCATGCCAAAGAAATCAACTTGAGGCATGCAACGATGTCGAAATGACTTTTCCAAAACTCCCTGAGGGTGAGCTGCGTACTCTCTGTTATGTCGGAACACCGTTTGAACATGTGTTTCGTGTACAGTTTCGTAAAATTAGAGATCACTTGCTGGTCCATGGGCTGGAGGAAAGGGGTTGTGTTGGGATGGAGGAAGAGAACCTTGATGAACGAGAACTCCAGGATGTCGTCCTCGAGGCCAGAGGGGTGGGCGGGGGCGATCATGGGGAGATCATCCCCCTTAAGGAACTTCTTCACAGCAGGGCCAAAGACCAAGTTGACCCATTCGACAAAGAACTGTCAAGTCATCCAGGCCTTGGGGTTGGACCTCCACATAACCTCGAGCCTCTCCTTTAAAATTTTGTGTTTCTTGAAGGCACACGGATTTTCTGAGTGGTACACTAGGAGTGGCACACTAGGAGTGGCTTGACCTTACAGTCCCCACTGGCATTAGCACACAGGGCGAGGGTAAGACGGTCCTTCATGGGCTTGTGGCCTGGCATCATTATTTCCTCCGCGATGATATACGTACGCGGCTGCATTTTTTTCCAGAAGAGGCCGGTCTCGTCACAGTTGAATACCTGCTGGGGGATGTAGCCTTCTTGATTTATAAGCTCCTCAAATTTTTTAACAAATTCTTCGGCGGCCTTGTGATCGGAACTTGATGCCTCGCCATGATGCACAACGGAGTGGATGCCAGTCCTCTTCTTGAACCGATCAAACCACCGATGCGATGCACTTAACTCTGGGGAGGTTGGGGGTGCCTCCTGCGAAGACCTTGATGCCGTTGGCTCATTGGAAGCTGCCTTACTTACTAAATCATTATAAATTGAAGACGCCTTCTCGCAAATGATCGTCTCTGTGAGGGTATCACCAATCTTTCCCTTGTCTTTAATCCAAACAAGGAGAAGACTTTCCATCTCGTCGTGTATGGAGGTCCTCCTTTTGGACATGATGGTGGTGCCCATTGAAGGTTTACCTGCTTTGATGACTTCTTTTTGTTTTTAGAATTGTTCCTATGGTCGAAGGATTTTGGCCATACTCACGTGCAATAGCACTAAGTTTCATACCTTGCTCATATTTATCAATAATTTCTCTCTTTGTTTTCATCGAGAGCACTTTACACTTCCTCTTTTCACTCGCATCACTTGCAGGCCTCATTTTGGATGAACGACAGGCTATAGGCTAATTGCTGTGTCGTTCAAGTGGAACAGCGAAGCGCAAGTACGGAAGCCAAGGGGTTGTCACATGATTCAGAAGGCATCGTGGGGTTTGTAGGCTCAGCCAATCAGAGCTAGCGAATTTCATTACGCGACCGTTTTGCCGTAACACGGGCAAAAATATTGCCGTTCAGTGCCTTCGTAGCTTGAATTTTTTGTGAAACAGGGTATTCGCAAGTCGGAGTTCCACTTTAATTACAGTAATTAAAAAAAGAGAATCATATCAGGAGAAAAGCCATTAGAGAGGGACAATGTGAAGGGTGTCCTACCAGGCCCTTTTCCAGAGGCCTCCAGTTTTCTCAGTTTGCTGATCTCATCCTCAGTGATGGTGGTCATGTCTCTCCAGAAGTCCACGTTCTTGCCCTGTTCCAACTCCATGTACACCTACCAGAACATTGCGCATGCAGTAATGTTTTAATTATGCTGCACTTTAAGATCAGTACATGTTAACATGCATCTTTTGACATGTTTACGGTAAATATGTGTTAAAACATAAATATAGATTTACACTAAACAACCTACAGCTGATTTGCCTCCTAATAGCACCTTTATTCTGTGACATTTATATTATTAAGACTTGAAGTGTGAGAGTTGGTCGCTTCCTAGGTGGCCATACTAGGTGGTAGCCTGCTAAGCATGAGGTCTGCTAATCTGAGTCCCTGAATTGGACCTCGCCACCATGTTTGAAGTGATTCTGACAAATGGAGAATTTTAAAGCAATTACCAATTAACACCATCTGCTGTGTGGATACTTACACTAATCTGTGCTCAGGTATTTTACAAAGTAAAAGTCAATATTTATGTTAGGACTTAACACTATCTACAGTGCTGTGCAGAAGTCTTGAGCCACCCCTTATCTTTATATCATTAATGACATTATTAGAAATGGAAGATTGGTGCAAACGTACATAGAAATACAGTATATAAAAGGCAAAAAATATACAATTCCAACAAGCTTGAAAGTCAGTATTTTGTATGACCAACTCTCTTAGACAGCTTTTTTGTAATACATAATAATAAGACTTGTAATAAGTAGTCTTCAGGAATAGTTCTCGAGGCTTCCTGAAGGAAATTCAAAGTCCTTCTTTGGATATTTGCTGCCTTTTGTTCAATTCTCTATGAAGATGATCCCACACTGCTTCAATAATGTTAAACTGGGAAGGCCAATTGATAGTGTGTTCGGGATCACTGTCATGAAGCCGTTGCCAATCAGATGCCTTCCAGCATTTTCATTTCCTGTGTTGATAATTCAGTCAATTCTGACTTCCTGTCCAACACCACTGGTTGAAAAGCAGCCCCAAACTATGACAGAGAGCCCACCATGTTTTACAGAATGTTGTGGACACTGAGTTTTAGACCTCCTCTGTACATGTTAATGACAATTTGAATGAAAAACTTCAAATTTGGATTCATTACTTTACAAGATCTTTTGAACAGATTCAGTCCAGCTCTTGTGTAATTTGCTATACCTAACCCGCTCCTCCCTGTTTCCCTTCCTCCCTTCCTTCCTGCCACCCTTCCACTGAGACAGTTCTTGACTGAAGTAAAGAAATGTGCTGTGGAGTAACAAAGTGCCTGAAGATTCAATTTCAAATTGGTTATTTGCCAAGTTGTCTGTCGATGATAAACATGGCACAGATCCATCCCTTGCGTAAGGTAAGGTCTCTTTTTATGCTCGAATGATTCATGGTGGCTTAACAAACAAAGATTCCTCTGAGAAAGGTCAGGTACAAGGACTGGACTGAAAATAAGCAAAATAGGTGCCAGTGATCAAAGAAGAGCACTGAAAGGCCTTCAGGAAGCCAGGAGAACTATTGCTCAAGAGCACTTAAAAAATGTCAATAACATCTAACATCAGGAAGCAAAATATAAAGAAACGGGATAGTTTAAGAATTTTGCACAGTACTATAACATGAGATTTCATAGCAGTAGCTCATAACGCAGTGAGTGATGTTATGTTTTACATACAGTCTAAACTTGACACTACAAATTGAGCTGGGTTTTTAATATTGTATCTCTATGGGCATATTATGAAACACTGTATTAAAATCGGTCCTTTCATAAACAGAACTTTTACACTTTATTTAAGCACATCTACAAACCTTTATGTCCTCTAGCAAGTCGTCCATGTCAGTGACCGTGAGCCCATTGAGGAACGTGTATGGTTCGTGCATTTCCACTGCCAAATCATCATCTTCTGCACTGATGTACTTCGCCAAAAGGTCGATCGGCTTCGCGCGGCCGTCACGGATTCTAATCTTAGACCTGCAGAGACAAAGAACAAGGGTGTGAAGCAGGGTTAATTAGATAAATAGATGTAGAAGGTGGAGGTTTAAACAAACTGATCCAATCATAGTGGAGTAAGAGCCACACTAACCTTAGTTTGGCCTGATGCAGATGGAAGTTGTCTTCCTGTTCAGCCCAGGTCTTGAAATATTCTGCCTCTTTCTCTCTCTGCAGCATTTCCAACTCCTGCTCTCTCATGGCCTTCTCTCGCTCCCGCTCCAGACGCAGCTGCTTCACCTACATCAACATAAAGTTGGTGTATAAATATGTCGCTCCCAATCTCTAAACTTAAAACTGATCCTCCATGTTTTGCCTGGGAACTGAAATTCGATCCCTTTTTTAAGCTTTTGTATAAAAAGTCAGGCACTGTGTGAGCACTAATGTGGAAGATTTTTATCCCACAGTTCTTACCTTCTGCAGCTCTCTACGGTTCTCCTCCTGAATACATTTGTTCCTTTCTTTGAGCTCTTTCTCTCCGAGATGACCGATACCTTTCTTATCTAACGCCTGAGGAAGCAAAAAGAACCGTGGATGGGATACAAGGTCTCAAAGGCAGGTTATGACAGGCAAATATCCAAACTTTTGCAGTCAGGAACTCACCTTTTGCCATTTAAATGTCCCCAATAAGTTGTTGTCCCCAAAAGGATTGTCTGCATTGGTGTATCCCAGGTACTCCTCACTCCAGCCCATCTTCTCTCTCCTTTTCTTCTCCTTTGCTTCCTTCTTTGCCAACCTTCTGGCCCTCTTCTCCTCTGGTGTCTCAAGAGCTTTCATCATCTCCTTCTGTTTTTTCCTCTCCTCCTTTTCCTTGAGTGCGCCTCTCTCGCAATCAGACTCTGAGCTCTCAGATGACTCACTCGAACTGAAGCGCTGCTTGCCTCTGCCCCGGTCAGACTTCTCTTGGCTTCTCTTACTCCTCCCGCGCTCCCTGTCTTCACTTTTCTTCCTTCGCTCTCGACTTTTGTCGCTGTCTCTGCCGCTGTTCTTGTGCCTCTCTTTCTCTCTGTCCCACTCCCTCCTCTGTCTGTCTCTTGGTGGACTCCCTCTCTCAGGACTCCTTCTTCTTCTCCTTTCTCTGTCGCCGCTTCCATCATGGGAGTCAGAACTGGACTGGGATCTTCCCTTTCTCCTCTCTCGGGATGTTGTTCTATGACTCTCCTGTTCCTTTCTCCTCCTTCTCATTTTTGTATTATCTGAATCAGGACTGAGACAGAAAGTGTGATTTAATACAGTAACTGCAGGAATACAATATTAACTACAGAAGAACCACATAACAGGAAACTCTGAAAGTAAGGTCCCGTTGAATACAGTTAAAAACCTATTTTTTATTATTATTATTATTATTATTATTATTACATGCAATGGAGTTACCATAACAAGTTGATATAGGGATTATATCTACAGAAGGTCTTTTCATTCACATAAAGACTAACACTAACGTCACTGAACATCAGCATCGCTATCAGTTGATTGGATTACTGTGCAGCAGCCTGGCACTCAACCAAGGATGGGACAAACATCGATACAGCAATATACTGTGCACACTAGGGCTGCCACGATTAGTCGACTAGTCACGATTACGTCGACTATCAAAATCGTCGACGACTGATTTAATAGTCGAAGCGTCGTTTGAAGCTTTGTAAGATCACAAAAGACGCAGGAATAAGTAGTAGGATTTAAGAGTGTAATAACGGACTGAAACAGAAGATGGCAGCACTGCATGTACAAGGATGCCAGCTGCCGTTAAACCCCGAAGAAGAAGAAGAAGCTCTGTCCCAGAATTCATAGCGCAGCCCAGCTCAGTTTCCAACAATGGCGGCAGCTAGTTAGTTTTAATGTTACTCTTATTATTCTTTCTGGGTCACAAAATAAACGTTTAACATATTTTCAGGCGAGAATGTAGCTGTGTAAACCTCAAATATCTGCTCAGTTTATCAAGACACCACATATTTTCAAAAGCGCTCCGACGTTTTCGGAGACGTCTGTTACCCACTAGCTCGATAGCTCGCCGGGGGCACGGCTCACCAGAGCCGTGAGAGCACCGGACTCCCGGCAAATCGTTTTCAAACCCACCGCCGTCTTTCGCTACTCAGGTTAAACACAATATATAAGTCACTTAGATAACTTAAAAATGTTATTGTTTGGCTTTTTTCAGTATTTTATTTGTTCCTGAGTAAATCGGTTTGGCTGAGATTAAAGTTTTTACACAGCTGAATAAACGTCAAGCAGACAGCTGATTATCAGAAGTGTGAGATGCTCGAGAATTTACTCCGGTGTCCTGTTATATTTTAGATAGCAAGGAGTTTATTAAACTTCACCGAAACAATCTGCAGATTTCATTAAAATTTAATAAACTATCATCTTGTCTTTATTTTTAGTTAGCACATACCTTAAACACTTAAAGCTGTAAGCTAATGATAGTTATATAAGAGCAGATGCTGCTGGTGCAATAAGCTGTACGTTTTACGTCCAATGGATGATGATCTGATTAGTCGACTAATCGCAAAAATAATCGGTGACTAGTCGACTATCAAAATAATCGTTTGTGGCAGCCCTAGTGCACACATCTCTTTTATGTATATTTTATGCAGTGACAACAAACCTTATGCTGTACAATGATTTAAACCCTACCTACATCCAATCAAAAACCATACAGAACAACAAAAGATTCAATTCAGAAATGTAATTTGCTTTTCAAAAAAGAAGGGTTAATTTAAATTTAATTCCGGCAATACATTTTTAAAAAGCTGATATTGGGGAGAAAAAAAACCCTGGTGTTCTAATAAGATGCCTTCTCCTTGGGGAGGGGACCCCGAGCTAGACCCAGAACCCACTGAAGAGATTATACATCTCACTTTGCCTGGAAATGCCTCAGTATCTCCCAGCAAGGACTGGAAAGTGTTGCTTGGGAGAAGGGTGTCTGGAATACCCTGCTTAGCCTGCTGCCACTACAACCTTCGGATGATTGATTGATGGATAGACAGAATATCTACGAAGGTCTCACAGGCATGTTGCCTTCTAGTAAGCAATACTGCGCCACACGCACTGGTGGTATGAATTCTTCAAATAATAAAACAACAGACACATCTTTTTTTCTTCCTTTTTTAAATGTAAGGCCTTGCTCAGTTCTGCAAGTCAACATCAAATTATATTTAGCGCCTAAGCAAAAGCATAGATGCATGCTGATTCCTGGAATTCCCCCCAAAAAGAATAGTTTTTGTTGATGTCCTTTCGCTGTCGCAATTCGGACAGAAAAACGTTACGTTTACGGAGTCACTCGATGTGTTCAAATGAGGCCTGCTACTACCATCATAATATATAAAATCCCAAGTAAGCAGCCAACTCCGCTTCGCAAAGCGATTACCTTGATGACCGACCCTTCGACCTGTTCATCTTACTCTGAGTCTCTCGCCTCCGGTCGCTCTCCGAGCCGCTGCTGGAACCAGAGCGGCCCCTGGGCTGAGGCCGACGTCGGGCCGGAGAGCCATCGCTGGAGTCCCGACTGCAGGATCTTCCCCTACCACGAGCGGCCGTTTTCCCGTCGGCAGACCGACTGTGGTCTCTCCTCTCATCTGGGGATCTAGACTTGTTTCCTCTTGACTTGTTCGGCCGATCTCGGCTCCGACTTCTGGACTTGGAGGGAGCCCGACGTCGAGACTTGGAACTCATTGCGAACTTTCTCTCAATAGGGGGTCCCAACACCAGTTTGTCGCATAAATAAGATGTAACAAATGGGCCTTTTTAAGACATATTATGTTTGCACCAGGTTAAACGGCACTGGAACGATTAAACAGCAAATAATGTCAATAATTCACATTTTTAGGTCATATTTTAAAAAGTAAAATATAAAATAAAACCGTTATATTTTTAACTAGTTAACGGGGCAGCAAAAAGCCCCCCTCGAAGGGGCTTTCTGTGAAATGGCGCGTATTATTTACGTCACGAGAACCTTGAGAAAAATAAACTAGAAACAAATGCCCCGCTGTTTATTAACTGCTGTTTTTATGAAATCCGCACCCCTCCTCGGAGTACCATCTGAATACAACTGAGAACCGTCAGTGTGTTGAAATAATTTCAGGGTGAAAACAGCTCAGAAGCACGAACAATATTTGGCGTTTTTGTGACGTCAGAAAGTGGCAAATGCAGTTCCCTAAATTCCCTCTCAAATAAAATGTTAAAGAATTATTGCTTTAAAAGCTATCATTTTTTCTGGGTAAATGTAATTTTATATAAACTTATGTAATAAGACAGTTGAATGCGTCACCACACGCCTTCTTTGCTGCTCTAAAGGGGAAAAATAATGTTGACAGGTGGAAATTGGACTACAAATCCCGCATATCACAGGGCGCCATTGCCTGTTTGTAGAGGAAAGGGGACTCCTTTCAGCAACATTCTTCTCTATCCTGTCTTCTCTTATGGCCGTATGAGCTATATTTTCCGGCTGTTGCCGTAAAGAATTCATGGGTTTGGGTATATAGGTGTGTTTTCTGTCCTAGCCTGGCTCTTGTATGCGGTTAGGAAGTATTCGCGCCGCGCTAGGATCGGTTCGATCTGGTTGGTGAGGTAGGGCTTGTTAGCTAGCTCCCATTAGCCTACAGCTATCAGTAGATTTACGGCTTATATCCGCGGCTGTTCTGCCAGGTAGATCAGCTAAAGCTGGAGGCGCGGGTCTGACACAATGGTTGGTCAGTTGCAGATTTCTCTGAGTGTTGACATTGGTAAATAATTCCTCTGTTTCGGGGACAGATCAACGCCACCTTTGTTTGGCTCGAGCACAGCCTGACACGTTTGGCCTGTTTTATTGTCTCGGTACTGTTGTTGTTGTTTTCGGGGTAGGCTGCTTGGCTTATTAGGCTAACTTTGCCGTGTTCGCGTGAACAGAAGGAAACTGTACGCTGTTCACTCCAGAATATCCCGACAGCCACCCAGACCACCACCAACAACAACATTATGGCGCAACCCGACGCCCCTCATGTAGCCAGTTCACAGAAAGCACTCATGCTGGAACTGAAGAGCCTTCAGGAGGAGCCCGTGGAGGGATTCAAAATAACACTGGTGGACGAGGCTGATTTATACAACTGGGAAGTGGCCATTTTTGGACCACCAAACACTCACTATGAAGGGGGATATTTCAAGGTAAGAAAGCCAAAGTGGTGTGATTACTTCACTTAATGTAATACAATACACAGGCTTTACTGAATGAATAAAGGTTGCCACACAATTCAAGCCCCAAAGGTCTCTTTTTGTCCTAGGCTCGAATCAAGTTTCCTCTAGACTACCCTTACTCCCCTCCGGCTTTCCGCTTCCTCACCAAGATGTGGCACCCCAACATCTATGAGGTAACAACTTGACATACTTGAATGCCCTCCCACTGCTGTTTGTGATGGGAGCAGCTGTCCTAGGCTTGCCTCATGATTCATATGATCAAATACCACTTGCATCATGGGGCCCATTAGACCCATTAAAAAAATGTGTTTGTTTGTTTTTGAAGCCTTTAATGGATCAGCGCCACCATACATATCTGAGCTGCTGACATATGTTCCCTTAAGGTGTTCAACCCAGCTGAAAACATCAGGCAGTCAAGCTCCATAATCTCTCCGTAAGGGGGATTGGCTTTTTTTTTTTTTTTTAATTTATTTATATTTTGTGTGGTGTGTTTAGTATTTTTATACAGGACTTTATCAGATTCTTGTTTTTTAAAAAAGTGCTATATAACTAAAATTTGACTGAATCACATTTGAAGGAGCTTTCTTTCCCCTCTGTGTCTTTTAGAATGGAGATGTGTGTATTTCTATACTGCACCCTCCAGTGGACGACCCACAGAGCGGAGAGCTGCCTTCAGAGAGATGGAATCCCACCCAGAACGTCCGGTTAGCACTCCCTCATTATCTCTCATGTCTCTCCTTTCTTTGGTACCTCCTGTCTTTGTCCTGTCTCAGCTACTTCAATAATTTACTTGAGTCAGAGTCTTATCACATGACGTCTTCATTGGCTTCTTTTTACTTGTATCTAGAAACTGAATCCATATGTGGGCATTCAATGTATTATACACCTTGTTAGTTAAAGCAGTTTGAGTCGCCTGTTGTTTTTTGCAGTATGGAGGCATTATCATTCAGTAGGTAGAGGAAGATATCCTCCTTTATACTGTTTTATTATAGTAGAAGTACATTATTATGCATTGCTTTCAGAGCACAAGTTATTACACAAAAATACAAAAGTCACCATTTCTGAACATGCTGAACATTCAGTGACAATCTTAGCGTTGTTTTGCGTTGTTGTCTTCGGACAGGGGTCGGCAACCTGCGGCTCCGGAGCCACATGCAGCTCGTCCTTATAGTGCGGCTCCGCGTGGTTTGGGAAAATAAATTCGAAGTATTTAGCTGAAGTGTATTTTATTTATGTTAGTTCTTTTTTAACGTGTAGTTCTAAATTGTTAGATTATTGTGATATTGAAATATAAAAATAAAATTATATTCTATTATTTCTTCATCGCTCAAAATAAGCGTCACACTCGCGGAAGCCGGTATACCCGCAGAAATGCCGTGCATTTATCGAGACTTTCAACCCCAGATCGGCCCATTATGGATCTTCGGATCCACATTATGTCAGCAGCTGTTCTCCACCGTGAACTATGTTAAAACAAACACCGCTCACGCCCCACAGATGACAGCTTACAGTCTTGCGTAAAGATGAAAGTGACTTCGTACAGCCCCGATTTGCAGACGCTGTGCGCAGAGGTTCAGGAGCAGAAGTCCATTGTAAACATACCGCGGCAGACCTGACGATGTTTGCATGAACATGCTTTTCAGCATCTCTTTATTGACCACTTTTCACACACGGTTGCTGTACGCACACAGACGGCTGCAACTTTTCAGCTCACAGCTCGACACACACCAACAACAGCATAGATCGCACAGACGTTAAATCGGCGAGGCGTGATTGCGGGTGCCGCTCAGGTGCGTCCGCCTCCCCTGCAGCGGCGCTGCAGACCACGCCTTGCCACACACATTAACCAGGTAAAATACATATTTAGGCAGAATTTTGTAAATATCTATTTTTCTTTTTTTTGGGTTTTTTTTTAGCAGCATAGTGCTTTTTTTCTCGATAATTTTTTTAAAAGTCAGGTCAAGGCTCCAAAAGCCCAAAGGCGATATGAGGGTGGCGGCTCACAATTTTTGTTTGCTACATGGATCATTTTAGTTCAGCTGCGTGTCTTTCCTCTTGTTATATTTCTTTAAGAGTTCAAAATGTGTTAATTACATAAATAAAATGTAGTTTTTGCTGTAGCACTTCATGGATTTCATAAGCAACACACCTTAGTTGTTCACACAAAGTATAAAGGTAAAAAACAATATATACAGTGTTATCTTCATTTTAGATGTCAAAAAGTATTTGCCAGTGTTTTCTTTTGCGTGGAAACTGGGTCCAAATGGCTCTTTGGGTGTTAAAGGTTGCAGACCCCTGTCTTAGGACAACAATCCTCCTCAACCTTGTTTAAATAAGATTTACAAAGGCGTAGAGAGGTCTGTTTTAATCAAAACAGTCCAGTGTTCTAGTTGCTCATTGTTTTATCCAGTGCGAGTTACCTCACTGTCATTTACAGCATTTTTGAAAAATTTCAAATAATCTATTATCTGCCAGAATAATTAGCATTATATCCATAATTGGAGACTCTTTATCCATATTTCTAAATTCACCCAATACTAAAATAAAATGTGTTTTTAAAAAAATAACATAAGGGAGAAAGTAGAAATTAGTTCCTTTTTTTCTTGTTGTTTTAATTCCCATAACTTGTGTGTTCATGTCCTGCAGTAGATGCCACGCTGACTGCCACCTTTGTGTTTGCTTCCAGGACCATTCTGCTGAGTGTGATCTCACTGCTGAATGAACCCAACACCTTTTCTCCTGCCAATGTGGACGCGTCTGTCATGTACCGCAAATGGAGAGACAGCAAAGGCAAAGACCGGGAGTATGTGGAGATCATCAGGTAAACAGTTTGCATGATTCACAGTTAAAAGAAATGGTGTAAACTCACTCGCTGTGCAAAACAAAAGTAATTTCATGTCAGATGTATCCCGTAGTTATAGAGAAGATTTTACTGATTCAAAGGGTCAAACTAATGCCTTGCATCAAGCAGAGAAATACAGCTGTAGTGATTGTTGAAACAGCTAAAACTGTCCAGTGCATTATTAAAACTTGGTGAACCGCCATTCTTCTGGGAATAAATGTGTTCAGAAAATAAAAATCTTGAATGTTCAAAGCTGGAGTTCACTTAAACATTTGGCAAAATCAAATTGCCCAAATTGTGAAAGAGTGTTAGCAAATCCGCTGCAGCTGTTTTTAAGTGCCCAAAAAAACTTAAAAACAGCTGCAGTGGGAAGTACCTTGGAGGCGACCTAACCAGATGACTGTTGTGGGTGTGTGGACTCTGTACTCTGAATGTTACTTGTAAAATATTGATAGCATAAAAGTAAAATTTTGCACGGCTTCATTCATGTAGCAAAAGATCAGCTGACTGTTGGCGGATAAGGTGGGAACTTTTCTTCAGATTTGGTTGATCTTTTATGGAAAGACAGAAAATGATAGTAAATCTCCAGCTGTTTGTAATGACGCCACTCTGATCTCCCCTCAGAAAACAAGTGTTGGCTACCAAGGCTGAAGCTGAGCGCGATGGCGTGAAAGTGCCCACTACGCTGGCGGAGTACTGCGTCCGCACACGCGCCCCAGCCCCCGACGAAGGCTCCGACCTCTTCTATGACTATTGCTACGACGAAGACGACGTGGAAGGCGAGGATGGCGACTGTTGCTATGACGAAGACGACTCGGGCAATGAGGAGTCCTGACGCGCTTTTTTGCGGCACCCCGATCTTAGCTGACGTGTGCTACCCTTCCTCTCTCTGCCCGGGTTGCCAGATATTCTAGGTTTACAACCAAGAAAGATTGGAAGCTTCCCTCCTCTAAACCAACACAGAGCTTTTTTCCTCTCGCCTCTGAATGCGTCTTGGAGGTTGAAATTGATGCCTTGCTGAGGAAGGCTCTGACCTGGTAAGATTTGCACCAGCACAAAAGTCACCAGTTTCTTCAGTTTTTATCATCACCTAAATCCTTACTTTGAGGGGGAAAAAAAACAAAAAAACATAACTCTCAAATACCCTGCCGAGTTTCTCAGTCCCATGTATAGTGTAAGGTGTTGTGGGGTTAAAAAAACAAACAAAAAAACCCAACTGTCAACAATAGCAACATTTGCACTGGTGCAAACACTTCCAAACATTTCTCAGCCTGTCTTTTGCATATCTTTCTTTCCCTAATTGTAACTGGCTATTGCTCGCTGCTAGTTGGTCACAGTGATGAACAGAAGATTGAGGACTTCAAACAGCACGTTTGCTGTGCTGCAAATATTCTGTTTTTTGTTTTGTTTTTGGGTTTGTTTGTTTTTTTTTCTCCCCTCTCCCAAGTGTCACAGTCTGTTCCGCTTTGATAGGACAAGACCTTAATTGTCACATGACGATGTTTTCAAAGTTCCTGTGCATGCCGGAACTTCTTTTCAAAGCTTTTTGTCTCTTTTACTGGTGGACCGTTTATCTACGTCATGATCCGTGTGATGACAAAGACTTCAACAACAAGGACTCTCTGCCCAGAGGACCGGCTGGCTCAATCGGAAGGTCAAATCCTCACGTGAACTTTTTTTTTTTTCTTTTTTTTTTCCTAACATGAAGTTGATCTTTGCCGTGTTTTCTTCTGGTTACTGTTGGATGTATTTCTCCTGTCATTTTAAGTGTAGGTTTGTGTTATTTGAAGTAGTTCAGATTAAGAGTTGTGTAGGATGATCACGAGGGAGTTGTTGGGGCGGAGCTAATTATTGATCAGAATTGCATTTCTCCTCGGGGGAGGTCACTCGCTGATGGGCCCCACTTGACCCAAAGACCAAAAGAAGTGTGTTTTAAAGAAAGCCCAAAACATTTGGTAACTGTTTGTCGCACTCTGTTTGCTCTTTGTGTTCTCTCTTGCAAGCTTGTTTTCATTTTACTGTTTTCTTCAGATAGATGTTATGCCTGTGTTTTGTTTTTTTGTTTTTTGCTTGAGAATGAGTTATGTGATGACGAGATTATTAGGTTTGATTGACAGAAACAATTGTAGGTATTGTCTCATAATCTATGATCCCACACTTGTCAACAAGGTTCTTTCTTTTCTTTTTTTTTTCTCCTGCCAGTCCTCGGAAGTGAACAAGACCATCATGTTTTATTCTTCCATTGCTATTCTGTCTTAGTTGAGATTGGACTTTTTTCTTTTTCTTTTTTTTTCTTTTTTCAAGAGTGTGTGTGGGTGTGCTCTGTGTGAACTTTTTCATCAGCAATATTGATTGTTTTAATTAAATTGGGAAGTCATACTGAATTTCTCAGGATAATGAATTACATGTGACACAACAATTGAGAAAAAGTAACTATTTTCCTCTTTCGGTGGTCTTCAGTGTTGGTTTGCATCTTTAACAGGAACCGTGACAGATATGCACATATAGCTGTATGAATGATTACTATGTTGTTTTATTCACCTGTGTATTTTTTTTTTTTTTTCAGCTATTTAAAAACTGAAAAAATAAAGATTTATTTGGAAGAAAAAAAGACCCACAGTGCTTTTTCTTCTGTTTCACTTGATTTGTATGCCTGCATTTAAACGGGTTACTTTTTGTATTTTAAGAATTTTTGATATTTTGGTTTTATTATTAGTAAAGCTGCATAGCTATTTATAAAAAAAGGTTATTATAAGGTAAAGGCTGCTTTTTCTTCTTGATTCCTTAATACATAATTGAGGCGATCGTGGCTCAAGAGTTGGGAGTTCGCCTTGTAATCGGAAGGTTGCCGGTTCGAGCCCCTGCTCGGACAGTCTCGGTTGTTGTGTCCTTGGGCAAGACACTTCACCTGTTGCCTACTGGTGGTGGTCAGAGGGCCCAGTGGGTCAGTGCGCCCCAGGGTGGCTGTGGCTACAATGTAGCTTGCCATCACCAGTATGTGAATGTGTGTGGATGGCTGGATGACTAAACGTGTAAAACGCTTTGGGGTCCTTAGGGACTAGTAAAGCGCTATACAGGCCATTTACAGGTTTCATGTTGGAGCATGTTGGACTGTCATGTTATTTGCCACTGCGTGTCGAAATCCACTGATTTCACAATAGACTGCACCTTTTGCTTCACAAGTTGTGTGCAGCAGCTCTCAATGTGAAGATATATTTTTATTTATTTCTAGTTTATTATGTTATTCTTATTTTGTACACTTCTGCGTACTTTGTGCTACAGAAACAGTTATAGTACCAAAACTTTTTCTGGAGACGTATGCTTATGCTTTTCTTTTTTGTAACTTTCATCCATTCACCTGATTGGTGGGAATCAAACTCAGCAGATTTAGACATGACTGTAAAAGACAGTGATATAAGCAGACTGAGTGGTATAGAAACAAGCAGACACACAAGCTGACACTAATCAGAAACTGCTTTGAATATTTCAAATATTTTTAAGCATTTCAGGCAAAATCTTCACATTTTCTGCATTCACTTTGCTTTTTTTTTTTTTTAGTTACTGTTGCCTCACTTGATATTTTCTCTTTTTCTGACTATACTCTATAAACTGTAGAGATGGTTGTGTGGGAAAATCCCAGTAGACCAGCTCATCTGGGACCAACAACCAACAACTATGTTACGTTCAGAGTCCCTAAATCAAATCAAATCAAATCAAATCAATTTATTTATATAACTTTTCACAGGATAAAAATCACAAAGTGCTTCACAGTAATATAAAACAGAAATACATAAAATACATTAATAATAAAACACACAGCACAAATCTAATTAAAAGCCAATCTAAATAAATGAGTCTTAAGCTGCTTTTTAAAAGAATAAATACAATCAAGGCAACGTAATGATGGAGGGAGAGCATTCCACAACCTGGGGGCCACCGCTCTAAAAGATCTATCGCCTCTGGTTTTAAAATATGTTCGAGGGACTACGAACAGCCTTTGATTAGAAGATCTCAGGCTGCGAGAGGGAGCGTGGGGTTCTAAAAGATCAGAAATGTAAGCAGGGGCATCACAATTCAAAGCTTTAAAAGTCAGTACCAAGATTTTAAAATGAATTCTGAAATGTACTGGAAGCCAGTGTAATGAACGTAACACTGGTGTAATGTGCTCTCTTTTTCGTGTCTTAGTTAAAAGCCTTGCAGCAGCATTCTGGACTAACTGGAGACGGTCAAGATTCCTTTTGCTCAAACAAAGAAAAAGGCTGTTACAATAATCTAAGCGAGAAGAAATAAAAGCATGAATAACCATTTCTAACTCAGACTTAGACAGCAAAGTTCGTAGTTTGGAGATGTTTCTTAGCTGAAAAAGGCAGTTCCTAATTAACTGGCGAGAGTGTTGTTCTAGGGACATGGCAGAATCAAACATCACACCAAGGTACCTGAGGCTCAGGTGAACAGATGAGCCAAGAGAACCAAGATGCTGTTTGATTAGAGATATCTGGTTGTCGGGGGCAATAATTAATGTTTCGGACTTCTCAGAGTTCAACTGTAAGTAGTTGTCACCAAGCCACTGTTCAATGGAAGCTAAGCATTTAATTAAAGAGGACAGTTTATGGACTTCCATCGGCTTAAAAGAGCAATACAGCTGAATATCATCAGCATAGAAGTGATAAGACACCTCAGGGAACTGCCTAATTATAAGTCCTAGAGGTAACATGTACAAAAGAAAAAGAATAGGACCCAGAACTGAACCCTGCGGTACCCCACATGTCAGATCTTTAGAATGTGACATAAACCGATTCGCAAAAATCACTTTTCTTTCTCATTCTGATCCTCAGTTTGAACTTCCGGAGGTTGTCTTGACCATGTCTGCACAAATAAATGGACTGAGCTACTGCCATATGATTGGCTGCTTAGATCTTTCCATTAAGGAGCTCTGTGGTGCGCCTAATAAAGTGACGGAGAATTGTATCTATAAAACAGTCTTCATTCACAATGTAGTGCTATTAAAATGATTTTCAAATAATAATGTTAACTTAATTTATTACAAAAAATGTTTATTTCTTAAGATATCCATCATTTTGTTTATTAACATTAATTTATTAAGAGACATTTAGCATTCGTTGGTATATATGTAACAACTTGGAGGTTCAATGTGGAACGTCTTCTGGACACAGAGGTGAAGTCTTAATTTCCCAAAGTCCTTGAATGCAGCATCACCCAGTCGCTTTTTGATGTCGTCATCGTAACGATCGCCTGGTAAATTTTCGCCGCCCGGACAACACACGACTAATTTTATTAAAGAAAAAAACAAAAGTACACTACCGTCTGCAGCCATGTCTGTGAATTATGCAGCTGGACTCACGCCGTACGCAAACAAAGGTGTCTGCGGACTTCCTGAGGTAACTGAAGCTTTAAGAGCAGGTAGCTAGCAGGTTAGCCGCGGACGTTGTCGCATAGTACGTGTGGAGAGCTTGGTCTTTAAAAACGGCAACATCCGAGAGTAACACGAAGAGCTTCTGTTTGTCTCCAAGCATCAGATAATAATCCACGAGTGATATCACATTAGTTATACGTATTTTATTAGGCAGTGCACAGATCGTATACTGATACTATCTTCAGCACACACGTATAGATCTGAAAGCTACAAGGGGAGGGGGTTAGAGGAGTCACAAGTACCAGCACTTCAAAACTTTAAATCAGTGCTGAGCTGTAATAAACTGTGTTATAGCTGTGTGCTTGTACCTTTTCTCAAACAGACTTATTCATTGTAATTTGATTTGAATGTGGCTCTCTCGGTCAGCTCTTGAAGTCGCATTTTTCTCTTCTGCTGCAGCACTTTGATAATCCTGAGGAGCTGAAGGCCAAGGTGGAAACTCTAGCTCAGCTGATTAAAGAATCTCAGTACTTGGTTGTCCACTCGGGCGCTGGGATCAGCACCTCGGCAGGTATCCCCGACTTCAGGTGAGACAAGAACAAAAGTGTTTTTTTGTTTTTTTTATGTTGACGTGCAGTTTTTTGCATAGATTGCGCACCTCTAGCCAAGTTACATTTTCTTTTAGAAGTGCAAAGAAGGAAATACAGTTCCAACAAAAACAAATATTATGTTTGTTTTCTGGAGCCCAAATCTTAAGAAAAGAAAACAAGATATACTTAATTTATCTCAGATTTGGGAAGTTCTTTTCTTACAGCAGGTCAAAATCATCACCATCATCACCTTGGCAGATGATACAGTTGGGACACTGAGTAAAATGTGAATAAAAACACAGTCTAATTATTTGCAAATCTCATAAACCCACATTTTCTTTTCACAACAGAACAGGAAACAGTTAAAGTGTTTAAATTAAGACATTTTACTACTTCGCGTAAAATATTAGCTAATTTTGAATTTAATGGCAGCAGAGCAAATCAAAAAAATTTGGAGTCCCATGCTTTGATTTTAATGATGCACCAGATGTTTTTCAGATGTTTTTCCACCAAGACTCTTCTACTGTGAATCTATGCCATTGTGATAGATGCAGTATCCACAGAAGATGCCGTCTAGTTGTTAATTAAAATAGATGTAGCGTCTGATTGTTTTGATTTTATGAAATCTGAGTTGCAGTTAAGAAATTTTATCAGTTTAAAAAAAAGTCAGTGTTACCGATTCATTCAGATTATTATAATGCTGTTAATTTAGAGTTTTGATCAGCAGTGATTAAAACTGGCAGTAAAACCTCACTGTTGCTTAATGATAAAATCTTCCAAGTGTGTTTTATCCTTTGAGCCCGAAGTTGGCCAGTGTTGCTTCACGGTTTTGTCACTGAATAGTTTTCAGATGGAAATTTTATACTTTAATTGACCTTAAAGAGTGAAGTCATGAAATTTAATAGGCAGCACAAATGAATGATTCAGATTGTTTGTTTGTTTTAAATTTGTTTAATTGTTCTCTTATGAATAGCACATATTAGCATCATCAAATATCATAGCTACAGAAATTGTTACTGTGTGTAGAAAAGCTGTGTTGTGCGGTCATGAGCTCCACCAACTAAGAACAGCCATGCACCACCACCCACAGGATCCAGAAATAGCTATCAAGCTGTCAATCCCTTCCATGTCTGGGCCGGGTGAGGTTTCCTGTGTTGAGTCCAATTAAGTCAGGACTACGAGAATATTTGATCGTCTTTGAACCTTGTTCTTGAAAGTCGGAGAGGTCAGGAGATAGAGAAGGTCATCTACCAATTAGTAGGTTGGTGGTTCGATCTCTGGCCGCTCCAGTCTGCATGCCAAATATTCTTTGGCAAGATCCTAACCCCAAATTGGTCTCCAATGTAAGTAAGCGCTTAAGCATAGGGGGGGAAAAGTGCTTGTGTAAATGAGGCATGTTGGGAGAATAGAAAGCGCTATATAAGAATCAATCTATTCACTGTGAGCTGAGCTGATCATTTCTGATGTCTTTTTGGTATTTTGGGAGATGTAACAAGCAGCTCTCGGCTTATTCTCCTGTTTCTCTTGTAGTACCGTGATTTGAGCAGAGGAGGGTGGTGCTTGCTTACTTCACATAAGGTCTAGCACTGTGTAACACACTGAAAATATAATGGAAAATACTTCTATTGTCTACTTAGATTGTCTTTGGTACTGTGGCAAATGTTTGCCTCCCGAATGCAGAGATGTGGAGCGGATAGAGGTCTTCATTGTAAACATTTAGTTGTACTATGGATTATGTGAATTCACACAAACGCATAAATACTCGGATGTGAAGGCAAATTAATATTTCATTGCTTCGCCTGTCAGTCAGGTGGAGTTGACCTTGGAGGGTTTATCATTAGAGCCAAGATTAAAACATACACATAAAGCTCACTAATGCAAACTGTGTTCCTTCTGCTGCTCAGACACACATAAACACACGTACTCCAGATCAGAAGAAATTCAGCTCATTAAGTTACTGTTACTGACACGTTAATATGTAAATGTAACAGCTTCACAGACTCAGTGGCTCTAATGTCGCGCAGCATCGTTCACGGGGTGATTAGGGTGTTGTATGCGATGCACGCATCACTCCCTCACTGCCGATGAGGCTTTGAGCCGGTCGGCTGAAAGACGGGGTTTTTAAAGTCCAAGCTGAGAGCAAAAGATGAGACATGTGGATGTATTTTTGGATTTGTAGGATGCGCTCTATCGTCTGATGCTTAATGATAAGTTGCATGCCCTCAGAGTAACTTGGCAACTGTCACGGTGTTAGACAGCTCCAGCAGCGAGTGTACCACTGCGTTCATCCGACCATTCAGACATCCACAACTGACAGATAATCACAGGAGCAGAAACGGAGCAATTTCACATTGAACATCATCCACATAGTCAACAAAAGTTTTCCTCTCACATTAGACTGTGAGGATTTATTTTTGTTGTTGTTTAAAATGATCACTCTGATTTTTTTTCTTACTTTATATATATTTGCAGTGGTTTTATGGGTCTTGGACTAACAATAATGTCAATTTCATACAGATATTCTATAGAGCTTCTCTACAGAAACCTTTCCCATGGATTTATTGTTACACACACCTGATGTAAAGCCTCTAGTCCACTATATTACAACCTGTCCAGTCCCATTTATGCTCACTCCATGTATTTATAATCTTTATTTTCTTTCAGGGGTCCCAAGGGTGTGTGGACTCTTGAAGAAAAGGGTGAGTCACCTCATTTTGATACCACATTTGAAGATGCTCGCCCAAGCTTCACTCACATGGCTCTCCTGGGACTGCAGAGGGCAGGGTACCTCAAGTATCTCATCAGCCAGAATGTGGACGGCCTGCATGTGCGATCAGGCTTCCCCAGGTAATTTAAATCGTAGAGACATTGCTATTCTCTATATGCGACTATACAGTATATGTCAGATTTTAAGAATATCACTAACTTTCACGATGAATGCTTTGGAGCTGAAGCAGAATGAATGGAGGAGGTGTAAAGTAGGTCTTTAGCTTTCAGCCTGACTTGTTTATGAAATGCATGCAGCAACCACATTACTGTTGTTTTTTCCCAATCATATCAATTCATTCCCACATGTGACTCATTGTGTAAATTTTGAAGCTGCTGCTGTGTGATAACAGCTGCGGTGAATAGCTTGAAATAATTTTCAGTGCAATGGAAAATGTTTGGTCTGAGTCTGGGTTACACAGCCATGTTGGACTAACCCAAGGCCAGGAGTCCTATTTTTAATTCAGCACATACATCCAGCCTTTATGCATATTGGAAGGCTTGCTTTCCCTGGAAGCCGTTTTTTTTTTCTAAGCCTTCCTCCACCCTCGGTCAGGTTTTTTTAAATGAGACCAGGCAGCGTAGCGGTGGTTCTCTGAGGAAATAATTAAGCTGGCGAAGGAAACCAGTTGGGCCTAATCGGCACAGGTGGCAGGTGATGCTCAGAAATTAATATGAGTGCTCAGAATATTTATAAGAGTCCAAGTTGAAAAGAAGGACAGAGAAAAAGTTGAGCTGTAGTGTCCTCACATTACAGGTTTTTCCTGGGTCGAAATAGCTTTTGTTGGATGTTATGTACGGTAACAGGCTATGAATCGGTGGTATTTGGCTGAAATATTTACAGGTTTTTATTACACTATATTGGCAGAAGCATTTACTCAGCCATTCAAATCACTTAATCCATTGCCACAGGTGTATAAAAAACAGCACCCAGCAGGCATCATGGTGTGGGGGGGTGAGTTTGGTGTGGAAGAACTTGACCCACATACACAGAGTCCTGACGTCAAACCAATAGGACACCCTTGGATGAATTAGAGCGGAGACTGCAAGCCAGGCCGTCTCTTCCAACATCAGTGTCTGACCTCAAAAATGCACTTTGGGAAAAATGCCAAAAAACTTCCATAAACACTCCTAAACCTCGTGGAAAGCCTTCCCGGAAGAGTTGAAGCCAGGATGTCGCTCAAGTTCATATGGGCGTAGAGGCAGTGAAACCCCAGTTAACGAACCTACTTTAAAAAGTATTTTATAACATTGGTGGTTATTTTGTTTCGGTTCTGGCACCAAAAAGTTATATCTGCGTTGGCGACGGTGAATAACACGAATATCATCTGCCTCTCTCTGTCAGGGATTTGTTATCAGAGCTTCATGGGAACATGTTTGTGGAGGAGTGTGAGAAGTGTGGCAGGTATGTGCATGCACACAAACACAAAAAGTTACATTTTGATATAAAAACAGCTTGTCTTACATTGAATTCACATTTCATTAGGCGCTTGTTTGGCAGTACCAGCAGCAAACCACGAGGCTGCCACATAGTGCGTAAAGCATGCAAATAAGAGGATCTGTTTATGTTTACTGCTTAAGAATGCACGTATCCAAGGAGTCCTGCACCTTACATTTCCTACAGTCACAATGGACTTTCTACCATCTCCCTCCTGGAATTTGCACACAATCTACATGGGTAATGTGTTGATCAAAACATGCCGTGGTAGTATTCCTCTTTATGTATTCAGAGGAGTTCCATAAGTACACAGATAGTTGCTCAGAAGAGCCCTGAAGCAGATGCCCTGCAGCAGTAGAAAACCCATGCTGGTTTCCACTTCCAGCAGGTAAAAACAAAAACTGGCAACACTCAAAGACGTAAATGTAAGGAGTGGTTCCCCCTGCACACGTAAGGGATCCTAATGTGAAATGAATCTGGAAAGAGCAGGACCGCAGCAGCTTAATCCACACTCATTATCTCCAAATGCTCTCAGTAACATTGCAGTGACTTTACTTTGTTCCAGTGACCTTCAAAGTTGTTAGATTACCTCCGGGATTAGGTGGAAAAACAGGGGCTTGAGAATTAATGCATGTTTAAACAGGTCTGCGAGAGTTTCATGATGTGGTTTAATCCCTGAAATCTTTAGAGAACCTTTTTAGAAAGTCCACCGTTTAGGTCTAAAAGATGTGTGGTTTGAAGTAGCCACTGAGTGTCAGGCTTTGTGTAAAATTAGACCTTGCTTTGATGCCTTGGGAGCAGCTTGGTCTTCTTTCTTGTAATTCATGTAAAGCTGCTGTGGACGCACTGAGAATTAAATGGAATTCTTGTTGGTTTTCCAGGCAGTACGTCCGAGAAAAGGTGATCGGTGTGATGGGCCTGAAACCGACAGGACGCTACTGTGAGGTGGTACGATCCAGGGGGCTCAGAGCGTGCAGGTGACACATGCGTAGGCTTGTGCATTTTAAAGACTTGAAAAGTGAGTCATTGTTGATTTATTATTTCCTTTGTGTTTCCTTAATACTAAAGAGGGAAGCTGATCAGCACTATACTTGACTGGGAGGATGCTCTTCCTGACAGAGACCTGAACAAAGCAGATGACGCAAGCAGGTGAGAGGTGCAGTAGTTTGAACTTTTTTTTTTTTTACATTATATTGTAGGTGTTCTTTGTTTAACCATCTGTTTTGATAAGGCGGAAACAGAAAATGTATGCTCTTTTCTGTCAGAGTTCCTCTGACATGTCTGTTTTTTTTCTCAATATAAAAAGCAAAAGCAGTAGTTCAAACACATCCTGTGAACTGAAAAATGTGGAAACTGTTTGATGATTTGCTTTAGCCTTCTGTGGCTCTGCTATTGCTCCTGACATGCAAAGAAGACCTTATTTGAAAACCTTTTTAGGGATTATATATGCATTGCAGTGCGCTTTGATGTCCCCATTTTCCTCTGGAGTGTGAACATTTGCATTCTTTCCCTCCGCAGCAAAAAAACCCTCTTATTGCTTATGTGTCACCTTGATGCGCCGTTTGTAATGGATGTATTATTACTAAAGTACAAAGGGGAGATTTGGAGCTCCGACCACTGAACTCTGAATTATGTGTTCATGGCAGCGGAAAAAGGTGAAAAATTACCAAGCTGTAATCAATGTGAGGTTTAGCTGCAGTTCATGCAGTGGATTTGTCCGGGCGCAGACCTGGGAATCCATCCGTTGCACCGGTTTGAAGATGAAAACGACCAAATTTGTCTGAGCTCAAGCGAGCAGGGGACAGCACAGTGCAGGAGTTCAGCATGTGTTCATTGCACAGCTGGAAATGTTGCATGTTATGTGTGATCAGACTGTATATACTGAAATTTGTGTTTGTTTTATTTTCTTTGTGGTTTAGGATTGGAGCTGCATACACTAAGTATCTGTTTTAGTATCCGTTTTATTTATTTGTTTGCCATTTTTGCCTTTGTGACTGTAACAGCCGAGGCCAGAGGGAGGGACTGTGTGTTTGGTTTGGACTGCTTCTCACTTATGAACACAATATCTCTTGACAGCCTTGAGCGGATTTCTTCAAAGTTAGAACAAACTGATTAGAATTCATAGTGAACGCTCACTGGAAACCCTCAGTGTGGCTTTAAAAAAAAAAAAAAAAAAGACATTTTTCGGACCATAACGCAGAAGCTAATTTGCTACTTATAACAACAAACAACACAAGTATGTTATAAAATCAAATTGCAAAAGCTGTAGTCTGAAGAGTAACTCACAGCGTGCTGTACCTTGACTGGCTGACATAGAAAGTGCCTTGAAGCTGACCTTGCCATTTATTCAGTTTCAGCCAGGATAAATGAGCTTTAGCTGCCTTTTTACTGACTGATACAAACGTATATATACACGGGCCAAAGACGTGACATTGAGGTTTTTATCGAGGTGTATAGTTTCTGTTCATTAATTTTATGACATGCTGGAGTTTATTCTATAAAACTTTTTTTTATTTGAATAGATTTTCATTGCATTCAAATATATATTCTTTAACAATGTCAGGTGCCTTAGCTGCCTGTTGAATGAACAGATTTGGACGACTAAAAATGCTGTTCAAATGATAATAAATTTAAAGTAAAAACGGTTTTCAGCCATCCGTCTTCTTCTGGTTATCCAATTCGGGGTTGCGGGACAGCTGGAGCCTATCCCAGCTGCGAGCTGGGGTACACCCTGGACAGTTTGCAAGGCTGACACGGAGATACAGACAACTATTCACACTCATATTCACACTTATGGCCCATTTAGAATCACCAGTAACCTAACCCCACTAACTGCATGTCTGTGGACTGTGGGAGGAATCTGGAGTAGTTGGAGAGAATTAGCCCCGGCACAGGGAGAGCATAAAGTAAAAGTCAGGTGGTGCCACTGCAAGAAATGACACCTAAATAAATGAATAATGTAATTTAACACTGTAAGATAATCTGTTAGATATATAGATTGCATCAATTATGTACGAATGATGAAGAACTGGTTTGTGTGTGGCGTCGTCCTCTTTAGACGAGCGGACCTGGCTCTGACTCTGGGCACGTCCCTGCAGATCAAACCCAGTGGAGACCTCCCACTCCTCACCAAGCGCAAGGGTGGCAAACTGGTTATTGTCAACCTGCAGCCGACCAAACACGTGAGTGTCATGTATGCAACACCAACACATACAAACGCATGCACGTGTAATTATTTACCTTTGAAGTGTTGAATAATGCGTGTAAATGCTGAAAAAAACACTGATTATTATCAACCGTTACCTCAATGGCTGCAATTTTCTGAGTGCAGGACAAGCATGCACACCTGCGTATCCATGGTTATGTGGACGACGTCATGAAACAGCTGATGGAGCTGCTGGGACTGGAAATCCCAAAGTGGGATGGACCAACTGTCTGCGAGAGCTCCACAGCTACCACTGAGACCACCGCCGATGTCAAACCACCGCGTGGAGTTACTGCGAAGGAAAAGGTGGAAAAGAACTTTGTTAAGGAGGAGAGGAAAAGAGAAGCTTCACAGCTAACGGACGATGGAAGCGTTAAGGAGGAGACAGTTTCAGTAAAGAGGGAGAGAGCGGACCTCCCAGTGGAGATAAATGAAGAGAAATAGCCTCAGGTGCTCTTTCTGAAAAACACGCCACAAACCCGTCCACAATAGAACCTCACAGCCGAAGGTGATTTGAGCTGTTTCACGGAGGTCAGAGCTTCTTCTCATCTGGAACAAAGACTTTTCTAGTGCTGTAGTGGGTTTTTTAATCAGAGATTTCTGACACTCCCCTTGCTGTCATGTTAAGCGGCGATGTGAAACTGATGCAGCTCGAGCCTGAACGAACTCTTGAGTTACAGAGAGGATGTAAAAGTTCCTCCTGCCACAGTATGGGGCATCTCGGGCAACAAGGTGTTTTGCTTTAGGTGGAGAGCAGGGCTGTTGCAGGTGGGATAATGAGATGAGATCTGGAGCACTTCATGACAAATATAGTTTTAATCAGGTTTGTAAGATAGCTGCACCATGTTAAAGCTTTATTCATAGCCATGTGCTCCAGATCTCATCCCTGGAGACCTTGTCTCTAAAGACTCTTTAGTTCAGTAGATAATGAAAAGGAGAAAGCAAGCAAGCATTTAGAAAATATGAATAACAAGTATCTACTTTAAGTTGAGGGAAATTTCAGTTTTGATTCATAATCATGCTGTATATTTTTAGGAAAATATTTATAACTCAGGATAAAAGTACTGTGCTCTCAGTTTGTTTGTTTGTTTCATACAGTTTGTATATGTTTTGACAATAAACACCAAAAAATCTGTGGAACAATCTGTATACAGTGTTGCTTAGTGGAGATCAGCATTTGAGAGAACCTGGACTAAGCTGCGTTGTGCTGGGATAGTGTGTGATTAATTGTGTTTGCTGTGATTTTACACCTCTGAGGTCAACATTTAAACACTTTAGTAATGTTCAGATTCTCTCTAATTGTGTATCGCTGCTTTATGAATGAATGCTGTTATAAGGTCTATGGCAGAAATGACCTCAGTGACGAAAGGAGAGAAGAACATCTGTTTTTTTCCCCACCCCCACCTAAGTCAAATCGATGCTGCATCTGGATTGCACTTACCTTCTCTATTTTATGAAGCCAGAATATCCATTTTGTGTAATGGGTCACAGGTGTTTGCAAAGGTAGATAATTACTGCGGCAGACGTGTGGCTGCTTGGCTGTTTCAGTCCATTAAGGCACTTTGATCTGACACACACAGAAGCAACAAATGTTAGAGCTAAAAAACACAACAGCTGCAGACACAATGGCATACACTTAAACTGCCTGAATGTGAACGGATCATTAGACAAACCTAATGCCTTTACTGTCTGTACCTCCATTTAAATGTGTTTTAATCATGTCTACTCGAGAGATGTCCACACGCTATGTTTGAAATGAACCTTTTCAATTTACTCGTGATAAGGTGTGTTGGTGTTTCATGAAATAATGTGTCCACTGTCAGATTAGCTTTCACTTTGGGTTCAGGGTAAACCTTGCTAGTACTGACTTGGACCTCTTTTTACCTTCAGAACTGCCTGTGGCTTAGATTCAACAAGGTTTAGTAAACTCACTGTCATGTTTAAGAGACCAGTGCAACAGGCAACATTTCTCCAATTTTCCATTGTCCAATTTAGTGAGCATGTGTAACCTGTGTCATGAAATCAATATCCTTTTTTGCTGTGAAAGTGAAATTTATTTTTTATAGTTCAAAGGGCAAAAAAATACATTAAAAATCTTTTTAACCAAAGCAAACGAGAAGCATTCAAAAAGGTCCAGATTTGCACTTCAAGGTTTTAGCATTTTGATTTTTAAGGGACTGAATTTAATCACACGTTTTTTTAATTTGTCAGGAACTTCACTGGTTTGCATAGGAATATTCTGAGAGGCAGTAATACAATCCAATAAAACTTAAATTTACCCAAATCCACCTTGTAGCCACACCTTGCTTGACAGTTTTGTGTCACTCTAGTTGAAGTGGTCTAATGTTCAATAAAACCTGCGTTTCTAAACCAGGAATAACAGATCTTGCTTAGATGAGCTCAGCTAGGTGGAGTCTGATTTATGGATTCCCAGAACTTCATGATGATACCTCTTTTCTAAGGTGTGTTAGACTTGACAGAAGGGACACAGGAAGTTATCTTCAAAACAGGAAAAAACTTGTGAAGAGTTTCCTTGGTGTTTGGTAGGAAGTGGAAAGTTTTTTTTTTTTTCAGCAGCAGCTTTTCATCCTCTTGATTTCAGCGACAGGGATGCTGGTCAGAGAATCGGAGCCCTGATGTGACGATAAGTAGCCAGTCAGCGAGAGCAAGCGTATTTGTACCCAGGGCAAAGGCAGCAAAATACCACATTAAAATGTTGATATAATGAAGTCTGAAGAACACTTTTCCATTGTAATTCAAAGTGCTTCATTTAGAAGAGAGCAGGCACACCATCAGGGGTGGTAGCTTCATGCTGTGAGAAAGCATTTCACTGATAGTTACTGGGAAAGTGCTTTTAAGGAAAGTGAGAGCAACCAATAATGGCAGCAAAAGTCAGAAAACCCTGCTACAGACCTTCAAATATATAGTCAGGGAGTTCATGCTCTCTTGTGCTTGTCACACGAAAGCAGGCGAGCAAATCGTGGAACCAGCTGCTTTAGAGAAGCTCCACGTTCAGTATAACCGAGCTCAGGTGAGTCTCAGAGGAAGAACGGAGAAGCTGTAACCATTGTTACTGAGAATGACATCAAGAAAGACAGAAACTAAATGTGACTGAGATACTGGAAATTCTTTAAAGCCTGAAGTACCGCTGACTTTGAGCAGGATGTGCTTAGACAGGTTTCACTACTGCAAATATGTTATTTCATCAGAGCCTCAACAGTCACGAGTTTATCAGAAGCTTTATCTGTTGACAAAGCCTGATGACGTACTGTCATGCGTCATGTTAAAGAGAATATTTTCTCTCAGTATAACGTGCTCAGTTTTAGGGGAAAATAAAGCTTCCTTTTATCCATTTTCAGGCCCAGCTTCCCTCTTTCTGCATCATGGCATCCTCTCCGATGAAGAAATTAATCAACTTTTTCTCAGTTGGAGACATTTATCCATGAATTCACAAAAACATTTATTTTATGCCAAACTGAAAAAGGATGGGGAATTTTATAAGGCACTAAATTGATGTTTCAGTCCATCAGTGGAGATTTTTTTTGTCCTGTGTCCTGATTGAAGTTGCAGTTGGCACCAATTAAAGGCTTGATGACCCTTTTATCCTCACATTGGATTTATTTGATGTCATTATTTCATAAACAATTTCAGACACTTGTGTGGGAGACAGAGGAAAAGGACTTTGTTGAAAACCATTTTAGGAAGTTGCCTTTTAATTATAAAATAATTGAGTCACGTCTCTCACTGCTGCATCCAGATTCGTTATTACGGCTCCTGAAGGATCACTCCCCTGAGAGGGCTGTTCTTGTTGTTTCCTGCTTACGCTGGAACACAGTGTTCCTCGCATAATGTCAAAGATAACTGCAAATTTAATTTACCGTCATGGCCCATAAAGCCGCACATTGGTGGAGATAACTATGGTCTTAAAAGTGCTATTACAGATGATGCTTTCGCAGACAGAGAATAACACTGAAGATTAGATTGCTAAATAATCAGTGCAAACATAATCTCGCGCTGTTTGTGAAGTTTTGCCTGTGTGCACCACTGCAGTGGGGTTTACATCAAACAATCAAGATGTGATTGAAGTGCAGACTTTCATCTTTAATTCAAGGGAGCTTAACACAAATTTGGAATTGAATGTTCAGGAATTACAGGCATTTTTATTTGCAGTTCTCCATTTTCAGAGGCTGAGCATTAACTAGATAAACTAAGATAATTTTAAACCTAAGGATTGATTTTAATACTTAGATGAAAATTTGCAGTCAATTTAAAATCCATGGAAGTCACCAAATGCTCTGTTTCCTCCCTTGAGATTCTCTGCCAGACTTTCAGTTTGCTTGTTTGTGAGTCTCTCTCTGCCTCTTCAGGAACTGAAAACCTCACTCTGTTGGACTGAGATCACGCGACTCGGCTTGGCCATTGAGAAATATCCTATTGCTTTGAGAAACTCTTGCAGTTGCAAACTTGGCCACACTGCCTCAAAACTTGCTTTTGCAGTTTGTTTTTGGTCATTGTCCTTTTGCACGGTGAAGCTCTGTCTGATCAGTTTTGCAGCATTTGTCTGAATGTGAGCAGAGAGTACGGCCCTGTACATAGTTCATCCTGCTGCTTCTATCATCTATCGGCAGTCTCACCATCAATAAACATCCCCACCATGTTAACCAGGTCATATGGTATGCTTTAGATCATGAGCTCTCTGTCTCTTGTTCTACACACTTTTTTCTTCCTATGATTCTTGTACAGTGAAACTAGTAGTTTGCACCTTGTGAGCCCTCTGTATTTACATTCTCATTGTTGTCTCATTGTTAGAGGCTTAGATGTTGTGAAATAGTTTTTTAAACCTTGGAGATAACTCTTCCATTGTGCCCTTTAGTTGCCTTCCGTGGTCTTTCAGGCGTTTTGGTGTTGCTGAGCTGACCAGTGCATTTCTCCTTTTTCAGGATGAACCACACTGTTGATTTGGTCACTCGAAAAGTTTCTGCTGTCTGTCTGAAAATTTTATTGGGGTTTTTCAACCTAATGATGAACTTCACTTGCACTGTCATCTCTTTGGTCCTCACATTTAGAATTACAGTGAAAAACTATACAAATTCTTTGTCATGGCTTCACCGGGTCATGAAACTGCTCATCAGCCAATCCTCCAACTGTTTTTAAGCCTCTGAAAATGGAGAGCTCTGTAATTTCTAAAATGTTAACGCAATTTTCTTTGTAAAACTCCTTGAGTTAAAGTTGAAAGGTTATATATTCATTTGTCGGATTTAAAATCAGGTGATTGTGGTGATGTACAGATGTGTCTTTGTCCAACAAACTGTAACAAATTAAAAGCGTACTTCTTTTTTTTTTACAGTGAGGCTGATCAGAATTTCGTGAAATCAGTTTCACAAAAATATGCACGAGTTAAATAAACAGATGGTGAATTGACATGAAAAAGAGAAAAACATGTAAACCAACCATGTTTGTGGCCTTCTGTTGGGCAGTTAGTCACCATTTCTTTTGAGAATCATTCCTGGATACGAATAAAATGTTCTAGTTGAAGGATTTTGAAGGTCATGTAGATATAATGTATCAGATAACTTTATTAATTTAGAATTTTTACAGGTAAACAAGCTCCACAACTGATACTTAAGAAATGTTTCCACTTAATGGTGTTTCAAAAGCTTTCAGTGATGAAATCTCTCCATGATGAGGACCATGATTAGAAGCTGGACTTTCAAACATGGTGATACCTGTGACATGAGGCTGAAAGCTCTAGAAGGCCACTGCGTGTCCCCTGAGGTTGACTGTGTGAGATATACAGTACTGTGCAAAAGTCTTGGGTCACCCATGAGAAGTAGGTGCAGCAATTTATTTGAATATACGCAAACATGCATGGAAATACAGTTTATAAAGCAAAAACAGAGTTTGTACTAATGTTGAACTCCGGGATCTGGGGAAGCCAATCCATTACTGATGGTGCTCTTTTGTGTGTGTTTTTTGAAGCTGTTGCCAGTCATAGCTTTCCAGATGGTATTACAAGATTGATGAAAATCTGATGAGGCTTTTCTGCATTCATAATTACATTAATTTTGACAAAATCTCCATCAGATGAGTCTCTCCGGTGCTGTGTCAGGTCTTTGCTGGATTTTTTCCCCCCTATTTGTTAAGGAGGTGACTTTCAGATACTGATCATCTGCTGCTGATGAAGTCTATCTGCAAGTTCTTCTTTTGTCCTCGTCTTGTCCAATTTCCTCCAATGTTTTAAGGATACGCTGCACACCATGGTGCCATGGTCTTTGGGAGTCACCTTGTTGGCGCAAAAATATTATTTTATGCCCGTCAGAGAAAAGAAATGGGAACAGCTTTGAAAGCTCTTCGGAAAGTTTGGAGAATTATTACTCAAGACCACTTTGAAGAATTAAGTAAGTCTGGAAGTATAAAGAAATGAGGTGGCTCAAGACTTTTACACTGTACTGCACTTGACCTTGAAACTGGAGCGTTCAGCAGGATCAGATTCTTCATCATGATGATGATAAAAAGTTGATGAACGCATTTTCAGGTTAAGTTAACATCAGCTTTAGTTTTCTGAAAAATTCATGGTGAAATCTGTTTCCCCTGCAACACATATACAGGGAGTGCAGAATTATTAGGCAAGTTGTATTTTTGAGGAATAATTTTCTTATTGAACAACAACCATGTTCTCAATGAACCCAAAAAACTCATTAATATCAAAGCTGAATGTTTTTGGAAGTAGTTTTTAGTTTGTTTTTAGTTTTAGCTATTTTAGGGGGATATCTGTGTGTGCAGGTGACTATTACTGTGCATAATTATTAGGCAACTTAACAAAAAACAAATATATACCCATTTCAATTATTTATTTTTACCAGTGAAACAAATATAACATCTCCACATTCACAAATATACATTTCTGACATTCACAAACAAAACAAAAACAAATCAGCGACCAATATAGCCACCTTTCTTTGCAAGGACACTCAAAAGCCTGCCATCCATGGATTCTGTCAGTGTTTTGATCTGTTCACCATCAACATTGCGTGCAGCAGCAACCACAGCCTCCCAGACACTGTTCAGAGAGGTGTACTGTTTTCCCTCCTTGTAAATCTCACATTTGATGATGGACCACAGGTTCTCAATGGGGTTCAGATCAGGTGAACAAGGAGGCCATGTCATTAGTTTTTCTTCTTTTATACCCTTTCTTGCCAGCCACGCTGTGGAGTACTTGGACGCGTGTGATGGAGCATTGTCCTGCATGAAAATCATGTTTTTCTTGAAGGATGCAGACTTCTTCCTGTACCACTGCTTGAAGAAGGTGTCTTCCAGAAACTGGCAGTAGGACTGGGAGTTGAGCTTGACTCCATCCTCAACCCGAAAAGGCCCCACAAGCTCATCTTTGATGATACCAGCCCAAACCAGTACTCCACCTCCACCTTGCTGGCATCTGAGTCGGACTGGAGCTCTCTGCCCTTTACCAATCCAGCCACGGGCCCATCCATCTGGCCCATCAAGACTCACTCTCATTTCATCAGTCCATAAAACCTTAGAAAAATCAGTCTTGAGATGTTTCTTGGCCCAGTCTTGACGTTTCAGCTTGTGTGTCTTGTTCAGTGGTGGTCGTCTTTCAGCCTTTCTTACCTTGGCCATGTCTCTGAGTATTGCACACCTTGTGCTTTTGGGCACTCCAGTGATGTTGCAGCTCTGAAATATGGCCAAACTGGTGGCAAGTGGCATCTTGGCAGCTGCACGCTTGACTTTTCTCAGTTCATGGGCAGTTATTTTGCGCCTTGGTTTTTCCACACGCTTCTTGCGACCCTGTTGACTATTTTGAATGAAACGCTTGATTGTTCGATGATCACGCTTCAGAAGCTTTGCAATTTTGAGACTGCTGCATCCCTCTGCAAGATATCTCACTATTTTTGACTTTTCTGAGCCTGTCAAGTCCTTCTTTTGACCCATTTTGCCAAAGGAAAGGACGTTGCCTAATAATTATGCACACCTGATATAGGGTGTTGATGTCATTAGACCACACCCCTTCTCATTACAGAGATGCACATCACCTAATATGCTTAATTGGTAGTAGGCTTTCGAGCCTATACAGCTTGGAGTAAGACAACATGCATGAAGAGGATGATGTGGACAAAATACTCATTTGCCTAATAATTCTGCACTCCCTGTAAATCTATGATTAATATTTGTCCTTACGTTTGCATTTTTTAAGCATTATGGTTCCTCTGAGCTCAAACTGTGTCTCTGTGATTTCAAACAACCACTGAATCCAGCTAGGGAGTCCATTATTTTCTACTTTGCACATTATTCTTTTGACATTATCTAAATCCTGTTTGTTTTTAAGCATGCTGCTCGCTTCATATCTGATGGTGTTACGATCCTTGTAGCTTTCTTCTGCAGCATGCAAGCTGTGTTAATGTTTGTGTCCACCTGGGAAATAAACTTGTCACTTGTTATAAATCAGTAATCCAAGAAGGCCATATGTGGACACTTACGGATGACACTTCCTCGAGTGGTTTTCATCAGCGGGACTGTGAAATTCCTCTCCGTACAGCACTTGAAGATGAATAGCCGAGCACGCGTGCTTTGTACCCTCTTGTTTTAGATGTTTTTCTGTGAACTGGCTCTGAAATAGAAAGGCCCACCAGGGTCTGAGTGGATGAACTGTAGCTGCTGTGTCAGTTGTTTTGCTCTCGATGAGTTGTGAAGTGAGTTCTTCTAAAGGAGCCTTTCAAATAACAGAAGACTTTTTTGTGCTTAATAACAGTGCATAGTCTGAGTAAGGATCTTGAGTAGATAGCACTTGTGACTGTTGCTGTTCTCAGCTGGAAGATGCAGGCTCCCTTGGTGAACCGACGGCAACATCATAGCTCACAGAGAGCCTGCTGAATGAATCAGGCAAGTAATTATTGATGTAAGAAGCAGGGCTGGGAAATAATTACAACCACAGTGGCGCACAATGAAAACGGTGTGGTGGAGCTCATGTGTATGTGTGTGTGTGGTATTTGTATGTCAGGAACTGTCTGCGAGTGGCTGAAGATAGTTTTCCGTTCAAAATTTAAAGGTTGCTAAAGGGCAAAAACGTGCAAGAGCCTTTGTGTGGCTGACTCGTTTACCTTGTCTTCGTGATGCCGCTGCGGCCGCAGGAGAGATTAACTTTCCCGAGATGTCACCAAACTCTTGTTCTCCTGTTTTATTTAATGTCACAGCACACACGTGTATTCACAAAACAATTCACAGCAGGACAGGAAATCAGACACAGAGGCGAACATCAAACACTGAATGTGAATGCCAAAATGTCCTGGAGACGAGTTTCTCCGGCAGATTCCTGCACGGTGGATTAATTAGCAGCAATAACACAAGAAAATATTTCACACGTTAATCCTGATGAAACTGTAACAAGTCCCCATAATGGTCTCTGTGGGGAATTAAGACGCAAAGTACAAACAAATCATTTTGTAGATCATCTATTCAAACATCAAACAGCAGTGGGAAAAAAAACAGGCCACAGGCTGATTGAACAGTTTAACAATGGACATAACGCCCAAAGTCTCTTGTAGTATTTTTGCAAATAGTTTTTTTCACAGAAGTGCATAACAAAAATAAAACATACACACGGGTGCTGCATTAGAGGAAAGACTTGAGCCCTTGACTCCTGCAGTAAAAGGAACTGGTTGGCTCTGTGATGCTATGGGGGGCAATTTGGCCCACTGCTCCCACTTGCAGCCAGTAAGGATTATTCACCTTTATTCTTTTGTTAAACGAGGTTATGCTATCTTCAAGGTTGACAAGGCCCCACCAAAATTGCAGATGAATATGAAAATGATGTGAGTCATGCACTGTGAATTTTCCAGTCACTAGATTTCAACCAAAGCTCTCAGGGAAGCAAGCCTAACTACTCTGTAACCTTGAAGCACCTCTGGACACACTTCGGGGGGAGTTATTAGAAAGCCCAGGCTAAATTAATTAATTCATCACCCCATAAGACCTGTTGCACTTGTTGTGTAATTTGGCATACCTCAGCCTTCCCTCGCTGCTTTCCTTTCTTAAGAATATCTTATTTGCTTCAGCTGAAGAAATGGGAACACATGATGTGTTTTTGCAACAGGATGCTAGTAACAAAGTGCTAAAGATACAATTTAAACTAGTTCTTTGCTAATTGTCTGTTAGGTATAGACACAACATTGGTTTATTCCTTGAGTTAGGTGTGTTTTTATGCTCGAGTGATTCACAGGTCAGTGTTAAGTGGCTTAAAGAAAACAAACAAACACTCCTCTGAAAATGGTCAGGTTCAAGGACTCTACTGAAAATGAGTGAGAAGCAGACAACTCCAAAAAAAAATTATGAAAGAATTTTTAAAGCCCAAGTTAATTAACTCAAATTTGAATGGTTACCAGTGCACAGGAACTACATATATAGAATTACCAGTATTAAACATATTTAAAATGGTTAAAAGGCTTACTAACTTTGGCTCATAAAAGTTTTAAAGACCTTTTTTCCCGTAAAAATGATACTTCTACTACAATCTTTGCTGTTGCAGAATTCGCTGCAAGATTTGCTTAAAAAGTCTCTGTTTGAGTCAGATTTTAGACTGATTTATTAGTTGGTACTCATGATTATGTTCCAGAGACCTTGAGAATCAATGACAAAGCTCCTGCTTGAACAGAGTGGCTTAATGCCTTACTTAAACACTTTATTTCTTCTTTTAATATGTCACGCATGAAACCAAAGAAATATGGCATACAGAGTTGAATTACAAAGCAAACATTCAACATTTGGCAGAATATTCGTAGTGGCTTTCTTGCTAACATTTAGATGATGTGCGTTCTATTTATGAGACTACAATCAGCGGCCGTTTAGCCTAGCTTAGCACAAGACTGGGGAGAGATGGAAACAGCTAGACTGGTTTAGTACAGAAAGTGACCAAATTCACCTTCCAGCACCCCTGAAGCACACACAATCAAAATACATTTAACTGTGTTTCCAAAAATGTCAGGCTATTCTCTTGCTCTGAATAAATCACATATTAATGTCTTTATGTATCATAACCATGCTGGGCGGTGCTTCCTCCACTCTCCTTCCCCTCAGGGACAGAGAGAAAACATGCTGCACTGCATGAGAAATTCTCAGGAGAAGCTCCTTTAGGCCAGTTCTGTACTCTTTTCTGATCAGGCAGTAAAGCACTGGGTTCAGACAGCTGTTAGCATGAGCCAGGCACACAGTCAGGGGGAACGCATAGGCCTGGGTGTTGTAGAAGGCTTTGCTGAAGGGCACCAAGTCAAATTTGATCAGCACCCCCCACAAGGTGAGGGCCTGGTTGGGCAGCCAGCAGATGAAAAAGGAGAGAACTACGATAGTGACGGAGCGGGTCACTTTGGATCGGCGGCGGTGGCGGCCTCTCTCACACTCAGATTTCTCGGTGGCACTCCCGGTTACCATGCTGCACACAATGCGCCGGCTCAGGATAAACCTCAGCAGGAGGAGGTAGCACACAGAGATGATAATAAGGGGAACCACAAAACCCAGAAGGACCTTCTGTGTTTGATAGAGTCCCAGCAGGACTTGGGGGTCCCAGTGACCGGAGTCGGAGTCAGAGAAGCGAACCAAGCAGAGCTCGTCATCTGCAGAAACCTGGAAACATAAATAGGGAGATCAGAGCATGCACTGTAGGCAGACTAGTTGTTGAGTACTGATTCAACAAACCTGGACAGTGGTGGAGTAGAAAGCATGAGGCAGTGTGGCCACCAGAGACACCACCCAAATGGCTGAGCTGGCCCACTTGGCCCGAGCGGTGGCACTCCTTGGGCTCTCCATCTTCAGAGCAGTAACCAGGGAGTGGTAGCGTGTCACGCTCATGGCGGTGAGAAAGAAGACACTGGCGTACATGTTCATGGTGGTGACCGAGCTCACGATCTTGCACATGATCTGCCCAAAGGGCCAGCGGAAGTCCAGCAGCGTGTCCACGGCCCAGAAGGGCAATGTGAGGACGAACTGGAGGTCTGTGAGAGCCAAGCTCATCACAAAGCAGTCAATGGAGGAGTGGTGGTATCCACGGCGACGGGAGTGAAGCAAGAAGAGTGCCAGGAGGTTACCCACGAGCCCCAGAACACATACAACCAGATAAACCAGGGCAATGACAACTCGTACCTGTCACACACACACACACACACACACACACACACACACACACACACACACACACACATACATGTTTTGTGCTTGAAGGGTGTTTTCAGTAAACATAACTGAAAAAAAAAATCGGAGACTTTTCCAACCTGATAATTTAAAGGATGGTGTGGCCCACAGCAGCTTATTTGCATTTAAAGTTAGAGCCTATATGAGCAGAACTAAAACCAAGAGATATAAACAAAGACTGTATATAAAAGATAGCTTCTGGGTGTAAAAAACGTGGAAGTGTATTCAACCTGCATTCTTTCTAATGTTCTAATGCCTGGTCTATGGGGGGAAGTCACACCCTCGGCAAAGCTTTTCTATTGAGTCTATTTTTTGTCTCAAATGCTAGTTTTAAGATCACTATATGCAAATAATATTTATTTTATAATTATTTCAAGTCCAAAAAGATGACAAAGCAGATTATTCTTTAGGATGGGTGTCCTTTCAAAAAGCTCAGATGACACTTTGTGAAAACATTCGGCTCCAGACTTACCAAACCAATGAGTGGCATGGTGGCAATGTCATCTTTTATATACAGTTTATGCATACAGAGTGCTGCAATAATAAATGTTAAGATATTTTAAGCTGAAACATATTCTGAAGTTGTGTGACTTGTTTAAAAAAATGCTATAACCTGTAATGTCAGAATAAAGAAACAACATTATCTCCAAGATTCATGCACAGTTACCGTTTAATTTTTTATTAATCTGATCCAACTGGACTTGTAAAAAAAAAAAAAAAACCCAAGAAGGTAAGCAAACCTACTGCCAGATTGGCGCTGTCTCCGTGCAGATCCAACGAGGACTCCTGAGAGAGTATGTGAAGCCAGCAGTTTAACGAGAGGTTAAAAGAGGAGGCTGCTCCCGTAGGGCTGACCAGTTCGGAGATTTTGCGCTCATCCTCTTCCCCTCCGCACAGCCCTGTCAGAGCTCCAGAGGAGCTGCTGTTGTTGACCTGCATGGCTCAGCTGCAGGCGGGGAAGGGAAAAGAGGGCGAGCTACTTCGCAAAACTATCCACTTCTTCCACCGGGATAACTTCGAGATCGCAGGTGCGCAGGTGCGGTTTCAAAAATCCCCATCTCTTTCTCCTCATGCATTTAGTATGAAAAGAGATCAGAGCTCCAAAATGCGCGTTTCTTCTTCTTCTTCTTTTGCTTGAATCTTTTGTTTGTTTGTGGTTTCCAGTCGGAAATGTCTGAGATATTGAAAAAACAAAAGAAAGAGGTGATTAATCCGCATCCACCTACTTTGGCGCGTTCAGGCCGAAGTCTGACATGATGCAGTTGCCTCTTCTGTCAGCATCCTCGCACTGGAGGCTTTTATACTCGCCCAGCTTCTCGTTTCACCGCATGATGGCGCTCTGTCGGTGCACACACGGACTCCCCAGTGTTGATACATTATTGTCGTTATTAAAGCAGATGCCCCACTAACCAAGTTTCAGATGTCAGTACTCTTGGCTGAGCTTCATTCATATCCCCCCGCACCCACCCCTTTTTGATGTAATCCAGATTTAACTTTAATTTTTAAAGATAAATTGATCATATTTTTATAGATTTTCTTGCCTTCAAGGGTTTTTCAGTGTTCATTTCAACATTAGAAAATCAGAAAGCTTTCAGTCTTTTTGATGCTGTTAGTGGAAGAGCTGTGTGCGTGCATGTGTGTGTGTGTGCACTTGCGATTTGCATGTCTTATAGGTCACTGTTGGTATTCGCACAGTGCGTCGCTTGGATCTAAACTGAGTGCGTTTGAGAGAAAAGACATAGTGCAGCAAACATTTTCTCCAGCACCTTCATATTAAAACAGTCTGTAACTTTAAAAAGAAGAGATCTCAACATCTTAACCTCAACCAGTTTGCTCCAAGTGGTATTAAATAATTGATCCTTGCTTCTAAAACTTAGTAAAAGGGGGCAAATATAAGAGCAGCTGGGACATTTGGAAGAAAGTGTATCCTTTCCTTTTGGTTTCTTTTCCTGTTTTCACAAGCAGTCAATCACAAATTCAGATGTTAATAAATCATATTTTGTACACAGTGCTGACATGGAAAGAAATGCAGATGTGGTTGAAGTCTGACCCACCAAATCTCCCTCGTGAAGCCGCTTGTTGTCATTCTGCTGAGGCTTTCGAAGATGCTTAAAAATTCAGCTTTCATTTAAAAATAAATGGATGGCGAGATTCTGACACTGTTGGGCTTTTCTGACGTGTTTTCGACTATAGTCCAAATAAGTGCAAGTAAAGCTGAGGCAAACTTTGGTTTGTGTGTGTAGGGATAATGTGTAAGGGTGAATATTTCTGTCTGATCAAGGTGAAAATACTTTACACTGACTGTGTTACAATGTAAATTTGTGCCCAGACACGGTTATAAAAATGAGCTCTTCTTTAGTAATACATGCAGTTATTCAAATACAAATTCTTGGCCTGATCGAGGGCGTTTCGTCAATGTCATTCTTTGGTGGAGAGGATGATTTGAATTCACGCTCTAAATGCCTTCCTCAGAGCTGCTGCAATGCAAAGAATATGATGGCAGTGGAAGAAATGCTAATAAACCTCTAGATTAAATTAAATTTAGTTCAAAGGAGAGAAAAATCAAATATATATTAAATGCCCCAAGAATTTAGCCGGTTAATGTTTAAACAGTAAATATATGCAAGGTTGCGCAGGGATAAGAATTAAAGAAAAGACACTGAACAAACTCACTGAAAAGGGTGAAGGAGCTCAGGCTGCTGAGCAAAATCAGCCTCATTTGCTTTCATGTTTGTCATCATTAAGTCAGAATTATGTGCTCATGTTTGTGAGTGCAGGTTAATTATTCTGCAGCTATGTTCAGATGTTCATGAAACCCCACGCGGACAGCCTAACCTTCTAAAATTATCTGAGCAATCTTCTCCTCCTGCAACCTCTTTTCTCCCTCGGGTAGCAGCACCTCTGCTCAGCTCTGAGATCCTGATTGAATTTCTACCTACATCTTTAACTCTTTATCATTACAACACACTGCCTAACCTGCCTCATCAATAATTCATTTCCGACTCCTAGCCGGTGTGTGCGTATAGTGAACCCGTAGTTTTGAGCTTGGTTTGCAGAAATATTTATTTATTTATTTCGGTTATTCCACATTCTCTGCTCAGCGAGAGCTCTCAGGGAGAAAGGCTCGATGCACGGCTGCCAGGAGATTAAAAAAAACAGTGAGATGATAAACCCACATTTCCACAGCACAGCTCCACCAACAAAGACAAAAAAAAAAAAAAATCAACTGCGTAAAAATATAAACCAAAAAGAAGTATTCAAATTATAGAGTTGAAAGCAGATTTGAGTGCACAGCTGTGCTTTGACGGAAATGCCAACAGTGTTTCTTTTAAAAGTATTGTGTAAGTATATGAGGCAGAAAACTGCAGCTGAGTGTGATGGGCATCAATTTTGCAGATATTTGATTGAAAGTATAAAGTACTGTGGAGAAATTATAGTGATTATATATTTTTTGTATATGTTCTTTTTTTAAATGGAAGTTTATGGACATATTGCTAAACTGTAATTGGTAAAATTCAATGACTGGTTAAAAAAATAAGGAAAAAAACATCCATAAAAATGAATACGGAAAAATCATTTATTGTAAAATGGTACATTGTACTATTTTTCATTGATGCTTTTTGGGGGGTTGTTTTTCTGCTTCAAAATTGCATTTATTGTATAATTAATTACAAATTTGTCAAGATGTTTCATGCTCACCTACAGAGACAGATTTCATAGTTAAGAACAAAAAATAAAAAAAAAACTTTCTGATAGAGGTACTGCACTATGGACCAGGCTATAAAACAGCTCATCCCCCACACAGTACTGAACAATACTGTGTAAGTACTACAGTACAATGGGGTAGATCAGGTAGCCAAGGTATCCCACCTCAAGTTGCTCTCAGGTCCTTCTGTTAGAAACTTTTACATCAACAACACTTACAGAGTCCTCTGTGCCTTCTTTATGTGAACATAATCCATAACATACTCATCATTTAAAAATAATCACAGTTCAATTCGCTTCTCTTTTCCTTTCCAACAGCCAGTTGTTACTCCTGACTTAAAATCTACTACTATTGTATTTTCAGATTAAATTGTTCGAGGTTTGCAGCTGTGGAACATTTAAGCTGCTTATCTCATTTCATCTCACCAGAAAAAGGCACTTCACGTCGATCTGTAAACAGTCTTTAGTTACATTTCCACAATTACAGTAAGCGATATTTTTCTTTCTCAAAAATAATGATATGAAACTGAAACCCACTTTCCTCTGGTGTTTTGACAGCCGGCTGTGAACGTGAAGCTTTTATTTGCTCATTGAGTCATATTTGAAGACCCCGAATCATTTTTGTTTTCAAAATATTGTCTCATTATTTTTGCAAATCGGTTTTCCTCGACACAGGACACATGGTATCGCTGGAGGAAGGAAACAAAACAACAACAAAACTTTCAGACGGGTCCAAAATTCACTGGAGAAAATGTGAATTCACACCCGGCTGATCCTGCCAGTAGCAACCTGTCTCAAAGATTTAACCGTCTAAGCCTCAACACACACACACACACACACACACACACACACACACACACACACACACACACACACACACACACACACACACACACAGTGAAAAATGCAAATGCATCATTAAATTACTGCGCAGAGCTCCTACTGAATGCACCACAGATCATGGTATATATTCAAAGAAAATAATAAATCACAGTAGTGAGCGTGCATGTGTATTTAATGTGTTTGTATTTAACAGGCATCAGCTGCACAGGTATGATCCAGCATACATGATCCAGCAGGTGCGTAAAGGCTTTTTATTCAGAGCAAAATGAAAAATGATTACATCCACGTCAATGACCTCTTTACTGGCCTTTGTGAAAGTGCATTCCTGAAACACCTTTCAACTGGATGTTTATGTGCAGGAGCAGCCCCTCACCCAGCCTCTGTAGTGAAAAGCAGATGCAGAGAAGCTTTTAAACTACCCTGTTGGGGGCTGCACTCGCATCCAAACTCGCACCCCTGCGCTACGTCTTTCTTGTTAGAATAAATCAGTGAAGGTCCTTGTGCCTGTGATCTTGATGGCGAGAGAAGGGGACGTCTGCTTTGGGGAGATCTCTCCAGGGCCTAATCTTCTCTGTCAGATTGCACAGGGCTTCAAAGCCCCTGGTAACGCAGAGGAGAGGAAGAGGAAGAGAAGGAGGTGGAGGAGGAGGAGGGATGTCTCGGGCATCATCCATCGACTGCAGGGAGCGGGACGGCACTGAGAGACAGAGATGCGGTTGAGAAGAGTGAGTGTGTGTGCATGAGTGAGTGTGCATGGACGAAAAAGAAAAAAAGAAAGCAAGACTGGCCATGCATGATGGCTACGGACCTTTGGTCTCTGCATAGTCTGCCTGACTGAGCCGGCTGTAAGGGTCTGGTCGAAGATTTGAAGAAATCAGCAGAGAGAAGGAGAGGAGCAAGACCTGGATGTAAATACAGACAGATGGACAAAAAGAGGTCAAGCATAGAAAACACAGATCAGAAAGAAGAAACTGAGTAGGTTATTACACACACAACTACATAACATTTTGCACAACGGGTGCTTCTATGACTCATTTAAATATTCAAAGCATTCACAGCCACAGTCCTGCCGGTACAAACACTCGCGCGCCTTGATGTGCTTATGAACTTTTAATGTTTACTGTATTTCTTTGTTACAATTATGACTGCCTGAAAAATTACATAATGCTCTATCTCACCAGGATGCAGGTTGCTTTCTGTCTTGTTTTGCTGGGGCCATTAGGAAGGAGAGCCTGTAGCTGGCTTAGCTGCTCCAGCAGAGCACTGCAACACAAATCCAGACAGAAAGATGAAAGAGGCTGTGCAAAAGTTTCACATAAGGGGTCTCATCATTTCCAGCATCTGTGATCACTCTCGCAAAAAAAAGAGAGAGAGAGAGAGAGAAGGACAAATTGAAGGAATAGTGTGTGTCTGTGTGTGGAGCCTTCACACATTTAGTTTTTACAAGCAGCAGTCTGCCAGCGTCAGGGAAAAAAGAATAAAAAAAATCAGGACAGTGAAATTGCCGAGTGAAAAGAAAAGTTGGAAAAGCTGTGTGAAGATTTGGAATGGTATGCACTTTGTATTCTGGTAATTTTACTCTCAGGCTCTTCAGTCCTGAATCTTTAACAAGCAGAATGGTTTGGCCATTTTCAGCCGTGACTCGGTTTCATGAAAGCGGTGTTACAAAAGATGTCGTGGAGATTTATTTTGTGCAGCTAGCTCTGTACAAGCCCCGCGTCCAGGTTTGATTAATCCTGCTGCCTTATCTGTTCAACCGGTAGGGACTTTGATGGGAAACAAATGTGAGGGTTTGCAATTATGCCGTGTTTTCATATGGCTGCACCTCCTCAGCCTGGCCATTGTTAAATGTACGACCAGTGTTGGTCAAGTTACTTGAAAAAAGTAATCAGTAACTAATTACTGATTACTTCCCCAAAAAAGTAATCCCGTTACTTTACTGATTACTTATTTTCAAAAGTAATTAATTACTTAGTTACTTAGTTACTTAGTTACTTTTTAAAAACACGATTTACAACCTGAATAGGTGATAAAGCGATAGATCTGTCAACCCAATTCTACTTTTTCTGCATAATCCATCATACAAAATGTAATCAAATGGAAAAGTCTCTTTTTTTTAACTTGTTTTATCAGTTTTAATCTTTTAACTTTATGCATCAAGCAAAAATTTAATTATATGCACCATTCTCTGACTTGAAGAAATTAGTTTAACATTTAAACCTATTTTCTGCACATTCCAGCACATAAAATAAAATAGTTTTTGTGTTTACACTCAGTCTTTCAAATAGATGCAAGTAAAACACAGCAGAAAGTAAATAAAATCAAAGACTAGCAGTCCTGTTGCTCTATTTTTATCAGATTACAGTAACGCGTTACAAGTAACGCGTTACTGCCCATCTCTGTGTACGACACCCGGATGTTCTGACTATATATGGTCAATCTTAATTTTTTCTGTCATCCTATATTTCTGGATTTAGGCTTCATGAAACAGGCCTTATGGTGTCATAGCCTTGAGATGAAGTGGTTTAGGCCATCAACAAAATACAAAATACTACCAGACATAATCCCACTAATGAAAACACAGTAGCTAAATAACTGAAACAGGGAAATAAACTGAAAAACCGAGACATCTGTGGTGCTATTTTTACAGGAGCAATTGCTGCAGAGCTAAAATAGCCATTCTCTAAAATCTAACAGTGACCATTCGATCATGCCAGAGCTCTGAAGCTGTGCCCTGACTGTGCCTGAGCCAGGATATAGCTTCCAAAGCTTCAGAGACTTGGACTTTTCCAGACCATATGCTGAAGTGTAGTGCACTGGGCTGTAGTCATGGTAACTCTTTGCTTTTCATTGCAACTTTCAAAAGCAAGTCCTGGATGTTGTCACAGGTAAAGCTAATCAGGTGTGTTATGTTCTTTACTGTATTTTCTGGACTTTGAACTTTAAGCTCTCCATCATTGTACAAAACACTGAGTCGTCCAGGCATCTAATGCCAATAATCATCAGGTTAAACTTTTGTTGCCTCACTTAAGGACTCACTTGTTGGTCTCCTCCAGCTGCTGGATCTTTCTCTGCAACTCGAGGTTGTGAGCACCACATGCAGACATCCTACAGAAATAGGAGGAGGAGAATGAAGGCAGAATCGTATTAAAAAAAATATCGTTTTATGATGTTGCCTCGCCTGCCCTCCATTTCTCTCTCTGCCAATATCAGCCTGCTGACTGTTATCACAAACCCCATTCTGTCATCCAGGGACTCCACCCCCTTTCTTCTTCTGGTGTCTCTCTTCTTTGATTCAGTCACTGTGAGTCCATTATGCCTTCGACTGATAATGACACCCTGTTGATACGCTCCGCTTGAATCTGGTTTAATTATCAACGAATGCTGACTCTGGGAGAGACAATCTCACTCTGCCATGAAACTTTTGTTATCAGGAGGCAGCAGAGCTCAAGCTTGATTGAGATGTTGATAGCATGTAATTAGATATATAAACCTTCTGTGTTACATCAGTAAGACATTTTCATTAGTACGCAAAACACACAGACAGTTTTCACATTTCAAATATTTACTAAAGTGACAGTACATTTGTGTTTGGCCATTTTTAAAGCTCAAACTGTGTATTGGCTTTATCCAACCCGCTACACCCGTGGTCCAAAACACCTCCGTTCATTCTCGATCGACTCTTTTATTCTGAGACAGATCAGTAATGGCAGGTTTTAAAAGAGTCCAGCAGTGCGAGGGAGTCAATCTCAAGAACCACATCAGACTGAAACAAGTTCTAAAAATACCCCCAAGAGAAGCTGATGAATGATAAACCTAGGGCGATTTGACAAACAAAGGAATTTGGGGAACATTGCTGCATTGCGTTTCTTTGAGGCGAGTCAAATTACATGCTCGACCACGCAGCGCTGTTTGTGGAGGTGTGATGTGGTTGAAGCGCCAGCATGTGGGAGGCAGGTGGGATTAATAAATTTGGTGACAAAGGCTTGCTGGCTGTGTGGTGAGGCTGATTCCGAGCAGCCTCGAGGTAGAGGAGGAGGAGGAAGACTGACGCGATTCTGAGAAAACCTGCTTGCTGTTCTGGGTTGTGGCATCATGTTTAGGAATAATCCATTCTCTCTCCTGACTACATCTGTGAGTTTGCGTGTATGCACAATGAGAAAGTGGTCCAGATCGACCGTAAGTGTTTTGGTGCCCCACAGTGGAGCAGTTATCACAGTATGGTGGGTATTCTGAGTTTCTTTACAATGTTCAATGAATGTAGAAACTTTCAGGTCTTTGACTATACTGAACACCGATTTTTTTTCTCATAAACAATATTAAGATCTCTAAGAGGTCTTAAAATGAGTATATACAACCTCAGATAAACTGCAAACCGTGACATATTATACTATGTCAATAAAAACTAAGTCAAAGTGCAGAAGAAGAGCATTACAAATTAGCCGCTGCTAATGAAATGCACTTGATTAACAGATCGTCAAGACGATTTGCTAGTTTGCAGGTCTGGAGCATTCGGGTACGCGTTATCACAAATCCAAGCAGGAAAGACATCAGCAACAATCTTAGAAAAGCAATTGGGGTTATCAGGCCACTCAGAAAATATTTTCATTCTACAGTGAAAAAGATTATTCACAAGTGGAAAGCAACAGATGACAATCTCCCCAGGAATGGACATCCCAGAAAATTCACCTCAGTCAGACCATCCAATCCTTACAAAAACTTTTAAAAAAATCTAAGAGCTACATCTCAGACTCTACAGCCTTCAGTGAGCATGTTAAATGTTAAAACTCATGACAGTACAATTAGAAAAAGGCTGAACAAGTGTGGCTTGTTTAGAAGGGTTTCAAAGTATTCTTGAGCCAAATGTGAAGCCATCTGTCTGACAGCTAAAGCTTGGGCAAAACTGGGTCCAACAACAGGACTATGATCCCAAAAAGAAAGGAGGAAAAGAATCAAGGTGCTGCAATGGTCCAGTCAAAGTCCAGACCTTGACCTGTTGAAATGTTGTGGTGAGACCTTAAAAGATCTGTGGATGAATTTAAGAAGCAACACTGTAAAGAAGAGTGGGGTAAAGTTCCTTCACAATGATGGCAGAGACTAATGAAGTCATACAGGAAACAATTACTTCATGTTATTGCTGCTAAAGGTATTTCTACAAGCTACTGAATCACTGGGTGTGCTTAGTTTCTCACAGGACTGTTTCTGGATTTTGGTTTAGTTTTTTGTCACAACACAGTTTAATGTGAGAATGTTGTTGTCCTTCTCAGATTAAATTTACCTAAATTTAAGACCACGTAAAGACTAGATCATATTTTTTATTATACCCTGATATGATATGATATGATATGCTCCTTCAGTGGGAGACTGCAGCACCCACGGTGTGGGACGGAGAGATTTCGCAGGTCTTTCCTCCCCACTGCTGTCAGACTCCACAATAAAGACTTTTGCAGCTGATCAAACACACAAACCCACACATGTGCAATAAGATTGCTATATGTGCAATTCTTGTGCAATTCTTCTTCTGACGAAGTTGTATTTTTGTATTTTCCTACTCAGTTGTATATAGTATTTGTATTTCTATTTTATTCTATTGTATATATTATTCTATTCTATTTTATTCTATTGTATTTTATTGCATTCCAGTGTTTTCTAATTTCTGCTACATAACTTTGCACTTTTGCTGTAACAAAACAAATTTCCCACCTGTGGGACTAATAAAGGTCATCTTATCTTATCTTATCATATATATAACCTTATAACTGAGAGAAGGCTCACTTTCTTTTTTTCCACAGCAGGAGTATGAATATATATTATTCTCTGCATTATTAAAACATCATCTTTTTGTATGTTTGTTCTTACTGAAGTGCCGTTGGCATTATAGACAGTAATGCTTATGTACAAGTTTGTTTTTTGTTTTTATCTAAATATTCCTCAAATGAAAAAGAAATTCTCTTTTGCAGCAATCTCTTGAAAATGGTATTTCTCTGTGTATCCAGATAATGACCTTTATTAGTGAATAAATAAAGAAATAACAAGGTTTATGTCTTTCATTTTGGGCGGCTTCACTGGAACTGAATTTCAATGGGTTGTATTTCTTTTATCAATTTTGGCACTATATAATTTTTCTCTTGAATAAGTTTCTGTAATTAATTGGTTTTGCTGGAGGCAATGACAACTACTGCTGCATAGCTCTCCTTCTTCTTTTTTTTAATTCAAAACACCTCACTAGTGTTATTTGAGGTTGTTATACAATTGTTTTTTTGAGCTTCCTGTGAGGATTTTTTTTTTTTCAGGGAACTATTTGACAAATACCAGGAAACATGAAGTGTGCTTTACTTAATGAACAACAAAACACTCACTGAATCACTGAAAAACATTAAAAAAAATCCAAAGCAGATGATTAAAAAATGTTTCCTAAGTCGGTGCAGAGATAATGTCATACCTTTCTTCCAGGCTATCAACATATTCCCTTTTCTTCTTCCGACTTTCCTGAGCTGAGCGCTTGTTGCGGATTTTCCGCCGGATCTTTTTCAAAACTCTCTCTTCAAACTTGTCAGGGAGATGAAATACATGGGAGACCAGGACAAGAGAGAATAAAGAAAAAGGTATGTGAGATGAAACTAGGTTGAGAGAGGTGTGTGTGTGTGTGTGTGTGTGGGTGGTGGGGAAGGGTGGGTGGGGTAGGGGGAGCATCATATCTGGCTGACTTTGTGTAACTGGGGATACAGATTTAGATCACGAGTGTGTGTTTGTGGATGTGTTTGGAGCATGCTTGTGCAGAGACGTCTGCCCTACATACATGTGTATATTGCTCATGTACCTTGGATAGAGGCAGTCTGCTGGGCAAGTTTACCCCTTCTTTAGCCAGAAGCTTCTTCTCATCCTCATTAAGTACAAGCTCCCGCAAGGAATGCTGGGGGATTCGCTGCGCCTGTGAACCAGATGGACAGAATTCATTTCACTTAAAGTTACTCTATTTGCAGCTTTCCCCAAGAAGGCACAGTCAGGTAATAAAATTCTCTTTCAGTCAGAGTTGGACAGGACACCACACGTATTTTAATTTTCAACACATTTATGAAACCCTTCTTACTTTGTCTCCCAGGTTGGATAACAGCAGGTCCTTCACGGTGAGAGAATGGCTGGATGGTTGCAGAGGATTTTGGTTTGTGGTGAGATAGTATGAAATTCCGATATCCTCATCTAAGCTGCCAGACTCACAGCCTGCATATTAAAGCAGAAAAAACAGTACACCACATGTCATGGTTTACAAAATTGCTTGTATTTGCAGTTCAAACAAAACCCACCACAAAACGTCAGTCATTGCAGCATCTTTCTGTGCTTTAAAAACACTTTGCAAACACACAATGCTGCACAGGTTTTTAGGTATTTTAGACACTTGGATTCCTGTCCATCCTGTGGCACCACCAGGGAGGAGACTGATCATGCCTGCACCAATTATGCACCAGATGGCACAGTCCCCATCAAGCTCTTGTCTCATGGAGTCAGTCTGGGAGAGACTAAAGATGTCGAGATAGCCAAAATCTACAAAAGCCACCTGAAACAAGCAACCAGCCAAGTACCTTGAAAACTTGGTCATACAAAATATTGGCTTGATTTGGAGTATGTATCTTTACTTTAATATTAGTGACATCACGACATTGTCTTGTAATTATATAAAAAAATTGTGAGAAAGTTTTAAGGTAGCCAGTTAACCTAGGCTAAAGAACGTGTGATTTTTATATTGTCAGCTTTTTACAATTAATCAAACCTGATATGCCACTTTTAAAACAAATAATGGTGAATGCTGAATATAATGGTTGTTCCTTGTACAAGACTCAGGACTGACAGAGCATTTCAGTCTGTGGCACCTAGAATATGGAATATTCTCCTACTCCAGCTTTGTTTAGCTTTCTGTGGGCTCCTTTAAAAAGGATTGTTTTGCTTGTTTCTTTGTTTCAATTTAAAGTTACAGTAAGTAAACATTTTCACCTCTAGATGTCAGTAAATTTCAGTTTTGCTTTCTTACCCATCTCGATTCAAATGCATAATCTGAGCTACAGTTGCTGCAATATGAGAAAAATGTTTTAGCCAGCCAAGAGAGATCAAAGACATTAAATTTAGACTGTACTCCATAATCGCCACAGCCAGCCAATGTGTATCTGCTATTGTTTGAGCTCAATTTCTTTATTCGTGTGAAGGCTGTCAGCCCACTGTTTACCTCAGCTGCCAATGACGGGTGAGAGGTGTCTACATCTATTTACTTTGAAGTGGGCTGAGGACGTTTGTGAGAGTTCGATATGAGTTGATGAGTTAGCGAAGGTCAGTTCTGATGGCTGATATGAGATGAGGTGAGTTGCTGAGGATATGCTTAAGCCTTAGCCTGTTGTTTTTGCTGCTGTTAGCTGGTGTTTGCCAGCATGAGTGAAACTTTCTTTAAAATTGATGTAGCATTGTTGGGCTTTGATGCTTAGTGAATAAACTCACATACAATGTGAGAATTTAATCAAGCTGTTTATCAGAGGGAAGGTTTGAATTTTAAGAAATTAGCTGCCATAATGTTAATTTACAAACAGCTTTTGTTGTTTTCTGTCAGCCGTCCCAGACTGGAGGGTCACATGTCTAATCTGCTGACTGTAATTGCAACAATATCAGGAATAAATAAATTTGTGCATATGTTTTCATGTGACTTCAGTTCAGGAGGTAAGGCTTGAGATAAGAAGGAAAGGATGACATTTTATCCAGATGTTTTCGCTAATTGTTGAGGTGGACACCTTCTCCAATGATAAAATATAGGTATGATCTTTAATATCTTCAGACTGAAGGTGCAGGCACAAAGTTAAATGTCCCTCCATGGCACTCGAAAGCCTACGCCTCTCCACCTTTGATACATAGATAGATCATACATAGATCATAGGATTATAAACTGCAGACCTGCTCCTGTGTATTATTAGGTAGATACTATTAGTACAGCATCAGCACAGTACAGTTTTTTCTATTAAATAACCTAAGAAAATCACTGACTGTGCCTGTTTTCCATTAAGATTCTTATTAACAGTAGTTATTTTTGTAATGATCTGTTTTCTTGTACTCTATTTTGTTCAGTTTTTTGCATTTTGATTTTCTGTTCTATTTTATTCTGATTATTCAAACTATTTTTAAAGTGCACACCCTGATGTTGTGTTTTCCATTTTTTTGATGTGTTGCTCAATGAAGGCTCGTTCGTGCTCTTATTGTTGCGGGATTTGAGTGTGACCTGAAAGCACAGTCGAAACACAGTCAGAGGTTTTATGAATAGTAGTTTGACTTTGAGCATTGTGTCTAGGTTTTGTGTTAACAGCTTGGAAAAAAGAAATAATGTGTGTGAAAGGTTTCAAGAAATGTGTCAAAGCAAATGTGGAAAACTGGAAACACTGGGAAACACTAATGTTAAATTGTGTGGGTTGCATTAATATTGATATGTCAACACTCCACAGCCATTTCGAATCATCAGGAACCCTCTGGTCTTATCTGCTGATCTTTTCTGGCAGGAGCATTTAAACCAGTAACGCTTCCCTCGTGGATATAAATTCATACATTTGAATTACACCCACACTGGTTCTGTGGCGAGTTAAAGGCTGCAGTTTATGGCGGTTTGTGTAGTTGTCGCTACCTTTCAAATGCACAATGGATTTAACCTTCACGGTAATAGCTGTTACAAAGCTTCGAGCAGCTGCTGAAAGTGACTTTGTAATATAGTCTTACAAGCACAAGACCAGTGTTACAACAATTGTTCCCTGTAATGAATTAAAAGAACACTGACCTTTAACCTAACAGACAATATATACTGTATAAATCCAAGTAAATGATGAATTTATTCACTCATTCACTGATGAAGTCCAGTACAGACAAATAAAACAGCTTTCCACTGTAATTGTGATGCTGATGAGTAATTAAGCAGGTATGTAAAGAGTTAAAGAAATTACAGCCCGAAAAGATTACTTTCCTTTCCTCATAATTATGACCTTGTGGATGTATTTGCTTGTGTTTTAAAACCTTTTGTTGGAATTAGAAGGTGATGTATGTGGTTTTTTTTAAATGAAATGTATGTGTCTAGGCTTACTCGGCCATTTTCAGATATGTCTGGCACTAGTGGTGGGTCAAAAAACTGCACAGTGAAATGAACCAATATTCAAAATAGCTGCCCTCACAAAACAGTTTATGAATGGCAACAATCACAACCGTTTATCTTTAAAGATGTTCAAAAATGGGAAAACCAAACAAGTGGCTCTTTGAAAGGTCCGCCATCAGAGGCGCAGTCAAAAGCCCCCATTATCCCACTACAGAAAGCACAAAATGAGAGATCTCACAATGTCAAAAGCTTCCCCTTTTTCATCTGGCAGTCCTGTGCCCTGGTTACTTTGTTCTTTACGCGTCTCAACCTCACATTTGCGCTCACTGTTAAAACAAACTACTGCTTTACAGGTTCAAGTTCAGTACATGTTTCTGGCCTGTATAAAAAAGCAAGCCGGTTAACCCTTTGCTATTTAAATGTTGTCTTACCGAGATCGATAACAACATCTGGCTTTTTTTCATTTGCCACTGTCTGATTCACGAGACATGAAGACTGCGTGAAAGCCTGAATGTCACAGGGAGTGAAGGCTGTGCAGGAGGCTGTGTGAGGGCTGTTTGTGGGATCTGTCAGGGGGTCCTCGTTGATGCCACTGTCACTGGTGCAGGGAGACCACAGGGGTGATGCTGGCACAGAGGAGGAGTCGCTCCCATGCAGCAGGAACTCCAAGAAATCATCAGGATCGCTTTGCTTAGTGCTCAGTGTCTGAAGAGAGTATGCATACATAATTACATTATGGCTTGATTGGCAGAATTAATCTAGATCATAGATAATAGTAATCACACAAACAAGTAGACACAGAAGCATAAACACACCAGGCTTTCAATTCGCTCTCTCTCTCTGTTTCCTTTGGTTCCTGCTATTTGCAACACTTGCCGCTATACAATCAGGCACACCCCAGAATACAGTTTAAACTCAGCACTCAGGTTCTCATGATGAGATGAATTTGTGATTATGTTTTCCCCTGAGTGAGTCGGTTTAGGAGCAAACTGTGCATAATGAGCAGCACACTTACATCATTAGTTGAGCTGGTCCACGTTTGGTTGCTGTGGCAACTGGTGGATTCACCTGTGTTTTTGAGCAGAAGGTCAATGATGTCCATCCCATCGTACACCTGAAACAAACAGTGATGGTTCTGAAATTGAAGTGTTTCTCAGTTTTTCAAAAGATAAAACGTTTTTCACAGTATTACCCAATTTCACCTGGGTGTCAAAAACTCGCTCAATCTCACACTTCACTTGTCTCTGACAAACTTGCATTCACGTTCGCCTTTTTTAAAGCGACGCTTTCTTGACACGCACTCATGCTGAATCACTCTCTTACACAAAAAGCATCAACTGCACCCAGTGATCTTACCTTGTCTGTAGTCAGTGTCATAATTCTGACATTAAAGCAGCTGGTGGAATTTCAGTGAAAGTCTCCTTCAGGCATACAAATGCAACACACGGCCAGATTGGTACGTTCCTTGTGCCTTTAGCGTGAAGGAGAAACGTCTGAGTCTGCCTTCAGGGACAAAGTTGAAATGCCATATCACACAACAGCATTCCCCAACCCAGCTGATCACTGTCCAATCCACTGTTAGTCAGACAGCAGAGAGAGCCAATTAGGACAAGAAGAAGGGAGATTACTTGTAAATAAGTGTGACCTTTGAGGTCATAAATCAGCAGTTGGTGTATGCTGTCAAATTCTTTTTTTTATTTATTTATTTATTTTTAAATTGGACAAGCTAAATTTAAAGCCCAATTTATTGCTTTCAAACACAGAAAGTGGAAAGACTGACATTTAATTTGCACCAGTTTGGACTAAGCCCAACAAAAGTTCAATACTCCTCTCTCTGCTCATCACTAAGGAATCCACAAGGCAGTGGAAACACACACGAAAGGGTTTAATCTGAATTCAAGGGTTAGAAACTGTCTATTTGATTATTTAAAAATTAGAGAGAGTTAGTAAAAGAAAGTCAGGATGTGCTTCTAAGCCACTGAGGGATTAATAGAAAGGGCAGCTGTACTTCAAGCTCTATTCACTGACACTGAAAGCCAGCGCAGAGATCTGATTTGAAGCAGAGCTGAAGCTGTCTGGGAGGTTTCTGGATGGAAATCCAAGGAAAAGAAAAAATGCTCCCCTTCTATGGGACTTCTTCCTGATTCTTCTTATGGCTTTAAGGCTGAATAAGGACTTAAACTAATTTAATTAAAAGGTAAAAGTCAATAAAAGTCAGGATTACACTGAGATTTCGGGCTTGGTCTTTGGTCATCAAAGCCAGAAACCGAGATGAGAACTACCTTTCAGTTAGCTGTCGTTTAGCTGGAGACAGTTCTGGCACATCTAAAATGATTTTAAGACAGTCCAAGAGTTACTAATGATAGTCTTGGTAATATTTCACATAATGAAGCCCAGTGAAAGGCTCTATGTGCAAATAGAAGAGAACAATGAGTGAGCTGCAGGGAACCCCCAAATTCCTGTTGATCCACTTAGTTCCAAAGTTACAGAAACAAGTTTCCAGAAGATACAGTCTCATGAAAAATAAACTTTTCACATGATCCAATGATTCAGTAGCTTGTAGATCTACTTGTAGCAGCAATAACTTTTTTTTATGACTTTATCAGTCTCTCACATCATTGTGGCGGATTTTATGGGCACCTGTTTATGCACAACTATCTTAAGTGTAGTGTTTCAGTTAGGTTAGGGTCTGGACTTCGACTGGGCCATAGCAATACTTCATTGTTTTCATTGTAGATTGTTGTAAATTTGCTGCTGTGCTTGCCAAGATTTATCTGAGACAGATGGCTTCACATTTGAGTCTAGAATATTTTGGTACACAGAGGAGTTTGCAGTTCATTCACTGACCGCAAGGTGCCCAGATGCCGTGGCTTTAAAACAAGCCCAAATCATCACCCCTTTTCTCCATTATAACCGGCCCCCCACCCCAAACTGAACTTTAAGTGGGACGGTTAAAAAAACAAAAACCAAACTGAGATTAAATATAATTGCTATCTACAAAGGTTATTTTGGTCTACAACAGCAGATGTGTCCAAGCTCCTCTTTTTTAAAAAGTGGCTCAACAATTGCAGTTTTTCAGTGGTTTGAGAAAAACAAAATTTCAGCAAACAGCTGCAAAGACTTTTCAGTGAAGCTTGTTGTCAAAGCATCAAGAAAGAGAATGCGATTGTTCTGGACAGTTTCTTTCAGTCGCTGGCAGCAAACAAACACTGATAATTACCTTAATGGGTTTTTTTTTTTTTGTCAGCAAACTGTTTACAAGAACAAAGAGTTCAGCTGAAGCTACTGTGAAGGGATGGATCAATCAAGGTGGATCGACATGAGAAAAAAAACATGCATCCTTCTAAATGAAGTATTTATTTTCTTTGTGTCTTTCAAATAGACACTTGCTCCTCAAGTTACAGCTCTTTAGAAAGCTGATCAATGACTTTTTTTTTGCTTTCCTAATGCAAAACAACGTTATCCGTTCCTTATCTTTGCTGTCATAATTAAGAGCATCTGTTTCATGCTAGCACGCCCCATGAAGCAAAAGATATTACATAATGTGTTCTTCCAGCAATTACACAAGGGGAACATGCACATTGGCAGAGATTATCTCATTGTTATCACAGGGGAAGGGATTGTTTCAGTGGCAGAGCTACTTAGTATTACACCCGTCTAAAAGCAGAATAAGCACAATCAATAGTCAGCATTCTTTTCAGAATCAATCCTCCCATTGCCATATCAACTTCAAAGCATCATTACACCTTTGAGGCAACACACCCTGGTAGCTCAAATAATTCAAAGCCATTTTCCTTTCTCTTCACATAATTTTATATGACATTTTTGCCTTCATCAGATGGCTCGAAGCAGACAGAGATGCCAGATATTTTCTTTGGGTTCTGAATTTATGTTTTTTTGTTACCTTTACTAAGCTGTTCAAAAGTCAGAGTGAAGAGGGACTTTATGGGAGGAACGAAAGTGAAACTGTGGCACGGCAGAAAGGACGCAAATCTTTCTTATCTTTTGTTTGCCAGGCATGCATAATGTGAATAAATCAAATTCTCCGAGGTGTCTGATTCCCAGGCTTGGTGGAGACGCTTGTTTTACAGGCTAGGTTGGATTTCCAGACCTAAAATACAATTCAAATGTTTCAAAAAGCCCCTGTTGTATAAGGCCAAAAAAAGGTTATTTAAATACACTCTGGTGGGACTAATGGAAATGATGGTGTATTAGCATATTCTGCTGTGTTAGACTCTTTCTTACTTAAGAAAATAACGCTCACAGTGAAGCCACCGTACAAATCCATTATGACCGCTATACTTTAGTTTTTCAAAGACTTGCTTCTTAAGTATATTAGTTGCTTTAAAATCAACATATCCATGAATACGCCTAATTAAATGGCAGCAGAGCGCTGCTATCTTTATTGTTGTTCTAACTGGAGATTAGAGAGTATCAAAGTACTTTGAGTGCAGTGATTATCTAACTTTTTGAGCACATCTCTAGATACCAGGAATAAGTTGCTGCTCAGTACACATAACTGTTATTGCATATGAGATCATACTGTGAATGCATATTCAGATATCTCCATGTGAGAGCAGGTTGGTTAGGGTGAAGGAAAAGAACATCTATTGGACATCTTTGGATGTTTTAAAATGAAATATACCATGAAATCACTTTTATGCGGTCAGTTCTCTTCCAGTGAAATGACCTGCACAGGTACCAATGACTGCATTTCAGCTCCACAGAAATGGTCTCACGGCTCACCCTATTCCCTGGCAAGAAAGTGTGCAATAAGATGTGTGGAGAGCAAAAGAATTATATAAAAAATACACAGCTACTGCAGTGATCAAAGAAATGCCTTCTTCAGGTCCATGGGTGTGAAGTCACGGGCTGAAAACATGTTTGAAGCTTACATCAAGGTCATTTAACCAGCCACAAAGTGCATTTTCATTAGCTCTTATCTGAAGCTCAGTAATTGCTCTAATGTGAGCAAAATCGTTCTATATCTACAGCTGGGAAATTGTTAGTGTGTGCAAATGGGAGAAACACGCTTGTCCGCTGTCTCTAGTGGAGCTGACTGTACGTTATTGGTAAAATCCTAAACTCTGCAATTAGGAGACAAAGATTAAACACAGCCTTCAGCTACAGCTACAACAGAGTACCAGCTCAGCGTCTGCTTTTTGAAATTTCCCATCATGTGTGCCACTAGTATGAGATAATCCACAGCTTTCTCCTCACTCTCTCAGCTACAAGTGTCATGTAATAGGCTTCTTCAGCGCTACGCTTGCAGCGAATGCCCACATACAACTGGGAATTATTTTCAATCATGTAAGATTTTTTTTCGTTGGCTTTCTGATTTCCCTAAAGATCTTCAGGTAACATCCCCAAATGTTCATTTTAAATCTAAATTCAGTATCCGCAGGCACATCATGTGGATTCTATCAGTTTATAAGTTTATTATTACATTTAAAAATATGATATCATAACATCGATAGTTTTTGTTATTTCTTAAATTTAATGTTATCAATTCCTTTTTCTACTGCCAAGTTTGGGAATCAGTTCCCTTAATGTGTAAAATCCTCTGTGACTAGTAAAGGGAATACATTTCCCACCGTTTGGAGTTTGACAAAAAAAAAGAAAGAGAAAAAAGCCAGACATGCTCCACTTTAAGCTGCACTGTGGCAGTCAGCGTCCTACACCGAAAGCTTCAGAGAGACTCCTGCTAAAAGGCCAATCAAGATATCCTCCTCCACTGTTTTGCAATTTTAAGACTGCTTCACTGAGTTTATGAAAACTACCTCTGTAGCTTTTGCATAAATCTGATGATTAGATGAAAGACACTGTTTTTCAGATGAAGTAATCTGCACACCACTGCCTATGCGACTGCAGACAACACGCTCTTTCTGCTGTGAGCGTTGCTGTTTTAGTAGGTCAGTCCTGCTGGAGGAAACGTGACACACTGCGCAGTGATATTGCAGTAATATCAGCTTTATCAGCTGCACTGACCGTGGAAACCACTGGTTCTTGTTTGCCACCACAAACTTTAATATCTGGACTCCCTTGTGTTAAAAAGGGCATTATACAATGAATAAGCTTTGGAGCTGTGTAGATCCTTTATTGTTGCTCAATAAATTTTAATTTGTTTTGCTTCTTATAGTGCTCTGAAGACAAAAAGTAGAACTTTCTAATGATATGTATTTTAGGGAGTTTTAACAAAAGATTTTCTACATTTAGAGACTATGAGCAGAAATTATAAATGCAAGCTCAAAACTAAAAATAAACATTGAAAAACGAAATCGTCTTGCAGCATTGTTTGCTTTGTGGTTTTATCTTCATCTTAAATTCATGAGTAAAGCTTTCTTTAGAGATAATAATCATCTGCTCTCACGAGAGCCCATTATGTGCTTATTATGGGAAACCCACGAATAATGTATTTTTCAGTTATTTCCTTTCTGGACATGTAGAGCACAGTCCACTGGTTTAATAAGAAAGACACCCCCTCCCCAACAATTGTTATCACAGGGGGAGGGATTGTTTCAGTGGCAGAGCTACTTATTATTACACCAGATTGATTAAATGTGTTCTTTACATTACTCAGTTTTCATTTCAGTGTCCCATTCTGCATGTCTTGGCACCTCCCAAACATGTTTTGTCCTGCTCTGCCCTCAGCTGGTGGAGGACTGCTACGGCGCCCTGTCTAGCAGTGGCCTGCTTTATTCCACGGGGATCGATATTTCTGAGGCGGGGGTGTACATCAAAATGTTTGGGGGGGGGGGGCATGGGAAAGAGGCGGAGCATGAAAAAAAGGAAGGAAACATTCAATTTTCTGTGAAATTGGCTCTAGCATGCATCGCACTCTCCAAGTGCTGCTAAACGTCATTCACTGACACGCCCAGAAGCAGCTGCATGCTAAGATACGGATAAATACAAGCAAACAACCAACAGTAATACATGCTTTCTAATGCATCGTTGGCTCCTTAGGTGGGCTGAAGAGAAATGAACCAGACGGTGTCGTTAAACAGATGCACTGACAGTGAAATCCTGCGGAATTTTCATATGTTTACGATTACAGTTAGGCCAGTACACACTGTAACAAATTGAATTGAATTGAATTTTGTTTTTTGTGTGTGTACAAAGAAATAAATATATTTTTTGTTAATAAATACATACATAAATTAACAAATAAATACAAGTTTTTAAGTCCAAAAACAATATCATAGGTGTGGTAGTGTGTATTTTTAAAAGTACGCTAAGTCTCAAATGCAATCAATGTGTCAATGTGTGATTCGAATGAAGCTCTTTTTTAATGTTGAGTTAAAGCTTTAAAGCAAAGAAATCTAATGTGCAGTATATATTTATACTGATATCCATATTTATGTTTAATTAATTCTGTATCCTTTATATGGACCTTACCGCACCGTTTGCACTATTCCGAGCCAGGAAACGTGTCTTCGCACTGTTTGTGTATAGACTGGACTACAATAAAGGTTTGTCTGTCTGTATAGCTGAAGCCATAGAAACTAATCACTGAATAAAGCTTCAGTTGCTATTACCTCCTTTAGAAAATGGTCATCTCTGTTGCCAAACCACCTTATCTTTTGACTTTAGTGCATTTTGGTTGGATTATGTTACTTTCTAACAATGTAAATGTTAACTGTACAAAAGTACTTGTTCTTAAATTTTGGATCTTTCGTGGCAGCTGGAAGCACAAACATACATGGTTAAGTCAACAGAAGAGCGCTCTTCTTTCTCTCACGCACTCACAAACACAGCCGGGCACTCACACGCGCACACGCACTCAACATGGATGTATTAGGATAACATGGCAAAGCGCCACGGACATGTGATATGTGACGGGCTGCTGAGCTGCAGCGCCCCCTGCCGCTGCAGTCACTGACCGGACACCACTACACGGCAGCCGCATCAGCAGCAGCAGCAGCAGCGCCTCTCCTGTCACCACCGGGACTGCCTGTCCTCAGAGGCAGCGACTACGGCAATAACCCGTCGCACATAAAGACCCACGACCTGCAGACAACATGGTGAGTGAAACTAGAGCCTTAAATGTATAGATGATGCCTTTAATGTATTTGTAGCAGCGAGGGAAAACACGCTGTCAACTGCTGCACCCAATAACCGTCATGAGCTGTAGGCTCCGACTGCAGCCGCACCGGATCCCGTCATGTCCGTGAAATGGATGCCGATGCCCGGTGGTGTTATGTGATCGGATAAGGGCTCTGTTTGTGCGCCGTTATAACATGCGCAACAGCCGATAACGCAGGGCTGTGGCCTCCAGTGCGCGGGCCGCTCAGCTCTCACTGTGACGTCCACTGCAAAGCCTTTAATATCACGCTGCTCTGGCATGACCGCAGAAATATCACGTTAATACAGCTACCCACAGAGGGAAAGCACATGGCCATGGCATGTCTAATGTAAATGTCATCAGTTCTGTTTGTGTGTGGGGGAAAATGTAGATTTTCATTTGATTAGAAGAGATTGCGTCATTGCTTTTTATTTAAGAAGCGATGGAAACGTGTTATTACATATAGGCAGGCTGCACTACGTCACACTCAGAGAGCTGCACCGCATTTCATTTGAGTGTTTTGCAGCAGTGAGTGATGTAAAAATTAGTTATTTCACCAAAATAGTCTTTGGTTGTGTTAATTTATATATCCAGTGTGATATTTCCGAATTGATTAATACATTTGTTCTGCTAGGAAAGCTTTGAGGGACACTGGACCTTGTTTTCTTCATATTTTCTATTTACAGAGGATTATGGGGATGGTTTTATATAGTCTTAACAACCCACTGCTAGACAAACTGTCATCTTGTCATCTTAGAGGGCTGCCCTCGTCATATATTACATATTAAATAGCCAACTTAGTGGTTAACACTCTTTCTGTAGATTTAGTTTAAGGTCTAAAATCAAGAGACTGTGTTTTCTTGTGATTGTGGTACATTGCGTTCACCCCCACTCAGTTGCCACATGGTGAATGGTGACTCAGTAATTCTGGAAATCAGGAGGTAAAGTCTTTAAGCGGTGTCCACTCTCCTTCTTCCTGGGTTCAGTTTCAAACATGTCTTTCTTTTTATAACTCTTCTCGGAGCGGCTGGGGAGAGCTGGTAGTGGACAGAAATAGATGCATATGATGAATAAAATGAGCCTGTGCTAGTTGGAAATGGATGACTGTAGCCCCCTGCTCCCCTCCCCTTCTAAATCTCCAACCCTCCCTCCAGGTGAACTTCACGGTGGATCAGATCCGTGCCATCATGGACAAAAAGTCCAACATCAGGAACATGTCCGTGATCGCACACGTGGATCATGGGAAGTCCACGCTGACCGACTCGCTGGTATCCAAAGCGGGGATCATTGCATCGTCCCGTGCCGGAGAAACCCGCTTCACAGACACACGCAAAGACGAGCAGGAGCGCTGCATCACCATCAAATCTACGTATGTGCTTTGTGTTTGTAGCAGGAACTATTCATAATTTATCCTAACAGTACTGGTTAATTTAAATATTTTTATTACGCGTTCAACCTCCCAAATTCTCGTCATCTGCCTGATCAGATCTGTGTGGGTTTGATTTTGATATTTCTATACGCTGACATCACACTCAAACTTTAATCAAGTGAGTAAAAATGCAGAAGAGAGACATGAGCGTTGCTTCCGGTTCTCAAATGTGAAGCTAAAATTCAGCATCCTTTCTAATGGCCAGCAGGGGGCGACTTCTTTGGTTCCAAAAGATGTTTGATTGTGAAGAAGTGTAAAAGAAAATGACAATGCTGCTTCAGGAAACATTTACCTGATGACTTTGTGGCCTCATTCTCTAAACACAAGTCTTATTTTATACAGTTTGATGTTCCTTTTTTAAAATTATTATCTCACTTTGAGGATAATAAATAATAAAGCACGTAAAGAGTATATTTCAGGTTGCGACTGGCAAGTGTGGCCATCCTTTATATACAGTCTGTGTCATAGACAAATATTGGTTTTTGATTGGTTCTGATTGGAAGCGATCAATACTGTTCTATCTTTGGCAGGAAATATTGGGTACACATAATAACTCATCAATCATACTAAGACCTTGACTCAAAAAGAAGACGTACTTGGACTTCAGCTGTCAGATCTCCCTGTTTGGTTGTGTTTGTAGGGCATATATGTCCGATAAAAAGAAGGGCTATAGTAAGTACATTACCAAAATAAGAAATATTTGTGCCATACTGAGTTCATTATTGTTATGAAATTGCGTTATGTATTTTAACCTCAAGGTACACATCGTTTCTAAAGGCGGCTGGCTGTGCTGTGTATTTAATTGGAACATGCATCTCATACTTGATTGGTTCATAATCACAGCACTTGTTTTATTTGTAAGTTGTTCATGGTGTTATACTTTATCGACACACGTTAAGTACCATATTTGACTTGCAGAATTGTTTCTCTGTTCCAAATTCAGAGAGGTGTTAAAAAACACTGTTTCAGAGATTTACACATGGATGTTTGTATATAATAAATGCACCAGCAGAGATCACCAAATATTAATTCAAATCTATGCAGTCAGGACACTTTGTAGCAGCTGAAAGTCTTTGCTGTCTCTTTTATTAGAGGATGGTCTGACTCATCAGTGTGAGTGCAGTTTATGAGATTTATTTACATAAATCGTTAAATTTATCAGTGCAGAGTTAACACATCTCAAGGTTTTTCTATGTTCTCTCACCCTCTCACGCTCTTTCAGGGCTATCTCCATGTATTATGAGCTTGGAGAGAACGACTTGGCGTTTATCAAGCAGAGCAAAGACGGAAACGGCTTCCTCATCAACCTGATCGATTCCCCGGGTCACGTTGATTTCTCTTCTGAGGTCACCGCTGCCCTTAGAGTAACTGATGGAGCCCTGGTTGTGGTGGACTGTGTCTCAGGTAATTAGACATAAAACACTCTTCCTGTAACTCACATACACACTCGTACGCACTGAGGCTTACCTGTTTGTTTCCACTGACAGGTGTGTGCGTGCAAACCGAGACCGTACTGCGTCAGGCCATCGCTGAGCGCATAAAGCCGGTTCTCATGATGAACAAGATGGACCGGGCCCTGCTTGAGCTGCAGCTGGAGCCAGATGAGCTCTATCAGACCTTCCAGCGTATTGTGGAGAACGTTAACGTCATTATCTCCACCTATGGAGAGGATGAGGGTGGACCCATGGGGAACATTATGGTGAATACACACTTACGCTGGTAAAATACCTTCTAAAACTTTCAATATATGGGTAGTTACAATGAATGCTATCATTTATTCCTCAGATTGACCCTGTTATTGGAACTGTTGGCTTTGGCTCGGGCCTCCACGGATGGGCTTTCACCTTGAAGCAGTTCGCTGAGATGTATGTGGCTAAGTTTGCTGCTAAAGGAGTTGCACAGCTGGGACCAGCAGAGAGGTGCAAGAAAGTGGATGACATGATGAAGAAACTGTGGGGAGAAAGGTGAACACGAGTGCACGTACAGTGCCCTCTCTGGTTACAGTGTGGTACATCAGAGGTGCTGCATGCGTTAAGAAGGATGCTTGTACATGGACCACACCCCTTTTTCTGTGTCAATGTTCAGGTGGTGTTTAGTGGCTCTTTAAATTTTAAGCATTAATACAAGACAGTGGGCAGCAAGTGATATTTGGGCAACATATTTTTATATAATAATTTCATTGCATTTTCCAGATATTTCGATCCAAGTGCTGGAAAATTCAGTAAGACTGCCACCGGCCCCGATGGTCAGAAATTACCTCGAACTTTCTCCCAACTTGTTTTGGATCCCATCTTTAAGGTGAATGTACTAAAGATGCTTTATTTCAGCAAATTGTGTATTTTTTTTATGTTTCTAACATTGTTAAAAGGTGATTTAAAGCTCTTAAATTTCAGACATTTCAGATCCAAACTAAGATGATTAGACTTTAAGTAGAGTCTGAAAAGTTACTGCCTTTGATTAATGCCCTAATTCTTTTTTTTTTTTGTCCTTTTTCTCATTGACCTCTTAGGTGTTTGATGCCATCATGAATTTCAAAAAAGAAGAGACAGCCAAGCTAATTGAAAAGCTGGATGTCAAACTTGACTCAGAGGACAAAGAGAAGGAGGGGAAGCCCCTGCTAAAGGCTGTAATGCGACGCTGGCTCCCTGCCGGAGAGGCCCTGCTCCAGATGATTACCATCCACCTGCCCTCCCCCGTCACTGCGCAGAAATACCGCTGTGAGCTGCTCTACGAAGGGCCCGGAGATGACGAGGCTGCCATGGGTCAGTAGAACACCTTCACGTGATTCAATTCAATTAAAAATATTTGTATTATTTATTTATTTATATTTATTTGACTGTGGTAAATTCATAACTTCGAAACTCTCTTCTCAGGTATTAAGAACTGTGATCCTAAGGCCCCACTGATGATGTATATTTCCAAGATGGTCCCAACCAGTGACAAGGGTCGTTTCTATGCCTTCGGCCGTGTGTTTTCTGGCTGCGTGTCCACAGGGCTGAAGGTGCGCATCATGGGGCCAAACTTCAACCCTGGCAAGAAGGAAGACCTCTACATCAAACCCATCCAGAGGTGGGCATGTTTATCTACAAACTGTACACAGTACAGGTCCAAGATAATAGGAAAAGCTCAGAATGTGTGACTCCCCTTTCTTCTTTTTGTTACATCCCTCTTATTTTATCACCACGTCAATCTAGGACTATTTTGATGATGGGTCGCTATGTGGAGCCTATTGAAGATGTTCCCTGTGGCAACATCGTGGGTCTTGTTGGAGTAGACCAGTTCCTGGTTAAGACTGGAACTATTACCACCTTTGAACAGGTAGCGTGTCACTTTCCCTTTGTTCTGTATCTACACAGAGTGTGCTCTAGTTTAAAAACCGAGCCATGACAAATGAATCAATAGCTATTAACACAGAGTCATTATTTGGTGTGGCTTCCTGATAAACAAACCTTAAAAGAATCTAGTCTTATCGCTCATCGACTCCATCTTCAGGCCCACAACATGAGAGTGATGAAGTTCAGCGTGAGCCCTGTTGTCCGAGTGGCCGTGGAGGCCAAGAATCCTGCTGACTTGCCCAAGCTAGTGGAGGGCTTAAAGCGTCTGGCTAAGTCAGACCCCATGGTGCAGTGCATCATCGAAGAGTCCGGGGAGCACATCATCGCTGGAGCAGGAGAGCTTCACCTGGAGATCTGCCTGAAGGACTTGGAGGAGGACCACGCCTGCATTCCACTGAAGGTGAGCAAAGGAGTAGAGGTTTACTGGCAAGGTGCAAGACAGGTCACTGATGCAAGGTTAATATTAATAGCTATTACAAGTACTGATTTGTTTACATCACATATATTAAGTCAAATTTGCAAAAGACCTACACTGGTTCAGTTGTTTTGCGCGTTTGATGATAAATAACTCTTGTCTTAGTTGGGAAAATTTTTTAGAGACTACATAAAAGATGAAAATGAAGCCTCATGACAGACAATCCGAACTATAAACCTGAATACAATTTAAACTGTTGTTCTTAAATAGATGGGATGGTCTGTACACACAGCAAGCAATAATATTAATCAGGTAACCCATTAAAAAGAAGAGGTCCATTTTAATGACTCGAAGTAGTGGATGAGGCCTAGTGGACTCTGACTGGCTCCAGCTGCCTATCAAATCAATTATTAGGGTAGATGAGTTATTAAAGAAAAATAATCACCCCACTCAGAGTTGTTATAAGTGGGGTAACTCTTCATAAAGGCCAGAACCGTTTTTTGAACCAGGCTATAAACGTGCTTGACCATTTTAACATGTTAGTCTAAGGGGATTGACTAGATGTTGGAGCCAGCCTCAAGTGGCGACTAGAGGAACTGCAGTTTTTGCTACTTCTGCACAAGCTTTGTTTTTCAACCCCTTAGGACTGACTTAATTTTGCCTTTTCTTTCTCTCTCATTCTTGAGACTAAATATAATCCAGGTTCACTTTTAATCACAATAAAACTTGTGATTGCATACATCAATCATATTTATTTGCTAATTTCATTTAATTCCATATTTTTCCTCTGCTTGTGCACAGTTTGACAACCACTGAATTAGGACAAGTAGCTTTCAAATGCTAAACATAAGAGCTTTACATAGCCTTACTGATTATGTGGGGCTAAAATTAGTTAAAATAAAATATATATATACATTTTATTCCCATATTTTTGAAGTATTGCTCATACCATCAATCCTGACCAATTCTTTACCTCTTTGTAGAAATCCGACCCAGTGGTGTCTTACAGAGAGACGGTGACGGAAGAATCTGACCAGCTGTGTCTGTCCAAGTCCCCCAACAAGCACAATCGTCTCTTCATGAAGTCCCGTCCGTTCCCCGACGGCCTGGCTGAAGATATCGAGAAAGGGGATGTCACTGCTCGGCAGGAGCTCAAAGCCCGTGCACGTTACCTTGCTGACAAGTATGAGTGGGAGGTGACAGAAGCCAGGAAGATCTGGTGCTTCGGTCCAGATGGAACCGGGCCCAACCTGCTGATAGACATGACAAAAGGGGTTCAGTACCTCAATGAGATCAAGGACAGCGTAGTGGCTGGTTTCCAGTGGGCAACTAAGGAGGTGGGAGGCTAATTAATTCATACTCGTGTTGCATTTTAAATTCTTATTACACTGTAAAACAGCTAGCTATTTATAACCTTGCGTTCACACACTCCTGTCTCTGTCCTCGCCCTGCAGGGTGCACTGTGTGAGGAGAACATGCGCGCAATTCGCTTTGACATTCATGATGTGACACTGCACGCAGACGCCATTCATCGCGGGGGAGGACAAATTATTCCCACAGCTCGCAGGGTCCTGTACGCCTGCCAGCTCACTGCTCAGCCTCGGCTCATGGAGCCGGTTTATCTTGTGGAGATTCAGGTTAGTGTTTGGACTAGAGTGGGCGCCTGGACATTGCTTGAACACAGGCTTGTAATTTTTTGGAGCTCTTCTTTATTCTGAAAGGAAAAACATTTTAGTAACTTTAGTAACTATCTGTGGCTGTGCCTCTTGCCCATGCAGTGCCCAGAGCAGGTTGTCGGTGGGATCTATGGCGTGTTGAACAGGAAACGAGGTCATGTCTTTGAGGAATCCCAAGTGATGGGCACGCCCATGTTTGTGGTGAAAGCCTACCTGCCAGTCAACGAATCCTTTGGTGAGTTTCAGTCGATACTGCTTGCAGTCTTTTATGGTGGGTTTTAACTCTCAGCTGGAAAGGAGGGCTTAGGTAAAAGAGGGACTGCAGAGGTCTAAAAACTAAAGTGGATCTCTGAAATGTTTGTGAAGATATACACTCACGTGCCTTTTTATCGGGCTCACCGTTTAGCAGTTTATTAACACAACTGTCGAATCAACTGATCAATTGCATGGCAGCATCTTATCCTCAGGCTTGTAGACATGGTCAAGAAACCTGCTGAAGTTCGAACTGAGCATCAGAATAAGGAAGAAAGGTGATTTAGGTGATTTTGACTGTGGCGTGGTTGTTCGGTCCAGATGGAACCACAAGCTGCTGATCTACTGGGATTTTTTCCTGCATGAGTGTTTCTAGAGTTTACAGAGAATGGTGTGAAAAAGATAAAACATCCACTCATAACCACTCATTACAGCCAAGATATGCAGAAAAGCATCTCTGAATGCACAACACATCAGCTGGGCTACAGTAGCAGAAGAGGTGGTGATGATGGTGTAATGGTGTGAGGAATATTTTCTTGGCACACCTTGGATGCCTTAGTACCAACTTAGTATTATTTAAACGCCACAACCTTCCTGAGTATTGTTGCTGACCATGTCCATCCCTTTACGGCCACCTCACCCATCTTCAAATCATCTCAGTCTGGTATCTTAAACATGCAAAGATTTAAAAAGGTATAACTAATGCATTACAGTTCCAGATTAAAATGTACAGGTTTACACAATACATAAATTAATTTGACTGATTTGTTTTGGTAAATTAAATGTAAAGGGCATATCCAGCAACTTAGTTTCAGCTGACAGAGTTGCTGTCTTTGTATATGAAGCTATTCTATTTGAAATAATGCTTTTATCTGTTTTTCTGACCTCCAGGGTTCACAGCTGACCTGCGCAGTAACACTGGAGGCCAGGCCTTCCCCCAGTGCGTATTTGATCACTGGCAGATTCTCCAGGGAGACCCCAGCGACCCTGCCAGCAGGCCCTGCCAAGTTGTCGCTGAAATTAGGAAACGCAAAGGTCTGAAAGAGGGCATACCTGCCCTCGACAACTACTTGGACAAATTGTAACCACTCACCCCGGATTAGAAAATACCAAATCATTCTCTAAACCCTACCCCGTGGGCACTTTCAAATCTTTGCACAGGCTTAAAGGTACATCGCGCCAATTGTTTCATCTTTGAGCGCGGAGCAGAAACAAAGCTTAAGCTTTCGTTGTAGGCTAGTGGAAGCAGCGATGCTTTTTTTCATTTCACAGCTACAGTACACCAAGTGCCTAGGGCGAGGGTTTGGGGGAGCAATTGGATCAAAGCAGCTGTATTATCAATTCCTTGTTTCTTCTATTCCTTCACATCGTCCCCCTTCTCCTTCTACGTATCTGCCGGGATGGGCCTGTACAGTGCACTGTGATACTGCTGCAATAATGCATATTTATATGGATCATGGCCAGATTAAAGCGTGGCAATCACAATAAAAGTGTTATAGAAGTGAAACTCACTGGAATGGACGTTTGTTCAGTGGATGTAATGAATAAAAACAACTCATGATGAAAATGTGACTCCTAAAATGTTGTTTTTGCTCTAGAGGGTTTTTTTTGCTGCTTCTCAGATTTTCTCTCTATTTCCTGCCGTCAGTAGCCAAAAAATGTTCACAAATGAATTTCAGTGAATGAAAAATCAGCATTAGTAATCTGCTTGTTTCACCCACCCAGTTTACAGTCTGAGAACCCCTCATCTAGGTAGATACTAGTAGAAATATGCTTATTTGCTTTCTGACTGGATGAGATCAGGTGCCAGGAACCTCTCACAGCTCTGTGGTGAATTTAATTTAAAGGCAAGCAGCATATATATATATATATATATATATATATATAGACATTTCTTTAGGATTAAACCAGAAAAAAAATCACATGTATTTGGTCTTAAATGTAAATTTGACAAAAACAATGATCTAATAAAACTCAGATGATTATCAGATAATGAGCAAAACTTTTTTTTTTACCCCTAACTTTTTTTTTCTCCTTTCTCTGCTTACTTTGAATTTGACTTCAGTAAGTGAGGTCTTGTAGTTAAGAGGATGATATGTGTTCTGTCTGTGGTTGCAGGTGAATATTATTACCTTCAGACTAGGGGAGTCAAATATTTTGCGCTGTGGGTGAAGATTTTCTCCAGTTCTCTCCATTTTGCAGACAAAATACAAGGACGATAATTGTTTTTTCTTCACTCTTTAATCGATGCTCAATTCAAGTTACATATATAATGTTAATAAATGCCACTTTAATATACAACCCTCTCACTTCCATACCGAGACGGGAAAGCTGTTCCACCCACACTTTTTAAAACAAAGCATAAAAGAAACATATCTGAAGAGTTAGTGTGCATCCATACAACAACCAAATTAACATATGCAAGGCCAAGAAGTGCAAGGTTATCTTGGATATAGGCAACTACCAAGCAAGGACACAAGAAATCACAGATTGTACTGTATGTAGAAACCCAAAAAGTAATCATTCTTACCCCTAACCATATTGTTAAGATTAACATGAAGTTTGGTTCAAATTTACCAAGATTTCATAAAGCCTATGAGGTCTGTCAGTATGTGGAAGTTACAGCTAATGTGGGATTCTAGTCTGTACTAAACAGTGATGAGGATCTTTTCTTGGCAAATCTGATAAACTGTACATTCATACAGTTGAGACTCTCCTCTGTGTTAATGCTGTGGAGCACAGAAAGAGGAATCATACAGTTTAAGCCTTTATCAATCCACAGCAGTGACAGTGATACTGTGAATAATCTGAGAGGCTTCTCCTTCCCTCTTGTTTCTAAGTGGAGTCGGTTCCAGTCAATTTCAGAGGCTGGTGTCAATATAACACAATGGGATAAAGGAAAGCCACTGAGAAGGAGAAAGACATCTCAAATGACAAGCTTTGACCCATGTAGTGACCTACAACGCTTCCAGGTTGTTTGCCTTCCCATGTTGCCAACAGTTGTGCGCGATATGGAGGGAACAGTATGAAGTCTGACAGATTAGTCCCCAGTACAGCTGCTGAGGTGCGGCCCTGCGCTCGCTGGTGTCACGGTTGTCACATTTGATGGAAGATTGTTGCAATGTCTGAGGTGACTATGTGTAGAAGATGACCTCGGGAATCTGTCCGTCCTCTACGGAGGTTCCATTGTTGTTGCCTGCTGCGTAGCAGAAGGTGAAACATGTCTTTGTGCCAGTGGATGACGACTCGTGAGTTACCTTTCGCATTCCCTTAGTGCCATAATGAGAGTCTGGACCCTGTAAGACAGAAAATTTAACTCAGTTTTATTCACATACAGTGCCAAATCACAACAACAGGGAATAAAGAAAAGCCCAACAATCAAACAACTCCCTATGAGCAAGCACCTGGCAACAATGGGAAGGAAAAAACTCCCCTTTAACAGGAAGAAACCAGGCTCAGGGAGGGGCAGCCATCTGCCATGACTGGTTGGGGGTGATGGGGAGGGAAAGAGAGGAAAAAACACCAAAGGAGAGAGAGAGCCAGACACTGATAATAACTAATGATTAAATGATTCAGGGTCAGCCCTAATTATATGCTGTGAAGAGCCAATGAATAGAAGATTGTATGGGAAAAATACGCTTTCTCTTTCTAGTCCGTGTCAGTAGTCTGGTTGCAGCATTTTGGATCAACCACTGAAGACTTTTCAAGGAGTTTCTAGGACAGCCTGATAGTAATGAATTGCAGTTGTCCAGCCTAAAAGTAATAAATGCCATACTGAGCAAATGCAGGAAAGCAGTCCTACATATTTGTTATATACGTACATTGAAGGACATGTCCTGGTCAAAATTTAAAAAATTAAACAAATTAGAAAAATATGCTGAACAGTGCAGTACTTATGCTTTCCTGCTTCAAGTATTAAATGTTTTTGACATTACATACCTTGAGTGTGGCACAGGCAGTGTAGTTGACATTGGGTAGGATCTCCACTGGCTCTTTGAACATGACTCTGAAGGTGTTTGCTGAGCCATCACAGCTGAAGCCTGTGTCGTTCTGCCCCAGCACTGTGTTGCTGTCTGTGTGAATGATCTGGAAAATGCATATACCACCTCCATTACAACCAGACAGAAAAGCAGGCAGCTTTTCACAATAACTGCTTGTTTACTCTGCTATGAATCAGTTGATGAGGACTTTGCAGTTTTTACCAAATGGTGTGATTTCTTTTCCCGGAGAGAAAACTCCAAACGGACCAAAATGCATCATTACAAACCACGTGAGACTGTTCGGTCTACTTATTGTCTGAGATGCAATTAACAAAAATAAACATGGGAAGAAGATGATGTGCTCTGAACCAATGGATAAAAGTCTCCAACTCCAAGTGAGGCCTCAGTTCATTCTCTGGCTAGCTGCTACAGTTTGTGCACTGTGCTGCATCCCAGAATATAAAGCATCCAGGCTACAAGAAGGCATCTAGCTGAACTTGCAGGGTACACCAGGTAGTTGGGTTGGATTGAGGTTTGATCACATTATCACCACCACAAACTACCCTGGGGTTCCTTTAGAACCAGTTCAAGGGTTCCTCTTTTTCCAAAGGGTCTCTAAAGGGTGCAGATTTTTTGGGTCATACGCAACTGCGATTATCATATTCACACCAAAGAGGAAAACCAACAAGAATATGTTTAGAGAGAAAGGTTTTAAAGACCATACCTGTATGTTGACTTGATAATCTGTGGGTCCGTGTATTGAGCCATATAGCCCAAAACCAACCACGAATATCCTTCTGTTTACAGAGAACCTGTGAATAGCAAAAAAACAAAACAAAAAAAATATATAGAATATAAACATGTTCCTTCTTTAGTTTTCTAGCCAGTACTGCATGTGATTCTAGAAAAAGCTCATCAAACCAAGGCCGTACGACCACTGTTAGTATTATTAGTTACATCCAGGCCTCATTTCAATAAACTTCTTATCATTTTTTTCAAAGAACATGGTGAATTTGATTATACTGTCATGTTGTGTTAATGGCAGTGGATGAAAAAGTAATTTCTTAAAAAGTTTTTTTTTTAAATTATGTAGTCTTGACTGATTTTGTATTTTGAAAAATACTTTTTAATAGTATTTTTAATACTTTCACTCATTCACCTTATTAACCTTTTATTGAATTACTTGTCATATTTATACATGACGCCATATTTTCATATTTTACGTTTTTCATAAAAAGACAGAATCTATAGTTATGGTTTTAAAAGGCTCCTGACTCACCGTATGCGGTCACTTGTGCCGCTGTAGCCCCAGCGGCTCTCCACCTGACCAAAACGTGTGATGCTGCACTCCTTTCCGCGGAGGCAGCAGCGAGGGCGGTCAATGAAATCTACGTGTGGCTTCGGGTTGACTGTGAAGTGCAGGAAGAGACTCACCACCTCCCGGTCAGTCAGGATACTGGACTGTGCTGGACCTGGAGGGAAAGGGATGCAACCCGAGGACACACGTCAAAGACTAAATCACAATGTGTATTTATAGGAGAGGGAAATGCTTTTTAAAAAACTGATTAAAAATGCTCCCATCAACCTGCAGCAAACTCCTCGATGGTCATGAGAGGGAACCGGATGAGTGTGAGAGCTTTTCCCAGGACTTTACGCTTGTTTTCGGGTGTTGGCTGCAACTGCTGCCTGTGCGCCTCGGCCTCGGCCCAACGAACTGCAGCACTAAACAAACGCACCTCCCTCACTCCCAGAGTATCTCTCTCCAAAACTGCCACCAGTGTGTCTAGAGAAGAAAAGGATGACAAAAAAATATTACACTGTTACTCTGAAATACAAAACTTGGACACAATGGCACTCACAATAACAAAGACAAATTACCCAGATCTATGTCTGTGAAGCCTTCAGCAGCAAGCGCGTCTCCAGTGTTCTTGTCAATATTTTCCAAGCAGAGGCTGGCAAGCTGTGGCTCATCAAACAACCGTGCCTGAAATTACAAATTATTTTGAATACACAGATAAGTTAAAGGTTTAAGATGACAGCTGCAATCTGCAAGGGTTGTAGCGTAGTTTATGCTTAGACATGTGTAACTTGAAGTTCAATAAGATGGACTAAATCGTTAACACATGCTCTGCACAGGAATGCTGAAAATACAGTATCGCACTCAAAAGCCAAAAGGTGGAGCCATTTTTCAAAGGCAGACCTGTGTCAGCAGCATGAAAGCATTGTCTGCTCTGAGGTTCTTCTTCAGGAACTCCACACAGTGAGCCTCCAGGGCTGGAACTGCATACTTCTTTGCCGTATAGAGTGTGGTCATCACCGTCTCAGGCCCGATCTGGACTTCATCAGAGTAGAGAAACCTGCAGAAAGATGGCAGATTACACATGTTATTGCATTGCAGTTACTGTGCATGTGTATATGCCCTAATATTCAATTATGATTATGAATAGCAGCAGATCAGACACAACATTAACAGCACCAAACAGCTCTGGCTCACTGCACCTGCCAGCTTACCTTCTTCTAACCTCAACACATTTATTGAATGAGGTCACGTTCCTCCACTGATGCAGTTCTGATGCCTGCTTTAAGCTATTGTCAGTGGGCAGGAGTCTGCACGGCCACTATGACCAGTATTCAGTGAGCTGCAATGAACCAATCTATCATAACCAGCAACTACAGCAATTTTTAGATTTATGTGTTTTTGCTCCCCCTTGAGCCTTTGGTTATTCATGACCCTGTCACTAACTCACTGCTTAATCTTATGGGTTCCCAGTTCTGCCAAGGCCTGCTGGAGATGCTCCGACCCACTTTTCTAAACTTAGCAAAAAAAGTAAAGAAATTTGTGTTTAGTTGATAACTTAATTGTTGTAACAATGCTTCTTGGCAAAATCCTTATACCATTGTTACAACAATTAAGTTATCAACTAAATACAAAAAAGCCTGTTTATTTCCAAATTTGTAAGGAAGATGCCTTTGTGGGTTGAGCAGCAGAGGTGAGAGTGTGAATATCAGCCAGTGCAGTTGTGCTGGTCACTCTGGCATGAACAGCATGTCCAGGCTGATCCCACAAGGGTTCAGTGGGGTTGAGATCAGGGCTGCAGGCCGGCCATTCAATCCTCTTTACTTCCAAACTCTGGAGGCAGTCTCTGATAAACCCCACTCTGTGGGAGCAAGTGCGGTCATCTTGGAGGATAGAGTTCAGCCCCAGACCAGATTTGGCAAGTTTTCCATCACTGCAATCCACAAATGCATTTTCCTTACAATCGTGGCACCACTTAAAGGGAAATAAGAAGGCTCCCCAACGGTATAAGACAAAGAAAGAAATCAAACAAACACAAATGTCCTTACTTTCTGTGCTTTCCAACAAGCCACAATCAGGTGCTGACCGTCCCCCATAGCCTAACATATGCCAATACCTCACAGGTCCCATTGTCAGGTGCCCATCCCTGTCATGGGTTTTAATGTTGTGACTGATCGGTATAAAACCACGCCCACTTTAAGGTGAGCGTCGTGTTAAAGACACTCAGCTCCTTACTTTAGCAAGGCCAGAAAGGCAGCTGGTTCCACATCTGGGAGCTCGATCTCCGTTGACGTGGTCGCCATTCCCCCGTTGAACATGGCATCAAACACTGCGCTGCCCACAGCCAGAACGAACCTGACAGCAGCAGAGACAGAGGCGGGGATAAAGTCGCTTGCAGAGCTGCTTGCAGAGCCTCTTCCCCCCTCTTAATCCTCTTACCTGTGTGCCGGTATCCTTTGAACTCCCATCCCCTTGCCCACTAAAAAATGAACGTCACTGAGGACCTCGTTGTTGAAGAGGAAAGCGAACCTCTCTTTCACGGTGCTCTTCGTTGCCTGCCAGTTGTACACTGGCTCTCGGTACACCAGCACGGAGGCGGCCGCCGGAGTGGCCGTCGGTGCCGCCGCCGGAGAGGCGTTTGACGCCGCGGTGCTTGCCATGTTGGACGCCGGAGAGGCCATTGCTCCGGCTGCCGCAGCACCTGCCGCAACGGGCTGCTGCAGGGAGTTCTGCGCAGTCGGTTGAGTTCCGGTCGAAACACCGTTGCCGTCTCCCCCTCCAGGCCCAAGCTGCGGGTTGGGCCGCCTCGCGGCTCCCTGCGGCCCCCCAGCTGCACCGACCCCTCCACCGTTGGATGCGGGCATGGAGAAAACACTGTTGCTGGGTTGGCTGTTTCCCAAAGGACCCGGACCAGAGAAACTGAGGCAAGGAGGCCTGCCGCTGTTGTCTCCAGTAGCCATCTTGAACCCAGAGTAGGCGTAAACAACACACTTCCTCTGTTTATTTATTTCTAGCAGGCTCAACAGTCACATCTGCTTTTTGCTTCCCCCTAGCGTTTATCGCGAGTACTGCAAGCTATAATCTGCACCAGTGGGTATTTTTATTGTTTGCGTAATACCTCGTTAAACCCCCACCCCACACTTGATTAAAAGCTACTTCTTCAATAATCAGCAGTGGAGAACAATGGGAAAAGGCGTTAAAGGCTTTTTACACACAAGCGTGATACAAGAAACAAAACAGTGCACAACCATGCAACTAAAAGTAGTACAGAAAATGATCTGAAAGAACACAATATTATACTATATTTGTGAGAAGAATGTGGAATATTTTGTAAGTTAATATCATAGCTGCCCAAGCAATTTATTTCTAAACAAGCCAACAGACAGTAGTGTGCAAAATCCTTGAGCCACACCTTATTTCTTTATATTTTGTTTCCAAGCGGCCAGACTTTCTTGTATGTGTACCTGGCCATTTTCAAAAGAATGCTGAATGTTGAATGAATCTGCAAACAAGGCAAAAGATAACACAGTCTGACAGGCATAAAATAGCATTTTTGCAGTGATTAGGTAATTCCAAAAGAGCTATTAGCTGAAACCTTGGCATATCTGAGCACAGTGTACAGTGTGTCCTTAAAAAAACTGAAGATATAGGACAAGTGGAGGACAAAAGACAAAAGAAGACGTGGCAGGCTTAAAAACAATTTATTTATATATATATATATATATATATATATATATATATATATATATATATATATATATATATATATATATAAATTGTTTTTAAGGTACCGTTGGGGGTTGATCTACCAGGCCCTACCATCTGTAAAGTGTCTGACTGGCAATAACTTCATTTTTCAGTATGAAAGTGATCTCCAACACACCGACAACACAGTGAACGCATACCTGGATAAAGAAAAACACACAATAGAACACTATCAGTCATTGACTGGCCTCCCCAGAGTCAGACCTCAACACTATTGAAGCAGTGTGGGATCATGATGAAAGAGAAAGGAACAAAAGGCAGCCAGAGTTTATATTTTGTGATATGGATCCACTTATCTGTCTTTTTAACCTGACAGATAAGTTGATTTATATCACGTGCATGTGCACCAATAATAATTAATTTTCACAAGACTCAAAATAATGATGATAATCGTTTTTTTGGATATTTGCTTCATGAGCAGCTGTTCAAACCACAACATTTTTTATCACCTTTAACTATTTCATGTATATACTCTTGCACACATTAGCTGTCACTTGGCACTGTCTATATTTCATCTTACTGTCTCTTAGTGTGACTCAACTGAGTCTATGTTTTGCAGTCTTTGCATTTCACCACTTTTACCATCTTGCTTGCTTGTCATCCTTTGACAAACCCCTAAGATGCATGTTTGATAGCGCCTATTCCACAGTAAAGCCCTTTTTTCTGTCTCCATCTCCATTGTGACACTTTCTTTGTCGGTCTGGTAAAAAACAAAACAAAAAAAAGAGATTATAGCCAATGTTGTGGTGCTTTATCCACCTATAACACACATTTACAAATTTGAATGTGCTTGAATATGTGCTGGGCTTGTTCTCATGGATGTACAGGGGTGGACTAATGAAACTCTAGTCAAAGAGTACAACGCTGTACCTGAATATTCCTGAAACTGTAGAAAGACTTCGTGGGAATGTTAGACCAGATGCTTTGGATGTGGACCTGTGCTTGCAGTAATAACAAAACGCTTTTGAAAGAGTTGCATCTGAACAAACCACAGCATGTACTGGTTTGGTGTTGGGCTCTTTGATAGTGGCGGAGGGTTGATGATTTAGTCTTGTCTTGCATCAACAGGACCTGGGCACCTTGTAGTCATTGAGTTGACCATGAACTCCTCTGTACACCAAAGTATTCTAGAGTCAAATGTTAGGCCATCTGTCTGACAGCGAAAGCTTGGCTTAAACTGGACCAGGAATGTGATCCCAGGGAGGCACAGCAGCAAATCTACAATAGAATGGCTGAAAATAAAAAAACGTTTTGTAATGGCTCAGTCAAAATCCAGACCTCAACCTGACTGAAAAGCTGCAGTGGGACGTTAAGAGCACTATCAAATTCCTGCAAACGGCAACAAACTGCAACAACGCCGTAAAGAGAGAGTGAAGAAGAGTGGGCCAAGTTTCCTCCACAAGGATGGGAGAGACTGATAGAGTCATACAGACAATGATTACTCCAAGTTATTGCTTCTAAAAGGCTTCTATGAGCAACTTAATCATAGGTGTTGTTGGAATTAAATAATTTGCAGTGCCTCAATAATGCTATGCTTTTTATTAATAATAAGTGTTATAAAGTTATATAGTGTAGTATTAAGTGGACACAGCCCTGAAAAATAAAGGCATGAGACCATGTGTCCTTGGGGAGTAGAAAGCTGCAGACTCTCACTCACGCTTGCCTGGGAAAATGTAGATAAGAGGGGACCATCTCTAGTGGAAAGTTACTGAGACACTGTTGTTTAGACTAGAATAGTAGTATAATAGTAGTAGCTTCTGTAATAAAACTGTTAGGGGCACACCAGCATTTTGAGATCCATGGCAGCGTGTCATGCAGGACACATCTCCCTTCTAGAAGTAATGTGAAAGAGTAATAAAGTGTTAAATGGTCTACTGAGTAGTGTTTTGTCTTCTATCGGATGCCTCTGAGGAATCAAAAGAACTTGGTGTAGTGTTGATATTTACAGTGTGCATAGATTCTCACAACCTGCTTCTTCTTTCTTTAAATATTGATGTTATTGATCATCTCAGGTAGTATTTAGCTAACTTACAGACTAGATCATTTTTAGTACTTCCTGATGTGTAAAAGCTTAGGTTGGATAGGGTGCACTTTCTTTTTTTTTACCATGAGGGACAAGTGGATGACCTCCTGAATATTTTCAGCGGATACTGCAGTGATGCTTTTTGGGGGCTGCACTAACTGACAGTTATACAGTAAAACTCTATTTTCAGACTGATTTCTGAACATGATAGTGGATCTGCTGTGAAACCCCTATCAACACACCGAAAAGAGGGCTAAGTTAAAGGGTTAAGTGCTATTGGATGGGATTAGATTATTTACTTCATCACTGGGTGTATTTTCCATATACATGACTTAAAAAAAAAGAAGAAGAAGAAAAAGACCATGGATGCTAACCTGGTGTTGATGTTACCACCTGATCCAGCCTTGGATGTGAACTGAGAAAAATACTGGACAACTTTCTCTCTGAAGCAGTGAATGGAAATTCCTGGTCGCCATATTGTTCATTGAGTACATTACATCAGCCAAAACGATATTATTAATTACCCCACCTTCCCGCCTCCCCTTCTGGCTGCTACTCATCACCCGTGACGTCAGGGCGGCACGGCGCGGGGGAGCTGTCCTCGCGCGGAGGGTGCTGCTGCTGAAACAAGATGGCTGTGCGCGCAGGAGGAGCAGCGGCGGCGGAGGAGAGCTGAGGCAATGCAGAGGAGGGGGGGCGAGGAATTCACTTCTGTGTGTCTTTCTTGTCCTGCCAAAAGAGCAACAGCCCCGCAGAGGAGGAGACGACACGCTTCCGAGATGGTGCTGATTTGTTTCCGTTACCTTTTACGGTAACGGTTTTTAACGGGGCTTTTTTATTTTTATTTTTTAACGGACGAACTGACCAAACAAATCACGGAGTCTGAGTAGAGGACAGCCGGGGACGCTCAACACCGCTACCAGAGATGTCCCTGCTGTGTGTGGGAGGTAAGAGGGGAAATGAAAGAGGCCATGAAAGCCTGCGTGTTTCATGTTATTGAAGTATCACTAACTGCACCAGCTGTCTGACAGAGCCTGCGGGCTATCAGCTCCCAGCAAAAGTGTGTTTGTGTATGCGTGTGTGTGTCCCGAGCTATTGTGCTGAATAGTCATTAAATCTCAGAGCAGAAACAGCACGTTTATTGCGTGGGGAACACCACTGGGATACTTTCAGCAGCACCGAGTGTGTTTGTTCAGCGCTGTCTGTGCTCACGTGTGTCTGACATGAAAAAAGAGCAGTTGTGACTGTTTGTAGTAGAAAGCATGAACGGGCTCTTTGACTTTCTGTAAGCAGAACCGCTGCTTCCTCTCCCGGCTCGCACTGTTGCGGTTGCCCGGTGTAAGCCTGCGTGTGTGTCATCCACTTCATTCATTCATGCGTGGGCAGTCCAAAGAGGAGGAGGAGGAGGAGGAGGAAGACGAGGAAAAGCCCCTGCCGCTGCCGCACCCCTCGCCTCCTCCTCCTCCGTTCACCGTGAGGGAATACTGGCTGTAGTCTGGAGGTGCGCGTCACTTCTGCGCGTTTTCCCTCAAGCGATGCGTCACCTCCTCCCACCAGACTCCCCGAAAGCACCTGATGCTGATACTGTTGCCTCTCCGCGCGATGAATAAGCATCTGCTGTGATTGCTCATAAGCTGGAACCTCCAGCTTCACATCCAGGGCGCGGTGAACGCACACGAGGAGAGGATGAGAGAGGCAGGGGGAGATTTTACAGAGAGACACGCGGTTGTTCTCAAGTGCGTTTTTGGCATAGTTTGATGATAGATTGGGGCTGAATCAGCAAAAACTTGCCACCTCAAAAAACCCAAAACTGTAGTCAGTAGATGGAATTTAAGCAAAATTGGTGTTGAATAGCAAGTTGTCCTCTAAGAAAGTTCCAGCCAGGGCTCTCAGTGTCTTGTAATTATTCATCTACATTGGTCTGGTCTTTAAGATGCCATGAAACATGAAATGAAACTGAAGCTTTCAGTTTAAAGTCATTCCAAAGTAATTTAATGGGTACCTGCTTTCTACTTTTTACATAGCTTAAAGGTGACGTGTAAAGAAAGCCCAGGTGAGCCTACGTGCACAAGTGCACTACTGAATATTTGTCATTTTTACTTGACTATTGACTTTTATATCAATTCTCTAAAGCTGTGACTAATACAGCCTCTAAAACAGATCAAGGGTTGGGCTGTAGTGTAGACATACAGTGTATGTGAGCTCTAGGCAGCTGTCACATGTGTGTTAGTGGCAGCGTAAGGACAAAAGAGAAGTTAAGTGGTTCATGAAGTCACCTTTGATATGGCAGGCCCATTATGGATGCCAGCCCACCACATCTTGTCCCACCGGGTCCACCCACTGACTGTTCCTGCTCTGAGTCAGTCCCAAGTCTCATTAAGACGCTGAGCGTTATTCATTCATAAACACTGGCTGCCGCTGTCAGTGTTGTAGTCTACGAGACTTGGCAGCGGGCCCTTTTTCTGTTCCGCTTACATCATTCATGCTTACCTGACTGGAGCTATTTCTGGCCTCCACAGTACTTCATGCCTCTCGAATAGGCAGCATTTCTTTGGCGCATCTGCCGACCAAGCAGAATTCAGACACTGATACAGATTAACTCTGAAAAACTTGGCTTCTTTTCCAGCAGATATCCCACATACTGTACTCTGAAGTCCACTTATTCTCCCTGTCCTCTCGATTTGGACACTAAATCAGGGACTGACACTATCAGCAACTGCAGGGGCTGCTGCAGATCTCATGTATATGTGATCCTTCAGTATAAAGCACTGTCTGTCTGAGTCATGTCATCCCTCGTTTCTGTCACTGGATGGCTGAACTCAGCTCACCGACAATCTATTTTATATTCCCTGACCCCATATGAGCAAGGACTTGGCAACAGTGGGAAGGAAAAACTTCCTTTTACCAGGAAAAAGCACCTGATTTAAGACAATAACAGATACATTCTGGAAAGATTGACATATATCATGTTATATATGTCTAATGAAGTGTCATCATTCATCTGTGAGCCTGTCCTGATTTTTGGCACACCAATTGCATGAAAACTGCTGGCATGTCAGAGATACATACCAATAAATAAATAAATAAATAAAAATTGTATTTATTGTGCTGACAGCTGAGTTGGCGTGCAGCTGTGATGAAATGTTGTTTGCAGAGTATTTCTCATCATAACGCTCACTGTCAGAGAGATTTATGATTGCATGCTATCATTAAGCTTTAGCTTTCTGCCACTGAAAATCCAATTCACTTTTTATTGATCCTTCTTTTACGTACTGCTGCTTTTCCGGGGCCGTGTTAGTGTTGACATTAAAACACAGCAGGAGGCAGGCTCTGATGGGGTCTTCCCAAACAATGTAAAGATGTAACATTGAATCAACAATTTCATTTTCGGTTGTCTTTTACAGACATCAAAAGGAAGCAGAGTGTCAGGGCAAAACAAAAAAAAAATCAGTGTCATTGCAAATATGATAACCCATTGTTTGGATATTTATTTGTGTTTAGCAATAAGAATGGTGGTGATCTTAGCATCACTCTCATTGCTGCAGGTGTGTGCGAGCAAGCGTACACACCTGCTGATGTAACAGCGTGCCACTTGAGTTTTTGTGTGCGGCACAAAAGAAGCGAGAAATAGAAACATAAAAAAATAAATAAAATGAAAGTGCTCTGCTGACTCAGAGCAGTTTTTATTTTATGGTGGTCGGTTTCTGTGTGGACAAGCCTGTGGAGAGTATTGTGAAGTAATTTGTGAATTGGTGTTAAAATAGTTTTTGTTTTAAAGATCTAGTTGCATAATCCAGCGAGGCGTTTACATGTGCACACACATGTAGTGTGGGGATCTGCATGGAGGAGAGCGAGTGGGTAGTGGAGCATTAAAAATGTATGGGCGTTACGTCAGGGCTGGTAAAAAGGTGCTGCAGAGAGAGAGAGAGAGAGAGGAGAGCCTGGGCTTTAACTGTACACTGAAAAATTACACGTGGTGAAGGTGGAAATGTTCCCTTTGAAAGCTCGTACAATAAACCACAATCAAGCCATATAACTGAGCTCCTGCATTATGTTAAGGACTTCATAATTAAATCACTTGCTTTATATGTGCACTGTGTCTACTACTGGGTAATTAATAAAATTGAATAAACGCAATTAATAAAATTCTAGTTTGGGTTTCAGTTTAACCCTTTCCACCCTGCTAGTCCCTGTATCAGGACCATATACAAGCCAATTTTACCTACCACTCACACTCCAATTGATGCACCAGGGGTAGCTTGTGGTTCAGTATTTTGCCCAAGGGTATTTGGACGTGCAGACTAGAGAAGCTGGGCATAGAACCACCATCCTTCTGATTAGTAGACGACCCGCTCTGTCTCCTGAGCCACAGCTATCATTGGGCAACACCACAGTGTTTTTAGTGAATACACCTTACTGATTTAACTTGGTGCGTGATGACTCAGAAGCAACACCGTGGTGCTTGATTTCTGTCGCATCAGATTCTGTAGAGTTGCAGCTCAGCAACAAAAGCACTACCTTTTAGGCTGAAGTAAAATTCTTAGAGCAGAAAAGTAGTGAAAATAAAAACAACAAAGTAAAACTAAATGGGAAAGGAATTAAAAATGACTTACTAAATGTATTTAAAAAATGGATAGAATATCATTTGTCTGAGGCTGCTCATTGTTGTGTAATTGGAAAGCTCATTAAGTGTTTTCTGCATGTGTTCTTTCTCAGACTAAAAGGAACTGAAATGAATAGGATGCATTTTATGGGTTAATATGCTGTAGTGTTACTGCTCTAACCCATGAACCAAAATGAGACTGACATCTGAGCTCTATCCCGTCCGAGTATTAGCATGTAGATGCGTTGTATTTGCCGTTTCTGTATCCCCCTCTGATGAAACTCAGCAGGACATCCGTGTTTTTCATTGCCAACTCGGCTGGAAATTATAAGGCAGAGCACCGAGTTCAAATCTGGATCATTAAAATTTAGCTTCCCTGAGTCAAGACTTGTGCTATTTGTGTAAAATGTGGATGTTTGCTGTGCAGTCGTCACCAATTCCATCTGATTGGAAAGTATGCGAGGCTATTTTTTTCTTAATCTAATAATGCGATTAATTTATGCAGTAATTTGTTGTGATTTCATGTTATGTGTGTTTTACTAAAACTCACACTGTCATTTCTTATGCATCGCAAGCATCCCCGTGTTGTCTGATTTCAGTGCAAAAGCTAAAAACAGAAGACACATTAGCATGGCAACAGATGGTGTTCCTGTGTGTCACTGTGTCCCTCTCTGTGTTTTCACAGTGAAGAAAGCCAAGCTGGATGGACTCCAAGGTAAGACCTGGGATCCTGGAAGTAACATGAGGTGCAGGGGCAGAGATATAAGTCTTTAAAAAGACTGAGCACACATTGTAAAGTCAAAGAATAGAGGGACAGGAAATCTGTTATTGTGTAGGAATACAGTTGAAGAGAGGGAGACTACCTTATTGTTTTCCATTTTAAAACACCTATTTCTTCTTCCCTTTCTCCTCAACAGAGAAGTTCAACACTTACGTGACTCTAAAAGTACAAAATGTGAAGAGCACAACCATCGCTGTCAGGGGCAACCTGCCCAGCTGGGAGCAAGACTTCATGTTGTGAGTCCTTTGTCATCTTCTGACAAAGTTTCCTCTCTTTCTCCTTCTGTACTCTCTTCTCTCTAACTGCATTCTCTTTCCATCCTCCCATCACACTCTCAACTCCAGCTACTTGAGTGCTTTCATGATGTTTTTCTTTTTTAATCTCAGCTTTTCTCCAGCCCTCTCCATTTTTTCAGTCCATCCCAAGTGCCCTTTATCCCTGTATTGTTTCAAATATCTCTTCCTCTCTGCCTCCAACTGCCTCATGCTCTTTTTCATCTGCTCTCCCTCGATACTTCTGCCCATCTCATCCTTATTCTCAACCTTGGCTCCTTCCCAGCCCCTCTCTCCTCTCCTCTTCTCTGTCATTTCCTCTAAACACATCTCCTTGTTATTCATTTTTTCAGCCTCTCCTCCTCATCCTCTCTGTATTTTATAGTTACCCCAGCACCCCTCATATTCACAGCTTGCATTAACGGTCTTTATTCACTTTAAAATTCGTTTGTTTTGTCTTATTTTACTTAGGATGTAATTGGTGGTTTCAGCCAATAAAATATTACACAACACTGAGTATTTTTCATATAGAGTGATCCAGCATGGTACTGACAGAGTGGCAGCATATGGGTGATAAATGGTGAGAATCACTTAGCATGTGGGATGCAGCAGGCAGGATTACTGCGGTGTCCTGTGCATCTGTATGATGGTCGGAGGCGTTGAGTGGTGTGCTGGGGTTGCATCAGTGAAGCTGTGTTATGTAATGTTTGGGCTGCAGAGAGCGCCTCATGCCCTCACTCAAACCGTCTTTAAATGACTGTGCCCCCTCAGTCACCACCATGAATCAAACAGGCACTTTTCTTAAAAGGAGTCACCACCGAGATGGGAAATCCACTCCCTCCATTTCTTAATTAAAGTTCCCGATTTCTCCCTCCAGGCATGCGATACAATCACCTCCTCCACTGCCTTCATCACATTCTTACCCTCCCTCCCCCTTTTTATGCCTCACTCTCACTCTTTTTTTCTGTCCTGCTGTCTTGTAAATGTTTTATGGTTCATGCTCACATCCCAAAGGAACATGTTTTAAATTTGTCATAGCGGAGCCCAAAAGTAATTACTTGTGTTTGTTTAATGTGGGAAAAGTATTCAGATTCATTACTTAAGTAAAACTACATGTAAAACAAAGTAAAAGTCATCCAGTACACTAGAATTTAAAAATTCTTAAGTGTTCATGGCAAAATAGACTTATAGTAAGTATAAATTGTAGACCTACACTCACTGGCTGCTTTATTCAGTACACCTGCCGAACTGCTTATTGACACAAATATTGAATCAGCCCATCACATGGCAGTAACTCAATACACTGAGGCATGTAGACATGATCGATATGACCTGCTGATGTTCAAACTGAGCATGAGAATGGGTGAGAAAGGTGACTTAAGAGACTTTGAAAGTGGCATGAAAGTGGTCTGTTGGTGTCAGAAGGGCTGGTGTGAGTATTTCACAAACTGCTGATCTACTGGGATTTTCCCACACAAGCATCTATAGGGTTTGCAGGGTTTGCAGAGAATGATCCTAAAAAGAAAAAAGCTGATTCACACAAGCTCGTCAAAACCTGACAACAGAAAATTGGAAAAATGTTGCCTTGTGCTGTAATAGTCTCAATTTCAGTTTAGGCTCATGATAGTAGCGCAATGGTGTGGGGCATATTTTATTAGCACAGTTTTGGGTTCGTTAGTACCAACTGAGCATTGTTTAAACTCCACAGGCTACCTGTGTATTGTTGCTGGTCAGGTCCATCCCTTTATGACCATAGTATACCCATCCTCTGATGGCTGCTTCCAGCAGGATAACGCACAATGTTGCAAAGCTCAAATCATCTCAAACTGGTTTCTTGAACATGACAGTGAGTTCGCTGTCCTTCAGTGACCTGCACAGTCACTAGGTCTCTATTTACCTTTGGGATATGGTAGAACAGGAGATTTACATCATCTGTGTGCAGCTGGCAAATCAGCAGCAACTGTGTGATGCTCAAGTATATCAGGCATACCTTTAAAAAGTGGCTAGTGAGTGTATAATAATAGTTGTTACGCAGGAAAAATATTTTATTTGACACTGATATGTGAAACAATGTGAAAGTGTACTAATTTATAGTTACACTACTGTGCCATTTAATCTACTAACACAGTTTTTTTTAATCTGTTACAATGTTTTGCATTTTATAAGCTAATCATATGTTCCTAATGTACAGCATTAGTCTCTTTAATGCTCTTAACGTCTATAGACGCATGCAATAGTCAAACTCTTTGTCTGGATTTTGGACTTGAATTTTCTTTGTCTTCACAGTGAAATTAACCGCCTGGACCTGGGTCTGACAGTAGAGGTGTGGAACAAAGGATTAATCTGGGACACCATGGTTGGCACTGTGTGGATTCCACTTCACAGCATCCGGCAGTCCAATGAGGTTTGACACTAACCACGATCACAACTTTAGAAATAGCTGTCAAGTGGTGGTTGAGGATTCTTCACTCAGTTTTATGTTTGTGTAATGCAGGAAGGTCCAGGGGAGTGGCTCACGCTGGACTCTCAGGTCATCATGGCTGATAATGAGATCTGTGGCACCAAAGATCCCACCCTCCACCTGGTTTTACTCGATACGCGCTTCGAACTGCCTCTAGGTGAGAAATCAATATTCACATCAAAACCAGAAACTGTCAGTTGGTGGGAAAAAATGAGAATTTGAAATTACAGGAAGTCATCAATCCTGTTGGCAACCGGGGGGATATGGAACAAATAAATTATGTCTGTTGGTACATTTTCACAGCAAACAGTGATAAATGAGGACCAATAATTTCTGACTGATTAATTAAGCTGACCTACTTTTCAATTCTATGTTTGAGAGGACGTCGTGTGCAGATGTGTGTCATGGAGGGCAGTGTTTGTGCACTTCTTTTCTCGGTGATCATGCTGTGTTCCACTTAGCATTGATTAGGTGTCATTTTCATGCTGTTTCCCCTTCCTGTAGTCAATATTGCACACCTGACGCCACAGTTTGTGGACCTGACCTATTTATAGGTACTTGGCTTTAGACCTGTAAGTGGAGAAGGGCAATTTTCAATGTCACTGTATCCTAGTTAGACCAAAGTTTCCAATCTGGGTCAAAAATATTTACGGATGGCTTGTTATACAATACTTTGTCTTCATTTGGGTCAACTTTCATTTGTGACATAGAACAAAACAGTTCTTATGCAGACAGTCCTGTAAAAAACTATTTTAAGTGCTTATTTAGGAGAAGCTCTGTTTTTGCTGTGTTTGTAACTGAGCCTTTCTCGCTGGTTGTTTGCAGATATCCCAGAGGATGAAGCACGGTACTGGGCCAAAAAACTGGAGCAGCTCAATGCCATGAGGGACCAAGATGTAAGCTGTTACCCAGTTTGATTTAATATCCCTACGGCACATCCGTACTTTTTAGGAACAAGCCAACATGATTAATTGGGAGAATATTTTGCAGTTTACGAGATGAAATCCAACATTTTCTCCACTTCTCTTTCATTATTTTTCAATTATACTCACGGTCTCGGCTCCAGTACTCATACCAGGAGGAACAGGAACGCCCTCTGCGTGTGCCAGGAACCCAGTGCTGTAAGTAACCCGTCGCTGTTTTTACAAATCAGTTTGTGCTTAACAGGAGAATTATGTGTCTAGCTTCAGAGATGTAATTAGATTGTTTAAGATCAGCATGTGCATGGTGCGTATAACCACACGAGGGTTGTTGAGCATAAGATGGGGAAAAGGGCCCGGATATCTGCACTGTAAAGAGATCGATAGCGTTATCAGATATCCAGAGGCGAGCTCTTCCAGAATCCTCTGTGTTTCGACCATTAACTCCGTCTGCAAGGCTTGCTGAGCCAGCTGTCTGGAAAGGCTTTCCATTCACCACCTCCATCTTGGAAATTTGAAGTGTTTAATGGCACGGAATCATGTTTACGTTTTAACACCGGTATAATTCATAATCAATACTGACACCCTCCTGTTTCCCTGCAGGTAACTGGAGTCTGTGGGGAGACCAACAAAGTAAGTGTACATACACTCACACTTTCTAAATTGCTTTGACTCTGCAATCCATCATTAGATTTGAAATCAAGCAATATGATCAATGGAGCGCTGACTTTGAGCTTCAATTTGAGGTCGTTTTCTTGTAGTTGTATATATCGGGTGAACTGTGTTGGAGTGATTGTGATTTCAGCCACCTCTGAAAGCTGTGAGGCTATATTAAATTCCATTTGTGGTAGTCACAGCAGTACAAACGAATATCTACTTCCAGTAGCAGTGTTACTTGTTACTGCAGGTAATAAACAGACCTCTACGGCCATGCTGGTAAACAAAAATGACTTCAATGACAAAGTTTACATATTATTTCAAGTAATTTCGATGAACTAAACTTTTAACATTAGTTACTGTTTTATTTATTTATTTTATACAGTGATTGAAAGAAAGAAAAAATCAGCATCTCATTGTCCGGACATTCAAATCTACACAAAAAGTCTCCTTTGTCTCGCTTCCTTCCTGATTATAGCTTTCTCTCTCACTGTGATTAGCAGATGGTGTTATATAAGTGCCTTTCAGACTCACCCACACAACTGCAGCGATTCATCTCTCTTCACTCAGATTTAAAAAAAAGGAAAAAGCAGGGAGGGTGTGATGATGGATGCTGAGCTGATGGAGAGGGGAGAAACAGGCAAAGAGGGGGGCACACGTGGGGGACATGAAGTTTGATGCCTTTAATTAGTGTTTTTACATGCCCAGGCGGATGAAGATGAAGGTGCGAGCGGTGCAGCGGCTGCCTCCATCAGTGGTTTTCAGAGTGCAAAAGATGATGGATAATGATGAATGATTAATAAATAGCTGGTTTCTCTTTCGACTGCTTCAGCACTGTTCAAGTCGGTCATCACTTCCCTCTGGGATTTTTAATCTAATCCAATCTATGGACACCACAGAAAAGTAAAGCGTCCCCTCAGCAAGCGGCGTAGATTTACATTCGGCTATGACGGGAGGTTGAGAGGGAACACGCTGATATTCGTCGTGTGCTTCATGTTTCACTTCACTTTGAATGGCCTGCAGTTTATGGGTGTAGCTGGGGTTCAGCGGCTCATCTTTATTATCTGTAATTACCATAATGTAAAAAATTGGTTTAGTGCTGATTAGAGCCTCTTATCTCTATACCACATGACGGTTTCATTATTTTCATGGTAAATTATTCTGAATTTCTTCTTCCGGCTACAGCAAATTGTGAAGTTTTTTTTTTCTTGCTATGAATGTGTGTGCTCCTCTGTAGATGAAGACCCAGATAGTGCTGTGGACGACAGAGACAGCGACTACCGCAGTGAAACCAGTAACAGCATCCCCCCTCCCTACTACAGCACATCCCAACCCAACGCCTCTGTCCACCAGTATCCTATCAGCCACCAGCACCGCAACTCCAGAAGCTTCTCTTACCCTCGCTCTGGCAACAGCCATGACCTCGACTACCACCATCAGAGGACTGTCAGGTGTGTTTCTGCTTTGGTGTAGGCGTGTCTGTCCCAACAGTACCATGGCTGGCAGATTAGATGTGATGTTTAGTTCAGCTATAACCAATTTTGTCGCAGACGTTTTGATCTTCTATAGTAAGAAAAGGCACAGGGGATATTAAAAAAAAGTATTTTTCCAGGTGCCTCAATAAGCCACGACAATATGATAATGGCCTGCATGAACAATACCTGGCACCTAAGTGGAAATCAGTCATGAATCATTCATTAACTCATGTCCGCCTGTGCTTTTCCTGCTGTGACAAGTCAGAAAGTCCTGTTAATGACTCAGTACAGTTAATGAAATTGTGCAGTGTCTTTGGTGCACATGCAAGCCTTTCATTGGTTTTTTCAGACAAAAAGCTGCATCTGTTTCAGAGTTGTTTATAACACTGTTAGACCTCTCAACATTTACATATCTTCCACAGAGTTAGAATGAAAATATACATTCATCCACGCTCTGCTTTATGAATTATTCAGGTGGCAATCTCATGGTCAATACTGCACATAAGATTAGCTGTCTCTGTGAATGTATTGGACAGGACAACCTTCTCACATCCCCGCACATCCTTCTTCATCTCTTCCTCTCAGCTCTCTGCACTTGCTCCCTCTCTGCACTTCTGTTTTGTCACCGTGCTCACCATCCCTCCTCTCTTCACCGTCTGCCTCTCCCTCATTCATCCTTTTTCTTCTCTGTGCCTCTATTTTGTTTTTAATAACCCCATTCATCAAATAGCATGAATAAGTTTTCCCCGTTTGTTGCATTTCTTGATGCTTTTTTCTTTTTTCCTTTGTCAGCTTTCTCGGGGCCTCTTACCTTTCTGCTCTATTTCTTGCTACTTGTCTGGTACTCTTGTATCCCTGGTGCTTTTCATTGATTAGCCATCAGCATTATTTCAGGCGGCCTCAAGACATGTAGAAAAGGTATTTTGTTGAGCTGTCTAGCAGTGTATTGGCCATAAAGGGCTCTAATACAGTGCTCTATAAGCATTTTTAAGATAATAGTTCATAGAGGGATGGTAAACCATTTATTCTACATATGCCTAGATGCTCACTAATATACATGTAATAATAGCATAAATTAAAGTGTATGTATGTTTATTATAAAACTGTCAACCTTTTCTTAGTACCTTGGGTACTCTCCAGGCAATGCTGCCTTGCATTTTTATATTTTTCTCTTCTCTTCTCTTCTCTTCTCTTCTCTTCTCTTCTCTTCTCTTCTCTTCTCTTCTCTTCTCTTCTCTTCTCTTCTCTTCTCTTCTCTTCTCTTCTCTTCTCTTCTCTTCTCTTCTCTTCTCTTCTCGTTTCCTCCCTCCAGTCCCACTGGGAGCTATGCATCATCTGCAGAGCTCAGCCGGTGCAGCAGTCAGCTGAGCGAGGAAGACTATGGTGGTGAGTACGGGGAGAGGGACCTTTACGATGAGAATGACTCCTACCATTCCTGTCACTCCTCCGTTAGCTATAGTAAAGGCTCTCCAGACTGGGACCCTGATGAGACTCAGGGGGCTTACAGCGATGAAGGTGGCTACAGCAAAGATGGAGGAGAAGAGGCTGCTCTGTATGAGGAGGATGATGGAGGACTGTTGTATGAAGGAGAAGAGGAAGGCCTCTATGAGGATGAGGAGATGATGTATGATGATGAGGATTTGTACAATTTGGATGGGACCCTCAGTGAGGACATGGAACCTCCCTTCACTCCCACTCCAACCTCAACTGCCCCTCCAGCACTTGATGTACCCAACTCCAGGCCCCCTCTAGAGAAGCAAAACTCCCTGCACCAACAGCAGCCTCCTGCTCAACCCTCTAACCAGTCCAACCAGGCTCATTCTGCTGGTATGGCACCAACAACACAGCCCCCTTCTGGTCAACAAACAGCCCAACCGCCCAAACAACCCCAGACCCAAACACAACCCCAGCCGCAGCCAGCTCCTTCTGCCACGTCCTTCTTCTCCATGGCCAAACCTCTAACAGCTGCTGTCACAGGATTGGCTTCCAGTTTCCTGTCTTCTGTCCCCACAGCCCAGCCAGCTCAGTCTCACCCTTCACCTTCAGCTGTATCTCAGCAAAACCATTCTGCTGCAGCTAACTCTGTCCCTCCATCTCACCCAGCCACTTTGGCTAACTCAGCCCCTGCTGCGTCCCAGCCCCCTTCCAAAGCAATGGGCCCTTCATCTGAGCAAACCCCATCTAATCTCAATGATCCGGCAACCCAGTCAATGTCATTTGAAGACCAGGCTCCCATGGTTGAGGAGGAACCATGGCTAGAGCAGGAAACAATGCTGGAGAAGGAGGCCAGAACTCCTCCCGCACAGAATGAAGAGATGATTCCCATTGAGCAGAAAGAGGAGAATTTTGAAGAAAGCAGACCCGTGACCCCAGATGAGGAAAAAGAGATGCCACCTGAGAGGTAGGATTGAAGGTTGAATGGAAATAAGATCAATTCACTGAATCAACAAAAAAATCAGAGCTGAAAAGTTGTTTTCACAAAGATCTTTTCAGCTGAAAACAACTTTTCTTCAGCTGAAAAACATCCAAAAAATGTTGTTGTTTTTTCTTTTAGTCCTCCAGTAACAGAGGAGCCCAAAGAGCCAGTTGATCCAGCAGTTAGAGCCAAAGAGAACTGGCACAGACTCTACAACAAGGTCTTAGAACAACTCCGGGAGGTAAGTGCACCATTTACTCCCAGTCTCAGCTCTGACCGAGCCACACCCTTCCAGCCTCACTGCAACAGTCCACTCAACTGAGCTGTGTGCCTGATTCAGCTCCACCCAGTGATATCAAAAATACACCTCAGTTCCAGGGACTCTAAAGTGTCTACCAGGTCTCTGAAATATGTATGCGCTATGCATTATTTATGTGCAGAGGCAGGGTACATACACTAACTTCTTGAGTTCTGTTTTGATAGTGTTTTATGCAGACTTAATGTGTTTCATATTCTATAATTGATACCTTTTTGGCTTTCTTAAAAATAAAAATACTTGGCAGGGAGCAAACTTCATATTTTAGCCTGGGTGCAGCTCCACACCACTGCTTGACAAGAACTGCATGGCCTAGCCAGATACATTAAGTTTTGCTTGGTCGGTTTTCACTTGCATATTTTATTTATATATTATGTTGCTGTTCATTGCGTTTGAATTCAGTTGTGCAGAGAAATAATCACTTGCTTCGATGTTTATTTTGATGTGTGTTGCATTATGTTTTTGTACATTTGGCTTCCTTCCCCTCTCTTTATTTTGATTTTTTTTGTTTGTTTGTGCCAACCCGCTTTGTTTTCTTTCCAGTTTCATGTCATTGCCATAGTGACACTCACATGCACTTTGCTCGGCCATCATTGGAGCATGCTGACAGGTAGGTACAGCCTGAACGTGTTGCTTGAAAGACAGAAGGAAATGCGTCCTGCTGCATATCTATATAAACAGCCACCTTCGCTTCGTTCATTCATTTTTCACAACAATTTGACCTTTTTTTGTTGTATCTTTCAAGAGCTGAAAGTTTACATAAATAAGAGTACTTTGCATAGCTCCATAATCCATAGTAATTTATTGAATAAGTGGTTCTTTTGGTTCTAAATTCTGCTGCCTATAGAGTAAATGCCTTTGTAAATGCCATTATCTTTGTTTCCCAGCTGTACAAAGAGCACACTAACTCTGTAATTTCTCTGACCCGCCCTCCTTCAAACAGTGATACAATAATTCAAAATGGGATGGGGTTTAAATGTGAAGAGTTTAATTGAGCACTTTCATAATCAGATAACTTTCATTATGGTGATGCAGCTGTATTCATGCAGCATATTAAAGGAAAAAAAACCCTGTAGGGACAAACTTCAGATGTCTTTTTTCTTCTTTGACATTCCTCCTCTTTCTCTCTCAGGCTCGAGGAGAGACGTCCAACTCGCTGTGGTTTGGTAAAGGAGGGTGAGTCGTTTATGTTCTCTTACATGACGTTACATCAGACAGTGTTTCAGTTAGGTCAAATAATATATCAGCAATTTTACAAAGTACATGAGAAATTTGAAATATTGTATAACTTTTTACAGGTAATAACTGTTTCCTTTCCTTTGAAATACATAGACATTAAAGTGAAGCCACTCCATAACATTAACACTGTCTGAACCCTGAAATGTACAGTACATTGGCAAATATTGTTTATTTTTCCACAAAATTACCAAAAACTTACGCAGTAATAGAAATTACTAACAGAATAATTTGTCTCTTTTCCTGTAAATTTTCTTACACACTACTTAAATTTACTCACAATATAATTGTTTCTTTGTTTCCTGACGTGTTAGCCCTGTTATTCTAGTAAATTTACCCTTTAAGTATTTGTAGGTAAATATAAGTATTTTGTCATTTCAAGTAAAGTACATTAAAATTCCATTTAATTACTTGGGAAGTATGACAAAGTGTTACCTCAAGTACAATTAAAGTTATCCTCAGTTCATTGGTGAAAGAATCCTTTAGTGTTTTAGATTGACATTCTTTTTTTTTTTAGCCCAGAAATGCTTTGTTCTGTTTTATTGAGGCTCGTTCAGCTTGTGGCATTAAGCCAGTCAGCACTGAACAGCTCTGGGCTGCCCCGACTTGGCTGGCAGGTCGTTTGTAGATGAGGGAGACATCAGAGCTCAACTGAAGCTTCATGCTGAAGAAATGCTACGTTAGCCAAATAGAAACCCAGCAGTTAATGCTAGGAGTGTGGAGTGTCATGCCCACTATTTTATACAAGCAGCCGCTGTAATTAAACTCCCCAATCAAGTCCTTGAGAAGTCCTTGACTGAGCATTAAAAGGGACTGAGATAAATCCATCACCCTCTTTGTTCCAAATCTCAAATTTATAGTAAAGCATTTTGATTATAAAAATATAAATACTGATGAGTATATGCATAAAAAATGTACTGTTTATTGTTTAACTTACAGAATGGGAGGTGCACTATACAGTATTGACAGCATGCCCGACCTTCGCAAGAGAAAAGCCATTCCTCTAGTCAGAGATCTGGTGAGACATTAACACACACGTGCAGAAACACGCGGACACACACATGTAATAAACCCCACACTAAGAATCATTTTTGTGTAGACACAATTGATTTCTGTCTACGATCTTTCCTCTGTCATTGATTCACTGTCTTTTATTTTGCGTTGTAGTTAGTTTTTCTTCCTCTTACCTTATGCATGATCGAACTTCTACTTTTATAGTTCACCTTTTTTATAATCAAAAGTAAATTTACTCCACCTGTAGCCAGTTTGATTGCTGTGCTTAATTTGCTGATAAATGCTGCATAGCAGTAAATAAGAGTTTAGGAAACATACTTGTACACACACAGATCATTTAGATTCTGATAGCTCACTGTTTTAATATCCCTAACTTTGCTCACATCTGTTTTTGTCTCCTTCCACTCTGCTCCTGTGTTTAATCATTGCCTGATATCTTTAGGCGATGGTAAGTGTATTTTATTCATCAAAGAAATCAAATATTAGGATCTATGCAGTTGCTGCACACTTGAAAACATTTTTTTTGTTTGCCGTCTCCTCCTCAGTCTCTGGTGCAGAACTCACGTAAAGCTGGAATCACCTCAGCCATGGCCTCCACTACTCTCGGCAACGAGGAGCTGGTGGGTTTTCCTCCACGTTTCTTTGTCAGTTTTTTTTTTCAGGACCTTCAGAATTTAAGAAATAGCTGGACTTAAACATATGTTTCTTTTCTGTGTGGCACTTGCAGAAGATTCATGTTTATAAAAAGACCCTGCAGGCTCTGATCTACCCCATCTCCTCCACTACACCACACAACTTTGAGGTGTGGACAGCCACCACTCCCACCTATTGCTATGAATGTGAGGGACTACTCTGGGGCATCGCACGTCAAGGCATGCGCTGCTCAGAGTGCGGTGTCAAATGCCACGAAAAGTGCCAGGATCTGCTGAATGCCGACTGTCTGCAGAGTAAGGCCACACAGAATTTGGCATTCATACACATCTTTCTATTGCGCATCTGCACACACCCAAACTGTTTTAGCTCCTCCTGTGTATCCTTCTGCCCGATTGACATCCCATTATTCTTGTCCTCTGTCCACTCTCACATTCTCCTCCCTCTTCCTTTCCAATTTATCTCCTGAGTAATGTGCTGTCATACCCCTGCCCTTTTTCGCTCTCTCTTCTCCCCATAGGCTTTGCATCCATACTGCTTTGTCTAATTTAGTTTCACAAAGAGTGACTTATCCAGTTCCCATCCTCATCTTAGAGTCAGTCTAGGCGATGCATAATTCATTTCTTCTGAGTCCAAAGATTCTTATAAGATCTTGATCCTGGAAACATGTGTTGATCTTTTTACAGTTACTTGACTATCTTGTTTTTCCCGAGTAGATCAATGGTTAAGTGGAGTCAGTCTCTGTCATTGTTTGAGGGAATTTAGGGGTTTGACTCCTGGCCAAGAAATGTCTTTCTAAATTGATCTGATGCTATCTTAACTTGGTGCCCAGTTTTAAGGAAATATATTGCAGTGACTCAGATATATTCCCTTCCCAACATATTCACACTATCAGCTATTCGTTGTGCATCCCTTCATTCATTTTTTTTCCTGTCTATTCAGGAGCTGCAGAGAAGAGCTCCAAGCATGGCGCAGAGGACCGGACCCAGAACATCATCATGGTCCTAAAGGATCGCATGAAGATCAGAGAGAGGAATAAGCCAGAGATCTTTGAGCTAATCCAGGAAGTGTTTGCCCTCGACAAAGCAACGCATGGCATGCAAATGAAACAGATCAAGCAAAGTGTGCTTGATGGGACCTCCAAATGGTCAGCTAAAATCAGCATCACAGGTACAATTGAATATACATTTATATATTTACCTGAAATAATTGTTGAAGGATAGTGGGACACATGTTTGGAGATGTAAAGCCCATAGATGCAAGTTTGATTTTTATTTTCAAAAGCTGTTTTTTCTTTTTCTTTCTTTTGTAAGAGAGTTGAAAAGATGTTTTTATACATTTACCTTTGCCTCTCGCCTCTTGCTCAGTGGTGTGTGCCCAGGGCCTTCAGGCTAAAGACAAAACAGGCTCCAGTGACCCTTATGTAACTGTTCAAGTTGGAAAAACCAAGAAGAGGACAAAGACCATCTATGGTAACCTCAACCCTGTGTGGGAAGAGAGCTTCCACTTGTGAGTCCACTAGAAAGCCTATCATAAAAGTTTCAAATGCAAATGATATCTTATCAAAAGTTGTTGAAAATTAAATTTTTATGGTTTGTTTTTATGTCTAAGGCCCACGCAGTAGTTGTAGTTTATTTGGACTAATTTCCCCCACCCTTTCTGTATTACAGTTGTCAACTTTTTATGTTTTCCACCCGTTTGTCCCCCTTCTTCATCCAGTGAATGCCACAACTCATCTGACCGCATCAAGGTCCGTGTGTGGGATGAAGACGATGACATCAAGTCTCGCGTGAAACAGAGGTTCAAACGTGAGAGCGATGACTTCCTGGGTCAAACCATCATCGAAGTCCGCACTCTGAGCGGGGAGATGGACGTCTGGTACAACCTAGGTGAGTTTTTGTGGGACAGGAGAAGAGGCTGAAAAGGGGATAGTGAGTTAGAGATGAATGAGAAGATCAGTAAGTGCTTGTCTGTTGTAGATAGGAGAAATTTTAGCCAACTAAGGGGACATTTCTTACTTTCTCGTGACAGACAAGAGAACAGATAAGTCTGCTGTGTCTGGAGCAATTCGGATGCACATAAGTGTGGAGATCAAAGGAGAGGAGACGGTGGCTCCTTACCATGTCCAGTACACCTGTCTGCATGAGGTCAGTCTGCACAGACATGTGGTGGAAATCCTTTAACCTCCTAGGACCTGGCGTCCACATATGTGGACATCACATTTTGGGTTATTTAGACCAAAATACTCAATTTTGCTCTACAAGGGCCTGATATCCACTTACGAGGACATTATACTGCTACTGTTCTATCAAAATTTTAAACGAATATCCTCATATTTGGCTCTTATTTTTCTTAAAAACAAAAATAAGGTTAAAAAAAAAATCTGGTAATTCTTTGTTTTTACATTCATTGGGCCCCAATATGACCAAATATCAAAGAGAAATTAAAAATGCATGCTGTGGAAGAGTTCTGGTCTTAGGAGGTCTTTTTGGAATATTTTAATTATTTATTATATCAGATCCAGTCAGTTTACTTGTGGATGTCACACAGTTTACACAGACATAAATGGGCACATTTAGGTCTAATACTATCATTTTATCCTGCTAATTGCTATTTAACTGCCAGTGATAATGTAAACATTTTTATAGCTTAGTACATAAAATCGCCCTTACTTCCTCTTTGTATGTGTTCAGCATTTGTTCCAGTACACAACTGAGGAGCAAAACGGCGGTGTGGTAAAGATTCCTGACGCCAAAGGAGATGATGCCTGGAAGGTGTACTTTGATGAAACGGCTCAGGAGATCGTTGATGAGTTTGCCATGAGATACGGAGTGGAGTCCATCTACCAGGCCATGACGTTAGTATCCCAAACAGATCCACGAGAGCCAAATTTAAATGTTTGAAACGTGAAGTGCTGACGTGCTAATAAATGGTTTCATGAAGCACACAGTGCATTTAAATCTTGACCACACAGTGTATTTTCTTACCGTGCAATGCAGGAATATGAGATGAGATGAGAAGTAAATGTACTAAATCTTTGCCTTTTTGCCACATCCACCCCACAGCCACTTTGCCTGCTTGTCATCGAAGTACATGTGCCCAGGCGTGCCAGCCGTGATGAGCACACTACTTGCCAACATCAATGCTTACTACGCCCACACTACCCAGTCCTCCAACAATGTTTCAGCCTCAGACAGATTTGCTGCATCAAACTTTGGAGTGAGTCCCTGAAAGATTTTGTCCTTTCTTATATGTGACTATACGCACATGGGACAATTTATTAGGTACACCTTGCTAGCACCAGTTTTGACATCGTTTTGCCTTCAGAACTGCTTTAATTTGTCCTCAGAGATTTTGGTCCATACATAATAATGATGCTATCTGTTGACTGCGGAAGCCATCTGAGTGCAGTGAACTCATTATCATGTTAAGAAACCAATTTGAGATGATCTGAGCTTTGCGACACAGTTAGAAAAGGATGGTTATGCTGAGCAACAGCACTTGGATAGGCTGTGGTGTTTAAATGAAATTCAGTTGGCAGGAGGACGCCAGAGTGTACCAAGAAAATGTCACCCACACCATTACACCTCCACCAACAACCGTTGATAAAGGCAGGATGGATCCATGCTTTCATGTTGTTTACACCAAATTCTGACACTACCATCTGAATGTTGCAGCAGAAATGAGGTCTCATCCGACCAGACAGTGTTTTTTCAGCCTCTGATTGTCCAATTTTGGTGAATTTGTGTGAACTATAGTTTCAGTTTCCTGTTCGTAGCTGACAGGAGAGCCACCCGATGTGATCTTCTGCTGCCGCAGCCCATCTGCTTCAAGGCTCAACATGTTGTGTTTTCAGACATGCTTTTCTGTGGAACATTTGTTTATTTGAGTCACTGTGGCCTTCCTATCAACTCAAAGCGGGCTGCTCATTCCCCTCCAACTTCTGGGATCAGTAAGGCGTTTTCATCCAGAAAACTGCTTTTATACCATTCTCTGTACACCCTGGAGATGGTTGTGTGGGAAAATCCCAGTAGTATTGGCTGATTAGATATTTGGGTTAACAGGCAGTTGAACGGATGTACCTAACAAAGTGGCCAGTGAGTGTATAGTGTAAGAGGAATTATATGATAATTTAAAAATCCTATGAGAAATAAGATAGTATCTCGCTTAAACACCCTAAAAAAGGACGTTAAATGTGTCGCTGCCTACTTTGTTAAACTTGTAATGAGCTGAACATCATCAGATCCATCTTAACTTTGTTTAGTCAAATGGTTGCAAATAATCCTCCAGTCGTGTTACGTTCTTTCATTTTTTTTCTGCATCTTTTCCTTTGTAGAAGGAGAGGTTTGTCAAACTGCTGGATCAGCTGCACAACTCCCTGAGAATTGACTTGTCCATGTATCGGGTAATTACTTCTCTTATTTCTTTTAGAAAATGTGCTGAACAGTTTCTTTCTTAATTACACGCAACTTACATAGTATCACAAGTGTTCCTGTTTGTCAGTCTCTTACTCATGATTTTCTGAGTGCATGCATCGTTTAAATAAGAAATAGCATGCTTTTAAGCTACTTTGACATGTTATATTTTTTAATTTGTTCTGTTTGCGTTTTCAGAATAACTTCCCTGCCAGCAGTCCCGAAAGACTGCAAGACCTCAAGTCTACTGTTGACCTTTTGACTAGTATCACTTTTTTTAGGATGAAGGTAAAAATTTTCTTTTCTTTTTTCTTTTCTCTTTTTTTCCTTCTAAACACATTAGAAAAATGTCAGTACTTTCTAGAAGCAGCCTGAGGCACAAACTGAGAATCAGCCTCATCAGCATAACCCTACATAAACTTAAGCTATTAGCATGAAGCACTGTAATATGTGTGCGTGTGCTCATTTTTGTGTGGCTGCTACTGTACACGGGTGCTATTTATGCAGCTCAGTGAGTTTACGGTTAAATTCCCAGTGAGAAAACCCTCCTGATGACGCTGTGTGTACCTGGTAAATGCTTTGAGGTGTTTTCAGTTCAGCAATATCTTTAATATTTGTTTTCAGGTCCAGGAGCTGCAGAGTCCCCCAAGGGCAAGTCAGGTGGTTAAGGATTGTGTAAAAGCCTGTCTCAACTCCACCTACGAATACATTTTCAACAACTGCCATGACCTCTACAACAGGGAATATCAGACAGACCCTGTGAGTGTGCCTCTGTTTTTGTGTACAGATGCTGCTGTTGCAGTTTTAGGGCCTTTACAGTGAAAGAAACCTTTCTCATTTCAGTCAAAAGCTGTCCCTCCAGATGAGCAGGGTCCCAGCGTCAAGAACCTGGACTTCTGGTCGAAACTCATCACCCTTATTGTGTCCATCATAGAGGAGGACAAAAACTCGTACACTCCTTGCCTTAATCAGTGAGTGTGTGCTTATAAGATTTGTAGTTATTATACACAGGCAATGCTGAAATATCAAGGCTAGTTTATGAAAGGCAGTCTACACGATGCATAATTCTTTTCGTCTTAGTCCAAAGATTCTTGTAAGGACTGACTAGTCTATGAAAGGCTTTTTTATTTAATGGGTGGTGGGTGTGATGGAACAAAAAAGAAACAAAAAGGGAAACAGAAGTTGTTATGAGACACAAATAGCATCTTTTCAGCACAAAATCCAAAGAGGGCACAAAGTCTAAGAAATCAAACAGCTGTACAGTATCAACTCTATTATGTAACTGTGCTTGCAGCAGTCCCTTAGTTTATGTTCATAAAATAACTCCTGCAGCTTTGCTGGTTGTGTATTTTTAATATTTTAGTACACATTTAAATAAACCCATAGCTTTTTTTGGAGGAAGAAAACTGAGAATAATAATATCTTGATAATTTCATATTCTCTCTGTGGTGGATTTCTCTCTGCTGGCAGCTGAAAACATGCTGTGAAAGCACTGATGGAGTTACACAAGAAAGAGCCTAGGCTGTCTTGTTAAATAATACAGCACCATTACTGAATATGGAGCTGGATTTAGTCCTGAGCACTGTGATGTCTCCTTCAGGTTTCCCCAGGAACTCAATGTGGGCAAGATCAGCGCTGAAGTCATGTGGAACATGTTTGCACAAGATATGAAGTACGCTATGGAGGGTAAGTGTTCAGGGTGATGAGATGGGAGTGATGGGCTTTTTTTATTTTGGAAATTTTGCGTGTAATTTTCCTCACCCGTTCTTCCACTTTGATATTCAGAGCATGAGAAGCAACGCCTGTGCAAAAGTGCAGATTATATGAATTTGCACTTCAAGGTGAAGTGGCTCTATAATGAGTACTGCAAAGAACTTCCCACTTTCCAGAAGCACGTACCTGAATATCCAGCGTGAGTATTTTTCTATAGCACCGCATGCTTTCCTGAAACATTTACCACTGTGGCATAAAGATTTATGTTGCCCTTTGTCATTCTGTGTTGTGCAGCTGGTTTGAGCCGTTTGTCATCATGTGGTTGGACGAGAATGAGGAAGTGTCCAGAGATTTTCTCCACGGGGCCCTCGAGAGGGACAAAAAAGATGGGGTAACTGTTTTCAGACATGATCTTAGGTTATGTATTATCAGATTTTCAGGTGTTGCTGTAGTTAAATCCTCATATGTATCTGTTTTAAATACTGACATATGCATAAAACTTCATAAGATTACACCCACAATGTCAAACATTATGAGATGTAGTTTTATGCCTGCCTTATTTCTCATTTTAAGGAATAGTTCAACTTTTTTGGAACTACAAAATTATGGAGGAAAATGTTGAACAATCACATTCTGTTGAGACAGCAGTTGAATACATAGTGAAAACTTAAATGAGGCCCATCACCTGAAGGCAAATCCCCCCGAAAAATGTATTCATGCAATTTTCATGCAAATTCTGGAATTTCTCATCATCTCTCCAACTCAGTGCATCCCAAACTAAGAAGAAAGGGTTGAATGCCTCAAGAGAGTCAATAATGGCTCGATACTGACTCAATACCAAAGTGAAAAAATGCCTCACTGCACCAGTTAGTGCACACATACACACACACACACATAAGTACCATGAAGCATCTCACACTCTGTCTGGCTCACACCAAAAAGTCGATACAAAGCAGCTGAAGAGTCTCCCAGCTCATATGTCGGGGATCCTTTGGGTCCAATTACTGTCACCAGAGGCGGCTTCTGCTTTCCTGTGTCAGCAAAAAAACGATCCCCAGGCTCCGGCGCTTACCATAACATTATTCACTTTTTGGCTAATGGCCGGGCTGTTAATGAGGGACTTGTTTCCCATCATGCCCCTCTGATCGCCTTGATCACCCTGATCCAAAAGATTTTAGAAGAACTTTTTTTAAATGCCGTCACAGGAAGCTGACCTTGGGGTCAGCTCCATTGTTCCAGATGTGAATTTCTCCCATTGGTGGCCATCAGGGGATTCGAGCCCTGTCTGTGTTAGTGTCTGTGCTCAGGTCAATGTGATGTACCGCTTGCTTCTAATACTTCTCCTGCTCTTTCTTGTTGATCAACAGTTCCAGGTAACGTCAGAGCATGCTCTGTTCTCCTGCTCAGTGGTGGACGTGTTCTCTCAGCTCAATCAGAGCTTTGAAATCATCCGTAAACTGGAGTGTCCTGACCCTCAGATCGTTGGAAACTACATGAAGAGATTTGCCAAGGTGACTTTCACCGACTAAATCTCTCACAGAGTGTTTCCCCACTGTCATATATGTCTAACTATTACTATTTTATTTTTTAGACGATTGGCAATGTCCTGCTGTCTTATGCTGACATCATAGCAAAGGACTTTCCAAATCATGTCAAGAAAGAGAAAGTGGTAAGCGTGGAAAAACTGTGGAGCTCGAACTGCATTTTATGTTCTACACTGATTGGTGTAAATGGTCAAGTTGATTAATTTGAACATAATAAACTGCTCCTCAGTGTAATAGCTGTGCCCAGGTTGCAGCTCTCAAAGTGAATTAGAGCTGTGTAATTAGCTGAATGTGATATAAGGTTGGGGAAACGTGGGCAGCACTCCCAGAGAGACTAGGAGCCCCCGGAGGTGCACTAATTACTGAAAACTCTTGCTTCTGCTACCCTGCATCAAAAGGGTGCTTTCACAGACAGGGCAATAAAAAAGTTGAGGCCTAACCTTGATTGATCACAATAAAAAGCCAGGAGCAGACAGAGGATGGGGATGGAGAGAGGGGGTGAAAGAGACAAAAGTGTGTGTAATGATTTTTCTCCTTCTCCCGTCAGCCATGTATCATAATCAATAACATCCAGCAGCTCAGAGTTCAGCTGGAGAAGATGTTTGAGGCCATGGGAGGCAAAGATGTGAGTTTCCAAACGGGCTGTTTTCATTTTGGTTGTTCTCATGTGACCTGGCTGTTGCACTCAACACATCTGTCTTCTTCCAGCTCAATGTGGAGGCCAGCGACTTCCTGAAGGAGCTGCAGAACAAACTGAATAGCGTCATGGATGACCTCAGCCGCATCTTTGCTGTCAGGTGTGCGCGTCTGTTTGTCACCCTGAAACCACAGTAGCTTTAACACACACTTAGAAAAATATTTGTGGCCCAAAAAAGCTGATTTTAAGTAATTCAATTACATTTAAATCTTTCATGTAATCTTGTTACATAAGTACAAAATGTTAAATTTTATGGAAAATAGTCAAATGAACTGTACTTGGCTGGTATACACTCGGTTTATACCAAGTATATTTTCCTTAATAATCTGAATAAATAATCTTTTGATTTTCTTTTTTTCAGTTACATTTTATTCAAAATTATTCCATCATATTCGTGGGGGCAAAGAATAATTTTTTGAGTCCATTTCATTTGAATATTTCCACACGATGATATAGTTTCCAGCCGCAGATCGAGGATAACGTGAGGCAAATGGGGGATATCCTAGCCCAGGTCAAAGGTCAGACTGTCCCAGCAAATGGCAGTGTAGTGCAGGAAGCTGACAATGTCCTGCAACCCATCATGGACTTCCTGGACAGCAAGTAAGTGTCTCTCCATGGACCATCAATAAAGTTTAAAAAGACAACTTAAATTTGTCTCAAGAGTTGGCATCAAATGTTGAGATTTCTTGACCTTACCTAGAAAAACAGAAAAAAATGCTTTTTATTGATTTTTTTTTTTTTTTTTAAATGGCCACATTTTCAGTTGCTGCTTTTGCTATGAAAAATCCCAATATTTTGCACAATAAGCATTTTATAGAAAAAAATATTGCCATGAAAACAGTTTTGCTCTAAGTCCAACAATGCCACTGCTAACAAAAAAACCAAATAGATACTTTTATTTTGAAAAACCCTAGCCAAAAGCCTCAAACAAGGGTCATGTCTATTTTTTCCCTGTGGCTGTATCTGATGATCAAAATGAATAAAAAAAATTACACCCATGACTGAAATCATGTTTTAAGCTGTTATAGTGTGTGTTAAGAGATTCTGTGTTCTTTGTGTTTTAGCTTATCACTGTTTGCTAAGATCTGTGAGAAAACGGTCCTGAAGAGAGTGCTAAAGGAGCTGTGGAAGCTGGTGATGAACACGATGGAAAAAACAATCGTGCTTCCGACCCTTACTGACCAGACGGTACGTGTTTAAAAAACAAGACAGCCGCCTCCCGGATATTTTCACCCTTTTCCTCTTTAGTGTTTTGGTTTGCTGCATTACCCTGGATTTGTACATTAACCCATCTATCCTGCCGTTTTTCTTGTTCATCCTTTCATAGGTGATTGTAAGTATATGTGCAGCCTTTTTAAGCATGAAGAAACACTCTTCTTTTTTTAAACAGGGATCTTAACTTCACTCTTCATAGCCTTTGTCACTTTTTTCTATGTGGATACAGTGCATCAGTTCAAAAACTCAGTTCAGATGGCAGCACAGTGCACCAGAGGCAGCGTTACGTGACAATGAGTCCCTGCAGTACTGCTGACTGCACACTTAAGCACTTAAACTATAATCCTCCTTGCTGTTGAGAACTTTCCAAAGATGTAACCTTTTTGCTTTGTTTGTTTAGAAGGTAATTTTCACTCAAATCAACGTTACTAAAGTGCATAAACCAGCATAAAACTTGGAGTTTGCTCACCTGTCACCTTGCAAATCTTCCTCACTGGCACATCTCAGAAAACTCCACTTGTTTCTTTTATCCACTCACTCTGCGCCACCTGGTCTTTGTGTCTCTCCTCGACAGGGAACTCAGATGATCTTCAATGCTGCAAAGGAGTTGGGACAGCTTTCAAAGTTGAAGGTGATTAAAAATAGATGAGTGGAACAAGAACATGTCTAAAAAACTGCGTTTATTGAATGTCATCAGTACAGAATGACTCCTCTCTCCCTGTCCTGCTGCAGGAACACATGGGCCGAGAGGAGGCCAAGGCTCTGACTCCTAAGCAGTGTGCAGTAATAGAGCTAGCGCTGGACACCATTAAGGTATGAGGAGGTGATCACATGTTTTTTAGGCAGCACATATTCTAGAATCTCACTACTTACTATGGACACTGTAATCATACATGAGACTTGTCTTTAAATCAATAGAAAAAAGAAGTATTCTCCATTCTTAATCAACCCACCTTAAATGTGACTCTTAATCACTGTTGCATCTGCCAGGTTTGGCGCACATTTAGAGATCCTTAAATTACTTCTTCATTGCTTGCAGACTGACAGCCCTGATGCACGCTACAAGGCAGTTTAGTCGCACTCGCTCACATTACACGCTCTGCTTAGAGCTCGCTGTGTCTGCCGTCTATCTGCCATTCGGTTATCCTCAATAAGCGTGTCATGTCACATCTGTTACACAGCAATACTTCCACGCCGGCGGTGTGGGCCTGAAGAAAACGTTTCTGGAAAAGAGTCCGGATCTGCAGTCTCTGCGCTACGCCCTGTCTCTATACACGCAGGCCACAGACAAACTCATCAGGAAGTTTGTCCTCTCGCAGAACGCTCAGGGTACGACTTCAATCTGAGTCACACACACACGGTCACAAGGTAGCTTCAAACAATTTCACACAAATAAGCTTTCAGATGTTCTCAAAGCGCTCAGCTGCTTATTCTTTGTTACTGTGGTTTATGGAATTAAACAGGATTATGGGATTAAAAAGAATGACTTGCTTACAGTACAGAAAATGCTTAATTCACTGGTTGAGTGAGTTATGGTAGGAAAAACTGCAAATTACTCCTTGCCTTTGCTTGTTTTAGATACAAAGTATATAAGTTTAAAAGCCTGAAGATGGTTTGTAGGTCAGAGACATGTTTCTGGACACCTTGCTGAGGGATACCTAATCCTTTAGGTGTCAGACACATCAGCCAGAACCACTTCTATAAACTGTTGGGTTGGAAAATGATATTCATGTGCAGATGTACTAGTGTGAGCTTGTTCTTTTAATACTAACTTCCTTTCATTTCCCCTCAGTCCATGGAGGAAAAGGGATCAGGTACACAGCGAACGAAGACACACCACCAGAAAAAGGTACAAGTCTGCAGTGTTATGTAACGTCTGCATGTCCCCCAGGGCAAACCTGCAGCACTCAAGCTTCTGCTCAGATACATTTGTGATCAAACTGTCAGGAACCCAAGATAACCTGACTGCGAGCAGTGTTCGCTTTGGGCACAGCTCAGATCTCACTCTGCTCCCTCTTTTTTTTTTTTTTTTGCTCTTTTCTTGATTAAAGTACATGCCCAGTTATGAAAGATGTAGCCTGCTACATTACAGTATGCATACCCCGCGTGCTGCATGAGACACAGAAACATGATATGTAAGACAGCAGTGGTAGTTAATTAAAAGCAGTGTTAGTCCAGTCTGTGTTTTAGTTTCCTTTCATATTAATCTCCTTTTTTCTTTTCAGTTCAGCGTCTGTAGTATCTTTAACAAATTAAGATTTCTTACTGCATTAGAGTTTGCCATTTTCTTTGCATTACAGCTCACACAAAAGCCACTTTACCCGGCCACCAGATTATCTCAGAGAACTCCTGCCTGCATGCGCACGTTTGCGCATGTGTGTAACATCTGCATGTTTAAATTTAGTTCACAGTCTGCTGATACATTACAATTCTTGAAGTCATACATCTCAACTGTGCTACATCAGGGTCTGCAGAAAATACAAGTTCACAGGATGGAAAGATAAAGTAGGGGCACAGTTGCCTGTCATCCACTAACAGAGCGTGTCTTTGCAGCGTCTGGAGTGGATGCGGTCGGTGAGGGGGTCATGAATGTGGACATTTTACCCCAGCCTAATGGAGAACACAAGATCAGTGTGAAAGGTAAAAATAGCAGAGCAGCTTTTGCTGTTGTGTCTTCTGTCACCTTCTTTTGTTTTTTCACTTAAAGCTGTTCAGCCGGCAGAAAAACAAACAGCCCCTCCCACCAGACTAGTACAGCCATCTGCATCATGGCAGAATTCAAACCCTGCTCTTTCAGGTGGAAGCTGCTCAAATGCTCAAAGAAGGGTGTCAAACATAAGGTCTAGGGGCCAGAATCGGCCAGGCAAAGACTCCAGTGTGACTCACTGGATAGCTTTGGAAAATATGGAGGCCATACATTTGGAACTTTTAACTGTATTTTCACAATTTGTACAGATTTGGCTACTGATCAAGCTTTCGCCTATGGTGATTCATGCTACGTCAAAGTAAATAAGTAATAGATAAACAATTAAATGGCATAAAAGTACCTGTTTTTTTTACTATCTGCTACAGACAGTAAGTGTTTGAAAATAAAGGGCAAATCTTTCTGCTTAATTGGGCAGTTTTACACATCTCTTTTTTTTACAAATTTAGCCTGAAGAGTCATGCTGATAGATGCATGCTTTCATTCATTACAGCAGCATTTCTTTATCATGTAGAAAAAAGAAATACATAGAACTCTTGAAACTGCACTTCTTTTTCTTAAATCAAGATGTCTCAGGGGTGTGTGGTTAAACTTGTTTACACTAACACAAAGGGGAACCGGCCCATTTACCATCAAAGTGGCCTGTATGTGGCCCACAGCCTAAAATGCACTGCTGTATACAAAACAAAGCAAAAGCCAAATGTGATTTTATTCTACTCAGTCTCGCCTCTCATGCTCTCACCACTTCCACAGAATGCACATTACAGTCAACAGTCTGACCCTATGGGATGAATTCTCAGTGCAAAAGCCGATGAGTTAAAAAACAAACAAACAAAACAAAAAAAAACAAGCATGCTCCTGATGTGTCGCCTTCAGATTTAGACAGAGTGGACTTTGATGTCTGCTGTTTGGTCTCAGGGTCCTAGCCAGAGAATCGGCTCTCATCACTGTGATGATTGTTGACACAGAAGCTGATGTTTCCTCTCACTGAGGTCCACAGCAAACAGAGTGTAAACAGAATTTGTATAATAGCAATATGAGAATAACGGCTGCTCTATAAGCAGTCCAGAGGTGCACGAGGAGAGGTCCTTAGAAAGGACTAAAGTCACTGGTTGTATTTTCCACTGCTGATCTGGTCTCCTGTATTTTATAAAGTCTGAAAGCAAACCCACAGGAGCCTTAATTTCCTCTCAGACCAGTTTAATCATGCTGAAAGTTTGTTATGGATTTATTACTCATGTTGCCTACCCTGGCTTTCTGTGTCCAGTGATCGCTGCTAATGACCTGAAATGGAAAGCACAGGGCTTCAGGCCTTTCGTCGAAGTCTACATCATCGGCCCTCACCTGAGTGACAAGAAGAGGAAATTTGCCACCAAGTCCAAGAACAACAGCTGGTCGCCAAAGTTCAATGAGAGCTTCCAGTAGTGAGTGTCCACTCAGTCTGATTTGCAGCACCAGCTGTTCCAGAAGAGACAAGCTGACCTTTATCGTGTGTTTTCTGTCTCGTTCCAGCTCGCTGGGCACTGAGGTCGGGCCGGAGAGCTACGAGCTGCAAGTGTGCGTGAAGGACTACTGCTTCGCCAGGGAGGACCGCACCGTGGGCATGGCCGTGCTGCAGGTGAAGGACATAGCCAACAAGGGCAGCGTCACCTGCTGGATGCCGCTGGGCAGACGCGTCCACATGGACGAGACGGGCCTGACGGTGCTGCGCATCCTCTCTCAGCGCAACAACGACGACGTGGCGAAAGAGTTCGTCAAACTCAAGTCAGACCAGCGTTCGGCCGAAGAGGGCCGCAGCTGAGGGGAGGGAGAGGAGAGCGAGAGAGCACGTGTGCACAGAGACGTACCTGACCGGCAAAGTGTTACGCACACATACTACTCACACCTGCATAGTTAGACAACCACGTGCAATACACAAGCACACACATAAAAATGCTCAGTTGTACATATCTCGCTTACATTATGCAACATTTACATCGCAATGTTATCAATGCAAACATGCAGGAATATGTTTATATGAATCTCATTAGTCATTTCCCCCCAAAACTCTCCACTGAAGCCTCACATCCCCATCCCTCACTCACTCTTTCCTGCCACACTACGCCTTTTATATGCCGCGCATTTAGATGTGAGATAACGCTCACTGCATCGACAACAAGTCCATGTGAATAGGTTGAGAATGACCACTTTGCACTTTGCTCCTCGCCATAGCTATGCTCCGTCAGCCTGTCCGTCCATCTGTCCGTCCGTCCGTCTGCTTGCCTGCCTGACTGTGTGTCGTTCTTCCAGTCCGTCTCCCCGACCCTCGTTGTTTTGCTCTTTGTAGGCTTCCCACGATGTGACATATTGTGTAATTTGGAGTTCAGACACAGATCTAAGATCAGCCCTCCTTCCCCTCAAAAACAGACAAACAAACAAAAAAAAAAAACCCACAACACTGACCCTGGATCATCTGACATCCAAGGTCAACATCACTGCTAGTCCTGTAATGTAATCTCCTGCATGTTGACCCCCAGGAACACTGTGATTATACCGTTCCCGCTCCCGTGTTAAAGATGGGTGCCTCCGATATGTTGTCTGTGTGAGCATGGTGCATTTAACCCCGGTACAGTAAGGTTTTTATAAAATGTGACATTGTGGAGAAGACACACCACCAGTGGATCCATGACGTGCCGTGACGTGTGACGTGCCGTTAGGGGCAAAAGCCGCGGCCACACACAATGTGCAGTTTTTAAAATGTTTCTTGTTGCTTCACATCACGACAAAACGGAGCAATACCCCGACGTCTTACCTTCCCCTCCCCCCTGAAGAGTGCACATTAATTTTTTTAAAAAAAGGGCTACAGGATGGGTGGACTGGGATGTCACTTCATGCACTAACTCATGCTGTCCGTGCTTCTGTTGCCCGCCTGCTTGTTCTGCCATTTAAACCTTGAAGTGTCACCGTGGAGGAACTCGAAACAAATAAAAAGGACACGTGGTGCCGAACAACCGCTCGGTGGAAGACTTTCCTCCCGATCGCCTGCACACGCATCTGAACACATCTGTTCAAGGCAATAGTGGTTTGTTTCACCAACAAAGCTGGTGAATACGCTTTTTGTTAATGTATGCGTGAAGGGGTGTGTGTTTGTGAGAGTGTGTGTGTGTGTGTGTGTGTGTGTGTGTGTGTGTGTGTGTGTGTGCCTGTGTGGGCTGATAGTCACACCTGCAAAATGGGCTGTGAGATTGTGAGCAATACATTGTACCTACACACCCAAAACGTATGCGCTGTCAATAACTAACAGAAGCACCAACTGCACACTCTGCATGAAAGGAATGGGAAAGTTATGATCACGTGGTTTTTGTAACTCACTGAAATATTTTATTTGTGGACTCATAAAGTTCCCATTCCTGTTGGAAGTGTGTAATCTCTTTCTCACACGTTTTGGATAAGAAAGAAGGAACGTGTTTTGCTTTTGAATTACTGCTTTGCCTTCAGTAGGACCAAATTTGCACGAAGCAGAGCTCATGTTTTTCTTTTTTCTTTTTTTTTTATTCAAAGAATGAAGCCATCAGAGTCACCGCCAAGCATTTATGGTGTACAAGTGTCACTTTTAGTCATGTGAAAAGGTGAGCAAGCGTTCGCGGTCGCCATCCGGCTCGTCTTGTAGTCTCTGTGTAAAACTGAGTGATGTCAGTGACGCTGGGTAGGTTTCTGTTTTAACCCGGGCGTCACTGCTGGCCCTGTCACATGTTGTCTTCGCTTAACTGTTCAAAAGCTACCAAAAACTAATCGTCTGAATGTTATTCACTCTCAGCAGAGCCTTCTTTCTCCGATCGTCGGGACAGTTCAACCCTAAAAGCATGTCTTTCTTGGGGAGACCAAATCATGCCTCTGATTTAGGCCATTAAATTTCACGCAAGTCATAAAAATGACTTGATTGTGCTTGATTTTGCTGTTGTTGCCCAACATTAAAAGGGGAACTCCACTGATTTTTACTGTTGCACATGCAAAAAAAAAGAAATCATGCACAGGATTTGAGCGTTTGCTTATTTAAAAAGAGGGAGGGGTGGGAGAGTCAGTCCTGCTTAGTCCTGTCTGCTTGTGGCTTAAAGCTCTGCAGAGGGGGGGATAACTGAAAAACAAATAACTAACCCAGACTGCATCGTGGGTAATGCAGTCCCCGAGGAAGAAGAATATATGGACAACATCTCCAAGCACTACCTTTTTCCCCTCTCTCTTTTGTTTGTTTTTACCTGCACACAAATCAGCGGAGTGCTCCTTTAAACACAGTTAAAACTTTTTGGGGGGGTTGCCGTTGGTAACCCCAGGGCTCAAGACAAAAACTTGACATGTCAGGTTGTAGCTGAAAAAAAAAGCAACAATAAATAAGTGATAAGTGATGACCCAGCCCGAGGCTCATTGGCTGCCTGGTTCACGTCTGTATGTGTGTACACATATACAGACACCACCACACATATGCACTGATGACACACACACACACACACACACACACACACAGACAGACCTCTGCTCAAGCACAAAAGCGCACATGTAAGATGACACACATGCATGCATGCACGCTGACACACCTCCGCGGAGACCAACGATGGCGCCCTGTGAATAGAATCAACTCCAGTTGCATGATGGGAAACTTTATTGTGCCAGCACGTGTCTCTTTGATGTTACTTGCTGTTTTGTTTTGGGGGTTTTTCTCCTCCTTCCCTGTTTTTACTTTCAAAGCTATGTAACGACAGCTCATCGGTGTTTTCTGTTGTTTCCAAAAGGCTTGTGAATACGTCATCTGTAACCAATACGAATGTAGTGAACACAGAACTCGCATGAGAGAATTATTTTCTACCGAGGATGTTTCTAATTTGTTTCTTATCATTATCGATTGTTCTTTAATGAGGATGAAGTGGAACTGGAATGCAGCCTGATTGTGATCTGCTTCCTATTAAAAGGACATTTGTGTCACAACCCAACCGTCTCTCTGAGAATCGCATCACTGCCTCCGAGTCGAAGCAGAAACAGTCATTGTTATTCTTACTTTGGGATACAAGTGAGACCTAATCCAAGTTTCTAGTGTGAGTCTTTGAACACATCAACTGGCTTCTCTGTTCTGTGTGTGACCTCTGACCTCTATATGGAGCAAAAGAGGGGATCACACATGACAAGTTTCAGCTGCCTCTCCACTGTGAAGAGTGAGGAAAGACAGGTGATCATTTCAGACTTAGGCTTTATACATGTTGTACTCTAAGCCCAGAGATTAGTATATTGTGGGCGGCACAGTTGTTAGCACTGTCACCTCATAGCGACAAGGTCCAAGAGTTTGCATGTTCTTCTTGTGTCTGCACGGCTACTCCTCTTCCTCCCACAGTCCAAGGACATGCATGTTTAGGGTGACTGGTGATTTAAGTTGGCCAACCAGAAAATTCAATTCAATTTTATTTTATTTATACAGCGCCAAATCACAACAACAGTTGCCTCAAGGCGCTTTATATTGTAAGGTAGACCCTACAATAATACGTACAGAGAAAAAAACCCAACAATCATATGACCCCCTATGAGCAAACACTTCAGCAACAGTGGGAAGGAAAAACTCCCTTTTCTCCCAGGAAGAAACCTCCGGCAGAACCAGGCTCGGGGGGGGCGGGGCCATCTGCTGCGACCGGTTGGGGTGAGAGAAGGAAGACAGGATAAAGACATGCTGTGGAAGAGAGACAGAGATTAATAACAAGTGTGATTCAGCAGAGAGGTATTCACAGCACTTCATTTGTTCCACATTTTGTCGCATTGCAGCTTTATTCCAGTATGGATTAGGTTTATTTTCACCTCAAAATTCTGCACATAATACTCCACAATGAAAAAGTTAAAAACAAAACAAAACATAACCAAAACGTTAGCTTGAAATAATTGCAAATTTATTAAAAATCAAAACAAAAACATAAGGTGCTTCCTGTTTCCACTGATCATCTATCAGCCCTAAACCAGATAAGTGGTCAGGAAGAAATAACTGTGGTGTTTTATCCCAAAGTTAACAAGGGTTGTAACAGATGAGTATTTTCATTTATGCTATATTTAACAAGGATGATATCAAATAATAAAATATTTGCTCTATAAAATGTGTGCTTTACCAGTCCATTGACCCCAGTGTGAGACAAGTTTCCATATCTGAGAATCTGGAAGGTTTAGTTGTCATACATTAGGATATTTGCAATTTAACCTTCTGTTAAATATAAAAGTGTTCATGTGACTTGATGCCATACTGCTGTTATTGGTTTTCTGAGTCTATAATCCAGATATTTAATCTCCAAGGCTGTCTTTTTGTTAAACAGCCTCAACACTTCCTGTTACAATTTTGCCAAATGTTTAAACAGATTTCCAGAAACAGCGTCTCAGAAATCTAAAGACAAACTGAAGGGAATTAAAACCGCACCTTTAAAAACAAACATCTTCTGAAAAATGAAAGCCAGCACTCAAAACCGTGCCCTCTCTTCTGTTTACCTCCACCACAACAACCCGCACAGCTGTTATCAGCCTGTGTCTTGCAAAGCATCGAATAAACACTTATGTGATCAGTTCAAAAGAAGAGTCTGCGCATGTTCAGGCTTCAGATTTAAATGCATGGGTTTCCCTTTTGGTGAAGTGCACGCTTTTTGGTCCTGAAACAGCATTTATAACACATGTCAGACTACATACATTCAGAAGCCACTCTATTAGGTACGCCTGTTCAACTGCTCTTTAATGCAAATATCCACTCAAACAGTCACAGGTCAGTAATTCAAAGCATTAAGGCATGCAGATGTGCACGCTGAAGTTCAAACTGAGCATCAGGAAGAAAGGTGAGTGAAAGCTGCATGGTTGTTGGTCTGAGTGTTTCACAAACTGCTGATCTCCTGGGATTTTCCCACACAGCCATCTCCAGGGTTTACAGGGAATGGTCTGAAATGACAAAATTCTTTGGTTCTCTGGGTGAAAATACCTTGATGATGTCAGAGGAGAATGGTCAGACTACTCTGAGCTGATATGACGGCAGCAGTGACTCAAATAACCAAGGTATGCAGAAGAGCATTTCTGAAAGCAGATTATGGCAGCAAAAGACCACAGTGGTGGCCACTCCTGTAAGCTAAAAACAAGAAACTGCGGCTACATTTTGCACAGACTGCACACAGATGTCCTCCACATTCACCAAATCTCAGAGCAGCAGGGCATCCTTGGATGAGCAGTTGTGACACAAGACGGAAAGTATGTACTTCTGTTTTTTGCAAGTAAATCTCTGACAGTGTATTTCTCTATTTGCTCCTTCATACATATTTGAAAAAGGTAATTAGATTGAAAACACTGATGCAGTGCTGGACAGTATTCAGGAAAGTGAGTGATCACTCTTCAGTTGTGACTGACAGAAGTAAAAATGGTTTTGATGAGCTTTGGAATTCTGGTGAGAGGAGCATTAAAAAACAAGTCCCGAGTTTTCTTTGTCTTATTTTTCATTTCATTTCATGTGCCAAATGTTGGTGAACAGTCTGGGCTGGTGCGGGTCAGTTCATCGTGTGAACGCTTCTGCTGTGAAGCCTTGCTGCTGTGCAGTACGCATGTTAGCATCGTCTCAGTGAAAGATTCAAGAGCCGGAAAGACATCATCTGGACGGAGCATATGCTCTTCTATTACCTATATATACCGTTCAGCCTTTCCAAATGTGCAACTCCACAGGCACCAATGCACCTTATTACCATCATAGATGCAGACTTGTAAACCAAGTGGATGGTCTCTCTCCTCTTTATCCTGCAGGAACTTAGAATGATCTGACCACAGAGCAGTTTTTCACTTTTTCTCTGGTTATTTTTGGCTCAGAGAAAACAGCAGCGTTTCTGGTGGATGGAAGTGTTCCTGTACCCACCCCCTCGCCCCCCAAGGTGCATTGACGTCCATGACGGAATCACGCCTGTTTTTAATGCAGTGACGCGTCAGGACCGGAAGATCACGGGCAGCCAGTATCAATTTTCAGGCGAGCGCAGAGATTCTCTGAATCTTTTGTACTGCAGATGATGACAGAAGTATTCACAATTCTACATTCAAGAACATTACTTTAAAATTATTCCACATTTTTAAAACTCTGCCGCCGTTTTTATACTCAGTCATATTACCGCCCTGCTGTAATTAAATGTTTCTTCAGCTGTCGCTTTTTAGTTCCCAACTTCTTCTTGAGACGTCTAGCTTCCATCGAATCACGTTTTTCTCAGAGTTGTACATGTTCTCAGTGTAAACATACTTTGTTCTGTTGTAAATAAAATTCAGGTTTAAAAGATTTTCAAATATGTATTTCTTAAAAAAAAAAGTTACCAAATGTATTTTGACATCAAACTGAAGCAGCAAAAAAAGCAAACTGCCTCCTCTTATCCTACTCACTCCTCCCAATAGCTGTTTAAGTCCTTGATATCTCTTAACGCTCAGATTGAGCCCAAAGTACATTAAATGCAGCAACTTAAGAGTGACGTTTGAGTGAAAACAGTGGGACTGTATTTAAAGTTGAGCAGTTTGGATTCATACTGTTGACACACAATCTTCAAGTTTACAGCACAAGCTGGAAAAACCTGTTCCTAAATGAATAACTTCGTCTTGTTGTCACATTTACAAGCAAACACTCCCGAGCTACTCTTTTCACGTCATTATGGTTTACTCCTCTGCAGGTACATCTCTACTGCCACCATGTGGTCGGATATGCGGCTGCTGCAATCTTGTGCACATTTCCACTGACAATAAAGACACAGCACACAGACAAGTTCTTATTTTCCAGTAAAAAAATGAAACAAAAATAAAACAAAAACAAAACAAGACTTTATTAAAGAAGCATAAAAAATAAAACTCTTGATACATTTCTCATAACCGTCAAGTCAGCGCAAATTATACGATTATACAATTTTTCCCGGCTCACGGTTAAAAGGTCCATAAACTTTCAAATAAAATATATTTCAATTTTAAAATTTCTTCAATAATTTTCTCATTTTGTTATAAATCGCCTATATGTAGTACACAGGAAATAAGGAAAATTAAAAAAAAAAGAAAAGAAAATGGAAAACAAAAATAAATTTGAAGTAATAAAAGGGTCACATTATTGTCTGGGATATTTAGGTAAGCAAATAAATTGTAAAAAATAAAATGTGTAAAAAGTTTTTTGTTTTTTTGTATTTTTGTATTTTTTTGTATCTTAAAAATTATTAGCTAATGCCAGAAGGCTCGAAGACATGCAGATGGTTAACTTACAAATAATAATACATGTTTTTTTAGAAACTACGTTCATCTTCAATTAAGTTGTTTTGCTTTGAAAAACAAGATCCCGATGATTGTATCCAGGGTATATACATACACACAGGTTAGGCCTGAAACCTAGTTTGCTGACGTTTTACATTTTGGTTCTGCATACAAAAAGAATTAAAGCAAAAATAGAGGAGAGCAGAGGTTCGAGGGGAGTCTGGCACCCCGTACTGGCGTGGCTCTCTTTGCATTCCCCCCACCTCTAATCACAAAAAAGGTCAGAGGTCACTGGCTAGCATGCCTCAGGAAACCCTGTTTTCAAACCTTTAGGAAGGAAGTGGGGGAAGGGGGAGACGTCTTGTTAAAAAACAAAACAAAACAAAAAAAACAAAACAAAAGAAAATCACCAGTCAATCTGGAAAAAAAAAGAAAAAAAAAAAGTACCTTTTAACAATTAAACTACTGTACATCAACCCTAACATTCTCTCGACGGCCACAAACATCCTGGTGCAACAGCAGGATCTACGCTGAACCCACCTGGAAATCACAACACATTTTATTGTTTAACGCGTCACCTCAGACAGTTGAAAGTAAGAGCTTTAAGTTGGGCCTCAGACTCGCATCAGTCATCACAGAATGGCTCATTTAGACGCGCTCGCAGCCCCGTGTTTGCTCTGAGGAACACGCTCCAGCCCCATGGGGCCGGGTGGGCAGTTAGAGGGGGAGGGGTGAGGGCGAGAATGAGAACAGGGTCATTGGGTCTACAGTGCATTGGAGAAGTTGATCTGAGAACAAAACGGCCTCCCTTTACCGACTTTTTTCTCCTGCGTTTGTGCAGGGAGTTGCACTAGAAGCACCACGAGCTCATCTGCGCACCAATTGGTGCGCTGCTGCTGCTCAACCAGGACAGCCTCGTCACGCACGTAGGAAACAGACAAAAATAAGTTAAACATCATCATCATCATCATCCAGGCTACAGCACCAAAGCACAGCAAAATCAGCCCACATATTTACTCAAGAGTTACCTTTAATTCCTTGACATTTAAACCCTGCAACTCATCCTGATCTGTGAGACACCCTGATGCAGCGCCATACACACCAACAGGATCTGCATGTGATGACTGTGTAGGGCAATTACACACACACACACACACCCCGACACACAAAAGACCCCCCCTCCCCCAAAGAAAGAAAGAAAGAAAGAAAGAAAAAAGCAACAAACAGAATAACTAAAAAGAAGCACAACATTCTGCAGCTGCTGGGATTTGAACACGACGAGTGTCTGGAAGCCCTGGATGACCTAGCTACTAGCTGCCATAAAGGATAAGTTGATTCTTCCTACTGTGTGAGCCTGAAAATGTGATCGTGTGTCTGTGCGTTCAGAGGAAGCCCTTGTAAATTAGGTACGTCTTTTTCTTTTTTTCTTCTTTTCTTTTCTTTAAAATTCAGCTGTCATGGCTTTGTCTCGTTCTATGAGCTGAATCCACGCGTGTCAGGGAGAGGAGAGAGGGGAAAAACAAAAAACAAACAAAAAAAAACAAACCTGCAACCGTGTAACGTCACACAGACGTTGGAAAAAATCATACACATAGTATAAAGACTACAGGAGGCAGTTACTGCAAACTCAATGAAATCAAAACACTAACAGAAAAAAAACAACTTAAAAACAGGATGTACCCGCCTCACTGGAGTTACTCAGTAATGCTATGAAACACATGACAGACCCCAATCAACCGGCCACATAGTGCACTACATTTTGCCAGGAGTACAGCGCTGTATGGGGACAACAGTGACGTCAGAGAGTGCCGTACAGCTTCGCTGTGAGAGACAGGTGGAAGACCTAACAAAAACAGTAAGAGCTGTTTCTTTTTCGCTTTTAGTTTAGAGGGGCCGGGCCTTACAGTGCATGAAGAAAAGGTTCGATGGAGGCCCCTTGTAATTGTTTAGTGTAGGAGGAGCAGCAGGAGGCCTCTCTCCTTAACCTTAACTGGACAACACATTCTTGTGTGACATCAGAAAAGCCCCATCTTATCCTAGTGTTCAAAATATTGTCTGTAAGCCACACACTTGACAGTCAAGAGTCAAAAACTAGTAGAAAACACCAGAAACAGGCGGCTCTGGGCGTAACAGATGTGGGAGGACAACTACAGTAGTGTGGATGGATCAGAGCGTCACTTTCCTTCAAGACCGAGTGTGCAGCGAAGAAGAACGGGACAGGGAGCAGACCTACTCACGGCGGTGCGACGAACAGCATGAGTGGGCGTTGTTCTCTCGCACACACACTCATACTCGCATATCGCAGAGACAGAGGGGTGTAAAGGGATTGTCAGGCTGCCCAAACACAGAGACCTGACCTCAAACACGTTACTTCACGTATGGTACGTTTCTCACCTATTAAAGGAAAATTAATGTGAATCAATGCGACAGCCACATTTGAAATGTGGGGCAGACTCATCCAACATGAATTCACTCAAGAGATGTCTATTAATAACATTCATTTGGCTTACTTACTGATGGCTATTCTTTTGTGGCAAAGAGAAACTGGAATTGATCCTTAAGAGGTCCCTTGGGTTTATTGTTCTTCTAGGTGCCTGACAACACGGCGATCTTTAAAATAAAAACAGAGAGAAAAGTCCCAAACTTACAGAAAAAAGAGGAACCTTGCCACTTCGTGCCACAAACAACAGCATGAGTGAGAACAAAGGACAAAGGGATTTGTTGGAAACGGGCGGTGCCCTGTTGAGAACAGTAAAATTAGGGAGTAGAAAAGTGCAGGCCTCGTTGACAGCTTCATTGAAAAATATCTGTTAAGTACAAAAGTGTCAAAAAGAAAGGCTGTGAGACAGAGAGAGAGCGAGAGAGAGAGCGAGAGAGAGCAGGCAGAGATCTGAAGAAGAAGCCAGAATGAAGAAATGTTGAGACAGACCAGCAGGCAGCCGCAAGGGCCGCTCTGGGTCAAAAAGAAGGCCTGAAGAGAGATAAGACACTAGTTTCCTTCCGTTAAGTTCAACACCAAGAGACTGGCTGAGCTCCAACTGTCTACAGACCAGTTTCAATTAACTTCACTCTGAAAATAAGTCACTATTAATTATTATCATCATCATTTATCGACAGTTACCAGCAATAAATCAGCATCCTTATAGTATCGTCATCTCTATTAATGCATTTATTATGGTCCATCATGTGTGTGAAGGTTATTATTGTGACTCCTTCCATTGTCTCTGCCGCAGCTGGTGCCCCACTTGGGACCGTTCCCCTCCCATCCCACATTTTACCCCCCCCCCCCCCCCCCCTTTGCCCGGGTCATTACGAGAAGATGCGGATGCACTGTGTGGTAGGAGTGTGACAGACGGGGCATTCTGGCTCTGTTGATTGGCAGATCTGCCCAGCGCACTCCATGCAGAACAAGTTGTGGCCGCAGGGCACCAGGGCTGCCGTCACCTCGCTCTCGAAACACACGAAGCAGTCCCTGTTGACCCCGGGGCTGACCCCAACCAGAGCCGCAACCCCGGAGCCAGAGCTGCCTTTCAGTCGGCTCAAAATCCCAGAGGTGAGACCCACGCCGCTGCCGCCTCCCTCTGAGTCGGTAGGCGACCCACCGGGGAGGGAGGAGGCCGAGCAGGAGGAGTAACCGGTCGATGAGCCGCCGGAGCTGGAGCTCGATGCTCCGGAGAAGGAGCCGCCGCCTGCGTTGCCAGACTGCAGCCAGGAGAGAGTGCTGAGGGGGTCGCTTTGAGCACGACGGGCAAGCGGGTGATCCAGTGGGGGGACCACGCCTGTGTCCTGAGGCAGAGTCGGGGACAATCGTGGAGTGATGGCGCCAGCGCTGACGCCGCTGCTATTGCGACGCAGAGGCTGCTGCTGAGAGGAGCTGCCCGTCTTATTGCCCGATCCGCTGTTGACGAAAGGCGCCCAGATGTTGGAAGCACTGAACTCGAAGCCCAGCTCGTCTGACGAAGGCAGTCCTGGGGTGGAGTCGCCCCCAAAAGTGAATCCCCCAGCGCTGCTGGAGCCTGTGCTAAAAGGGCTAGTGGGACTGCCTCCCTCGGTGGCCTTCCGGGCGGTGCTGAAGCTGTCTGCGCTCATCCCGCCATTGTGCGTGTGATAGGGAACCGATGAGGACATCTTCCTGCCGGACGAGTGGTGTACGGACATGGAAAGAGCAGAAGGTGGGGATGTTGGAGGAGGAGGGGGGGCAGAATGGTGGCTAGTTGCCCTGGACCACAAAGTCGCCCCCAGTCCCCCACTCAGGGAGCCAAGGCCTTCAAGACTGACATCAGTGCCATTAGTGTGGAAGTCATTGTCTCCCTGGAGGTCTACAAAGGTTCCAGTTCTCAGGGTGATGTGAGTCTCGATCTCCTCTCTCGCTCTGTCCACGTTCTCTGGCATCCCAGTCACCTCGAACACGGGGTCTTTTTCTCGACTCGGTGTCACGATGTAGGTGTGAGTCTGCTGCTGGATGCGCTTGATTGTTGCCCCTTTTGGTCCAACAACTAAACCGACTACTCTGTACGGCACTCTAACCTGGATCAGGGATAAAATAAAAGGATATTTTAGCTGATTCTCAAGCAAAACAAGACAAAAAGCAAAAACATGACCCAGCACCACAGCAGGGCTACTGCACCTGTATAGTGGTCTGTCCAGGTAGGTTTGGTGGTCCGGGAAGGGAGCCGCCTCCTCCACCCCCTCCAGCTTTGCAGCGGGACGCCCTGATCATAGAGAAGTGCTCTGCTGCAGACACAATTTCACGCTTGGCCATCTCCACATCCTCCCTGCGTCCCGTCACGATAAACACAGGATCCTCGCCTCGCACCGGAGTCTTTATGTAGGTGTTTGTTTTGGCACGCAGGGCCTTGATCTTACAACCTGGAAGATTCAGAAGCACACAATCAACTGCAATGTTCTTTTTGTTTGTTTTATTAGTTGATCTGATTTTGCTGACAATTATGAATGCTTCACTTTGTAAAGTTTCTAAAATTGAGTTGCTCTCACTAATATGAATGGGCTATATTAGGCAGAGCACAAATTTCAGCCTAAATTTCAAAGCCTGACATCAAAAATATTTTTGTAATACGCCCGGTAGCACTTTGGTGTAGTAATTTACACATTTGCCATAAAATATCCATCTATCCATTCTTTTCCGCTTATCCTTATTGGGTCGTGGAGGGACTGGAGCTTATCCCAGCTACCATAGGGTGAGAGGCAGGGTACACCCTGGACAGATCGCCAGTCTGTCACAAGGATAAATAAAGTAATTTCCTCTGTTCGGTCCCAGGAGGAGACAAATCCTTTTGAGTTGTGTCAGGAAGGGTAAAATGTGTAAAGGTCTACCACATCAAATATGCATATCTGCCCGCTGTGGTGACCCTTTGTGAAAAAGGAAGGAGCTGAAAGTAGCATTTCTACAACATGATTATATTAGTATAAACTCAGACTTACTCTGGCATCAGAAGCCAAAAAACACGCTTCAGTAAAAAATGAGAAGCATTTTCCTGACATAATCCACACCCCACAACAGTGGTGTATGCTCCACAGTCAGAGAGCCACCAAACTACACAAAGTGTACCTAATTAACCGGCAACTACAGCATAAATGAAAAATAATCAGCCATTCCTTTATCATCAGCTCAAACTGAGGTAGTGCTGATCATTTTATGAAACAGGCAGTAAAGCCAGCAGGTCTTCATGAAGCTCTCCACATTAAATCAGTGCTGCACTGCATGCCTCCTCCCAGCAGCAGCATCCACACTGCGCTCTGTGTCTTTAAATGCGGACGCTTCATTCTCGGCGGCCAATAGGACGCACGGAGCGTGATGTCATTCTGGGAAGCAGAAAGCATGGCTTTTTCAAACAAAGAGAACAATGCTGTAACGTTAGCGCGAGCGCAACGGGAAAAACAAACCCACGGCGTGACTAAATTTAAAGTGTAGGACACATCCGAATAGAAATCATAATTAAAGAAATCATCTCGAGTAGAAACGTAGCGGCAAGCAGCAGCAGCGGCAGACTGAGCTGGGTGCAGGGCGTAACACCGCCCAGTCCCGTGTTTGTGCGTCTGCTGCTGCCCCGTTTCAGCCTCACATCTGCTCTGAGAAGCAAATATAACAAAAGCACAAACGCATGTATGAGGTGAAGGTGTGAGTTCAGTGCCGCCTGTGATCTGCGGTACGAAGAAAATCTACACATTTCGCGATATTTCCTTTGTTTGGTGCAGGCTGCTAGACATGTCCAGACTCCCGACAATCTGCCGCTTTGTCTGACCCTCTCCCCTCCCCCTCCCTTCCCACTCAGCCACGCTCACTCCCTCACCCTCTGTCAGAGCATTGTCTAATTGCTGATTTAAAAAAAAAAAAAAAACAAACAAAAATCACAAATACTACAGCGGCATTTCATTTCAGTGGAGTATCCGCATTATGCTGCCACTGAAGAGCAGGAGAGGGAAGTGCAGCCCGACCACAACATCAAGCTCAGACAGCTGAAGTTCACAGACCCAGCTCACCAGGCAGTCACCCAAACAAAGAACAAGCTGCTCAACGGCACAGCCTTACCTTGTCTGCCCACTATCTCAGCCACATGCTCGGAGCTGGGGACGGGCACACACTCGGTCATGTTGACACTTCTTTTCCTGCTGCAGAGGACGGAGTTTGGTTCCCCGTGGAGCATGGCGTGGGAGCCGGCCATGTGGTACCCCCCTGAGCCATAGTACTCCGGGGATGGAGAGCAGGACGTCGGAGAGTCCCGAGACCCGCTGGGATGGTCCAGCATTTGTAGATCCACGAACCCCCCTCCACTCACACCGTTGCAATTCTCGGGTCCCGGACCCTGGGTCCCATCCAGGCTGTCCACAAGCCCGCTGCTTCCGCCGCCCCCACAGTCCACCTTCTCCATGGCCATCAGTGACAGCTGGTCCAGGGCGAAGCGGAGCGCCTCTTGGTGGTCCTCCTCCCGGGACTCCTGATCCGTTTCCCTGGACAGACCGACCCCGTTGTGTTGGCTGCTGATCACCACGTCGTGGTCCATAATCTCGGGGTGAAATAAAGGGCTAGGCATAGTCTCTCCGTGGATCTCACATCAGATCACGGATGCCTGTTTTGTTGGGAGTCCGCTCACCCTCTGCTGAAATTCAAAGAAAACAACAATAAAAATAAAAGGTTTTTCCATGTCTTCTATTAAAACACACAAAATACGAGTGTAACAGAGCACCGTGGAGCCCCAGATCACCCAACAATAACAACACGCATTAACAGTATTGATTTGAGCGCCTTTGCTTTGTCTGTTGTTGCTGTTTGTCTGACAACTGAGCTCATCCAGGAGGTTGACTGTTTTGCCCGTCCTCACAACCACATACAGTATATTCCCGAGCCTTTTCGGTGCCGACTCCAGCCGGTCCGGTGTGTGCTGACCGAATTTAAACGTAAATTTAAAAACAATAAACAGATAAATGAGCTGTTGTTAGCTCCAAGAATCAAAAGCTAGCAGGCTAGCTCCACACAGTCGGCACTCAGTCACGTTGTCGACCTCTTTGTTTGAGAGCGCCGCGGTTAGCTGCTTTAGCTCTGTTCTGACAGTCGAACTTGTGTTCACATTCACAGACTGCCGTGTTATTTTTTAAAATTAAATACGTGCGGAAACCACAAGAACTTACTTTATCTACGTTTTGTCGATGAAGTCCTCTCTTCACTCGTAGCCCAGTTCTTTAGGGAAAGACGTGGAGCAGACTGAAGGAGGAGACCTGTGCTGTGCTGTGCAGCGCTATGAGCTAGCGGTTCGGCTAACTAGCAAACCGAAAGGGGGGCGTTTGAGGAGAAGAAGAAAAAAACGTTTAAAACCGAAAAGAGGGCACTGTTGTTTTTCCTCCTCCAGGAGATTTCCACAGGAGTGTCACTGCCTCTTCATTTCTCCCAGCGTCAGGGAGAGCTCAACTGAAGTCCAAGGTTAGTGGTTACCTTTTAGTTTTTAAAAAAAAAAAAAAAAAACAGTGATTCTCGGCTTTCTGCTGCTGCTCTTGCCTGCCTGACCCCGGTCGGTCCGCCGCCTTTGTCTCGCCAGGCGCACGCCGCTCCGTCTCCCGCACACGGCACTGACGTCACCCGCGACACAACAATGAGTTCAAAGGCCACATGAAGCAAGGGGAGAGCATCAACGCACAGCAGTCTGGGCTACTGTCACCCCCGCCGGGTCTGTCAGAGCACTATTTCACTCTCCTCTTCCGTGGAGGTTTTTGTAGCGTAACTATTAAGGCACTGATATACGTTTTAAAAAAATGTGACCACGGTTGGGTGTGTTCATCATGGCTACCAATGAGGTGTTTGGGGTGGTCCAACAGCATCACTGAGCGATGCTCATGCACTAGTAGTTGCTTTTAAGATATTTGTTAAAAAAAAACCCAAACTCATAAACGCGCCACAGGGTTGTTCTAGGGGTTTCGATTGAAGTTATTTTTATATAAGCGCATACATGTTTAAAAAAACCACATCGGCATGCTTCCTTGTATACCTTTAGTCAGAGGCACAAAGATGAAATTTATTATTAATGCTGACTGATTTATCTTATTTAAGGATGAAGGGTTACATGGGTGTAGAGATCCCTCCACTGCCAACACAGACAAAAGGAATATACTAATTTATTACCCCCCTCCCTTTCTTCATCGATATAAAGAAACTATTTCCGAATGTTAGGCTGTCTTTTGATTCATGGTCTGTCTGAAAGGTTATACAGGAAGGACTCAGAGTAGAGCCAGCTGAGGTGGTCAGCATTTGACCAGCATGCCTCCTAGGTGAGGTGGGAGAAGGATTTGCTAGAGGGATTGTATCCCCTGGATGGCTTGGTATCCCCTCTGAAGAGCTGGAGGAGGTGGCTGGGGATGGGTGGTGTGGGTGTCTTTGCTTACACTGCTCTCCTATGACCTGGATGGATACGGTTTAATAAAATTTGTCCCGTGGGGACATTAAAGTGATACCTACAAAAAACGAACTTTAACAGACACTAAATACAAACAAACATACAAAAGGACACATATAAGAAAAATGCCTTTATTTGACAGAAAACAGTACATCAGCAGTGTGTTTGTATGATCTGAGGGAACGCACCTTTTACTGAAATGCAATAGTAGTTGTTCAAAGAATAGTGAAAATACAAATACCATGGCTTCATGTTCAAAGCTATGTAAACTCAAATTATTGTGACCAAAAAAAAAAAAGTTTGAACCGTGAAACTGTAATCATCACCATCCAGAGCCATGTAAAAATACTGCTGCATTTCTATGCTTTCAAACATGACATGCTAACTTACAGTGTCAGTAAAACATAAAAAGCAATAGCAGGAAATAAAAACACTTCTTAAAACCAATTAAAATGTAACACACACAGAGATCAGTCGTGTACATAAAGGTCTGCGTTTTCAACACTGAGCTTAAACAGCTGTTAACTAAACATAACACTGCATTGTGTAGAGCACCATAACCAGCTGCCGGACTTTAGTAGAGGTAAAAATGAAAACTCAGAGCACCCTTACAGGATTATAAGGTCATATGTTTAAAAAACAAAAAAATTAAAGACCACAGTCTTTGTTTAGGTTAGGAAAAAAATCTGCAGAATGTCTGCATATAAAGTCTGCTTCAGTTTAACTGCATACAAACCTTCATGGAGCCGTTAATTCGAGCATTGAAAAGACTTTACCAGCAAATGTCTCAAACAAGTCTGTGGGAGAGATAGAGGAGAGTTACTTGTTTAGGAATATACTGTAGGTCATATTAAATGCAATTAACCATGAGAAATTCGGCCATACTGTAGTGATTACTGCCTTTCTGTGTACCTTGGCTATAACTCCTCCTTCTCCACCTGCTCACCCTTCACCTCTGCTTCTACGTCTGCAGCGGTGTCTTTTATATGAGCCAGCATATCAGCCATAAGGGCTTCTTCGAGCCGCCTCCTCACATTCTGCACCAGGTCCTCCTGCTTCCTGAGGGGCACAGACAAGAACACATAATTTCATTAATGACATAACGTCTTTCACGACTTGAAAAAAGTTTCAGGGAAGGAAAAGTGCAAATCATTTGATGTCCACCAAAGAGCCGCACACTACACCTCAGCCCACCACGTGACCTTAGAGGGAGGCTGATTTTTATTTATTTATTTTTGCTCACTCCAGAAAATAATTTCATTTTCAGACCCAAAATAAGCAATAAAAAAATAAATAAATTCAATTCCCAGAGACATGAAGCTTGATAACTGTAGATGATACATCCAACACATGAACACAGAAGAAATGTGCATCTCCTCTGTGGAGATTAAGTCTGTTTTTATGACTTATACATGGAGACGTGTGCTCTAAATTTTAATATGAACACTTCAGTCTAGAAAACTTTGCACATCATTACAATAACTAAAAATGATAACATGTTTTGGGAAATTAACGTCACCGGTGAAGGAGGATAGTATGTATGTATGTATGTATATATGCACACTCAATAACAGGGCAAATCTTTGATACGATCTCAGACACACATTTATGTCTGTGAACACAGCGGCTTCAGAGCCGTTGTCTTCAAACTGTATGCGATTGAGGGGCAGCCAATCAGCAGACAGGTGGCATAAAGCAGCGGTCCCCAACCTTTTTTGCGCCACGGACCGGTTTATGCCCGATAATATTTTCACGGACCGGCCTTTAAGGTGTCGCGGATAAATACAACAAAATAAAACTAGTACCGGTACCGAAAAAAAGAAGATTTATTCATAACACACGTGAAAAGACCCAGGAAAACCGAGTTAACGATAAAAACGATAACAAAATAACGCTGAAAACCGATAAAAACCATACATTTCACACCTGAGCCTCAACTCTCGCGGCCCGGTACCAAACGACTCACGGACCGGTACCGGTCCGAGGCCCGGGGGTTGGGGACCGCTGGCATAAAGTGAGGGTGGCCTTCATGGAAGAAGAGGTAAAACAGCTGACTCATGCACTCAAGTCATGCAAATCTACTTTAGCAGAGTCCAAGAATAAAAGTCAGAATAACAGGTTCCCATTAAATATACAAAGAAATAGCCCTGTTCTCTATTGTTGTTTCTCACCTGGCGTCATACACACATCACTCGAGAGCTGTCTGACATACAGCTGACCTGCATTTGTCCATCACTTCCATTATAACTACTACGGCAGCAAGTACCAGAGACCAAACCAATGACAGGGAGGTTTCTGCCTGCTGGCTGAGTAACACACATTTTCTCCTAGTGACAAGTGGTTGCCAGGTGGTCACAGACTGGTCTCAAGGCCTGTGTGACTGGGTCCTTAGTCACTTTATCCTACATTGTGACCATGATTGTCACACGTCCAAAATGATAGATAAGTTAACGTCACATGGTTAATGGTCACGTTTCAAAAAAAGAAAAACCACATATCTGCATTTTATCTTGCTTTTCGCTAAATGGACTGAGGCTGATGTGCTGTTCTCACCATGTGAACAATGACCCATAAAAAGACACCGTAGTTCAATTTGGTATAAGAATATAAATGCGAAGTATGACTCATTACAAAGCCATAAAAGAGAAGCAGAACACAAAGTAAATCTCAAGATTGAACTTTTGAACACAGTGAATTTAGTTTGTTTTTCTAACATTTATATAATAATGTGCCTGAACTGAAGGTCAAATAGCAAAATAATAATGGTGACTTGTGATACAACTGTCCCAAGTTTTCAGTGTGTAACACTTGTTCTCAGTATGAAATGTCCTTGGTTCAGAACGCTCCGAGAGTCAAACATCTACTGTCCTGCAATAAAAATAAAGTGCGCTGGTTTTGGCAGTGCACAAGTTTTTTATCATCAGCTGTAGCATGCTAGCTGGAGCTTCAGTAAATAGGTACAAAGTGCTGATTCACTATATGTTGAGCCTGAATTTAAAGCTGTATTCTTGTGTCACTGGAATAGAAAACTTCTGTGCTCACAGGTTAAGTGACCGGCTACCAGCTTATACTAAATGTGAATACCAAGACCAGTTGCATTTGTCTGCTGACAGCTCTGACAAAGCTTTTTCAGACAAGATATTGATGTCCTCAGTGACATTACTGTGCCATTTTAAAGCCTATTTAATGGTTTTATTATTGGAGTCCAGTGTGTGAACCCAGCAAGGGCCCCTTGTGTGGCGTTTTTCCCTTCAAGAGCTCAGCTCCCCAGGTTAATGATGCGTTCTTCACAGAAACAAGAGATTCTTAATCTGAAGTTTCACTTCCTGATTAAATAATAATAATGATAATGTTGTCTGAGGCTTTAAGGCCCTTTTTCATTTTATTTCTTACTTTAAACTGGTCACAAGCCTTTGCCTTTTGACAATATACGCCTTAAAGCCATCTTCACACAGGAAGTGATTTGTAACGACCACAGAAAGTCTGGGACATTCAGCAAACAACTACAAGCACAAGAAAAAAAAAAAAAAAAAGATGACAAACAAAAGAAACCCCCAGTAGTGACGCAAACTGGGCGGGTTGCAGGATAAACTTCTCTAAATTTCGAGGTGAGTGATGGAAGCAACAACCTATGAGTGTGAAGAGTACTGTGGATTTGTCAATACATGGTGGTCAGTTTTGGTTTCTAGACCGCTCCGAGAATAAATTGATTACATGAGCTCTTTTGTGTTAAATATGAAAGTATCTCACCTAATATCATCATCAGTCACTACAAAGGCTTTGCAGAGAGGCTGCGCAGTGTTGAGCCAGACTCCTGGATTTTTCTCCACCGCTGCAGTGAGCTGTCCAGTGATGGGCGCCGGGCTGGTGTGCAGGGCACTGGCGATCGCAGAGAGCAGCGTTTTGTCTGAACATGCAGGCCCCACCCCTAAGGAGAGAAAATCAGGTGGTATGGGTCAACCTGGTAGAATTATTTCTGTTTGAATTATATGTGACGGATAAGTTTTAAAGGTTAACCTCACCCTGCAAGCCTTTGGGGAGATCCATCGTTTTGACCAGCTCTTCTGCTATATCGAATGCATTTAACCCGCTCAACTTCCTCTCCCAGAACAGCTAAAGAGTGAAGCAAAGAGGAAGATACCTTTTGTGTATTTTAGGCACAGTGTTTCCAAAACTGAACATCTCAGTCACTCTCTCACACACACACACATAAAAAAAATTAAATTACCATTAGAAAAACAAACAAACAAACACTTGACACACCTTTTCTGCTTCTGACTTACTTGTTTTGGTTGTTCCACAGCCTTCTGGGGGTCCGTCTTCACCTTGTTGTTGGGGTGATTTGTTACTTTGGTCACTGGCTGTTTGAAGATGGAAGCTGTCTGTCGAACTGGCAGCGTTGTGTTTAAATCAGGCTTAGCCTTTAAGAGAGAACCGTAAGTTAGTTTTCTACTATATGAACAGATTTTTTTTAATGACACTTTTAAAAAGAGCCACTTTTAAAGCCAACACAGTTATCCTACTGCTTTATTTTTACTGCTGTCAGTCCTGTATAGCAGTGGCTGCTGCATCCCGTATTTAATTGTGAAGAGGCTATAAAAACATTACAAGGCAATGGAATGACTACTATGACACAATGTGGCATGAAAACAAAAACGCAGTAAATAGCTACAAGGAAAACACCTATATGTCAGCTTAACAGCAGACATAAAAGGTTGTAATGATGTTAATTTTACAACATTTACCACTTGTACAGTCAACGGTCAATCATAAAACCTCATCTCTGGGGGAGGTTTACTGGTGAAGGACACAACAATGTACTCTATAGCAACTATGAAGTAACGACAGGTTTCAAATGTCAAGAGGTAATAATCTACCATCCAAATATCATGTGCAAATTGGATATTTCAGGTTGGATATTCCAGGTTGAAGACTCACTTATTCTCAGCTGCATTTAAATAAAGCACCAAATCCGCACTTAAGCTTAAATTTCGAAACTTACATTTTAACTACTGATTTTATCTACTGTTCTGATTTTATCTGTTTTGTTTGTTTGTTTGCTTGTTTTAATCAATTTTAAATCATGCTTTTTATTTGTTTTTGTTCCTAATGTCTCTGTAAAGCACTTTGAATCACCTTGTTGTTGAATTGTGCTATACAAATAAACTTGCCTTGCCTAGGAATCTAAAGTTTCAATTCATGAGAGAAAAACTTCCTTACGTAGGTAGGTTACGATCTCAGACACACATTTATGTCTGTGAACACAGCGGCTTCAGAGCCGTTGTCTTCAAACTGTATGCGATTGAGGGGCAGCCAATCAGCAGACAGGTGGCATAAAGCAGCGGTCCCCAACCTTTTTTGCGCCACGGACCGGTTTATGCCCGACAATATTTTCACGGACCGGCCTTTAAGGTGTCGCGGATAAATACAACAAAATAAAACTAGTACCGGTACCGAAAAAAAGATTTATTCATAACACACGTGAAAAGACCCAGGAAAACCGAGTTAACGATAAAAACGATAACAAAGTAACGCTGAAAACTGATAAAAAACCCTGAAAACCACACATTTCACACCTGAGCCTCAACTGTCGCGGCCCGGTACCAAACGACTCACGGACTGTACTTGAGATTATTTATATATTTTTGCATTTAAGAAATTTTTTTCTTCCAAAAATGACATTTTTATATGGCATATGCAAATAGAATCAAAGGGTTTAGTTGTTATTCTGTTTTTTGGACAGATGTATGCAGTTAAACTAAATATGAAGAAGTACAACTTAAACTTACAGGTATACATTTTTAAGCCTCATAAACACCAGAGACCAAACTGTCTTACCCTTATTTGATGGCTGATGTCATAGAGATGGTTGTGCCTGCTGCGCTGCCCTTTGATCAGGAGTGGCTGTTCGCCCCGGGAGTGGCCAGCATTCACATCAGCGTGAGGGCTGCCGCGGAATATCTGCGGCTTGTTGAGAATACGCTTAACAGGTAGACTAGAAAGAAAAACAGAAAAACCATCAAAACAAGCGTCCACCAGGGATCAGCAGTATTTAAGATACATCAGTTGTGCTTATAGCAGGTACAATTCTTTAAGATAAAACAACAACTACTTTAATATTTATCCCACAAGCTCAGAAAGTCCTGTGTGAGAGCAGCCCAAACATTAAACCCAACATATAACAAAATAGCTTAAATAAAGTAAAATAGTTAGATAAATAAAACATGTCAAAATTAAAGTCGGTGTAAAAAAAAAAAAAAAAAAAAAAATCCACAAAAGCAGGAAATGAAATGAAATGAAAATAAGTCAGATAAAAAACACTCAATGAATTCTACTGTATCCATAATGCAATAAAGACTTCATTATATACAAGAATAAAAACAGGCGCTTGCCCATTACTAACTGATTCCTGATCAAAGGAAAAAAGTCTGAATACACAGTTCTTCTGCATCAACACAGCTGTTTTTTATAATCACATTTGAACGCTATGTAGAAACAAAGTTAGAACAAAAAATTGCATTTAACTCAGGCGGGTCATTGGATTCATTCCACTATTTTTAACTGGGATGTCCAAGAGTTTAGTACTCCACAGACACTCTCAGTTACTTTTTTGAATAAGTTTTTTGACAGAGCCACTCTTCGAAATGGTATCTGGGGCCACCCCAGTAGATGCGTTTTGTTTTTTGTTAGCATGAAAATTGTGAAGGAGGGCATAAACGTAGCTGTGCATTTAGCTTAATTTGACTTACTACATTGGCACTGTTAAACTTGCACTTATTTTTCTTAAGACAATTGTGTAATCATGACCGGAGTACAAATGAATGATTTGTTAAATGTGCATTTACACTCCTTTACACTAAACGAAAGTGAAACGATTTGTGTGTCTTTTTTAAAATAGGTTATCAGATATTAGTGACCATCTGCCAAAAACTGACTACTGATATTTAAACTGTTCCAAATTCCTCATGAAATCTCTCATTAATGACATCGAGCCATTTTGATCCAGAAAGTACTTAGGGGTTTTGTACAACCTTCTCAAGAGGCCTGGTCAAAAGGGAATCAGAAATTGCAACACATCTAACAAAACAGCTCTAAAATATAAATTAAGTAAACACTGAGTAGCCACAATAACGTAGACTCATATAGCCTATAACCCCAAATACACAATGACATAAAAAGATATTTTCAAAGAAATATTATAAAATAACTTGTCGAGCACGGGACCCCAACAGGTGTGCTGACAACAAGTCAAGAGACGTCATTCAGGCACCTCTGTAGCCCACCCTGTGGTTAAAAGCGGTCTGACCAGCAGTAGCTGATAATATCCACGTGGTTGTTTTTGTTTGACCGTCTCTAACTGAAGCGTGTCTGAAGCGTACTCATGGTGAGCCCCACGTGAAGTTTGGAGCGCTCGTGCTGCTGTAGCTGTGACGGGCCTGCGCACTGCAAGTCAAGCGTGTGTAAACAATGAAACTTAGCTAGCTAATCAAGCTAGCAGCACCGGGACGTCAAAGTCGTAGCAAATAGCGTGTCAATTGTTGCTTGAAGCTGCAGTATTTTAAACCAAACGAACTCAACCCGCTTTAAAGTCAACTTTTAGCTACAAAAGTAATGCTGCAAATAAATAAATTAAACCTCCCCAGATACTGATGAGCGTTTCTAAAGTGCCCCACGGATGTATGCAGGCGTGCGTGCATTTCCTCGTTATTACAATAACTCACTCGGTCAAACATGACAAAGTCCTACCTTTTTCTTTCCATGGTCCCGGCTGTCTCAATATTTCTGCCCCTAATTTTTGCTAATAAACGACAAAAACTTCACTACCTTATTAATATTACCACAGGCATGAATTTTGTCTGCTAGCTGTCTGTCTCAGCTCGAGATCTTGCAGATCTCGAGTGCAGATCACTCCGCCGTATTAGTAACTTATGCGTCACACGCTGTAAAGTAGTCCGAAAGTAAAGCTCGCGCAGGTCTCACGTGGGCTTTGTCATAGGCGGAAAGTAACTATGACAGAGTTTTGACACTGTAACGTTTTCATTGTGTTCATAATTGTACTCAAAACTGCATTTATGGGAAAACATGTTACTTAATTGTAAAATGATATTTGTTTTTGTTCTGGATAAACGGTCTGTATTTAAAGTCTAATGACACAATACAATAATGCAATTACACTAGTTTGATGCTGTAACAGGTAGGCCAGCTAGATTAAAATCCAAGTTTAACAGGCTTTATTTATTTATTTATTTGTTAAACTGTTACCTACACATTAATAAATTTTTCTATTCACTTTGTTAAGAATTGATTTCCTTGACCAGTATTTTCTACTACACCACGTTTTGTAAAAGGAGATGGAAAAAGTTTAGAAACCTTTTTTTTTTTTTTAATTACCCAGCTGTTAATAAAATTATTAAGTGCCTTGATATTTTATAGCTTTTTAACAAAAGAGTGAAACTGTCAGTACTTTTCATTGTGACCAGTTATGAGGATGAGTAAGAGGGGCTGTTTTTAAATTTGCTTCATGCACATTTACACATTTAACTTCAGCAGGAACACAAGCAAAAGTAAATAAATCCATAAACAGCCATAATATAGGAGAAATCACACATACTTTACTTCTCACAAAAAATCAAGAATCAAATTTGACCCACAGAGCACAGATGATTACAATAAATACACGTCCTTAATCTGAACAGGGAAAGAAACCAAATGCACGTTTAAATCGTGACTGTTTTCCTCTTCGTCTGTTCATATTTTTACTGGCAGAAGAACGCTGAAATGCCAAACCCAAGGATCATTTCATTGGACGTTGGTAGTGAACAGTTCAATGCTGAATGAGCTGGAGGGTGAGAATGATGGTCTCTGGTGGCCTGCCATGCAGTGGAAGGTCCTGGCTGCAGCAGTCCGTGGTCTCTCTGTAGGTCCTTGTGTAAAAACAAAAAACAGCGCTGACCTGAGGAGGAGGAAGGTACATGTGTTATAATGTGTTCAAGAAATTATCAAAGCTGGATGCTGAGGGCAAGCGGAAAAGAAAAACTTAATGGAATATTAAAGCATTTTTGTTTATTAACTGTAATTTTTTTCTCATTTGAAACCGTCATTCAAAATTGAATCAACATCAACTGAATGAACCAATTCAAAGTTAATGCCTATGAGTTTTAAATTTCCAGTGGTCACAGTCTTTTCATTAGAAGCTGCCAAATACAGTCTCAAACAGGCCACTTTCCTTAATTCTGGTCTTGTGTCCTCTCTGAACTGTCCAGTTTCATTTAAGTTATTAATTTATTTATCCCAAACATCTGCAGATTACTATGTTAAAGCAACCAAACCTTTAAGGACAACAAGATACAATATGACAAAAACCACATACAAAAACAAACTGGAAAGAAAAATAAAATATATCAATGAGTATGTCACCACAATTGTCAATACTTTCTTTTAGCAAGCTGATGAAATGTGCCCCTGTTTTTCCAGAGCTGTAGTAAATACAATTCATGCTAAAGCCCTTTAATTTGATCAGACCAGAAAGTCTTTTTATGACTAGGGTTTTGCAGTGACTGAGCATAATGAGCTCCTAAATTTGTTCATTGCCTTTCTGAATGTCTGCTTTGTAACTGAGAAATAAATGAAACCAAAAGATCGCCTGGCAGCTTTGTGTCAGATGACATCTCACATTTAGTAATCACATTTTCAATCTTCACATTATTACGACAAGCACTTACAGAGCTCATCATGACAAACCGCTTCATTGTTTCCTTCCTATCAGTTGAAGACTTTTCAATCTCAGCTCCGACTCCGGACATTTGTTTCGGAAATCACAGTATGTCTGCTTGTTTGTTTTTGATATTAATGTAGTGTCCCATTCTGTTCGGTTGAGTCATGCGGTTCAGGCAATACTTATTAAAGAATCTATTTGGGAAACGGGGGGCTAATACTCCACCCAGTGATGCTTTTACCTCTGGATTGAGGCATGACTGTTACCATTATATAGACAGCCTGTGTGCTGGGTCAGTAAACAGGAAAAACATATATATCTATGCCCAACAAACATGTAATATTGTAGGTTTTTCTTGGCTCACAATTTGATTTTGGGGAGTGAGTATTCATGATTGGTCTGTATGCATTGGAAGAAATGAGTCTGTGTTTCACTTGACTCAAAATTGTTCGCTTGAAGACCTCAGTATGCTGAAAGACTCGACTTTTGGCCCCAACAAACCCGTGACTGTGGTACTGTGACTTGTTTTCTTTAAAGTCACATACATCCCTCTGTAGACTGGACATCCACAATGTCAAGAAAATTACTGAAAACCAAAGCTAGACTTGAGCAGTTTGAATTATCCCAAAAGATGTTAAGAATAATTATTAAAAAACAAAAAACAATAAAATATTTCTGAATGTGTTTGTTTTGAGCATCACGCACGTGTGCTGCCTGTTAGAGATAGCTGAAAACATTTAGTGTTACACAATGCCACACATGAGAAATGTGATTCTTGCCTGTTCAAACAAGTTTAAAGTCAACATAGAAGTAAAACTGGTACTGAGTAGCCTGATCAGTTATTTTTGCAACAAGCTGCATATTACGTTGCAGAATTAGACAGAACTTCTCTGAATTTCAGGAGTGGGACAACCCCCCCCCCCCCCCCCCATATACACACACACACACCCTTTATGTTCTATCACTATATATGCTTCATGATAAGCTGTTTGTTCTCATTTTCATGCAGCTATGTCAACTTCACATAAAGGACTCCCCGTTGGTTTATGGGCCGCTGGTCATCGCTAACAAACCAATTATATATTCACTACAATTTGTAAAGTCTTTGGAACTATCATCACTGACTCTGGGGATGCCTGGTCCTCACTGAAGTCTCAAGCCTAGATCTACCTTTACGCCACCTGTCATTTTGTTAAGCACTGTCAGTCCAACTTAGGATGTGGGTCCTGCTTGTTAAATGATTATTTATTATTCAACGGTGCATGATAATCTCCCGAATGACTGTTTCACGCTGCCATTCTTTGGACTAACCTGACACATGTTAGTCATCGTTCTTGAATTTGCCGTTGATATAGGGGACATAATCCAAAACCAAACGCCAGTCTGTGACGTACACTAGGGCTACACCTCCAGTTGTTCCCCATACTGCCATAGTTGGGAGCCTGTGGAGAGAAGACAGTGAAAATTTGTCCGTTGTCTTTCTATTAATTTCAGCATCGATTGATGAAACTGAAGAGAGAAATACATTTTTATTGGGTAAAACCAAATATTCATTTTAGTGGTTTCGGTTATTAGAAGAAGACAAAAGGGTTGATGCCTTTTTATCTGCTGAAGCTATAAACATGCTGGAAAATGATGTAAGTAACTAACCCCCCCCCCAAATAAATCTGTTGCACCTGCTTCTGTTTGGTAAAATATGCCAGAGCATTTTACTTTTATCTGTTTAGGAGAGGGGATCCTGTACCTTAATCCAGTTGGGATAAAGTTTAATGCAGCCTTTGCAGCAGATTTATTAAGAACATTAAAAACCTTCGCCCGAGATCACATGGTTTAATCTCTTAGCTCGATGTATTTAAAAAAGCGATTCCCAATCTCCTCTGTGAACAGGCAGAGTTAATAACGAAAAGATAGCTCACACTCGCTTTAATACATAAAAATCATAACATCTTCAACAGATAGTCTAAAGTCAGCATGTCCCTACGACTATGACCTCAGTTGGGCTAACGGCTAATGCTAGCTAAGGACACATCGAGGTTCTTTTAAGCACAGGTCCGATTTCTTTCCACTTTTTCTCACAGGCGCGACGTAAAAACTTCTTACCATGACTTGGCAATGGCAACATATTTCTGACCGATTACTTTACCGATCATTTTGGCTGAATTTTGTGCTCCTTACGCAGGACGTGCCACTTTAAAAGATTGGAAGCACTTCCGAGTTTCTCGGCAGCCTAGTGCGCAAGCGCAAGAGGTACTTCCGCTTACTTAAGAAATAAAAGCCTTTAATAATTAAAGACAAAGACATTTTTGACGCGCTTGTAAGCACCTAAAAAAATAGTAACGATTTTATGTGGCAAATCTATAAAACATCGTAATGTTTCATCAAATGAGTCCTGTTTCAATTACAAAATCATTTTTGACGTTTTTTATATGGCGCTTGCAACGAAAAGTGTTTTTTTTTTTTTTTTTTTTTTTTAAATCGTGCATTGTACCAAGTTGCACAGAAAAAAATCAGGGGCAAGGCAGCAATCCAGCATAGCACCTGTATTGTTTTTCTTGACTTCTGTCACAAGTTGCCGTGTAATTTTTGAGAGGACAGTGACGGATTTTATGGACACAGCTGACAGCGCATGTATGCACCCTAGTGGACTGAGAAACAAGTACTGCATCTGGTTTCAGGTGTTACTGTGCTTTTAAATGTTTTCAAATTTCACAGATGAGAAGCGTGTGTATATAAGATTTTTTTGAATTCATTAGTTTAAGGTGTAAGGTTTTTAGTGAAGTACGGGGGTATTGCTTGCAAATGTGAAGCACGTGTGGAGACTTACCTGGCTCTGTGTAGGGGCCAGAGAAAACAAAATGTGTGTGCTCAGATCTGGTTCCCAGACTGGTTTGATTTTTCCAGCTCAAAAATAAAATATACACGCTGCATTCAGTTAGGGCCATACTTTGTTGAACATAGACAATTTATTTTGCCACCACAGTATATTTTAAATAAAAAAAAATCAATATAATAATCAATAAATCAATATAAAGTTTAAGAATTACAGCCATTTGTATACAAAGTCCCCATTACAGAGGCTAAAAAGTAATGGGAAAATTGGCTGATGAGCAGTTTCATGGGTGGGTGAGGCCTGTTCCCTTATTTCACAACAAACGATGCAGATGTGATATCTGAAACCGATTCTAAGTGTTGAATTTGCATAATCTGCATTATTTAAATTTGCATTCAATAGATTTTCACTGTCGTTTTAAACACGAGGGCCACAGACATGTCAGTGGAAGTGAAGGAGGCCATCATTAGACTGAAAGAACAAAATAAATCTATCAGGAGACGTAAAATCAGCAATTTGGTTCTTTAAAAGAAGAAATGCACTGGGTCAGTTCAGCAACACTAAAAAAACCCTGCAAGACCACAGAAGACAACTGAGGATGAAACCAAGTTTAACGTGTACCCACATGATCTGTCCCAAATGGTGGAGGCACCATCATGGCATGACCATCTATGGTTGCCAGTGATACTGGGTCACTGGTGTTTACTGATGATGTGACTGCTGATAGAAGCAGCAGGATGAATTATAAAGTGTACTCACTGTAAAGATTGCTGCAAAACTAATTGGGCAGTGCAAACAGATAATGACCCAAAAGGAAACTACAAAAGCAATGGCCAAGTCAGTCACTTGACCTCAACCCAACAGTGCATCCGCTTCAGTTACTGAGGACTAAACAGAAGTCAGAGAGTCCAACAAACAAGTACTAACAGTGTCTGGAGGAATGGAGGAAACAGCATTTGGTGAAGCCTATTTGTACTCGACTTCAGGCAGATATTCACTAACTCCAAGCATTAAAAACCTGACAACTTACATTACGAGTTTTGTGTTGTCCAGTTAATATGGAGGCTCTTAAAATTGGGCACTCCAACTCCTAAACAATTAATGCAAATGTTTTATTAAAGCCCTTCAGCCCAGCTGAAAATCAGGACTTCAGCTATCATTGCATTTAAAATTAAATATTATATTAAATATTTTGGTGCACAGAAGCAAAACTGCAAAAAAAAAATTTCTTTATCCAACAAATTCTGGACCCAACTGTACACATGCACGCCTGAACTGCAGGGACATTAAGAATGAAGGTTCGTGTGGACGTCTCAGGCAGTCACAGATTCAGGATTTGTAATGACAGAAAATGTGCTGATGTTAAAACCTTGTGAGCAGATAAACTGAATGTTAAAAGTGCAGCAATTATAGCTGACATAACAGATTTTTATAAAGATGTATAAAAATGCAGCAGATAATTTTTTTTTACATCTTTAAACATGGCTGGAAAACATTTGAGTAGATCAAACAGATCCTGATTCACCCAGGTAATGCAGTATATTCAAAAACCAAGACACTAAAAAGGGGAAGGTTTTGTTAATAAAAATGGCACATTTATTGCTACATTACTGTTATATACACAACAGTTCTCAATATCTACTTTATATATAAAAAAATAGGAAACTGGAGGCACTTTGAGGACATAGCCTACATAGATGTTGTCCTCAAACATGAGTGAAGACAGATCTATAGCAGGTCATCTGTTGTGGTGGACAGAAAGGGTCAGGTGCATGTGTTTGATACAGATTTACTGCATCTTTCATGTAAAGAAATCAAAGTGTTCAGTAGCAATAAACCACATCACAAACACACACACATGTTATTGTAGAGGGAAAAAGACCAGAGTGAGTGGCAAAGAAAATGATATTTGGGGGCTTCTCCACAGGCCAACTTTGTGAAATAATGACAAATACTGTTACAAATCAGTATCAGCTTGCAATGATAAAGCTGATAAGGACATATCATACAGCTGTACATATGTATCAATGCACATGCCAGTTCAGAACAAAATCATAAGTAAAATTCTGAACACAAAAGGCAAGAAGTACAGTTTTCAGCATCAACGTTGTAGACCAGATAAGTCATCTTACATCTCATGAGACATACGCACACACACAGAAGCTGGTCACAGAGAGTGACTCTTCATTTAGGTGTTTGAGACACTGACCGGTTTTGCTGAAGTGCATATGCTTTTATACATCTCTTATTATTTAAGGGGGGGAAAAAAAGGTATAACCTACAAATCCTTAAATGCAACATTATCCACCGTGTAGCAGAGACATATTCAGGCACTGGTGAGAAACCAATATCAAAACTCCCACAGTCAGGAAAATGACCAAGGCCACCCTTTTTTATTTTTTTATGCTTCATATTAATATGAAACAGCAAATTTTGTTGCAGATTGTGCAGACCGCCCCTTCTGCACCTTCTTCAGAAACTAATCAACAGGCTCATCAAAGAGTCTGACATCAGGGAAAGCAGAAGGGGGTAAGCTAAAGAAAAAACCCATTAAATTTCATTTTAAGAGAAACTGTCAAACAGCAGAACAATCAAACTACAAATGGCCTGACAGGTTTGTGTTCAAAGAGTTAAAAAAAATAAAATAAAATAAAAAATTAGAGTCACAACATGTGATGTTGCAGCCATTTCTAATATTTTTTTTACCCCCCACATCTGGCACTAAAGAAAACACCTCACTTTGTTCCTGGAATCTAAACGGGGTCATCTTACACTCAAAACAATTTAAACAAACAAAAACATTTTAAATGATACAAACAAAACTCTTACAACTATCATACAGAGTAAAAAAAAAACAACAATGACAAATCAGTTCTACAAGAGGAAGATCCTTATAACAGGCTCTGCAATTGTTCAGAAGGGGAAAAAACAAAACACCAAACACTGAGTAACCAAAACAAGTCAGTCAGTGGCAATAAATTCTCCAAAAGGTGGCAGTAACACTCATGATCCCTTTAAATACTCAGTTATTTCTGTCTTCTAGCAAAATGTAATATACCACAACACAAACTGTTCTGAGACTTGTGTTAAGTAAGGTTTACGTGCTGTAACAGCATCTTTATATACGATTGGATGTTGGCAGGCTGATGCGGCTGAACCTGAGAAGGATGCTCAAGTCCTCACGGGCGGACAGGGGTTGGCGTGTCGGTGTGCATGTTTGATTCAACAGCACTGTGGGTTCTGCACAGAGTCACGTGTTTGTCTCTTCTAGTCTTTCCATTCCATTTGCATGGCAGTGACAGTAACAGATGTGTAGGACTTTCAGGTCGGCTCCACACTTAAAGAGCAAACATGAACCCAGTGCGAGTGTGCGACGCCTTCTCAGCCGCTTTAATAAATGTAGGAAATACAGCCCGGATTACCAGCATGGCAAAAAGAGCAGTCAGCTTCCACTGGCAGGTGTAAGCTGCCTCTTCAATTAAGTCAAGAGAATATTTATTATTTTCATCAACACTATGCATAAAGCCCACTTCTGGTGTAATTAAACAGATAAATCCACCCTTTTTTCTTGTGAAGAATGTAAGACCTCCTTTTTTCTGATGGGAATGGCGATAATGATCCATCAATACAAATCCTAACTTTGCTCTCATGAGCAATTGATCCGAACGCTTCATTTGATCCAAACAAGTTTTGCTCCCAAAGCATAAAGAAATTTTTTAAATGTCTTACAAAACCACGATGATCATAAGAATGTCCTTATGTCCAGTTTCCACTCTCTTTAAACCAGTGCCCTCAGTTCAACGTGTTTCTGTGTGGAGATCAGTAAATCTTCTTCGCTTTTTGTATCAGTGTGCTTGTTATTCTTGGATTCATCGTCAGGAATGTGGCCACCTGCTTAGTCAGTAATGAGGTGTGTGCGTGTGTTTTCCAACAGTCGATTAACACGCTGAGATCCATGACTATGAAATATTAAGGCCACTTGTTCTTAGGGCTGTACAATCGACAGGAACTAGAAGAGAAAAGAAGAAAGAAAATTTGCTTCTTCTACAAACTGAAATAAGCACCGAAAACAAACAACATATAAGACGGAAGAACAAGATGTTCTCACTGTAGGTCAGGGGTGTCAAACATAAGGTTTGGGGGACAGAATGAGCCTGGTAAAGACTCCAAACTGGCCCACTGGATGGCTTTGGATATTTATAAAGAAAGCCATAGATGTTTGGACTTAAAAATGTATTTTTACAAGTTTTACATCTTTTCCTGTGGATAAAGACCTCCACCATGGCCATTCATAACATATCAAATTAAGTAACAGATACACAACTAAATAACAAAGAAGTTCCTTTTTTCCCAATTCTGTGAATTTACAAAGATTCTGTTTTATATGTCTTGATGTATTCTCAATCATCCAGGAAAGTAAATCTCCAAAAGTTGAATCTGTTCATCTGGACGTAGCGTTTTGTGGGAGAAACGTTTCGTCGCTCATCCAAGTGACTTCTTCAGGAGACTGAAACGTTTCTCCCACAAAACGCTACGTCCAGATGAACAGATTCAACTTTTGGAGATTCTGTATTATAATTACAGGACATGTTAAGCAAGTGAGCCACACATTTCTACACATGTCCCTCTTATAATTTATGCCCAAACAGTCATGCTGACAGATTATTCTTATGTTAAGACATCTCAGGGATTGAATGTGTAGTTAAACTTCTTTCCACTAACAGAAAGGGGAGTTTTGTTGGTCCGGTCCACATCAAATAAGTCAGCTGTATGTGGGCCACAGTGTAAAATGAGTTTGACATCCACGTAGTCTGCAAACTCACCTAAGAGTTACATATGGCTCACAGAGTTGTGTCCATCTCCCCCTACAGCTGGGTGACCCCCACTAAGCTGCATCTGGGGGTCCACACAGGACACTTTCTCCTCCTCCCTCCTCTTGAGGCAGGCAGCCTTTGGGTTCAAATTACGCTCTTGAATAAAAATTTAAAAAAGATGTATTCATTAAAAACACACAAAACTGGACTTGTTAAGCTTAGAGAAATCCTTACAGATCATACACAGCAGAGTTATGAACATACAAATGGTTTATTACAGAAGAGGGATATAAAAGAGAAAAGCAAGACGTGAGAATGGAAAGTATGGCAGAAGCTGCAGGTGTCTGGCAGAAAAGCAGGGATTTACTTCCTCAGATGCTCTCCCTTTCTCTCCCCCCCCCCTTAAAAAAAAAAACAACAACACGCATGCGATAAAGGCAAAGAGAAAACTGCAATTTACACTTTCAGCAGGAACAGAAGAGAATGTCCTTTGGGTGACTACCTAGCGACTTATGTCCAGCTATGTTTGAGAGATGGCTGGCTGCCTGTTGGAATCAGATTGTTCTGAATTGGCTGACCTACCTCGCACCTGCTTCTCCAGACCCAGTATGACCTGGACAGCCTGTTGCAGGATGACCAGCTTGGTCTGGGCCTTGTCGCTCTGCAGGTGGACCTGACACATCCTGCCCAGCTCTCTGAAGGCTTCGTTTATGTCACGAACACGCACTCTCTCCCTAGCGTTGTTAGCAAGGCGGCGCTCACGCTCCCTCTGCTCCTTCTCCTCAGCAGTCAGGTTCTCATCGGTCACCGAGACAAGGCTGCAGCTGGGAGGACAGGTGGGGGGTTGGAGGGGCTGGTTAACAAACCCAAATCACAACCCTCACTGAACCTAGGCAAGGTGGTCTCACTAAAATTCCAGTTAGACTGGTTTTAAAAAAAATTTAAGCTAATTTCCTGTTACCAGGAAAAATTTGACGCACTAACTGCAAACTCCCACAAAGAGACCAATTAAACGTCCAATGAAGATCTCAGCGGAGCTGTACTGCAGGAGTGTGCGCGCATGGGCACATAAAATCTGCTTGAGTTAAAATCACTTAAGGTTTTAGGTTGAAGACTCAACACTCAGGGACTTCAAGCCTGAACTGGATCAAAATGCAACAGCTGACCAGCATCACCAGTTTTTAGGGTGTTTTTAGGGTACCTAATCACCAAAAAAAAGCTTTCGGTCATTTGGGTCCAGGGTGGAAGTTGAGGGGATTATTGTGACTGTCCAGCAGAATGAGAGAAGTTATGGCAAGTGAGACAGAAAAGGAGAGAGAGGAAGCAACACCCTGTGCCGAAATGCACTACGCAGAAAGACACAGAAGAAACACACAATGAGATACACTGAAGGTGTCATGTTAAATACATCAGCAGCGGGAGATGTATTTATCGGAATGAGAGGAAGAGTAGGTCGCGGTTGGCATCTGTAAAGAAAATAAAAGGGGAGGGGAGAATGACTGGCGAAACGATTCCTTTTTATTTTACACAGTAAAGCAAAGCTAGAGACTTAAATGCTTGAAAGAGCAACACACGCAGCACAAAAACAGTGCTACAAAGGTGGGTTAATACACAGCACAGAGCCCTGCTTGCATGCTGTAAAGGACACTGTGAGAGATTAAAGACATTAAAATGCTGAAATAACTTAATAGGTGAATAAAAGCATAATGAGACAATAGCAAAAAAAAAAAAAAAAAAAAAAAAAAAAAAAAAGCAGACAAAAGTTGTTAATGTTGTCCAAAAATGAAGCAGACAGACATGTAAGCACTTTCTCTGAAACAAGCAACTAGCTTTGAGGCTTTGCAGAACACACAGCAGTCCTGTGTGTGTTACAGGAAAATTAAACTTTTACGATTTATTGGAGAATGGGCTTGTCTTAAAAACAGCCAGACAGCTTGACTTGCTACTCACATGTCCTTTCTTATTGGCCATTTTAGGAAATGGTGCATAAAGACTAACGTTTAAAACCAGTCGGTATGTTTAAGACTGTGGATGGAGTAACAACCATCCCAACAAGATGGCTTTAATATTAGAATAGTAGGACATGAAGCTGGAAAGTGAAGCCATATGGATGTTTTATTTTATAAAGATGCCCTTCCCCTCCACTTCCTTCCTCCTTGGACACCCACTGACCTCGAACTTGCTGCTCCAGGTTGAGTATAATGTTAACAGCCTGTTGCAGTATGATCAGTTTGGTTTGTGGTTTCTCATTGTTCAGATGGAGCTGACACATGCGGCCCAGCTCCTTAAAAGCCTCGTTGATGTCCCGCACACGTAGCCGTTCGCGGGTGTTGTTTGCCAACCTCCGCACTTTCTCCCGCTCAGCCTTAATCTCCACTGGTAGATCTTCATCGTCATCCTCCTCATCCAGACTAGTGAGGAGTCATGGTAGAGGAGGAGGTAGGAAACAACAGTATGGGTACAGTTCACTTGTTGTACATCTGATATAAGACACTATCGCTAAAGCTAAAAAGCTTTACCAGTAAGTAACAACTAGACTGAGTCCCTGTCAAATTTACAATACAGAGTGAGATTTAACAAACAGGATTACATGCATTAATAAAAATAAGGTTTAAGATTCTGTGCACCTTGTTCGAGAGCGGTTCTTCATTTCTTTTTTCTCATCTTCCGACTTGTCTGTCATGGAGCAGTTCTCATCGTCGTCCTTCAGCTCTTGTTTGATACCAGCGGCGGGGCGATTTATGTTACCAGGTAGGCCTACACACAGTCCAGAAACAAAAGTTACTGAGGAACAATATTTTTATAAAACACTGAAAGAAACAATACACAGTCAAAAAGAGGTGTAGTATTTGATTGATTGATTGAATCTTTATTTTGAACATGTTGAAAAAGTACAACAAAATAGAATTAAAAGAGACAAATGAACAAAGCAAAACAAAAGGAAAACGAGCAACCACAACTCCAAATAACGTTCATGTTCAAAAAGGAGCAGGAAGAAGCATAAGCTTATTTAATCCCACCCCTTTTCCACTATCTAGTATCAATAGAATACCTCCTTGCAATTACATTATATGTTATGTGTAATTTTTTTTTTTTAATATATATATACATATATGTTTCTATCTATCCATACATACGTATATACACATACGCACATATACACATTTTCAATAACCCCATTAACACCTCAAGGATACACAACCTACAAATATATATATATACCCATACCAGCATACCCGTGCACCCGCACACACATGAAAATGTTAGACAAGAACACCCTATCAAATCTCTACCTTTTCCCTGTACCCTGTAAAAACCATATCCTTAAACCGCTTTTTAAACTGCGCCATGCTTGGACATTGCTTCATATCTTTACTTAGTCTGTTCCACAGCTTCACTCCACACACAGAGATGCAAAAACTTTTTAATGTTGTACGGATACGAGGATGTTTTAAATTTAATTCCCCTCAAATTGTATCCCCGTTCCCTTTTAGAAAACATTTTTAGAATATTGTCAGGAAGCAGGTTATTTATTGCTTTATATATAATTTGTGCAGTGAGAAAATGAACCAGATCTGTGAATTTTAGAATTTTTGATTTTAAGAATAGTGGATTTGTATGATCTCTGTAACCAGTTTTATGGATTATCCTTATGGCCCTTTTTTGTAATATAAAGATTGATGATAGCGAACATTTGTAAGTATTGCCCCAAACCTCTGCACAGTAATTCAAATACGGTGCAATCAGGGAACAATAGAGAATGTGGAGTGATTTGTGGTCCAGAATGTGTTTTACTTTACTCAAGATTGAGACACTTCTTGAAATTTTGTTATGTATATGATTTATATGAGACTTCCAGTTTAATTTATCATCTATAATCACACCAAGAAACTTATGTTCAAGTACTCTTTCAATTTCCACACCATCTAAATGAATCTGCACTTGTGCATTTCTAAGGGAATTCCCAAATAAGATAATTTTAGTTTTACTTAGATTTAGCGATAGTTTGTTCCTGTTAAACCATTTTTTAATTTTGCACATTTCTGAAGTAATTGTATCCAGCAGCTCCTTTAGATTCCCCCCAGAACAAAAAATATTTGTGTCATCTGCAAATAATACTAATTTTAATATATCAGATGCCTTACAAATATCATTTATATAAATAATAAATAATTTTGGACCCAGTACAGAGCCTTGTGGAACACCACAAGCAATGTCCAAGCATGATGAGGAATGGACACCCAGCTTCACAAATTGTTTCCTGTCACTTAAATAATTTTTCACCCATTGCAGTACAACCCCCCTGATCCCGTACCGTTCCAGTTTATTAATTAATATGTCATGATTGATTGTGTCGAATGCTTTCTTGAGATCCAGAAATACTCCAGCTGCATACTGTTTCTGATCTATAGCATTTGTAATCTCCTCAATTGATTCGATTAATGCCAGAGATGTTGATCTTTTTGATCTGAATCCATATTGACTGTCAGAGAGTAATTTATATTTATCTAAGAATTTGTCTAATCGTTTATTAAACAGGTTTTCTAGGATTTTGGAGAATTGTGGTAGTAAAGAAACAGGCCTGTAATTTGTGAAGTGGCGTCTATCCCCGGTTTTATACAGCGGCACAACTTTAGCTATTTTCATTTTGTTTGGCAGTATTAGAAGACATGCTGTACAAAACAGGAAGACACCATGAAAAGAAAGTCGCACCTGTAAAGCCTTCATGCTGAGAGCCTGGTGGCACAGATGCAGAGCCATGGTGCCCATGCAAAAGTCCCCCACTAGATGGCAGACTAGCAGAGTCCTCGTGGTGACCAGACACCTTGAAACAGAAATTAATCTTAATACTGGCATAACAGTAGCAAAAATGGGCATACCACTTTCGCTATGTACTTTGGAATTAAACTAAAATATTACATTTCTTCAGCTTTTCTTTCACACTATTCATGAATCTCACCATTCCCTGCAGGCGACTGGGAAGTCCGGCTGCACTGCCAGCGGTAACCAACAAGCCTGGCGGTAACCCTAAGCCCGACTGCAGCAGGCCATGAATTTCAGCAAGTCCTGGCCCGCTAGCGTGACGCTGAAGAACATTGATGGCTTCATCCAGGTGGTCCTCCATTTTACTCTGTAACAGAGAAAGAAGAACAGTGGAATGATGAGGCAAGACGAGGCATAAAGGGTTGTACAACTCTAATCTCTGACAAAAATGAAGAGTGAAAAACCTACTCACCATAGACTGAATTCCCCCATCAAAGTTAGGTGAAGGTGTGGCCTGACCAGAGGATCGAGTCCACTGGGATGCAGAGCCTGAGAAACAAAAATCACAAGGTTATTCAGAAAAAAAGCCCTACAATTTGTAGTAGTCAGCGGGAAGTTTTCTCTCTTATTATTGATGCACCTGGGGTCCTTTAAAGTAAGTAACGAGTAACAGTCTCCATACAATGTTTAGCTACATGTTATGCTTGTCTTGCATAAAGGCCTATTAGGTTTACCTTTAGAGATATTCATATGTAGAGAAAATATTTTGCATCACTGTGCAAACAGTCGTGTCCTCATGCTAAAGTTTTATCCTGTCTTAGATGGTTATGTTCTCTTTTCTGTTAACATCAGGAAATATGTTCGTATACTCTTGAAAACGGGACAAAAAAAAAAAAAAAAAAAAAAAGAAAAGAAAAGAAAAAAGCAGTGACGCATTGAACACATTCCTTGCAGCTTTGGCCTTTCAGTCGAAGGTTAACGCTGATCTTTCCCGAGTTCAATGCGCAACATGAAAACAACGTTGAACACAAGAACAGGAAGTCCTGATACGCCCCTACACAGCCCCGATTTCAACACCACTGAGCCAGTATGCGACTGAAGACGCAGCTTAAATCTGCAGTATAACTGTGGCAAGTTCGCAAGATGCTTCAACAACCTAGATGCAAAGCATCACATACAAAGAGATTTTTGCACAATACATACGTTTGATTTCATTTAGCACGTGTTTAGTGACTCAAAGCTAAATTATCAAAGTCAACTTGTTTAGCATCTTCTTTACCTTCTCCAACTGTGTTTATCATCATGGTGAATGTCGTTAATCAGGCTTTTAAATATTCTAGTATTTGTTCTCCACAACGAGCCATGATGCAGACATGCAGATAGGAACAGACCCATAGGTCCAAAATTGAAGTTCTGTTAACGTCACTGTCATGTGACAGTGGCCAAGTGAAAATAACATGCATACTTAAGATTGCATTTCATATGTTAGGTTTTTAAGTTGTGTGCCACTTAAACTACTTTTGTTGTTAGATTTTTCATTTTTGCCCACTAAAGTTGTTTTGGGTTATTCCCAAGAGGAAATTTTTTTACTTGTCTAATGTAAATACAATTATAACTCATTTGATGTTTACATTTTATTGCATTATTCTCACTTCTATCTATACTGTAGAACCAATTTGCAAGTTACATAGTTTAATTTGACAACTAGTCCCAAAAAGCACTATTAGCTAAAATGTTGATCCATAACATGTACTGCTACCCACTAGGAATGCAAAAGCCACCATCCCCACCTTTTTCCGCCTCCATAACGTCAGACTGCTGAACAAACAACAAGCACGATCTGAACTCACTGTTCAAACAGTTGTTAATTTTAACAACATGGCTCATGTGTAATATCGTCTCTTAAGTGTAATGGCCAATAACAGATCGCAGTTCACCATGGTTATTATTAGTCATTTAAGTGCAATCTATGTTTAAATGGCCAAAATTCAAAAGAAATGCAGACATTTCTAGTGAATAAGGTAACACAGACTCACTGCCTTCACTGTAAGTGGACCAATCATGTTCATTGTCATGTGTGGCCAACCATCCACTGCTGAGAAACTGAGAAAAACCGGGCTGTAATTTTCTGAAACTCAACACGTGAAACTGCTGTAATGTGAAAGAGACATCAAGTAAATGTGAAGATATAGATACAATAGATATGGAATGGTATTGAGTATAAACTTATTAAAATTTTCAAAGAAATTTCTCTGTCCAATATAATCTAATACGTATCACTTTTATTACTTTGCTTCTTAATTCAACAGAAGTGTTGATGAATTAGGTGGTGATGAGCTCATGCATGGACTGAACGCATATACAAATAAGGAAGCGACCCACCCTCTTTTTATTTTTACGGTATTTTCCCTTCCTCTCTCATAAGCTATATTTGGCTGGTGTATGTGTGTGAGAAAGATCAAGTGAAGGTTAAGCTGTGAATGGGGTAGTTATATCACCCCAATTACAGTACGTCCAGAGAAAATATCCCTGTTTGTGGCAGAAACACCTGCATTTACAGCAAGGGTTTAATAAAATATGAAAAAAATAGTGTTAAGGGTTTGGTGAATAACTGAACCATTCCTTACTACCAACGCGCAGCCAAATCTGATGACCTAAATGTCAAGATAATCTTGGATGCCAAACTTATCTCAGTTCTATGTTTGTACAGTGCCAATGCAAGAAAAAGGCCTTCATGAACTCAATGACACGTGGCAAAAGTTCACGAGCTAAGATTACTCCCATCTATGTTTCTAACTTGAACTGGTAATCAACAGTACTCCACATTAAAAAAGTCCAGCAGGTCACAAGATATATCCAAGGTAGCATTTTAGTTTTCCATGTAATGTAAGAAATGAGAAGTATTGGAATCTATTGACGGCACTGAAACAGTTCATGGCTTAACTTAACACAAGAAAGTTAACATCCCTTTTTACACAAAATTAAAGGCTTGAACAATATGCATTACTTCCATGTTTAACCCAACAGATGGAGTTGCACTGTCACTTTAAACTGTTCATGCATCGCCATAGTGAAAACAACAGGTTTTTCAAAGTATGTATCATGGCCTTGCGGGGTAGCACAGGAAAGAACAAATACATGGTTTGAACAAACAAAGCTACAAAACAGCCAGCTGAGGCCCAGCTGACCTTGAGGCCTCAGGATTAAAGGACTACAGTCACTGACTTACCTGATAAAGCCTGAGGAGAGCCAGAGGGAGTTGAAGGGGACGGAGGGAAAGTGTTGCTGTTTGGGTCTGAAGGATAGATCTGGACACAGAATTTTGTTTTTTTAATTTACTGAAATGCAATATAATAATTTATATGTATTATAAAACAGAGCAATCATGTTTAATATTTAAAACTATGTGATTATAATATGTTGTTCCTTACAGATGCCAAAGCTTTTCCAATCTCGTCACCTGAACTTCCGGGTATCGCACCCCGATTTGCTAAATGGAGGGGGGAGCGGAGTAATAATCATCAATTAGGATAGCAGATAATTTAAATTAAGACAACACCAGCATTTTTCAAAAATAAAATAAAAGAGCACACATTAAAGGATTTACCCATAATGGTTTCGCTGCCAGTGATGGGGGGTGTGTGGCTGGGGACTCCAAAGCTGCTGGAGCCAGAGTGGAAGCCAGCAGGATGAGCCCCGCTCACTTCACTGGCATGCAGGGGGTAATTTTGAGGAGCGAGGGGCAGTGGCTGCCGTTTCTTGAAAGCAAACACACAAAACCATTTAAAAAGAGAAGCAGACAGAAGCTCCTAATGATGCATTTGTCTCAATGTGTATTGTTGACCTCATCAACAAACCTAAGTGTGACTGCAGAGCTTACCAGTCTGTCTTGGGGGTTGATGGCAGTAAAGGGACCATGCTGGCTCAGATGGGGGGAGTTGCCCAGCATGGCAGAATAACCAGGCTGAACCATCGACCCGGCAGAGCCCCATGGGTCGGAGGGCGGGTGGAGGCCTTCTGTCAGGGGACATCCAGCAGAGTGAGGGGGGGGAAGCAAGAAGGGCGAGAGAAAACCAGCCACAAGAGATAAAAGGACAATGAAGGCTACATATGAGACATGTCACATTACTGTGATCACTTCATTCAACCGTGATGCACCATTCAACACCCCGGCACCACAGCGTGTTTACTGGCATACAGTGACAGCATCTACAGTTCATCTGGACATCCAGACGAATATAGCAGACAACTAATTTCCCTGCTGTAAAAGCTATGAAGGAAAATAAAGGATATTTGTTTTCTACATAGGTGAGCGATTCACCTCTCAGTTCACAAAAACCTTATGAAAGTGTTTAGGTCAGGCTGAACTTTTCAACTCAACACAAAGAAAGGGGGGGGGGGGGGGGGGGGGGGATTTCAAAACATGTTGTTTCAACTGACCTTGCATGAAGAATGGTGGTGGGTAGACGTTTCCTGTCTTGGAGCCTGTGTAGCAAGCATTGTCTCTGTTAAAATCCTCCCCTGAGGCTGATGTATAAACCTACCAAAAAAACAAAAACAAAACAAAAACACAGCTTAGCTCAATCCTTGAATGCTCAGTGTGATAAAGCTAAGTAACTGCTAAATTATATGGTGACTTGTTGCAAGCATGGCATGCAGTAACTTAATTTACATTTGTCTTAAAACACTTAAAGTGGGTTTGCTCAAACTTCATCTGGAAAATTCTCTGAACATAATTCTGTAGATAAGCAAAACTATGTTCTTAAAAATAACTTTGTCTGGGGTATTTGAAACATCAAAACTGAAATAACATATGCAGTAGGTACCTGATTACAGCCCTTAAAAGTATGGGTTCAATCCAAGGTTAGAATCTATTTTTTCTATCTGGTTTTACTACTTAAATTGAATAAACAGAGGATTACAACATTTTTACAGGCATGAGCACAGAGCGGTGTGTGTACTGAATGAATCATGCCGGCACTTTTATGGGCCCTGTCCACCATTTTTACATATTAACCTGTTAAACAGAAACATGCTGAGAATAGTTTACAGACAGGACGGGACGATGTGACCATATAATGGAAGCTTCAGCTGGATTTGGTACATGTTTATGATGGCACCTCAACTTTCTCAATCAAGGCCATTCTTTGTAAATTCAAGTATCAAACTGTGTCTGAAAGTCTCAAATCCAAATGGACTGAAGTTTTCTTCTATAATTTGATTACACAGAGAAAAGGGAGAGAAAAAAGTGGGGAGAGGAGAAGAGGGAACAGAGAGATGCACTCCTAATTACTGAACCATCTGCCGTATCCTGGATGGCGGCCAACTTCTCTGGCAGCTGGGATAGAGGGAAGGGGGAGGGAGGGAGAAAGAAAGGGGAGGGCTGTTGTTTGCGGGTGATGGCGGTGGAGGGGGAAGGAGAGAGAGCTGGCGTGGGGTGGGGTGGGGTGGGGTGGAGGGTAGAGAAAATGAGGAAATAGGGTGCCCAGAGAGGGAGAGTGGGAGGAAAAAAATGAGGAGGAGTAAGAAGCATCAAACCCCAGTATGAATTCTCTTCAGTGATCTAACGAGTATACTTGGCAGCGGGAAAGAAATGTGGTCATAAAGTAAAGGGCCTACAAATACAACACACTATAAATACATACTGCAAATGAGGGACTGGGTGAATGAGTGGCTTTTTTCCGATTCCTTTTTTTACTTGGTGGTGCAGATGCGCAGCTGTAAGAGCTGGAAGTCCTGTACTGCAGCTTTTACACTGCTCTGCAAGCCAAGGAGCGGCTTCAGATGCCAAATGGAATGTGAAAAAGGGCGTAAAGCATTAAAACATGGGCTCGCATGGAGTGAATGCAAGGGCTGAGATACAGTATGGGGCTGAAGTATGGATGAAGTACTCACAGAGGAGGGCAGGCCAGGGGGCACCTTCCTGATCTTTTTTGCCTGTGATTCTGTGGGGAGGCAGACAGGAGGGGAAATCATATCAGCCAGCTTACACAAAAAGACCTTATTGCACAATCGAAGATTCTTCCTGCCGAATTGATCCATCAATCTGCATTTGTTACTGCTCATTAATGTCTAATCTAAAGATAATGAAGGTGATGTTATTGGCCAATTTTCTTCCCTGGGAGCTCAGGATTTTCATTTTCTCTCACTAAGAAGAAGTGAGATTTTTCAGACACTTTTTAAAAACCTCAACAGGAGAAGTGATTGTACACACAACCTTAAAATAGATCAGAACAAGACGATAAATGTGACAGAAGATTCGGTTTCTAAGCGTTCAACACCCTGCCTGAAATAATGATTTGCACTATTACCTATGGGGTCCTGTGAGGGTCTCCTCCGAGGGTTGCTCCCTGTATAGGAGGGATAAAACTGAGAGTTTGGCTTCGTGCCAGATGGAGAGAGGGCATCAGGACTGGGTATGGGTATCTCACTGGTCATGAAGCCCGGCTACAGAGTGCAAAATATGAGACGTAAATTAAAAAGAAAGAAAGAAAACTGACCAAGAGTCAAAATTTGTGAAAAGAAGCTTCAGCGAATGGGGATAAAGCACCATTCAAATTTATTTACCTGCATTCCAAGTGACGAGTATGGTCCTCGTTCTGCCTTCCCTGTTGAGGGGAAATTACATGAAATCAGGTTAAGGTTCTAAAAATGTAGAGGGTATTTTTACGTTAAATTACACACTGTCTATCCCCTTTTCTCTATTTGTATGTGAGTATATATGAAGACTTGCGGTATTTATGGCCGCGGACAGCAAAAAGAAAAAAGACAAATTGGCCCATTATAAATGCTTCGGGGGCAATTGTGCTCACAAACACCCCCCTCCTTTGCCAGTTAACAGAGGGGAGCTATAGGCCAATGTAATCCCAAGGGACAGCCTTGTTTGTGCATGGGTGCCCTTTACACTCCGCACCCCTCCCACACTGAACACACAAACAAACCCTTCCTCCACATCCTCCCCACTACCCTACTCACACTTCATCCATTAAAAACCTTTTGCCTTAAACTGATATGTTAGTGTCCAACCTAAGAATAGCTGCTCTGTCCCCCAAACAACTCCTCGTTCTGATTCAGTCACACTACCCATTCATATAAACTTGTGTTTTTCCAGTCAGTGTTCTTCCATAATTAAGTACGATTATTATCATCATCATGATCATCAACATTTGCCTCACACTTCCCCGACTGTCTTTGGTTTGTAAAATGGACAATGTGAAAGTTGTGGTGTCCACGCTTCAATGCCTTATTCAGTTTAGTTAACAAGTCCTTACCAACGATCCCTGATTCAAATATGGGAGCAGAAGCCATGGCCTCTTGTTCACTGTAAAGGCCTTCTTCTCCATAACCCTGAGGGAAAGAAAACAAAAGGTATTAGGAATAGAAACACAAATAAATAAAGACCAAAGCTACCATATAAGAAAATAAACTCCTGCAGATAAAAGTAGAGTATTCTGCGAAAGTATTTCAAGCTCCCAGCTCATGGGCCTAAGAAAGACCCCTTGCTGGGCCTAAAGATTTGAGAATTTTTGTTTATTTTTTCAATCTCAGATAAAAGCTGATGCAGCTTATGAGTCTACTGCTACTCTCAAGCTTAACAGCTTCACTGCTAGAAACCCTGAATACAGTTCTACAGCACTGTAGAGTACTCCAGTACTGTTGTACTGACCTTTTATAAGGTGTGAAAAAAGTCATAAAAAGCTTCAGAATTAATATGTAACACCATGCTGGACTTTACAGATCAGTTCTGACATCGTTTAAATTCACTTAATTTAGGCTGTTCACATTATTGAGAACGGCAGGAACCTGGGCTGTAACATTAAGGGTTTTTTTTTTTTTTCTTAATGCAATAAGTGAAAATGAGCCATACCCTTCCCTGGTTGAAAGATGGACTGTTTTGTTCCCCTGTTCCCCAGGGACTGGACCCATTCCTCTCATCTATACCTGCAAGACAAAGCACTGGGTTAGCTATTAGCCACTAAATTCTTGTCACAGGTTTACAGTGTCACTTTGCAAAGAAATGTCTAACTGGCGAACTTGCTTTGATACAAGTTTTTCAGGCAGCTCAAAGTAACCTCCGCCGAGGAGCTTCACTTCGCAGCTCACACAGAGACAGCATAGTGACAGTGCTGTCACATAGCGTGGATATGAGCTGTAGGAAGTTTGAATAATTAACACCCAGTGTGAGGCTCCCAGAATCATCTTCGACATTCTTCATTCTCCCACTCCACTCTTTTACATTTTCCATGGCAACAGTCATTCATAGCTCATCTATTCTCACCCACTTGGCCTACACCTTCGTCTTAACACAGACTCAAGGTCTCAATCTTGCACAAATTGCACAAGTCATCCCTGGCCGGAGCACCTCAGCGTTCAAAGAGGTGAATGTGTTTGAAAGGGGTGATTTTAAGGATTGGTGAAGCAGAAATTCCTGCCTGTCCCCTTGCTCTCAATCTCCTCTCGTACCGCAACACGGCATCTCTGGGGGGGGGAAGCTGAAGCTTAATTGCGTACTGATTTACATAATTGTGCATATTAATGAAGCACAGGTCTATGAATATTCATATTTTTGTTTTGTTGTCTAATTAAAAAGCGGAGGGGGGAGAGGGGGGCTAGAATCATGACAGGATCAGCAGTACGGCAGAGTGATGGGTCCACTTTGCCGAGAGCTGCTAGATTGCTGTGACAACTGTGATCTATACAAACAGCAGCAGCAGAATAGGAGATGAAGGAGAAAATGTCTTGTCCCCTCTCTATGGCTGGCTGTCACTCTTCATGTCAATCAAAGATGATAAAGAAAATGTGTAAAAGAATTACTATTGCTGTAAATCATCAGTGTCCACAATAGAGAAGAAAAGGCTTCAATTCAGTGTTTTCTATTTTACACTGTTGTGGATAACAAGTGCATTTCTGAAAATATTTTTTAAAAATGAAATAAATACACTGCAACTATTTAAAGAATCAAATTTCCACTTCACGGATTCAGCATATTAGAATGAAATGTGGCTTTACAGAGCAGTGGAGTATTTCAGCTGCTTTATTTGACCGATCGACATGAATACTGCACATTCAGAATCACGCACCACACCTATCTCGCTAATTAGCAGGACATTAATACGTGGCACCTACTCTTCTTCGACAGGAATAGAAATAGCAAGGTAGAAGAAAGAGAAACCTGATTTGTAATGGTCAATCTACAATCTTTATTTTTTTTCGATGGTATTATTTACCAAGTGGTCTGTTTTTCCACACTGCCGCATTGCTTTAACAAAAAAACAAAACTACTTTAATGTGTTGTCCATGCTTTCCTACTCTTACTAATTTAGGCAAAAGAGTGATTGATAGTGACACAATTTAAATAAAATTCACTGGACCATTGTGTATCTCAGAGGTTCAGCTTATTTTGTTAACCTAAAAACTGCTTGGCAGACAAAGAACAGCTGCGAACTGATTTTGAAAACAGATTTCCTGGACTGTGAATATACTCAGCCACTTATTCAGCTATTTGTGCAAGTTGACATTTTACATTTGCTTTGTCAAATTGCATTTCATCAACTATATATAACTGTGTTTTAATTAAGCTACATGTTATAAGTTGTGTTTAACTTTTAATTTTTAGCTGCTGTAATGACGTTCATGACGTTATGTTCTTTTTAATTTGTTTACACTTTCATCAAACTTTGATATCCAATTTAGCTCGATGTATATTTCATGTTTTTGTTATTGTTAAGGCTCTAATCAACCCCACCGCGTTGTGACGGGTGAGGTTAATTAGTGCTGTGCTTTTGAAAGTATTAATTTACACTAGGGATGCACCGATACCACTTTTTTGGAAACGAGTACGAGTACGAGTACTTGCATTTCAGTACTCGCCGATACCGATACAGAGTACTTAATAAAAACATGATTTAAATTTACAGGTAACAGCTTTAGTCCTATAATTTAACAAAAAACAAACAAACAAGGGACTAGTTTGGAATTAAGAACATTTATTTAAAATGAAAAGCATGTTGTATGCAACATATTACAGAATAAATAATTATAAAAAACAAAATTTTATTTTAAATTTGTTCGTCTGTTTCTCTGTTTAGAAGTCTCACTAGCACAGTCACAGCTGGGATTACATCAGAGGCTAGTGCGTCGTAGCTGCTCACTTTTTTAGTTGGTTCCTCAAAGGGGGCGAGGATGGCAACAGTCGTCTCCATAAGAGCCCATTGGTGAGCGGTGAGATAGTCAGTGGGGGACTGGAGCATGTAATACGTGCTGTTCCAGCGCGTCGGTACGTCCTGCTGCAGTCTCTTTATTGGCTGGTTGAGCTGTCCCTGAATGTCCTCGAGGCGGGAGTAGGCTAAGGCGGAATGTTTAAAATGCCCAACTATTTTCTGTCCCACTGCTATAGCATCAGCTATGCTCCTCTGTGCTAATAAGCATGGGTAAATAAGCGTGGGTAAACTCTTTGTACTCGTTGTCGTGTTTTTGGTGCTTGATTAAATTGCTTGTGTTAAATGCGCTACCTTTTGAGCCTCCTCTGGACAATTTCGCTGAGCACAATTTGCAGTCCACCTTTGTTTTTGCGTCTTCGTTCACTTTGAAATAGTTCCACACGGCTGACTTGTCTCGCCTCCCCTTCTCCCCGCTCTGAGCTGCAGCCGGGGCCTGGGGGCGGGCACTCGGGGCCTGTGATTAACCCCTTACATGCCGCTCAAACATAGACAGGTCTCAGACCGCGGTATCGGTCCCCGGTATCGGGGGACTTTTAACGAGTACGAGTACTTTAGAAAATGTGGTATCGAGGCCGATACCCGATACCAGTATCGGTATCGGTGCATCCCTAATTTACACTGTCACTGTTGCCATGTTTGTCCATAAATGCTGCAACTAAACAGGAGGCAACGCTCATTTCACACTCTCTCTATGTAACGTACATACTAATATTTCTACACATCTCTGCAGCAAAAACAAAACAAAACCCCACAAACATTTAGGATCATGTGACCATATGTTCAACAAAATCCATGTGGAGAAACTGTGGTTTAGACTGTGCTAGAAGACCTTCTAGCAAGATAACTAAAACCTCTCATGGGGTTTGATTTTCAGAAACCTCTAGAAATCCTGTCATTTTAGAAGACCTGTGTAAGGTAGCTGTCCTTCTAGGCACTTACTGGGATTAACACATGTTGTAATTGATGGTAAAAGCAAATTTAACAGCATCAGGTGATGATGTCAAGAGTCAAAAGTAAAAAAAAAAAAAAAAAAAAATCAATGAAAAAAAAATCAATAAATTAAAACGTAAATAAATGCACCTTTTTTATTAAAAAAAAAAAAAAGAAAAAGAAAAGAAAAGAAGAAGAAATGCTACCTTTTCAAAACAGCTTGATTTTTGTTCCTGCCACGCTGCTGCTTCCCAATGGTTTTCTCCAACCTCAGCATATTATGCAAAACACACACCTGTCCTGATTTTTGCCACTATATAGTAAGTAAAAGGTTTGTGACCTGATATTTACAGGGCATTACATAATTTAATTATGCAAGTTAATATAACTTACTAAAAACCAGAATCAGTCCCCCAATTAAACATTTTAGAGAAGTTATTTAAAAAGTAATCAAATCTGTTGCACTGCTTTGATGAAGTAATTCAAATAGTGACATTACTTATTATAATGAACTACTACCATTTCAAAAGAATTTTACTATCAATGCAATAAAAATGAATGAAATTAATCTGATTCAGAAAAACTGTGATGTCTGGTTATTTTCTCAAATGTATATCATCTTGTTTTCATGCGGGATTCTTGTGTCATTTCATATGGACAGATAAATCTGTGTACTTACTCTATATTTAAAGGAATTCAACAGTCATAACCCTGTTTAAATATGTAAAAACCACAGAATGTGACCCTCTCTCTGACAAAAGCACATACTGGATGTATTTCTATTCTCCTCCTCACTACCTCCAACAGCGCTTTCATGTTTCTGACAAATCATTTTTTTGTAATGTGTTACTCATCTACATCCTCCTTTTCGGAAATTATGCTCATCCAGCTCTATAGGAAAATTTAGAGTGCTTTAACAGATAAAAATGATCAAACTGCCAACACTGCAAGAAACCTCATCATACATAAACATCCACAGGATTTTGAGCAATTGTGTGGCTACGAATTAAAAAAAAAAAAAGGACAAAATTATATAGCTCTCTACAGACCACATTTCCGCTAACGCCATTTGAAGTGCTACAATCGTGAGAAAATAATGAGTAGCGCGCTATTCAGACAAATTACCACAACTGGAAAGAGAAAACGAAGAGAAGGGTGAGTAACATCAGACAAAGTCTCTGGAGAACCCCAATGCACTTCTCCTCCCAGCATGCAACGCCCCTTTAAGCATGGCTAGTCTATAATTACACAGGAAGAAAGACACTGGAAACAGACAGCCAGCCTGAGTCATAGGCTTCATGAGCAAAACCCAGGCACATACATTGACCAAACTTGCAGACATGTCTTCGTTTTTACAGGAACACTGCCCCAGGCACCTATAACTGAGTGCGCCATTTGTCTACACAACTTCTTCCTTCCCTCGGCAAAGTGAGTCACACAGACACAAAGCATGATGTCAGATAAATCTCAAGAGAGTGAACACTGTTAATGAAATACTGAACAATGTACAATAGCAAAGCTCTGACTGTTTTTAAGCTGTGAGCCACCGACAACTTCTCAAACACAACACAATCCACCCTATCCCACTACCATATAGTGCTTTGATAACATTAAAATGTCTTCTGAAACCAGGTGATGTTTTGGGGTTTTTTTAAACAATTTTAACAGCAATATGTGCCAGGGATTAAAATGTTAAAGATCAAATCTGCTTCCCACTCTGTGGCACCTGGAATAGCCTCCAAGTTGGATAAGTGGGTAAGAAAATGTACTGGCAGATGGATGGATTTAACTTGTGACTTTCAGTATCTGAGAATCACGAACACGTTTGAAAAATGAAACATTTCATGCAAATTTTTTTTACCTCCTTCTCTTCTGCATTTCTCTCCAAAGTTTAAAAATATATTTTAGGATTCTCAGTTTCCAGCAACCAAAAAAATGAAAGTGCACTGAGAAAAAAAAATGAGTGAAAGGGCTTTAACGGACATAAGACCATAGCAGACACATTATCAGTGTTGAAGCATCTAAAAAGGGAGGCTCCCCACAGCCCCACATGTTAAACTTCCACATACCCCAAACCTAAATCAGACTGGGGGGGAAAAGGCATCTAACGAACTCCATAAAGAAAACAAACAGCAGCTGCTCCACACAAAAGAACAGTCTGAGTAAGCTGGGTTGCAAAAGAAATCATATTTAGTTGTACTGTTAAGTTTTAAACAGCACTACTACTAATGATACTGCTTATTGGCTGGGTGTTTTACCAGTACCTTTTTTGTTTTGGAGTTTTATTTTCTTATCTCAACTGTACAAATCATGGATCTTATCACTGAATCTGCTTAAGCTCTAAGTGCTCTGAAAACGAAACCGTGGCTATCAGAATGACAAGTGATGACATGATTATATCAGACCGAATTCAGAAACACCCAATCAGCTGCCTTCTGTTAATCATTAAGCCATGAAACCAAACACTACATACATGGGTCACTGAGAGATGAACTAAGAGCCAGGCAGATGAAAACCATGCATTCCTCATCCCTGTATATGATGCATTTAGACCATGTTTCCATAGACTGTTCATGTCCCCCACTGAACGTTTTACTTGCTGAACTTGTGTGTTTGGTACCCAGTGCTGCCACTGCTCTTTGCGCAGAACAGCTTTCTTCTGAATTAGGAATAGCATACGCCATGATTTCTCCAGTACAGAGAAGAAAAATTGTTTAGCACTGCTGCCTGTTTACTACTAGGTTTTGGTACCCATCCCTAATCCCCAAAAGTCAGAAAACAGTACAATTTAGTACTACATAAAAAAAAAGAAAAAAGAAAACAATGTAGGAAATAAAGCTTTCATTCTAAAAATGAAATGCAAGGATCTTTTAACACACTGAGATACACAAACAACAACAAAGAATGTGTCTCATTTCCTGATTAGAGGAAACAATCAATCTGCGCAACAGTATTTTGGCCTGTTGCAGAAACATGGTCGGTTTAGTATAGGTCTCTGTGGCTAGGCTGATGGTGGCAGAACTCGTAACATCACTGACATGACACGATTTCAGGAAGTCATTTCATCGTACAAAGAAGAAGAAGAAAAAAAATAAAACACACACACACACACACACACACACACACAGCCAATTTCTCCAGAAGTCACACTCTCTTAGACTGACAAGATTTGATCAAATTTTTAAGCTTTCAAATGTGTACTTTTAAACTTTGGAACAATGTTTCCCTCTTTCTTCTAAATTTGATGCCACACTAAGCTAACTACCTAACAACAACAACAAGAACAGTATAGATCATATGATTTAACAGCAGAAAGAACATAACACTGTGCCCCAGATATACATCAGTAACCCTTTGATAGCGTCTCACAAGTTCAACCAGTGTAAGCAAAGGATATTGATTTAACCCTGTTTTTGTCATGCCAAGAATCACTATGATCAACTTGAAATCCCGTCTTTAAATTGCTAAAGTTTGTCACCTTGCTGTATCTGCTTTTAAGCCAACACTGATGTGCAACCTTGTTGATACGCTGGTTTTGCTAGGCTTTTAAGAGTGAAGCAAAGCAAAAGTAAAAACAAACTAATGTCAGGGGATAATGAAAATGAATCCTGTTATATCTCCTCTTTAGTTCTGGCCCACAAGTTAACAACTGCCTTAGCTCCATCTATGACACTGATTGTTTGCCCACTCATACTGAATGACAACTGCTGTTCCTTATCAATCAACTTGATGAAGTATATCCCAGGCAGGCCTACTGTAGGAAATACACATACAGATAAATGTTCAAAGCAATGTCATAGGCATCTCTGAGGCTCTTTTTTACACTGCAAGCAACACATGCGTCTTAATGTTGACTGCAAGTGTCCGCCTGGTGGGGTTGCTGATTGGGACAGATAATAGATCTAGGTGAAAATGAGTTATGTGGAGAAGAAAAGTAGGGTGCAAGATTGCAGGACAAGGGAATACACTTTTTCACAGACTAAGCACAGGAGATTAATTGGGCTGCTTCCACCACCCCCACCCTCTGCCTTTGTCCTTAAGTGACTGAATGGCAACAGCTGAGAAGGTGAGGATGAGGAAGTGTAAGGGAGATGATGTTTGTTCTGCATAATGTAAAATAAGATGACAATTGTTCCTGAAGTTCTCTCAAAAAGTCTGATCGAAAAACCGTTTAGAAGAAGCAAAGGTGAGAAGGAACTGTCTCCTATTCTATTTTAATTCAAAACACAAAGAGTGTGCGAAGGTCGGATACTGAAACTGGAAGAAGCCCCTCACTGGTTCAGATTACTGTCAGGAACTACTACAGTGCATAATAACAAAAAAAACCCCAATATTTCTCACTACCTTTAGCTGAGAGAAAAGATGAGAAGGGTATCAGTTGTTCAGTATTGGCATTTATATCATTATGTCTTTAAAGGAAATTTGACCTGAAACATAAGGCTCAGAGATAAAACAAATGTCTAAAAGATTTCTTTCTTACCTGAACCTCCAAATTTAGGGCTGTTGAGAGTTGTTGGCCGGTTTTTGCCATTTGAAACCGGAAGCTCAAACATCTGAAAGAGAGGAACAACACTGTAAACAAACCACTGGAATTCAGTGTAAGACTTTCCCTCCTCATTTGTGGGAAGGATAGTTAGGCAATAATTTATACTACCCTATCCTTTATCTTATCCTGTTTAACCAGCAGGTATGACAGGCATAAAGCAATCTCCACAATGCAGCTTTGCCTGACTAACACCACAAATTAAACAGACAACAAGAGTCTCATATAAAACCTGCTCATGTACCCGCTGCAGTCCTTCAATTCCTGCTCAAACATGAATGCCATACATACTTCAATCTACTTGACAACTGTTCAAAATCTGTTATGAAAGTTAAAATCTGCCATCTGTGAGAATATGATGAATTGTATGAGATGCTCACTCAACAAGTTCAAGCAATCTCTGGAGAAATCTTACCGCGGTAAAATCCAGCAAGTCGCTGAGCTCCTTGTCTGTTTCCACTGCAGCCATTCTCTGCTGCTGATCTTCACTTGGGCTTTTCAGTCTCAGCAAGCGACTACAAGCAAAGGTAAGGAGCGTGTAAGTTTATTTTGCCTCTTTGTTAGATGGTTAACTGTTCTGACAACTGGTGCTTTCTGCAATATCTAATCCAAAAATGGAGGCGAAATGGTCCAATTATAAAAACGTTACTTATATGAATATAGTAACCAGACAAAAATATTTACTGCTTATTACACTCAGCTCATATTTCCAGGAAATGTGATCATTTAGCTCGTTCACCTGTATAAATACGGTGTCATTTTCACCGTGCCATTCATCACTCCTAATGGTTAGGATGACGTGTTATTCCCCAATTAAAAAGCTGAGACATACAGATACAAAAAAAATGTTAGGATTTTAAATAAAATGTAATCTCAATCAGCAGAAATGATGTTTGTGTTTGTGTGTGTGTGTGTGTGTGTGTAAAAATGGCTGAGGCTGATCAAAACCTCTTTTTCTCTCTCTAAAAAAATAAAGTAACATCACAAAAATTCAGATATATGGATCTGCACTACAATGTCCATATGAAATAGATTTCTCGCACTGTAGTAATGCAGGCATCGTAAAAGCACTGAGGGAAGTCAATTAAACAGTATAGTGCAACGGTAGATATACATAAGCTGCAAATTCATCTGCTCTATATTTTTACCATTCAAATGCCACAAAGCAGGCGAGATACTGACCAAGTTATGAAAATCTCAACTTGGTAGGCCACATCTAACATGAGTGACCATGGTTGGCCACAGGCCACAGTGCACTTGTTGTCAGTCAGGCACTAAACTCAAACTCCTCCCTCCCACCTCAAAACCCAACATGTTTTAAGTTTTGTTTTCACTAAAATTTACAAAGTGGTAACACACTATTTTGGAGTCCTAAACAGTACCAGCCTATATCAAAGCAAATGCAGTCTGAGTGGGAAAAACACCTTGAGAAGTATCATTTCTACACACTGTGGACAAAGTCACAAACAAAAAGAAGAAAGAAAAATAGAAGAAGAAGAAGAAGAAGAAGAAATGCCACCTGGAGGAAATCACATCTTGATTTTGCGTCAGAGATGTTGATTAAATTCAGAGTTGACTCAGAGATCATTAGCGGTAAGCAAAAGTAAAGTATGGCTACAACAAACACAAATAACAAGCCTTTAGCAATCTTTAAAAACGATTGGCGGCAGTATGACTCTGACATAAAGACATTTTCAAGTTTTAAAACTTGCCACTTTAAAATATTTTGTACCAACGTACCCATTTGTACCTAAAAGCAACCTGAAGATATTTTGTAAAATTAAACAAGCCGTAATTAATTTATTAGTCCCAGCAACAGTAGAATTTTGGGTCCTTATTTGCCAACACTAATAACAGGTTATGTTAAAAGTACATACTGCAAACAGAACACTGAAATATCTGCACAGTGTAATACTGAATAAACTTCAGGAATTTTCAAATGACGACCACTGGGAGGCTGTCCTTATGTCTACAATCTACTGGGAGTGTTACATGTCAGGGTTTTTCCTGGTTTAAAATGGGCTGTGGGGGGTGACTAGGCACATAATCACCAATGGTGTTCATCTAAAGTAAGAGTTGATACCACCTTACTTAACAGAAAGTGCATTTTTCTGTTGTTTTTCCTTCCCCTGGATTATAAAAAATAAACCTAATTTTTTTAAGTTATTAAAATTAAAAATACATATCTATATTTTAATCACAGTACTGGTGATTTTCCTTCAGAGAGATGCCAAGACCTCCTTGGTGTGCCTCAAAATGTTTTTCGTTTCTTTTATTTAGCAATAAACCTGTATGTTTCGGTTATTTTCATAGTGCACTGAGTGAAGACAGCAATAGGATAAGTAAATACTAAAATTAGCAACAAAAGACAACAACAACAACAATAAGGCTAGGGTGGGATGTACACTTGCCGGCCTTTAATATAATTTGTAATATATTTTTCATTATGATTGATCTTTTTTCAAAAAAACCCCAACAAAAACATTTCAATGCCACGACTGAAGATTGGCTTTTATTCTAAACACTACACACCAGAAAAGGGGAAAGCCAGTTAATTTTAGTTATGCATGGCAACTACAACTGCACTGCCCAACCCATTAAAATATCAGTAATTTGAATACCACTGTCATATCCATTACAGCAGACTTGGAAATACTGCGAGTTACCCTAGTACTTTGTCAACAATAGATATTAACAATAAAGCCAATAAAACCTACATTACCCCGAAGTCAAGAGAAGATGCACACTAAATCTAACAATGGTGAAAGGCCGGATAAAAACTGACACAACAGCATTATGACTTACCAGTAGGGAGAAACTGTGGGTTCAGGAACAATGCGTTGACAGTATATAATCTAGCATTTTCTCTCAGTGAGCTGAGGTCAAAATGGGGGATAAGTGCTCAGCCCCTCCTAACAAATGGAAGTTGCATACGCTTGTCTTGAGCACCCCCACCTTTGGCCTGCCCATTTAGGTGTCAAGAAAAAAAGTTTTACGGCAGAAATAGCAATGCAAGTGGTGAAACCTGGCTTCACAAGAGAGCCATCGGCGGCTCATCGCTCGGTTAAAAATCCTGCGGGCCGTTTAAAAGGACTTAAAAACCTGTTGCCTGCCCTGACGTCGAGCAGCAGAATGAGACACTGATGCACACAAAGACTTGCCCCCCCCCCTTTCCTAAAGTTTCAGATGAATGGTAAAAACTTAAATAAAACAATAAGTAATGTAAAAACGCTATAAAATAATATCGGGGGGTTAACCATAAGCGGGGAAGAGAAACTAAAGCGTTTGGCGACCTTATCGCTGCTTCTTTGCTGTGGTTAACGGTTGAGAGGCTGAAGGGGGGATGAATAATACCCAAGTAATACTTTTTTTTTACTGGGGTGTTTTTACATACGTAGTTTTGTGGTTTATATAAGTGCCCCCGGATAAATTAATAAAACTTAAAATAAATGTATAAAATTCATTTCACTAAGCGCTGGAAATGTTTAGCATTTCCCACAAGTAGAGAAAAGCAGCCAACACCGCCTGTCTGCGTTAACGCTTCACGGCGAATGTTCGCGTCCGTAAACACCTCACACTACCAGTACATACAACAAAATCCCGGAGGAGCTCACTCAGTCTGGTCATATGCTAATGTGCGTTAACGTTATAGCTATTTGAAGTGAACAAAGAAGTCTTTTTCAGCCCACACAAGCCCCCGGCACTTACTAATAACAGTGCAAGTTCGCTCGGGCCGAAAAATCCAGGACCCCGCTTTTCCCGGCTGTGGCACTAACAGCACAACTTCAACGATGCGCTAAAAACTTGGTTATTACTCCGCTAACAACGTGAGGAACCGCTTCTGTTTGAAATGCATTTGCTTGTTATGAATGTATATTAGCACGCATTTACCTGAATTTAACAATGTGACATCCAACACGGAGAAATTAGCGGCTGGAGTACAAAAAGAGGAGGAAAAAAACAAAGTTAGGGATAGGATCCTTTCCCCGTGGTCCGGACTGTGGCTTGATGAAGATGAGGAAAGAGAATATGAAGCGCTCCTCTGTCGCCTCGACTCGCTGTCGTTTTTGTCACGAAGCTGAACACACGTGTGTCCCACGAACCATAACTCTTGTGTTACTCGGTTTCTTCAGTGTTAAAGAAACTGTAACCATTTCATTTTCCAAGTAGACATTTTAACACCCTCCACATTGTCGGTTCCAATGGAATATCACTCCGCAGCGCAGCCTGCGGGAGGACACTGACGCTATAACATCAGCGGTGTCCGATTTCAGCTAAAAAGGAAAAAAAAATCGAGCCAAGCATGCTTCAGTAGCGTTGTTGTGTACTGATGCAGCGTTGGTCGTACACACCGCAAAATGTCACCTTTTCGTAGCTGCGAACGAAACAGAAAAGGATCTGAGGACCAATTTGGAGGGGGTCTATGTGTACTGGCGGATGGGGACAGCGGAAAGCCTAACAGACTAGACGAGCAGAAGATGGAACGATAATATCGGAGGGAGGACCAATAGGATGCGAGGAAGTTTTGATTGGCATGTGGGCCGTCCAAATATGTTTCAATATCGACTTCAGGGGCTGTCTCATTTTGCCTATGGGCTTTCCTGCATTTTAATTTTGTTCTCAAATAGCGCCCGAGCTACGAAAAATGATCCCGAGTGTCAAACAGTTGAGGGAGTCCATCCTCACTAAAGGTAAACATGGGTGAGAATATAATAAAGTTTGTCTTAATTGGCCATGCTGTTTGAATTCGTGGCCTAAGACGCTAAGCTGCGGGGTGACCTTGCCATTAATTAATTGCAGTTATCACATATGCGTGAAAACATTAAATATAAAATAGCATTGTCAACGTCAGCTTGGGTAAAGGTGTTATAGCGCAGGAAGTGAGAAAAAGCACGTGCATATGTACAGTAATGTGCACAAGCTATTGTGTATACAGATTACCTTATGATACCTATGAGAATATTTAAAAAATTTTAAGGTATGATAGTTTTACTTAATTTTCAGTGATATATAAAAAACTAACTAACTAAAATGTTCCTGCATGTCGAGTTCAGAAGTTGCAGGGGAAAAGGAATGGCATGGCTACTTCCTTTTGTCAAACAGAAATTACAAGTTGATAGCATGGGCCAGTGTCTAACTCACTAAAATAGCCTGGCTGGTGTTTTTCATCAGTTGTACCTTGGTGGGTATGTAAACACAACTTGTTTTGCGACTTTCTAGAGAAAACCTCAACCGGTTTGAGGGGGAAATAAAAAAAAAAAAACCCAAGTAACATCTGTGCTGGCCTTTACGAGAAAACTCATCCATCCACTTTGTGGTCTCTCTCTCTCTCACACACACACACACACACACACACACAATGCCCTGCACGCATGCAACTCAAGCACACACCTGTATGTGATTATCCATGGGACTGGTTATGTTGCTGTCTTTTAAATACACAGTCAAGGCAACATGAGGTTTTCAGTAGACCTAATATTTCTTTTCAGTGTTGCAAAAAAAACCCCAAAAATTACAACCAAATTGTTTACTTGCCCAAAGGAAATGACCATCCACGCACAGAACTGCTTTGTTAAAGACACATGCACTTAGATGGGTAAATGCAGAAAGGGCATAAACCCAGTTCTAGCTTTTTTTGTAGCATGAGCGCTCAGTCAGTGTGAGCACATCAACCTCATTGTGACAAAACCAGTTTCATGTCACAGATTCAGTGCAAAGCTCCTACAATACACCTGGGGAAAGTTGGTGCACGTATTCGCATGGAAGTGATCGTATCGCTGCTCTGTGCCAAACATCAAACGTTCTTTGGTCTGTTGCCTTTTATAAGTAGGACAAAGGGAATTGAGGAAATGCGACGTTAAAGTTGTACGGTATGGTGCAAGAAAGAAAAAAAGGGCTATATTTAGAGTGGAACTCCATTTTCCTAACCCCAAAGTGTATACCCTCCTCACCACCTACTCTTTCCTGGGCCCTTTCTTCTTCTAGTCACAGGCTCTAAGGCTTTGTAAATGGGTTACCCCCATGCAGCCACCCACGCATCAGGTACAGTATCAAAACCTGGGGCATCCTGTTATGACTTCTGGTTTCCTGTTTCCTGTAAAAAATACAGCCCCCCCCCCCCCCCCCCCTCTCCTAACACACACACAAACACAGTCTTTCATGCAGCAAACAGAGCAAAACTCTGATCAGCTGCTAACACACCATTTCAAATAGATTAGCTTGAGCTCTTGTACTTGTAATCCTGTTTCAAGAATTTGGGAAAGTATTTAGTAAAACACACACACAAAAAAAACCAAAAACCGAACATCACACTGCTGATTAGATTCACTGACAGAAGATTCATCCAGATTTTTAGTGGGATTTTTTTGTGTGACACAGCATCATAGCTGTAGCCGACTGAAATATATAAAGTGGTAGCATTTTGATGAAGTCATTACACATTTTGAGCAGCTGTCTTACACTATTATTCTCTTCTAATTTGTTTTTATTTCACATATACGTCCTCTCATTTCACATGCCACAGAGAGGAAGACGTACAAGTGTCAGGGGACCACTGAAACAGCAATAACAGCAGTGTGTGTGTGTGTGCTCGTGTGTGAACTGCAGGTCCCCATTTGCCAAAATAACACTGTTTGTGACACACACCATGCTGGCAGTGCACATCCCCCACCAAGATACCTGAGCATCTCTCAACAGGGGTCAGCCCCATCACTCTTAATGAGCAGAAATCATTCTACCTTCCTGCGGTGGCTCAAGCCTGCCATGCTGACAGCTCACCGACGGCGTGAATGGTTAATTGTCGTTGGCACACGCTCCCCTCCCCATTTTTCTGAGATGTTTGCTCGTGCTGAAACTGATTTTTAGCGCCAGCGTTTCTAGTGAGAGGTATCTTTCATGTTTTCAACTGCGACGGCCTTTTTAGTATCTGACGCAAGCTAAAAAAAAAAACTGCAATGTTTGGTAAAAGCCTTCATGCTGCACTCGTTTCCTTATTTTTGTAAGAAAGAGAGAGGAGCACAATGTCATCCTGTTCTTTTTCCTAATTTTTAGCTCATCATCCCCTCCCCCTTTCTTGCAGATTGGAATTCATTAGCAATCAAAGAGCCACTGACAAACGCCCAATCTTAATTACCCTGTCATTTGCATATTTGCATATTAATGACTGCAGACTTTGCTGTTTTTATGCTGCATTAGTCCCCCTCCCGTCAACACTTAGCCACCCCGCATACTGCAACACTGTATCGTTCTCACACCTCAGTGTCTTACATTTTAATCCTGCAAGTTGATACCCATTTAAGAGAAGGCGCTTAATCAACACTAGATAGGTTTTCATTGTCCGTGCAAAATAAGAGGGAAGGAAGGGGGGATTTTTTTTTCTTCACCTGGTAGTGGTTCAGGTCAATATCAAGCTTAAGCTTTATTCAATTATGCAAACGTTAACTTGGTAGCAGAAGTGCCCTCACAATGCATCTCTCAGCCCAGATATATTTAGATATGAAGACTACTATATCTTATACTTTATTTTTTAGTATTTGTTCAGGAGGTCCTCAGTACTATGCACCCAATATGCTTCCCCCTTCTGGTAAAACAAGTGTAAGACAGATGTGATATTTCAGTTAATGAAGCCATCATGCTTGGAAGTCACAGTGCATACCATTTATTCATCTCCAAAGCATTGTGATTTATCAAGTTTCTGAAGAATTTGCCCCAATCTATGTTTTTAAACTGGTGGTGACAGGACACAAAGTCAAAATGCCCTAACGCAGGATGCACATGGCCAATCCACATCCTGTTGTTTACATTAGAGGGTATACAAAAAAATCATAATTTGTTTAAGCTGACAATGCCCATTGAGCCATGATGGAGTTCATTCAAGGGATAAAAGCAGCCTTCTTAAAAGCAGAATCTGCCCAGGGCTGAATTTCTAGGATTTGCAAAGGAAGTCTTTTACTAAACATACAAAACCTGCAGAAGGAAAATGCAGAGATGTTTAACTTTAAAAACAAAACAAAACATAACCATATAACAGAGAGGCAACAGAGAACAGACTATTTTTAACGTTTGTAAAAACACTTTTTTATTATTTTTGGCTTTGACATGAGGGTCATGCTGTAAAGCATGAAACATTGTGCTTCACCTCAACACATCTCAAAATTTGTAGAAATCTGCCATGTTAAGAAAAGCAAGAAACTTCAGAAACATCTCAGATGTGCGCAACCTGTTCAGTAAAATAAGCTAATCCTTACATTTCTCAGTGTATTTGCATAACAGACATATAAAGAAACTCATAAGTATATTTTTCTGTAGACACACAAAGCCTAGCCATGATTGTAATAACTGGGATTGACATACTTGTACTGTAATGCTGTTTTCAAACATGCACTGCAGCCCTTAATTGGACATTACCCAGCGGAGCCGCATGTAAGGGGGACCATACAGAGTAACTGGGTGAGTATCCACACTGGATTCTTTCAACATTTTCCAGTGCATGTGTGAAAACAGCGTAAGCCTCAGAGCACTTCAGAAAATTTCAGACAAGAAAGCTGGAAAACTGCATTGGATTTAGGGGGGCTGGGGATGAAATTACAAATATTGGTTATTTCTTTTGTTCTGTTTTATGAACCTTTCCAAGTAAGTCTTTTACAATTCTATACAGTATGTGTACGATCTAATACTCTATGCTGTCAACACTTCCAACAATCATTTGTGTGTGTTGTTTAAGTGTCTATCCTGGGATGTGAATTATGTGATAAAATATCATAGAGCTGATTTGAAGATGAAGCTTTTACGGATCCACCTGAGGGAGGATGTGTCACACAAGGTGTATACAGTATATCTGAATGTACAGTTTTAGGCAGCAGTGTCTTCATGTTTTTACATAATGTCTGAGTGAATATACGTAGCTCAGTCTGCAGTGCGTGTGGGAGTGCTGGGTTGGTTCATTCCCATTGTTTTACAAAGCCACCCAGCGAAATCCACCTCCTCTGCTTCAGACCGCTTGATAAATGTGTGGTTCTGAAAAAGCACAAATATTAACAACACACTAACTCAGCTGACTAAATATATAGTTGCTATCAAGTTAAACAGCACTGCCGGTTTAGTTGAGAAGTTTTTTACTATAAAAATGACAGTGATTTAGGCCTGTCACATATTTTACTTTGTGATAATCTGTTTAAAAAAAATAGGGAACTTAAAGTCAAACTGACACTTACCATTAACATTTTTAAGTCAGCCCTGTCTGCTGGATTTTTGATGAGACTGGACACAAAGAAGATCAAGATCATCCATCAAGTTAGTAAACATGTAATCCAATGTTATGTCACTATTACTTGTCATGCTACTTGACGCTTAACATGTGTAAGTGAGGAAAGGTGAGCAATATGTTGAGTTTTAAAATGTCCTACCACTTGGTCACAAAATCCTGAAAATCAGGGGTGAATACTCCATGGGGTAGTTTAGGCGGTGGCTGAAAGTTAAAAGAAAATGTTGTAGGATAAACAGCAGAAAGCGACTCCTTCGTGATTTTACGTGGTTGACAATAAATGCTGCTTTGGATAACTTCTTGTAATCTTACCTCATTGACAATGTAGTCTAGTAGTTCAAAGATAGCCATTACCGGACCGTGGCCTGGGGAAGTCAGTTTAACAAAACAAGTGAGAACTCAATCAGAAAAAAACCTTCAATTAAAAACATGGCAAACATTCCTTTGGGGCATCGAGCAATCACGGAGCAGACAGGTTCATAAATCAGAGTGTCTAATTCACTGATATCAGCAAGTTACGTGATTTCTCATGTGGAAACTTGGAGCAGTCTGCATGCAAGGTTTGCCTACTGCACTTTCAGCCAGCCATCTGAAACACACACAGATGATTGTGTAGCTTACCACTAACAGGTCTACCCGGAGGTCTGGGTCTAGGGGATGTGCTGTGGGTCTGTCCCTGTGTATCATCCAAGATTGGTCGTCCAAATATGGCCTCCAGCTCCTTAGCATCTGGAGGGGGGATGGGAAAGCGTCCAACTGACAGCTCTACAAGGGACAAGCCCATACTCCACACATCAGACTGCACAGAGTAATGAGTCCCTTGCAATCTCTCAGGCTAGACATCAAACATAAACAACACACAAAACAATCATCAGTTCTTTATTATAGTAATATGGAACTGTTGAACACTGATCAAACAGCTGAAGCATTAATCTCAAGATAAATATGTATCAGTGGATAAATCTCTTCATCAAAATTAGCAGAAAAGAATCCTGTTATTGAAGTTACTGACCTAAAATGAGTTAAAAAGATTCTCACATTACATGAACATTGATGCGAAACAAACTTGTACACAGGTTTCATAAACAGACCCAAACATACCGACATGTAGGATCTTGTCCCAACAAAGGAATTGGCCATTGAGTCTATGAGCTGCCCGCTCACACCAAAGTCACACAGCTTGATCTCCCCGCGTGAGTTTACCAGGATGTTTGAGGGTTTCACATCTGAGAATAAAAAGGACATTTTATTACTTATAAAATTACATGAAAATGTTATCCAACTGAATCTCTATACTATGGATGTCAAACAGCCTGAGGCCCAGAATCAGCCCACCAAAGGATCCACTAAGATCCTCTGGATTAGAGCAGGGCGATATGACCGAAAATATTTATCATGATATACATTTGAAAATTTGCGATAACGATATAACTCACAATATATTTGACACTAGACAAAATATTTTACAACTTCACAACTTTATTAGTGCATGAAAAGCCCATCAATGTATTTTCACTTAAACAAGCAGCTGTTTTTTATGTGCATTAAAGTTATATAAAAATTTAACAGTGTAAATGCAAATTCCTTGCTGACAGTTTAACCAAAAGGCATTTCCAGTGGAAATTGGCCGACATATCTCAGCATAACCATGTATAATATCCACAAAACTTAAAAAGAGGTTATACACACATAATATTATGTTGAAGCACAGTACGTATCACTCCGCGAGGCTCCTGCCTACGATAGCCGTAATGCTCCAACAATCCATCAAGCGGTGCGGGTTCGTAGCTTAGCAAAGTCGTACTAAAACATTTGATAGATTTTCAAGCGCCGTGTACCACAGAAAATCGTTTCGAGGTCAGTAAAAACAACCAGAATTCATACATAAGGCACACAGGATTATAAAGGGCACTGTCGATTTTCAGAAAAATCAAAGAATTGATTTTAAGTGTGCCGTATTTTCAAAAAAACATGGTAATAACGACGGCCCGCTAGCATGCTCTACCAAAAATAGTGTTTTGTTCTGTATCTGACGGACGAAAGCTAAACCAGTTCCACCACTGAAATTGCAGCATTTATACAAACCAATTCTGGTTCATCCGTTTCATTCAACAATTGGCTTTCGCCCTTCTCATTCTCCGTCGCCGCCATGTGCGTATGAAAACAAAGGCACTGCACATGCGCGTTTTACCCATATTCTATCGCGATATTTCATTTTCTTATAGTTGCCCAACATTATACCGGTAATACCGTGAATGGTATGATATGGCCCAGCCCTTCTCTGGATGGCTTTGCAAAGTGTCAAAGTTGTAGTAAAATCATAAATATCCTCATTTTTTTCAACAAGCCACACTGCTTTTCTGGGAAAAGTGATGAAAGTTTTAATACCCAAATGAATCTGTATGGAAAATATTACTAGCCCAACAACTTGTTTCAGTCAAAAAGAGTAAAACACTATAGTTTAGTTCCAAAAAATGTATATAGCAAGTTTAATTCAGTTTAATAATGAACGGGGTCTAGAAGGAGTTGGGAACAAACATACACGCACACAACGATCGTTATAGTAAGATGTTATTATGCAGTTCTTTTACTGATCTGGCCCACTTGAGATCAAACTAGGCTGTAAATAGAAACTGCTCCACATCATACTTGCAGATGAAACTCATTTATTCAAGATACAATCATAAACGTAATGAAAATGCTGATACCTCTATGCATGATTTGATGTTTTTCTCTTAGGTAGGCAAGGCCTCTCAAAACCTGTTTCAAAACAGAGAAAAATTAAGGAAGTCAATGACGCTAAATAGGCTTGATGCTACAGAAAACAATATGACAGAACTCATCCTGAACTAAGAGTGACAAGTGTTTAGATGCACTTGTGCAAAGCAAGTATGGTTATTTTGATCCTAATCTCAATACAAATCATAACATAACTATGACAGAACGTGATTGTTTGGTTGTTTGTTTGTTTTTAAACGCCTCAATTAATTAAATTAAAACACTACATTGTTTCATTAATGTCTACCACTTACTACCACATTAGAACATGAGAGCAAAAAATAATATACTTACAGCAATGCTGACTTTGCCCAGAATCTCTTCAGGAATCCGCTTTGCTTCTTTCATCACCTGGTCCAGAGAGCCACCATCCTACACCAGAGAGATTACAGCAACTTGTGATACGAGTGCTAAAATAACAGAAGGCAGCCTGAAGACTGAGTATTCAGAAAGTAAATGAAAATGCCAACAGATTGATTCTTAAAAACAGTTACGCAAAAGTCATAACAGACCTGCGTCTGTAAGGGGCTGATGATGAAAATGAGGTGGAATTCAATTGAAGATTGAACTGAGATGTACATTGAGAGTGGCAAGAAGTGGCAGGATTAGGAACAAGTATATCAGATGGAGAGTGTATATCTTGGGACAAGGAAGAAGGCACTGTCAGGGGCAAAGAATAACTCAAGGCGACTAATGTAGCCAGTGACTGGCTAGATTATTCTATCCTTTTTGTGTATACTGTAAAGAATTAACACAGTTTGTGTATCTCATTAACCCACTTCCAACAAATTACTGCTGCATATGCATACACGCATGTACACACACACCAGGTTAACTCAATTACAAAGACATTGGGCAAAATGGATAGGGATTTTAGACAACATCATTTGATTGTTTGGGTAAAAAACACTTTTTAATCCAGTTGTCCTCTCTATAAGTCTTCAGCAACAGATAAGAGAAAAGATGATATCTTTGTTGGGATCAAAACACTACTGGAATACAATTTTTTAACTCTTACCATGTGTTCCATGCAGATGCTGATTTCTCCATCGCTGTAAAAAGCTCCATAGAAACCCACAATGTAGGGAGAATTACACTCGTGTAGTACCTGAAGCTCTCTGATAATCTGGTTTCTTATTGCAGGTTTTATTTCTAAATGTATGAGCTAAACACAGAAGAAAGGTGTTATATTAAATGGGTATCAAAGGGTGAACACTAAGACCAGAAAGATCAACTCAAGTATAAAAGACCCAGCAGCTTTTTGTTTTATAATTGCAAAAGCTCACTTTTCTGGCCATGATTATGCCTGAAGGTTTGTGGCACTCCTTGTTGACCACTCCTCCGTTGCCTGCACCCAGCTCGCAGATACGATGGAAGTCATCATCTTTCAGCTCGCCAACCTTGGCCTTCTGGGTAAGGAAAGCTTCTAATCTTTTCTTTTGTTGTTCATCCAGGTCCAGCTCCTCCAGTATTTTCTTCAGCGCTTCTAAATTGGCCCTGATAAAATTAAGACACAGTTTAGAATAACATGTTTTCAAACAACTGCAAAATTTTAACTCAGCAGGTCAACTTACTCAGATGTAATCTCTGTATTCATGGAGGTGGATAATCCATCACTAGCAGGAGCAATGTTTAAGGGCACTGGTCTCTTTTTAGGAGCCATGTTTATTTGAGGGTAAAATATGAACTTGGACTGAGTGACACTTTCCTCTACAGCTACAGATGATAAGATCCTGTAATCTATATGATTTAGAAATTGCTGACAAGGTAAGGGGCCTGTGATTAGCACGTGCAACTTTGGGAGGTTAGATAATAGACAAACACTGTCTTATAGACTAGATGTTATCTACTTGACGTTTTCTGTTTAGCTGTTACCAGGTAGGACAGTTAACCTGGCTAAACTTACTTAATTTGTCTTCAAATCAACGCCGGCTTAACCTGTGACTCAGCTTAAATCTAATTTACTACAAGAGCGACACATCAAATTATGAATACAAATACGGTAATATAACACCAGTCTTAGCTAGCTAGGTTAGTGTTAGATGAGTAGACGTAGCACGACAACTAGCATAATGGTCACCGCACTTGCACCAAAATGTAAATGTCCAATTAATCGAGGATTAACTAGCTACAACGTAAAGGCAAAAAAAAGATTTTCAAAGCTAAAGCCATAACTATCAGCACATACACGTTAGCTAGCTATCTAACTTCATCTGCTAGCTGTTGCGTGACAGCCGCACATTTCACGCGAGTCGAAAGCAAGCGGATGTTTGTTCACTTTTCTTCCGGTGACTTCCCCCTTTGTTTAAGTTAGAAACATTAGCTTAACTGGCTGTTTTATCCCAATATCTTCTTTCAGCGGGGTAGGTGTGTTATTGCTGTAGACACCGGGGTCTAGTGTCTTCAGCAGGGATGATCACGATTCATCAAGACTGAGCCTTAAGTAGTCCAGAATAGCAATCTCGCGATATTTTAGACAGCTGCGCGAGCAGCAGTATGAACGCTGACATGTAGATACTTCCAACCAATGTTTCCAACAGATACCAAAGCATACGTAAACAGATGGCCGAATGAATTGAAACTCTTTAGTAAAAAAGGAAAAATAAAAATAATTAAACAAAACCCGTAAATTAGTCTCGTTATTTGATCATTTAAATTTAATTAGATTTTTAAAAAACGTATTTTATTTTATCGCTCTACTTGTGTATTTAGATTACATTTTTTAAAACGTGCAACCTTTTGTACAAAGGACTTTAGCGAATACATGCTGTGAGAGCCTTTTGTTTTGTAAAATGGGAAATAACAAAGTTGTAAAAAATATTGTAAAATAATAAAAAAAAAAAGATTTAAAGTTCTTTCTATTTGTTAACCTGCCTTCAAAGACATATGGATCTATCTTTGAAGGCAGTAATAACACTTATTTCTTTAGAACACTATCCGGAATGCAGGCTTTTCAAATATTTATTTATATAAATAAATAATCGTGAAGCTGATGGTACTGCTTGAAAGTCTTTCGGATCTATAGCCTTGCCAAGCTGCCTGTTTTGATTGGCTAACAATTCATCCATGGATCACCTGAAGCACAAAACGGAGGCCTGAGACTTTCTATTGTGTCTGCGCTTCTTTCTCGGATTACCAATGTACATTACCGTGCGAAGGTCTCAAGCCAGCCTTCATTTCTTTATTTCATCCTTCCACACTGCCAGACTTTCTTGTATTTATTTATTTTTTTATTATTTTTTAAGTTATCATGGGCAATAATTCTCCAGACTTTCGAAAGACCCTCTTTTTTTTCTTTGGACATTGGTTGATTTTTCACTCAGGTTTGGCCAAGTAGTTGTACCTGACCATTTTCAGAAGACTATGTATCTGTTTTATGGTATTAAGCCATTTAACACTGACCTATGAATTATGGAAGCAAAAAAAAAGCACTTTGAAACCAGTGTAGTGTCTACACATTGTAAGAGCTATTAGCTCAAACACAGCATGTCAGCATGGTGTGCAGTGTGTTCTTCAGAGAAAAACAATTGAAGAAACAAATGAACACAATCTGAAAATCATGTCTTTAGTGGAACACTGGAAGTGATGGATTTGCCTCATCAGAATCTGGACCACAACACTGGGAACAGAACAAAATACAGCCAACAAACCAAAAAGAAGAGCTTGAATCTTGTTCAAGAACCCTGGAGAACTATTCCTAAGAAAGCTTAAAAGAGTTCAGGACATACTGAAAAATAAGGGTGGTACCACTTTCAGGCTCTTTAGAATTGTGCAAACTATTTTTGTATTCCGAATGTATTTTTTACACGTTTCAATAAATCTGATTTTCCTAGCACAATATAATGAAATGAGGGGTGTTTTTCTAAATCAGCAAAAACTGGACAGACATGAAGACTTATCAAATTAGGCAAATCTATTTCAAAACCATCTACACAATTAATTTTTTGTCTACGTCATTGTGAGATGCAGTTTATTTTAATAAATGTTGTAAATACAAGAGTGCATAAAAATACATTCTGAAAAACAAACAGACGAACAATCATGTAGGCCAAAAACAAAAGCACCATTTAAGACTCTGGATGGAGAAAGTGTAAACCCAGGAATTTAAGTATATCACTAATTCTGCATGACAAGAACAAAGAAGCTCAGTTAACTTTCTTCAGATTAACCTCTCACAGACCTACAGACACATCTTAAAGCTAACGATACATGTAGTTCATCTTCAAATGCAGGTGGTCCTTCCACACTTGCTGTGTGATTTCCTTTCAGTAGATGGCACTCTAGTTCACTTCTTTGAAGCCTTCAGTTGCATCAGGTCGGGTTGAAAGAGCTTCCTTTGAACAGCAGGAGAAGCTTAAAGATATAAAGAGAAATGAAGGCAGAATGAACAGATAAATAAGAATGGCTAAAATACACACACACAAAAAAATGCTGTGATTCAGTTGGCTCTGAAGAATTTTTGCTCCTTTTAATTAAAATGTTTCTGATGTGAGCCAGTGCGTTTATATATACTGCATAATACAAATACATTAGTAACAGACTTATTATCAAAAGCCGGATCCTTTAATTTCAGGTCATGGTTATAGTGTACTCCCATCCACAAACATTACTCCATTAAAAAAAAAGGGAAATCTGAACTCGGTACGTCCATCAACAACATACCGTCTGATATGTTTGGTCTGGATGAGAAGGTCAGGGAGTTTGCTGTTTCTGGTGTCTGGCAACAACATGCTAACAGCAGCAGCCATAATACTGGCTGTGCCAAAAATGATGTAGGGAAGGATCTTGCTGTATAGACCTGCAAGAAAAATAAAAGGCATTTAAAATGGAACGATGAGAGATCTTTTCACTGTTAAAAGAATTTCCACATCATGAAGATGTGCACAATACACAAGCATTAAGAATTATATTACAACATTTACAAATACATTTAAAACCAGATCAATAAAGCAATATACTGGCAACAAAAAAACAAAACGGAAAAAGGGAAAAATGGTGTTAGCACATTCTCTTGTACACAATAATGGAAGGAGGTCAGGTTACCAAGATGTATTTCAGAATTAAAAAGATATACAGAGTCCAGAGAAGATGAGAAAACCATTGGGGAAATGAATATACAAAAATGTAACCAACTAACAATAATTTCAAGAGAGGTGGAAAACAGACTTCCTTAATCAAACCACTTAAATCACACATGACAACTCTAGGTCACAGTAGAAATGAGGTTGAGGCCTCTGATAATAACTGCATGTATAGTGTTATTTATTAAACCGTCAGTCCTAAAGTGGACTTTGTCATTTGAAAGTGGTCTCTGTTGATTTTACACATTAAGGTCAATTCTGTTGTCACGGCTTCCTTCACTCAGGCTCATGAACTGCAAACCTATTACAGAAATCATGGTCAAACCAGAATGCAATGTTAGGCTGTCCAATCAAAGTCCATCCATCCAGTTTCTTCTGCTTATCTGTTTTAGGGTTGCTGGGAGACTTAATTATCATGGGGTGAGACAGACAACCATAGATGCTTCACATCTACAGTTAGCCTAACCCCACACGTGTCTATAGACTGTACGAAGGAGCCAGACTACCCACGCACGAGGAAAATGTACCGACTCCACACAGAAATGCCCTAACATGGATATAACTCTTCTCGCTGTGAGCCAGCAATGCTAACCACTGCCCCTCTTATCAAAGTGAAACACTAACTGAAATACTAAAATGCCAGATTAGCCCCGAACATGGATATTGTTGCTTCAGCTTTGATGCCCATGCACCTCCCCTAAGCTCTCTGACCGAAAAACAAAAAGAAAGCACACTTACCCATGTAAAGTAAATAAGGACATATGATAGCTCCTATTCGTGCAGCTGTGGCGCAGATCCCCAAGCCCATGTTCCTGACCACAGTGGGCATCAGCTCAGTGAAAAACAAGTAGATAAAGCAGTAAGCAGCAGATACACCAATCTTTCCTACCAAAGCCAACACCTGGACCATGATGGGCATGTCTGGAAAGAAAAAGGCAGTGATTAGAAAAAGTTTAAACAATGTGCTAATCTACTGAGTGTTCTAGTTAATTCCTGGCACTGCTGATATTGTACACATACCTTCAGGAACCAGCTTTATAACCAGAAGCATGATACCGCAGAACATCAGCGTGGTGAAGAGTAAAGTGGGCCGTGGAGCCCTATCAATCAGAAGCCAGGTGGATACATACACAACAATGTCAATGGCTGCAGAAATGAAGCAGTTGAGGTAGATGTTTCCATGCAGGTTGCTGCTATTGAGAGAGAGCCCATAGTAGACCATGGCCACAGAGATCCTGCAAAAAAAGCACAATCAAGACTCAGCAATACAAGTTTGTTTTACATTAGACAGCATAATTATTGGTACTACAACATGCAACACAATATCTGGCATTACTGTATGTTTCTGGAAAGCCCATTACCATATGAAAACACCTAAAATTGTTATGTTCCTTATGTTATGGGTGCGCATCAAGTCCATGTAAGTGTATGTCTGCTCTTCTTCATCTTTATCCTGCTGAATTAGACACAGAAAGAAACAGAACATTATAGAGCAAAGTCGTCTGTCCACATTGAATATATAATAATTTCAGATTGCATGGTGGAAAAGTATTGTGTGATTTCTACACTTTAAGTTATATTTTATACTGGAGCACAATGGCTTTCATAGCTCAAGGAAAAAAAAAAAATGGTACCATGAGCTCCAAGCAATCCCCAGCTCTGAATATGACCTCAGGGGCGGGGACTCTGTTCCACTGGGCAGCCTTACGTATGACAAGCTCAGCCTCCTCCACTCGACCTTTCTGCAAAAGCCAACGAGGCGACTCAGGAATCAAGCTGCACACACAAGAGCAGTGAAAAGCGTAAAGCAAAACATGCACCTCAAAACAAGATTTTTTCAGATTCAGTGAAAACACGTGTTATCTATCACAACTGTCACCCAAATGTCGTCCAGGCTGACTGACAACAGTGTTATCTTGTCTGAACTGATCGTGAGTGAACTTTGCTTTTGAGAAATTAGTTTCATGCGCTCGTAAAAAGGATAGTGAGGCTGGACTTTGTTTTATGTGTGTGCCATTTCTGGTTTCTAAAAGAAAACAAAAGACTTATTGCATCACTCAGCAAAACCCTCAGTGGATTTGACAGTATAACAGTTTTCAGTAACGCCAGTTCAGTAATGTACGGATTTGATGTACTGTGTGATACCAGATGTAACTAAATCTACATGTCAGAATATATATGAGGAACAATTCTGAGGTTCATTAATTAAGTTCATTAATCTGTTTTATTTCATTATTCCTGTTTATTGAGATCCTGTAGTGTGTTGGGTCCGTTGTTGTTTTCTCTCTCTCTGTCTGTGTGGTGGACACTCCTCCAGTATATATACACTCGTGTCAAAAATATATTTTTCACTTGTTTTCACTCTAAGCAGTCCTTTGGAAAACTAAGTACAATCTGTGATTCAGTAGCTTGTAGAACCACCTTTAGCAGCAATAACTTGAAGTAAAAGTTTTCTGCATGACTTTATGGGTCTCTCATATCGCTGTGAAGGAACTTTGACCCACTCTTTTTTACAATGTTGCTTCAGTTCATTGCAGTTTGTGGGCATTCGTTTATTTGCTCCTTTAAGGTTTTGCCACAGCATTTCAGTCAGGGTGAGATCTGGACTTTGACTGGGCCATTGCAACACCTTGATTCTTTTGTTTTTCAGCCATTCTGTCGCAGATTTGCTGCTGTGGCTTCAATCATTGTCCTGTTACATGACACAATTTGGATGAAGCTTTATCTGTCCGACAGCTGGCCTCACATCTGACTTAACAATGCTTTGGTATACAGAGGTGTTCATGGTCGGCCTAATGATTGCAAGGTGCCCAAATCCTGTGGCTGCAAAACAAACTCAAATCACCACCCTCCACCACCGTGCCTGACAGTTGGCATAACATGTTTGTGCTGATAGGTTATTTTCAAATTTCCCTAATTTGGCCTTGCCTGCCTAAAGGGCATTATTTCAGAAATCTTCTGGTTTGCTTTGATGCAACTTGCACTTGAACAGTTTTTTATGTTATATATTAACGCAAAGACAAATAAAACCAAAAAAAATAGATTCGTTTAGCTTGGCTGGTTAGATTGAAGGATAAATAAAAAATATTCTAATTCCTTACGCTGAGTGACAGAATATGCACATGTAATGTATCTGACTAAACAAAAACATTATCTTGCAGGCACTGACTAACTTCTGTTCTAACTCTGCATTCATCAAATGTTCCAGAGTTACTTTCATGGTCTACATCGAATTGAATCCAAATAGTACATGCACAAATTTTAATGTTGCCTGCTGTAACAAGTCTGTTGGTGTCCACTCGCTGATCAAATATTTCTATAATGTATGTGAATATGTTTTATACTTTTCATAACAACTGTATGAGAAGCAAAGTTGGTGTTATGAGACATCCACATGCAGCATCACATGGAAATTGAGTTTCACAGATCAAGTAACTGTGGACTCAGTTTTCCAGTTTTGTTTAACAGGAACCTAGCTCCTTATTGACAAGGCTGGGCATGTCGTGAACACCACAAATATAAACAGCAGTTATGTGAGTTAGCTATGTCATTGTATCAGCTCCAGCTACTCTGGTCATTTTCATCAGACCACAATATTATATATGTTTTATTAGAGTTAACCCAAGAGACTCTTATGTTTTTTTTTAGAAACAGCCAATAGCACTTACAATAATATCATGGTAAAATCTTTCCCCATTCAGATTTTTTACGTAACCTTAACTGAATGTTAAAACCCAAATACTGACATGTTTCTCTAAAATTGCATTGCTAATATCGGATTAATGCACTGAAATGCAGGGGTGCACAAAGTCCTAATAAAATTCTCTGTGCACTGGTTACATGAATCATCATCCATTAGATTTACCACCACGTTGGAATAAATAGGAAGCCTGGGAGGGCAGCAGCAACCAGCAGCATCCTCCAGCCACGTATGAAGTACGCAAAGACGGGCAATAAGGCATAGCCAAAGCCAAACCCAAGACTGTGTCCCAGCAGAATGTAGGTCACCCTGGCAGACTTACTCAGTATTTCAGAACCTGGACAAGACAAAGATGAAGGACTGGGCTTTAATGAAAGGAAACATGAGAGGATTGGTTTTCTGAGACAATGGCTTAAAGGAGTATTTTACTTTAGCCTAGAGCCTTGGAGATGAAAAGTAAGCTACAAAAAGCCAAAACGCCTTTCTTTCAAGGAGCACAGCCTTAGATCAAAAGGACGCTCCTTCAATGCTTGAGGCACTTTATCTGATTTCATGGAGATACCTCTGGAGCTGAAAAATACAGCTTTGTTCAGACAAACAGGAGTCGGCAATCATAGTCAGAAGAAATTAAATAATATAATAAATTATGGTTAGGATCACCACAGATGCTGATTAGACCTCTCGGGGTTAAAGAAACTTTTATGTAGACTTTAATTCTGCTCGTTCACATGAAAGCTTCTATTGGCTGACCTTTTATTTATAAAATGTCACCACAGCGGAAGGATCAACGTGTTTGGCACAATTTTTTTTTTACGCTGGATGATGTAACCCTACTAGAAACGTGTGTCTCCTCTGGTGCGTGTTAGGTAAATGTGATATGTTTAACAAAAAGACAAGAAATAGTGATTAATGCTTCTTTAAACTGCCTCAACACAATACAACCAGGTTTTTAAGACCCAAAATGAATTGGTACAGCACAACCTTTCAATGGGTTTTGAACCACTGCCACACTGAGGAACAGAAGCATGGCTCTGTGCTACACTTTGTTTCAGCCCTGGAGAATACATGCCGAGACTTCTTGAAGTGTGATAGGAGCAAATGGACTGTCTTACCGAGTACGAGTGATGCAATGAAACTGGAAATTTGGCCAAGTCCTCTTAGACAGTTGAGGATAGTGAACATGACCCAGCTGACGGAGGTGACCTGGATCAAGGCGGTGACTGTTTGTAGGATCATAGTGAAAAAAAATACTGGCTTTCTACCAAATCTGTAAGAAAGGTTATGCAGAAATAGGGAATACAGAGATGTAAAGATGTAATGTCATGAAAACATAACAGTATCATAGTGAGTTTGGGCTGGTTATCAGTTTTTCTTCTCTCAGATGGTATGGGTTTTAATTTTTTTCTGTCAGCACCACCATTAAAAATTGTTTGGTTTCAGCTCATCAAATAATAAATATGTAAATACTGTAAGTATATAAAAACACATTTTACCCCCCCCCAAATACCAATCACTAAAAGTGAAAGAGACAATCTTACTTGTAGCTTTGCCTGCTTGTTATGAACTAAGAAAAAGACTCCCTTCTACAACAGTAGTGCGTACACTACTAGATGTTGCTCTGTTGCCCACTACCTGGATATTTAGACTGAATATCTGCTTCCAGATCTTTGATCCGTTTACCAAACAACTTGCTGAGACAAGCGGATCATAGAATCCAAACTGGAAACAAACAAGCCTCAGATGACATGAAAACAGCTCTGCAGGCTTCAACCTCAAACCTGCAGAGTTCTAAATACACTCTTGATAGTTTTCAGCCAGGAAATACATACTCACACAAAAGAGCATGCACATTTAGTACACAGACCTAAATTTAGGAGCCTCTTTGAGCCACACTCCTGCATCTTTCAGACTGCAGTATTAAATATTTTTACATGACTTATCTGGACAACTCTGTTCTGAAAACAATTTAACCCTCCTCCTAAAACTTTAAAGCAACTAGTTTTATTTGTAGGTCACTTTAGCAATCATATATCAAAAGCTTTTTATGATTTTTTCAATTCACCAAGGTAAGAAAAAATATTTTTTAACCTTTCCTCGTGTATCAGAGACTGAAGAAAAAGACAAAGGCTACTTGTTAAAGCCACGATTTCTCTCAGCCTCCTTTTCTTAACTTTTTTCCAACAAAGGCTGATTACATATTTTTATATGACAGACTTACCGGTCTGATAGATGTCCACTAATAAAAGATCCAATAAGTGCCCCCACAAAGAAGAAAGAGGTGGAGAAAGGGACTTTCCATGCATTGTCGCACACAAGATCCCACTTCAGTTAAAAGGAGAGAATATGGTTATTCGGGTTACGTTCAGATACAAATAATAGAATAATGTGAGTTTATTTCGAATACATGAAGCGATTTTTACATGTTTTAGCTTAGTCGAGGTCTTTTAATGTCACAGTCATACGAAACAATTCGTGTACTACAGGCTGACTGTCAGTGATCATTTAGGCAGTACTGAACCTCAGAAACGATGGTGGCGGTGTATTTGTCAGTGCTGAAAACCCAGCCGTCCAAACACTGCTCTGTGTCATTGAAGCCGGCTGCTTTTTCTGTCCAGTTTTCATTGAGCTTGTATCGAGAGCAGCTTCCTGGTCCCATCCAGCTGCCCCGGTCATGGAAACCATTCTCCTGTTCCCACTCTGTGCCGTTGCGCGAGGAGCTGTTTGGGCTTCTGCAATAATGTTCGGGTGTATCCGAAACAAAAACCACAATTACACCCATGTATCCTGCGGGCATTGTACTTACACTGAGCAGAACCATAATGAGAATTTGAAAGAGCCCGTAGTCGCCCAGAAAAGACGTGATTTCGTCAAAGTCTCTGATTTTTCCATTTGACATGCTGGCAAAAAACCCTGGAGGAGCGTAAGCGAACTGTTTCTAGAGAGTTGCTTTAAGATACCTTATGCAACATGTCAAACCAGACACGCCGTGCATAGACGTGTTAGAAATTAAAAAGAAAGAAAGAAAGAAAAAGAAAAAAGAAAAGCAGACACCTGCAGACTGTAACTGTACTGTTCAGTCATCGAATTGCTTTTGAACCTTTCATCCCACAAAGCACACTTTTCCTTCCTGGTAAAACTGGAGGGGCAGGCTATAACGCTTGCACAAGCGTATTTGGCTTACGTAAGGATATCATTTGCCACTAGACTACTTCTTTCGCTTACACATACTGATAACTCCCTGCTCGCTGAATGCTCGATGATCAATCGGGATTTCGGGATTAGTTATATTGCGGACACATCTGCACAGCTGTCTTATAAACGAATCTGTTAGTTGTCAATGTTAATACCAAGCCTAGTTAGTCATAACAAGCGTTCACATCAACGTCGGAAAAAAATGTATGATTGCCAGGAACTTCTCTTCCCGCATGCTGCCGCAGGGTTGGAAACCATAAACACTGACTGTGAACGCAGAGAAACACTCTGTTCTCAGTTTTCCTGCTCCGCTCATCAAACACCAGCTCTCCAAATCTCAGTTCGTATAAATCCAGACTAAACACTCTTTTTTTGTTTTTGTTTGTCACTGCCTTTTATTTAATTACATAATTACTAATTTTTATAAACAGCGCCATAACTTTTATTAAAAAGATCAAATTATTTTATGTTAATTTAACTTTTTTTTAAATGTACATTTTATGTTATTGTTGTTGCTCATATGAGTATCTGTCGATCAAGCCAGATAACACACACAAGTTAGTTAAACTGCAGGAATGTCTTAAAGACATAAAGACCTAAAAATCTTAGAAATGCGGTTTCTAGACAGATGCCCATTCTGGATGGCATTATTCTGGCCTCCAGAAACACTGATAGCAATCTTGGAGTTATTTTTGACCAGGATATGTCCTTTAATGCACATATTGAACAAATAGGACTGCCATTTGCGCAATATCTGTAAAATTAGAAAAATCCTATCTCAGAGTGACGCTGAAAAACTAGTTCATGCATTTAATACCTCTAGGCTGGACTACTGTAATTCGTTATTATCAAGATGTCCTGAAAAGCCTTCAATTGATCTAAAATGCTGCAGCGAGAATACTGACAGGTACTAGAAAGAGAGAGCTTATTTCTTGTATATTAACTTCTCTTCATTGGCCCCTTCTGTGGAACCAGCTTCCGTTTGGATTCAGGAGACAGACACTATCTCTACTTTCAAGATTAGGTTTAATTAGGTTTTTCTAAAGCATATAGTTAGGGCTGGATCAGATGACCCTGAATCATCCCTTAGTTATGCTGCAATAGGAGTAGGCTGCTTAATTATTTGTTATTATTAATCTCTGGCTCTCTTCCACAGAGGCTCCTTTATCCTACTCACCCCCATCCGGTGGTAGCAGATGGCCGCCCCTCCCTGAGCCTGGTTCTGCTGGAATCAGAATCAGAATGTCATTATTGTCGTTGTCACAGGTACAATGAAATTAGAAGTGGCAGGTTTCTTTCTGCTAAATCTGAGTTTTTCCTTCCCACTGTCGCCTAAGGGCTTGGTCATTGGGGTTTTCGCTGTTTTCTTTGTATTATCGTTGGGTGTGTAGCTTACAGTGTAAAGCACTTTGAGGCAACTTTTGTTGTGATTTGGTTCTATATAAATAAAACAGAACTTAAGTGAACTGAATATGCATTACCTATGTAGCTGTACACACAGTAATGTACATTCCTACACACACATGGAAAGAAAGAGCAACGTGATGAGTGAAGGTTCAAGTAGGGAGACGAGGGATCGGCTGCAGCAGGCCTGTAATTGCTAATATTATTGCTCAATTTCTCTTTGAAAGTTTGTTTTGTTGCTCTTGTGCTCTCAGGGCAAATTCTCATACCAACCTCTCGCTTTTCAATGCCTCTGAGCTACTGGAAACATGCCTGTTAGCAGTAAACAGCAGTTACTTTGACAGCGCTACAGTGTACAATTAGGGACAGGACTTTTGAATATCCTTTGTTCACTTTAATTTACTTTCACTTTAGTCCACATGTTACACCTCTACAGAGTTACACAGCCTACAAATAGGCTTACTCAACTGAGTATTGCTGAGCAGGAAAGGTCAATAGAAAAACTTTACCCCTCAGTTTTTCTATTTCATGCTGTTTGTACCATGAGGTGAGGTTGAACCCAGACAAAAACGTGGACTATTGAGTAATGATAAGTTTACCATTTGCTCATTTAATATTACACTGGAACCAGACAAGTACATCTCTATGTTGGCAACCAACTTAAAAGTCCATAAGTGACCCAGTAGGAGCAATTTGTTTGCAATTTAACACAAGCATGGGACAGAGCACATAGGTCAGTCGACAGTCTATGTGAATTAATGGACTAACACAATTGTACTTGATATACTAGCAGCTAAGTTTAATAGAAGCAGCAATACCACAGGAGCTGTGCGCACAACCACCACAAGATGGTGCAACCCAGCATGGATTCCAGTACAAAAGGTACACCGGCTCTTAAAACAGGTGAAATAAACATCCAGAACAGGCTATATATGAAACACAGAAGTCCCAAAATGCACTTAAAATATATTTTTAATATATTGTTGACTTTTAGTAATTTAATTACATGTAAAATTTTCTATGTGATTTTGTTACAGAAGAACAATGTATTTGAATTTAATGGATTTTAGTATAATGAAAATTATGTGATTGGTATACCATGCATATTTCCTTGAATTGTATTAATTTATATATTTCCCTATTGATTTCTATATAGTCCAGTTACATTTTATTCACAATTTTTACTTCATGTGGAAAGAATCTTTTTTTGCGTATGTAAACGCTGTGTCCAATTCAAAATACCAGTTATGTAAACTGGAATAATTTATTTAAAATATGAAGGATTTAAGCATTGAAAAAAATGACCTCACTTATTACTTTTAGAGGGTTTAGTAACATGGGGCAATTCACTTGTTCTAAAGCTAAAGTTCAGGCTCCTTGTAAAGGGTCACAACATTAATCTTACCGGACTTTGGATGACTTAGATGACTTATTGGGGAAGAAAGAAGTTCTGGTGTACACATTTGATTAATTTGTCTATTTCCTCCCCTTGAGTTTCAAACACACATTTGAATGAGGGAAATGAGTGAAGCGGTTAAACTGCTGACAAATCAAAGACATGAGAGCCGTGACATCAGAAAAGAACCCAGGTTAACAAATTTCCATAGGTACTAGAGCAGAGGTATAAAATGTATTTTATGTACACAACAATAAAACGGAAAACCTGTCAAATTTAAGTTTGTAACAAATCAGGTACCATCACATCACCATCTTCTGATCCACATGCCGGCCACACCTTACCATTCTTTAGGCAGTGCTGTTGCCATGACAGTGCCTCTCTGGCCAGTCTATGGAGATGCCCTCTGACCCCTGGAGTGTTGACCTTTGGCCTGAGGGTCATCAAATAGGGTCAGGGGGTCAGCTCTTGCTAGAGGACAGTGAAAGCTCTTCACTGATTGGCTATGATTTGCCTTTTCCTTACCTTCATCTGGGTAACTGGCATATTGACCAAGTGGTCCTCTGCTTATTGTTAGCAGCTTTATCCAGTTTGCACAGAGTAGTGTGCAAGTGTGACACATATTTATGTGCCTGGCTTTTATTTTATACTTTGTGTATGTAAGCCTGAAAAAGTCATTGTTTTACCTCTCGCCTCCACCCGTCACGCTTTCTTGAAGACCGAGTATGAGAAACACCTGATTAACTGCTGCACTTCTGCAGCCACCACTTACAGACGTAAGCTGCTGGGTAGCAACAGGGAAAGCCCTCATTTAGTAAGGAGCAGTTCAGCTTGGTCTCATCTCTTTTCCTCTCCCTCCTGATGATCTATACCTTCTAAGCCCATCACTTGTCAATATCTTCACATTCATTTGAGAGAGACACTGTGTGGGGGCAGGGCAGTCTTAGAGGGCAGCGTACACGTTTGTGTGTGTGTGTGTGGGGGGGGGGGGGGTACACAGAGGAGACAAGGACACAGGAAGGAGAGAGCGAGAGAAAGAGAGGCAGGGGAAGTAAAACGGGAAAAAATAGGGCAAATGAAAGCTGGAAAAAGGATGAGAGAGAGAAGAGTGTGCATGAGATGAGAAAGAGAGGACTGGGCAAAGAGGCTATGTTTTCCTCATCACTCTTACACGTGGCTTCCCTCAAATATCAACAGCCCCCTCCGTTTGTCCAAATGAGCCCTGCAGTCAGCAGGGTCCGTAATGATAATGGCTGTTTGGGAACTGAGGCCTAGCGCGAGGAGAATCCATCATTGTCTGTCTGCCATCAGAACTCCAAGCCTCTGCAAAGAGAAAGTGTTTTACAACTGAGAGCCATGATGAGAAAAGAGTTGTTGTTTTTTTCTTTCTGTGCACACACACCAAATCCTGACAACAATCTCGGACCCTTTAACCCATCATGAAAGACTTCCGGTGGATAATAAAAAATAATGGCTTATTCAATAACCATTCAGTCCTCCGCTGCCGTCCTTTATACTCTGATTTTTCCAAGTACTCAGAGACTCTTCACCTCTGACCCCATCCTGTAGGGCTGGACCACACCAGGGAGCAACAAACCTTGTAACACCGTGACCCCTTTCTTGGTGACACACATACATGATACATGACACATACACAGTGGCTGTAGCTCAGGAGGTAGTTGGTGGTTCGATCCGTGGCTGCTCCAGTCTGCATGCTAAAGTATCCTTGCGCAAGATACTGAAGCCCAAGTGATGTGAATGTTAGATCTAAGTGAGGGAAGGGAATAAATCATGTTTTGCCTTAAAAAGAGTAGAAAATAAGATATATAAGAACCAGTCCATTTACCTGAGCGTAAAAAAACAGGGATGCAGTATCATCCTTCACTGTCAAATGGGTTCATTAGCCCGGTCCTAATAGTTTTTGAAAAATAAATTTCTCTCTGCGTTCATTTTTTAAGACTAATTAACGCTGTTCTTGGCTCAAAGGGGACGCCCAAGAGACCGTTTCTCAGCACCTCTCATTATTTTAACAAGACCTCCTATCATTTATCTCCCCAAAGCTACAAACAAGACACACACCGATAAAACACACATTCGTTTTTACATAATTTTGCAGCTCAAAACTCACAGCTCACTTTAAAGAAAAATCTGAGCGCAAACAGCCCACTCTGTTTCTGCACTGCTTTCAGTCGCATTCAAATTTGTCACCTATTTCTAACAGACTTATTGCAGAACATTTGAAAAGGTTTTAGGGTGGGTATCGAGTGCTCCGTGCTCCAGTGAATATTTCAGCCTTGAGGAATTCTTTGAAGTAATGGTCTGCTAAGTAACTTTTCTGCACTGAGCTCAATAGTTCCTCCACACTACTTACAGAAATGATTTTTCCTTTCCACGCAGGCTTTGTTGAAAAACAGTCTGTAGCACGCTTATTTGAAACCGAGAAATATTTGCAACATTGGGGCAAAGCAGGTGCACGTGTGTGTGTGTGTGTGTGTATGTATGTGTGTGTGTGTGTGTGTGTGTGTGTGCAGCAGGGGGGGATTTTCACATTTTCCAGCTCTCCTGCAGTCTAATGGGTTATTTGTCATCAGCGGAGTAAAGGATTTTTAAAAGTCAAGCCAGGGCTGACTCCCTCCCTATCCTTTCTCTCACCCTCCCTCTCTTTCCCACTACCCCCCTGACACTTGCAATGGGCGATCGATAGGTTATTGATCAACTCTCTCTATCGCCAACCCACCAGACTAATCACCTTAACACCAGCCCAACTCCCCCCCCCCCCCCCCCCCAACCCCCCAACTTCTCTTCGACGTCTTTCCTGTTGCTCTGTGTTTGTGTTTCTGTTGCCCTGTGTCACACTCACTCTCACATTAAACTGTGCTTTTTCAACGTTTGGAGCTCGACATCGGCTTGATGAGTATGTTCCCCTCAGAAGTACGCACACACAACCTTGAATTTAACCCAATAATAGAGCTACATCCTTGCATCTCCTTCTCTAGTTGCCAGTAATTGCCAGATATATTCCACCGGGCAGACGAAACAAGAAAATTTACCATGGAGGTAAACGCTCTTCATCTATCTCTCATTTCTTTCACTCTGCTCTCTGCTCACCGCTTCCATCGCTCTCTCTCTTTCTCCCTGTCTGTCTTTGTTCGAGGGGAAAATCGATGGAGTGTATGAAACCGGCATATTTCTTCGCCTCCTGCTGGAGGAGACCTGAGGGAAGCAGGCATGAAGGTGGCTCACAAAAGAGGTTTACATCCACACTTTCCTTTTGTTTTGGTTATAGCCCAAATTTATGGCATTTTCCATGTCATCTTCCCAGGCATAGACCGCACTCACTAGGTTCTGGCTGCAGAGATTGCAGAACCTTTAAAGTATTTTCCTTTCTAAGCATCAAGTCCCTTATTTGTTTCACCATGTATTAAAATCAGCACACCTAATCCGTAGAAAGCTCCACAAACACACAATTACAAAAAAAACAAACACCTGATTTCCACGTCATGTGTTGCATCTTGTTCTGTTTTATTGGTTTCAGGACAAACAAAGTCTGCCGAGGTCAGGATTGTTGTATTTATTTCTCTTCTTGGTGGAGCTCTTTGACTTGGGAGAAACGAATGAGGTCCAATCCGCTCCTTTTGGGCGCCACAAGGTTTTTCCAGTGGCACGTTTGCCTAACAAGCTGTTGCTTCACTTCTGTATGGTGAAGATAAGACTTTTCCCCAAAAGCCTCTAATGGCAGATGAAAAACTGATCAAATCCCTGGAGGAGAGCTGAGGTGACCTTTGACCTCTGGATATAAAGCGGTTGAAGATGTCGCTCTCATTATATTCGTGGATTAAAAATGACAAGTGTGGTCTCTCCTAGCATTTGTGATCCATTAGGAAGATTACATTATTTACGATAAAGGGACATTTCAAATACTTTTGCATCACTTCTGAGCTGTGAAAACACACATTTGTTCTCAGTGTTTTTCTTAAAGGCTGCAACAAACTGCAGCAGCAGGCGTTCTCACACACACGCACACACACACATAGAGCCCTCACAGGAGAATTGATTGACTATTCTATCTCAATCTCAATACATCTCTCCTTCTGTTACTTAGCAACCGGTGCCTGTGAGGATATGGATGCTAGAGAAGTTGTACTCCTGTGCATTTTCACTTGATAAAGAAATGTGATTGATGAAAATGTCGCCATTACTGTGTTGGGAAATTCTGAAAAAAAGAGAGTTAGAAATAAAAGAGAAAGTGGGGTCTCAGGATCTGAAGCAGGGAGTTTATCCTTGATTTAAAATATAGAGTTAAAATATGTATTCTGTATTTCAGTATTAAAATTAATTTGCTTTAACCATTAAGATCCTTCACAGTCCTTAACAGCACCAAAACATCCAAAAGCAAACATGCACTTTAAGTCTTATGTTTGTTTGTTTTTTTAATTGTTTTACAAACACTACAGAAATATGAGGATTTTATATTTAAATGATTCAATTTTTCTCTCTGTCATATTGCATTTAAATAAGGCCAACATATTTCTATGGTGAGGCTACAGAGTTTCAGTCTTTAGGCTTTATTGTTCCCTCACCCAAAGACGAATTAAATTAATTTATCTATAGACAGAAGCAGGCTTTATAAAATATGCAGACTACAGCAATATAACTGTTACAGGCAAAACCCAGACGCCGCTTAATGAATCTATAAAGTGTTTCATATCAGGTTTACACCAGAACACTGGAGATTACATTTATTTTCTCACTCCAAACAAGTTTTTCAACATCATGCTAAATTCAAAATGTCTCACATGTTGTAAGAAAAACTGAGATAGGTTTCTTCTGATAGCAAAGAAAGTTAAAAAAATGTATCAAAGCATTTCTCATTATATGAATTTTAAAAAGATATACTGTGACACTGACTAACTCAATATTTGAAAATGAAAACGCGTTTACTTAAAAAGTAACAAAGAATTAAATGATAAATTTAAATGTTTATATATATCATTTAATTCTTCGTTATATACACTCTTTCATGCACTCTTTTACTTTATTGCTCCCCAACTGTGAGTGTGAAATGTCTGTGCTGGATTTATCCAACAGGATGCTGCACGTTCACCAGTTCCTGACAACACACCAGCTAAAAAACGCTGAAAAGCTCGTTTCAAACTTGTAATTTTTTTGGTAAACTTTCGTGTTTCTGCTTCACGTGGACGGCTTAGATTTTTGGCTGTGGATTGCATATCTCACAGAAACAAAATTACAATCAATAGTTATAGATTCGCACAGAATGCAGTCAATTTAACATGTTTTGATAACCATACAGCAAAGTTTCTGAAGCCATTATTGTGTTTGCCAGTAAATAAATAGGCTGCGGGGTAACCAATGATGCACCTGAGCACAAATATATTTACTGCCGCTCTTCTTTCCTGTTTGCCTTTTTGTTTGCAAGATGGTTCTTGTAGAAAAGGACATTTTTGGTTTTGCCAGTCAGTCTTTCTTTGATTAATATCTGCACTGTGTGTGTATTATTATAACCATGTATGTTTTTTTTCTGCTGATGAACTGTAGAAAGCAGATTCTTTTCATCCAGAAGCTACATATGAAACATTTAATTTGGTTCTAATCATTTCCTGTGTTGTGCTACATTTATTATTGCTCTGTTATAATGGTTTCCCTGTATATGTAACAGGAACCGCGACTTTTCTCAGATCCACACTGCGTTTATCAAAACTGCACTGAATACAATATACCTGGCTGAAAAATCCCGGAATATACAGCTACACACACACACACACACACACACACACACACACACACACACACACACACACACACACACACACACACACACTGACAATCATCCAACACTGGCAATCACACACGCGCGCGTAAAAGTGTGGTGTAATGTGTTGCGATCGTTTAGCTCCGGCTTGGTACCACATACCGACAACGAATGAAACAATAAAAACGGAATAAAAACTCTTGCTTGTGGACCTCGTCAATGCAAGAATCTAAATTAAAGGCCAAGGCGGATATTATTATTAACCGCGCTGAGTTTAGGTTTTATTTTTTATTTTTTATTTATTTTTTTGCTGTTGTCTTGAACAGAAAACAAACAGCTGACATTTATTTTTCAGCATTTTTCTGTTGTCAAACATTCACACGCTACAGGTCACCGCTGAAACGATCTCAAACAAATGCCTCAGTGTTTAGGAAACAGCACCGATGGAGGCTGAAATGATCGATGATCGATATATAGAGCGATGAGATCAATATCATCTTATCATCTTGGGGGGGGGGGGGGGGCTTAACCACGGAGCTTTATGAAATCCAGAAAGACTCGCTGGGATGGAAGATTTAATTTTAATTAAAAAGTATCTTAAAAAGTATTATTTGCCAATAGCAATCAGTATTATTGATTAATAAAAATACATCTGCAAATATAAATAAAAACAAAACAAAAAAACAAAACAAAAAAAACAGCTTAGCCACTGAGGGCAAAGCACACCTCTACTAATAAAACAAGTGTGTGTGTGTGTGTGTCCGCTTTTCTTATCACATATAAGTATTTTAATTTCGAACAGTTCCAAGTTGTGAAATATTTACAATATAGCCCACAATTTCTATTTTCAGGCTTGTAAATAAAGCTCCACGTTGAATAAAAAAATCGAAAAACAAGCAAAGTTCAGCATGCAGTCACAAAAAAATATAGATTTTCATCATAAATGTCTTCAGAAATGGTTACAAGGTAAAATAATAATAATAACAATATTTATTTATTTTTAAAATTCTGTATCTTGCCTAATTTGGTACTTTGGCTGACTTCATTCACACTGCCTTTGAAAAAATCTATTTTATGTTCTGTAATAAATTAACCGCAGTACAGATGGATGAGGCCTAAAACTGCTGATGTCTTTCTCACGTCTTTCTTTCGTGGGTTTGTGGTTTCTTCACTTCTCTCTTTCTAAAATAAAACAAAACAAATACATAAAATATTATAATACAAACACGTTGGCCTCGACAAACTATAAATAAACAAATAAACAAATAAATAAAAAAATAAAAAAATAAATAAACACAAATCTGGCACAATATTAAAACTGAGATGTCTAAGCAAACCGTTTACAAGTGACACACACACACACACACACAAAGACGGGCAGCATCTGCATATCGGTCGGAGCTGAATGAAGCGGATGGTATAAACATCAGTCACCGGCACCGAGAAACTGTCCGAGTGTCCAATTAGGGACAGATAATAATAAATATATGTCTGCAAAGATGAGTGTACAATTCTTCTTCTCCTTCTTCTTCTTCTTCTTGTTCTTCTTCTTCTTCTTATTATGTTCAATAAAGACCTTACAGCTTCACTTTCAATTGCTTCAAATCACTAATTTCATATAAAATTACGACGCGATCAAAAGTCAAGAAGCTGTGCTCTGATTGGTTCTGTATATTTATTTACCTGTTAAAATGTTCCCGTCATTTACCTAAACTGTCATTTATTTATTTATTTAATTTTTAATTTGTAAAATCTTGACGAACGATTTGGGAATAAAAATAATCTCGTCATTTTGCGCATCCGTCACTGAGGTGAAAATCCCAATTTGCTGAACTTTGGTGAACAAACGAGCAAGCTCTTCTCTTATTGGTCTGCAATGTTGCGATCCTAACTTTGTGACCTCCTTCACTCGCCCCCTCCACCACCCTAACCGGCCTGTGCCACGTCATTAATCTCTGTCAATCAATACTTCGATCAGGTTTATCACTAAGCGCATAAATGCAAAACCATACAGTCCGTGGGAAAACAAAGTTTATCTGTTAGGAACTCCCGCGTCCATAAACAGATACCAACTGTATTTTACACAAATTTCGCGTCACTGGACCTCACCTGTCCTGACTGTCTGCCACGCGCACACAGGTGAAGGCGCACATGCACGCGCTATCAAATGACAAAGGTTGTTCTGCTCTATGGGTGATTTTTAAATCTTCTGCAAACTATAATCATGCAGACTCAGATAAAACTCGGATATTTTCTTTTTTTTTGTTTTCAATTTTTTTTGTATTTAGACTCGTTGTGTTTTAAACTCGGACAGGTAGACCGCGAGGAGGACTCTGCTCGTGTCCGCCCAATATTTTAAATACACAGATGCGCGCTCCCAGCTCTCTGGTACGAGGCTCAGCCTGCTCTTAGTGGAAGCGCTGTTGGACCAGAGATGAGATACAGCCCTGGAGAGCTCCTAGCCACATGAACGCCGCGACGCCGCTGAGGCGCTCGGTCCCGTGTCTGCTTCAGACAGAACAGAACTCGTCCTCGCCTCACCGGACTGGTCGGATAATTGTTATCAATGGATTGGCATTCTAACGGGTTGGTATTTTTATTGCTCCGGCAGGGCTAGAGGGTAAGAAAGAGTGCGTGTGTTTGAGTGAGAGTGAGAGAGCGGTGAGAGGGAGAGACAGGGGGAGACGGTGGGAGGGTGGGACAAGGGAACATATATGCTTTCAGCCATGGAGCTCACCATGGAGAACCTTCACAGCGTCTCGTCACACTCCCAGGCGGGAGACCTCATGAACTCTCCGCATGCTCGGCCATCGCCGTCCCCCAGCTCTACTCCCCGGAATCTGGTCTCGCACGCTCCCGGCGCGCGGTCGGCCATGGTCTCCGGCATGCCCTCGCTTCTGGAGGGGTCTGGGGGAGACTACCGGACAGACCCGTCCGCGTTGTCCGGACACCTGCACCCGTCCATCAGCATGTGCGAAACCGGGATGAGCCTTAGCAACACATACACAACCCTGACCCCCCTGCAGCATCTACCTCCGATATCCACAGTGGCGGACAAGTTTCACCACCCGCATTCACACCACCATGCCGCCGCCCACCAACGACTCTCGGCCGGGAACGTGAGTGGGAGCTTCACGCTGATGCGGGACGACCACCGTGGTCTTACCTCCATGGGCAATCTGTACAGTCACTACTCTAAAGAAATGTCCGTGTCCGGTATGGGCCACGGCTCGCTGTCCCCGCTTTCCAGCGGGCTGGGCTCTCTGCACAACTCCCAGCAGCCGCTCTCAGCCTACGGGCCCAGCGCGCACCTCCCCGCCGACCCCAAGATGCTTTCTCCGGTGTCAGGCTTCGAGACCCACGCATCCATGCTGTCCCGAAGTGACCAAGAGCATCTGGCCAGGAGTTTAGGGGGACATGGCCACGGCATGATCTCCAACATCAGCGGCATGCATCATCACCCGCACGGTCACCTTCACTCGCAAGCAAACGGTGCAGTAATGCTGGGGGACCGGGAGAGACACGGCCATGGACCCAGCCAAGGAGTATCAGGGTCAGGCATTCAGGCCGAGGAGATCAACACTAAGGAGGTGGCACAGAGAATAACAGCAGAGCTGAAGCGCTACTCCATCCCGCAGGCCATATTCGCCCAGAGGATCTTAAGCCGGTCGCAGGGCACCCTCTCGGACCTGCTACGGAACCCCAAACCTTGGAGTAAGCTCAAGTCAGGACGGGAGACCTTCAGAAGGATGTGGAAGTGGCTGCAGGAGCCCGAGTTTCAGCGGATGTCTGCTCTCAGGCTAGCAGGTAATATACAATCCCTTCAGCATTATTACTTCACATAAAAAGCGTTCAGTCTTCCACCGTCGCCTCTCAAATAAAATAGAAGGATTCAGCACCACGGACAGTTCAGCCAGCAAAGGTGCGCAGAGGCACAGCAGCTTCATCAACGTAATTAACCATACCCGCAATTCCTTCAACCGGAAGCGAATATGATTTGTGTAAAGACAGCAAACAAATCTATTTGTGTTTCCCTCAGATCTCTAGGAATAGTTACAGTGGGATGCAAAAGTTTGGGCAACCTTGTTAATAGTCATTATTTTCCTGTATAAATCGTTGGTTGTTACAATAAAAAATGTCAGTTAAAATATCATATAGGAGACACACACAGTGTTATTTGAGAAGTGAAATGAAGTTTATTGGATTTACAGAAAGTGTGCAATAATTGTTTAAATAAAATCAGGCAGGTGCATAAATTTGGGCACCACAAAAAAAGAAATGAAATCAATATTTAGTAGATCCGCCTTTTCAGACATTACAGCCTCTAAACGCTTCCTGTAGGTTCCAATGAGAGTCTGGATTGTGGTTGAAGGTATTTTGGACCTTTCCTCTTTACAAAACATCTCTAGTTCATTCAGGTTTGATGGCTTCCGAGCATGGACAGCTCTCTTTAACTCACACCACAGATTTCAATAATATTCAGGTCTGGGGACTGAGATGGTCATTCCAGAACGTTGTACTTGTTCCTCTGCATGAATGCCTTAGTGGATTTTGAGCAGTGTTTCGGGCCGTTGTCTTGTTGAAAGATCCAGCCCCGGCGCAGCTTCAGCTTTGTCACCGATTCCTGGACATTGAGTGGAATCCATGTGTCCCTCAACTTTGACAAGATTCCCAGTCCCTGCACTGGCCACACAGCCACAGCATGATGGAACCACCATATTTTACTGTAGGTAGCAGGTGTTTTTCTTGGAATGCTGTGTTCTTTTCCCTCCATGCATAACGCCCCTTGTTATGCCCAAATAACTCAGTTTTAGTTTCATCAGTCCACAGCACCTTATTCCAGAATGAAGCTGGCTTGTCCAAATGTGCTTCAGCAAACCTCAAGCAGCTCTGTTTGTGCTGTGGGTGGAGAAAAGGCTTCCTCTGCATCACTCTTGCATACAGCATCTCCTTGTGTAAAGTGCGCCGAATGGTTGAACAGTGACTCCATCTGCTGCAAGATGATGTTGTAGGTCTTTGGTGCTGGTCTGTTGGTTGACTCTGACTCTTCTCACCATTCGTCGCTTCTGTCTATCCGAGATTATTCTTGGTCTGCCACTTCGAGCCTTAACTTGAACTGAGCCTGTGGTCTTCCATTTTCTCAATATGTTCCTAACTGTGGAAACAGACAGCTTAAATCTCTGAGACAGCTTTCTGTATCCTTCCCCTAAACAATGATGGTGAACAATCTTTGTCTTCAGGTCATTTGAGAGTTGTTTTGAGACCCCCATGTTGCTACTCTTCAGAGAAATTTAAAAGAGGAGGGAAACTTACAATTGACCCCCTTAAATACTCTTTCTCATTATTGGATTCACCTGTGTATGTAGGTCAGGGGTCACTGAGCTTACCGAGCCAATTTGAGTTCCAATAATTAGTTCTAAAGGTTTTGGAATCAATAAAATGACAACAGTGCCCAAATTTATGCACCTGCCTGATTTTGTTTAAACAATTATTGCACACTTTCTGTAAATCCAATAAACTTCATTTCACTTCTCAAATATCACTGTGTGTGTCTCCTATATGATATTTTTAACTGACATTTTTTATTGTAACAACCAACGATTTATACAGGAAAATAACGACTATAAACAAGGTTACCCAAACTTTTGCATCCCACTATATCACCTGATAGCGACTGCTTTGAGCACATTTGCGTCCACCACACTTGCTGTTGTAAACTAAATTTGCAGGCCTGTAGTTTTTGATCTACACACAGCAAATCGCAATTGATTCACAATAAAACCTCGAAATAGTTGTCCTCTCAAGACGCCTGTTTTACTAGCTTGTGTTTGTGCGTGCGCACGCGCGCGCGCTTCGGTGGGGCCAACCAGTTGCGCGCGAGAATAGCGGGGTGACCCCAGGCTGCCTGATCAATACGCCAGTTCCCACTCTCCCTTTTAAATGTGGCACACCGATCGATGCCCGTATCGGAGCTGAAAGACGCAATAACCGCAAGATCTCTCCCGCTTTTCATTTAGTGCCATGTAGCACGAGCTTTACATTTAGAACAGGGGCAGGTATGATACAGGGTTCGCTTTTTTTTTTTTTTTTAATTTAACTCAGGACAGCAAAATGAAACTGTGATTTTCAGTGTTTTAAAACTTCAAACTTTGAATCACTAACACTCCAACCCGGTGTCCATTCAGAAAATTAAACATGTAGACCTAAATATTTATTTAAAAAAATGAAATATGTGAAAAATACTACTGCAGCCCATAGATGTGATCACCAGATCTATTTCAAAGCAACCTTGAGCTGCACAAACTGTTCTGATGAAATATTGATTGTAAACTGGGGCGGGGATTGATAACGTGGACAAGTACAAACAAGAAAATGTAGAGAATATAGAGTTTGTGAAGCTGAAAGCCACAAAAACTAACAAAACAAATAGGAAATGTTTCCCTTTCCCCCCTTTAAAATGACATATTTGTTATGAGATGGTGCTACTGAAAGGAATAGCTGTCCAAACCAATAAGATTTCACTGTATCAGTGAAATGCCAAGATAATGCAATCCAATAAGGAAAAATGGGCACAATAGATAGATAGATAGATAGATAGATAGATAGATAGATAGATAGATAGATAGATAGATAGATAGATAGATAGATAGATAGATAGATAGATGAGGATTAGAAGCTGAGGCTTTGAGTGTCATTAATAGTGTTGCTCTGTCCTTTCAGTGTTTGCCTGGCTTTGCACATAGGAGATCAATAAGGCCGTTTCCCCTTCCCAACCCCCTTCTCTCCCACTCCCTGGTGCTCTCCTTCTGTGTTTCTCTCTCTCCTCTCTTCTTCTCTGCAGCACATGACAATAATATCACTAATCTTTCAGTGGTTAACCTGGCAACAGGCAGACGGGCAGGTTGTTTGGCTCGAGGAGCTCGGCGCCACAGAACAAAACAAAACAAAAAACAAAACAAAACGCTCAGTGGAGGAAAGGATAAATGAGAGCTAGTCAAACAATGCACTGAGCCATTTTCTATCATCTTACCTCTTACCAGAGCCATCTCTTAATGCCCATCAAACTTACTCGTGCCATGAGAGATTAATGTCGGTATTCTGTTTCTCATATTTTCTGAGGAATCCAAATGGGAAAAACTGGAATGGACAAAACTTCAGTCAACTTGGTTTAAGTGCAGAAGCAAGAAAAGCAAAACTGACATGTGGAAAAAAGGGCTGCAGGAGCTGGGAGATGCCATTGATTGAGTAAGGGCAGGCAGGTTTGGGCTTTGTGTGAACAGCCAGATAGAGGCAGGGTAGTGAAAGGATCAATACCGACCTTAATAATTGATAAGTATAAGAGAGACGGAGGCGAGATGGGGAAGAAAGAGAGAGGCAGACAGCGGTTGTGTTAGCACTTGTAACAGCATCTTCTAGGTAAGCAAAGTCAAATCTGTGGTTAACAGCTGAGGACCACACAGCAGTCTTCCTGCCTAAACCCCACAGCACAGGGTGTGTAAGTGGTTTTCAAAAATGCTGTTTACACCCTAAACATCCTGTGAAACATCAATAGCACAGTTCTGACACCAACAAGGATGCTGTAGACTCCCACTGCTGAGAACTCGAATCAGATATTTATGAAGCTAGAAAAGAAACACGACTGTAGATTTGTAACAAGTGAAATCAGGGCTGGAAGGCTGATATCTAAAGACAAACACAAAGAGATCGCAGCCTAGGAGGGTCTTACAGTAGACAAAGGGCACCAGAGCATCCAGCTGCCTGCAGAGACAGAGTAAGTGCTTTCTGTTTAAGTCAGCGAATCCTCAAAGCAATCCAAGGTTGTGATGTCATTTGATTTTAAAGGTTGCTATGCTTTATGGGGTTTGTAATGCATCTTTATGGAAGGCCTGCAAGCACATTTCATTGAGTGCGTGTGCACACATGCATGCGCATATGTCTGTGCGAATGCTTCCACATGCACACGTGTGTGTGTGTAAGACTGGGTTATAGAGTGCGTCTGCACTATACATTGTTCAGGCTTATCTGACTCGCTCTGAATCGGTATTGATTTCCTCTCTTCTGCTCTCTTCGGCTCTCTCATATTCTCTCTCTCTCTCTCCTTCCCTCTATGCCTCCCCCCTTCTTTCTCTTCTGGCTCTGTACCAGCAGAGCAGAGTCTTTGCCTCCCAGCCTTAATTCATCCCTGCTCTCTGGTCATCTCTCTCTGTAACAGACAGAACTCATTTTGAATAGCCATTCCTGGCACAGTGGTGTCAAATATTTTGACACACTGTATGACTGCAGCTTAATGTGCTGCGACTTAGATTGGCAATACAGTACAACACAAAAAGAAGCTCTATATAGCTTCATAAACATTTAAAACAACATCTAGCCAAATATTTTAATTCGCATACAAGTAATAAAAATGAGCTGGTTGTAGAATACATAGAAAAAAGATGTGCGGTAATAAGAAGGTGATGCATTTTGTTTAAGAACTGATGCCCATAAGGAGGATATGTGGTTGAAATATATCAAATTTACCTTCTTTAGAGTAGAAATCAGGACTTGTGTTAAATAATAAACACATAAATAAACATATGTTAGTACCTTAAGTTTATTAATTATCCATTTGCAGCACCTTGTTTTGTTAAACCTTATGTTGCTCATGGCAGTTTGTAAAAGGCCTGGTGGTGCTGAAAGGACAGCTCCTTCTAATCCCTCACAGCAGCATTTCGGTGTTAAAGGTGCAAACACCCAACCAATAAAACTGCATTAGTCAGGACTGAATTACAGCTTTTCAGCTCCGACCTTTTAATCTTTTTAAGCTCTTTCTTAAAAGTTATCACAAATTAAACTGACTTGACTTGAGTCCCTGCAGATGTTCTGTGTGTCAGAGAGCGTTTGTCTCGGAGATATGTGTAAGCCAGAACTCATTTTATCGTTATCTAGAATTTCCCTTTAATTTGAGTAGAAAATTTGTTCATTAAGCCAAACGGCCGAGAAGAGAAATAGTCCTTGTTTATAGGGACCAGATAATAATATCATTCATAAGTTACAGTACACCAGGTATTTTTAAGTGCTTGAAAAATATTTTTTGGTTAGTTTGTGTTTGTGTGTTTGTGTTCGATATTATTACATGTTTGTTACAGACGGGACACTGCTTACTAAATCAGAGACGCGCTGTGCAGTTTTTTTTCTTTGTTTTTATTACATCAAAGGCTGAGATTATATTAAACTTTCGCGATAATAACTTAAAAAAAACACAGGAAAAAAGAAACAGAGAGATCACTTTGAAGGCCCAATATTTAAAGCTTGAATATTAAGTTTATAAATGAATCAGTCATCATCGAAGAAATAAAGTTCTACTAGATTAAACAACGGCTTGATTGTAAGTCTTTCTAAGCGTTTCGGGAACATTTCCCAGCGGCTTCTTTGTAGCTTAGTTTACAAAGATTTATTCGTTTTGTTCTCCTTTATTCGCCGTGTTCAGGGTCTCAAAAAACTGTCGAAATATTTGATTGAGGCTTGTGCTCCGTGGAGAGAATGCTGCATTTAGTTTTTACGTTGTTAAAATAAAAACACAAATCTTAGAAAAACGAAGAGGCGCAAAACTTGGTTTAGGCTTACATGACTTTTATGGACTACGAGACAGGATCTAATACTCTGTAAAGCTGCCGATCACTAGTCTCAACAGGACAACACGGGCTTTAGCTGAGAAATAAACGACAGCTTTCAAATAAGCCAATCCTAATCAATCGAGGGTAGCCCGTTTTAAAGGATGAAGAGGCGGTTTGGTTTCAGCCTTGCGCAGTGTTGTGGTATAATCAATAACCGTACATCTGAGGAGGTGTGACAGAGAGTGATTGACACCAAACTGTTTCTCGCCTGCAGTAGTCCGTCCAGGGCGGGAGAGGGCCCGTCTCACCGCACACAAAGCCCGATCTCATCCGTCCGTCCAGGCGTCGACTAGCAGCAGCACGGTGCGGTTAGTTCACCGTCTGCCCCTCACGCCCCACCTGCACACACACACACACACACACACACACACACACACACACACACACACACACACACACACACACACACACACACACACAGGTAAGACACATAATACTCTCCTGTAACATTAAACGAGTTGCCTTGTGCATTTTCATTTTCCCAAATCAAAGGAAACACAGGCCAGAGAAGATCTTTTAATTGTAACTCACGTCCACTTATTGGCTTTCATCTCTCGAGGCTTGAGGACATAAAGCTGATGAGATCGGAGGATCTCATGTTTCCTCCTGCACACTGAACATTTCAATGCACACCAGCTAGAGAGTCTTCACACGAAAACTCTATTCGTTTCCTGGTATAAACAAACAAACAAACAAACAAACAAAACAAAACAACACCAAATATCTCTAATCGACTGCTTTCACACACGACTACCTAAAATGTGTTTTACCTCTTGTTGTTTCCAATTGACCTTTACTGTGCAGAGTTTTTGGCAAGAAAGTTTCCAGATGCTCGCCTTAAATCTCATTTTAACACAGGATCAGGAACTACGGGAGCCAGTCACGAGTGGTATGCGTGACAGGTGTGGGACCTCTAAAGTCAAGCAGTTAAAGTTTAGAAACAAAACAGAATGAGCGTATATCAGTCCAATCAATTTTAATCGGGTAATTGGCAATTTATTTATGTTATTCTAAGCAGAGTGTTGAAACGTGTAGGTTCGCGCATGTGTGCACACTTACTGCCCACTTGCGCACATTCACACACACTGAAAGGGAAAGCAGAGACAGCAGCCACCGGCAGCCACAGTCATAAAGCCGAGGTGCTCTTAAACGAGGCACAAGTGCAGCTTAACACACCGAACGGCCAGCGAGTTCATCTCTGGATCAGTAAGCGGCTGAGATTAAACAAAGTGGCGGTTGCCCTGATACCTTTGGCATCGCTGACACCAGGGACATATGAAAGAGATGACATGCGCAACTGCCACTTGAGACTGCTTGTCTCTTCAGAAAAGCCCATTTAGTAATGAGACACACTAAAGATAACCAATAACAGTTTGGTTCTTGTCTCAAGAGAGGTCGCTTTAATGAGTAGCCCCCACTTTTCCTTCCCTGTGGTCCTGTGTTTCTTACCGCGGCGAGGGACGTTCAAGGAGTCTCATTGGAAATTGATTGATTATCTGAGATATGCACTGACCATTGCGGGCCCAGGCCTAGTGCTAACTCCTCGGCAGATGTGTTTTGCAGGCACTGCACACAGGCCTCTGTGCTGCAGAGCAGCATCTGAGCTGATGGAGGAGACCCAGAGTGGTGTTGGCATTGTAAAATGGCCGGTAGCACAAGTTGTTCGAAAACAGGCATTACATATTAAATTATCACTATATTAGCACTAGCATTCAGTCATTACATTAGGGAGTATTGAGTTTGGTTTGAGACAGCACTTAGAGAGCCTTCAGGAGATTCTGGCATGGCTGGGCCTGAACCAATTGAATAAACGTTCCATGAAATGGTTCTGAAGTGCGGATCAATCAATATGGGGGGCTATCAATCCGGGGGCAAATTAAAACAATTGAGAAAAACAACAAGAGGAAAAGAGTTGAGGAAGTCGAGAGGAGGGATGGAGGATACAATGCAGGGACGAGCACATAACCTACATTCAGCTGAGGAAAAATATCTTGGTAATTGTGCTTTGCTTGCAGTAACAAAGCGTGAACAATGACCATTCGCACACGTGCACGCGCGCATGCATGCATACACATGTGCACATTTATATTGATCCCCACCTCACAGTCAAATCTGTTTACTGCTGTTGTCTAAACCTGCTGTAAAGTCATCAATCATTTGCATACACCACCACCTCCACACTGCAGCCAGTCTTATTTATCTTCTGCCCCCACCCCCACCTTTCCTTCTTCTCATTCTTTCCCTGCACACACACACACACACACACACACACACACACACACACACACACACACTGACAATCATCCAGCACTGGCACTGGGGTAAATATCAGTGATCATTCCTTGGCGCTTTTTAAGGTACATCCCCAAACTCAATCTCGTGCACGCGCACACACTTTATATGGCCTAAAAACTATGTAATCAGTGACCTATCTGAGACCCCCCCCCAATTCAAAAGCACCCAGACTGGATGACTGCCACATTTTCTTTGTTCTTCCAAAGATTAACAATTTCTTCTCATCTGTCTGTCACAAGGCGCGTTCGCGAGCTACACTCCCCAGCCCGAGCTCACGTCCCCCCCAGTACACACACACACGCGCGTGCGCACATACACACCACCGAGTTCTCGCGGATCGATGGGGATCGATCGGGTGGGGAAGGGAGCCCTGATTACTGGACCACGTGTTCGGGAGAAAACCGCGGAAAATCGATCATTGCAGCTTTTTAGGGCAGCAGAACAGAACAGACTCCCTCCAGTCTCCACAGCCAGAGCCGAGCCTACTGACGGTGCATCCAGGCACGGCAGACCGCTTCTTTGTCAGCATTTCACATCTCCACCAGTTTCAGCAAGGCACACACACATCCACGATCACACTACTCTATTCACCATAACCGCGTTATTTCTCGATTAGTCACAAATCAAGCTAAATTGTTTACATACATAAATACTTCAAATCCGCATGCAGGTGAGTCATAACTCAGGCCTGCACAGGTTTTAGACATATTTCCTCTCCTCCTCTCCTCTGAGCCTGACTGTTTATCTCATGTCACCACACATTTGAAATAAACGTCTAGAGATACTTCAGATCCGTCTCAATGAACAAGACGTTTACTCCTCTGAGTGTTACTGTTCATGTTATGTTCTGCTGCAGCACCAGGTAGTAACCAACGAGAATATGTAGTGTAGCATTCAGGAACAGTAAGAGATCTGAGTGCTCATTTTCAGTCCTGTTATTAATATAAATGGTGCAAGAAAAACCCCGCTTAATTAACCAAGTCTCAAATTTGACTTGAACAGGGGAAAACACGGCACAGCTTAAAGATAAGGCCGCTGTTAACAAGTTTCACCCTCGCTAAATTTGTGATTTAAATGGACAAAACTAGACCTGTTCGGAAATCAATCTCAACACTTAGAGCGTGTTTGGCAACCTAAATAGCAATAATATTGGATTTTAAATGCGGAACATTAGTTTGGAAATCTACAAAAACTCTGTCATTGATATCAGGATAACCTCACCTGAAACAGAAACATGTGAGGTTTAGATATTATTTTAATATAGTTTAATATCTTCTCACTCAGAAGGCAGCCCGTAGTATAGACTCAATCACATTTTAAATATTTAAATTCGATCTGCTCCTCTCCTCTCTGTCTTCCTGCTTCTCATTCTTTCTTTTGTAGCTTGCGCATGCTCCTGTTTCACACACACACAGAGTAATCTGTTCCCATAATGTGCCCTTTTCAAATAGCCAATTAGGGATCGTGATACAGGCCTAAACACATTCCGCTTAAGCATCAGGACTTCATCATCACACTGAAACATGATCATAAATAACCACTTTTAAACTTTTTGGTTCTATACTCTGCTTTTTGTTGCTATTTTTTGGAACTTTTTGTTCCAAGTATTATGTTAAATGTATACATTATCTGTATCATATGTATTTTGTGCTCCACTATATGTGACACATATATAACATGTTATTCTTCTCTCCCTTCCTCCCTTTATCCGTCTCCTTCTTCTCTCCAGCATGTAAACGCAAGGAGGAGGACCGAGGACGGGAGCGGAACCAGGTGCCAAAGAAGCAGCGACTGGTCTTCACCGACCTGCAGCGTCGCACCTTGGTAGCCATCTTCAGAGAGAACCGCCGGCCCTCCAAGGAGATGCAGCTCACCATCTCCCAGCAGCTGGGCCTGGAGCTCTCCACTGTCTCCAACTTCTTCATGAACTCACGCCGCCGATGTCCAGAGCGCTGGGACGCAGAGGATCACAGTCTCGGGGCACACGGCCACGTGCACACATCCCACGGAAACAGCAGCAGCAACAACAACAACAACAACAACAATAACGGCGCCTCACCAATCCAACCCGGTACCTCCTCTGCTGTTTCCTTCTCCAAGGCCTGACGTCTGCAGGACGGATGTAGAGAGAATGGAGGGTTCCTTTCCGCTAAGACTCTCCGTCACTGCAGAGCTACCGAGCGCTGTGGCGTCAGACCACTCAACTGATCCATCTGTTCAGAGTACCGAGGACTCTGTGCAGATGGATCAGACCTTCTCGGTGTTATCTTTTGACCCGACTCTTAGGGGCTAACGTGCATTTTCAAAATGTGACTCTTGAAACCAAAGATCCAACAACCACATGTAGCCGTCAGGAAAAAAAATCATCCTGAAAAACCAAAGAGCATCCATTTACACTAACCGCGCTGTGGGTGTGCGTGGAAACATGGAAAAGAGAGAGAGGGTTTTGCGTCAGGAAACAAGTAGCTTTAAAGACAGCAGGCCTGGAGAGGTCTTCACAAATAATCATACAGCAGGTGTATCTGTAGGCCTGCGATCAGCTACACCCACGTTTCAGTGCCACGCTGAGACTGATTGAGAGGTGCGTTTATGTGTGACATATATGTGAAACGATCTCCGCAGGTCGTCCGCTACCTGTGCGTAACGTTCACATCGCCCACAGTGGGGGTGTATTATTATTATTATGATTATTATTATTACTATTCCTCTGCAGCCACTCAGCCCGCTGCACGTCGGAGTAACAGCGCCATCTGCTGCCCAGTCTAACCACACGCCAACCTGTTCTCAGCGCGCTGGCGTTGCTCCTCACACAGCTGCAGATTGAACACCCAGAGAACCAAACAGGAGGAGAAATGGTTCAAACACATTCATCCAAACATCCATTGACACACATGCTGAATGTTTGCTTCTTTATATACACTGAGTGGCTGCACGGCCACAGACTGCATAGTCACTTGAAAGGTTATTTTCAGGTTACAAAAAGGAGAACAATCAAACAGGGATGACATGCCACACATAAAAAAAAAGGTGTTGTCCTCGAGTGGAGTGAGGGAAGGTGGGTGCATTCTGTTCTAGCGGCCAAACACAGAGGTCAAATGTCACAATATAGGATCCTGAGTGCCAATGATGTTTGCCTCTTTATGATAATCAGAGAACAGATGCAGCCCACTTAGTCCCCCCCACCCCCAGTGTGCCCTGCAGTGTCTGGTCTGTGTCATTACACACCTACAAATTGTGAGCACTATACGGCACGTTTGCCTATTTCATACCTCAGAAAAAAAAACTAAAAAAAAGAAAAGAAAAGAAAAACATTGATGTGATCCACATGAAACACAATGGAAATGTCTGTAAATAATCTTTAATTTCATCTCTCTTTCTCTCTGTCTTATCTATTCTCAATTTATCTACTCTCTTGATATGTGTCTTTCTTTCATTTTCTTTCCCCCCCTCCCCAACTAATCGATGCGGGTAATAATAGTACCATAGACACATGGTTTCTTTCTCGTGACTATTGTGCTATGTCGTGCTGAAACAATATATAAAGAAGCACCTTGTTGACAAAATGTAAGAACTTAAAAATAAAAAAAAATGAAACAGAATCAAAACAGACAAATCATCATGTCATAGACTGATCCTATGCACAGACAAGGAAGGGATACCAAACAGAGACAAACTGTGCATATTTGTGAATACCTGTTTGATGGAACAAACGGACTGCGTGGATGTGAAGGACCTCTTCCTTGATCTTTAAACTTTGACCTCTTTGAAATGGACAGTCACTGCATTCCTCTGCTGATTGTTTTCTTTTGTCACCATATGAATTGCCAGATTTTTTTGTGTCTTTTTATAACATTTTTTTCTGTGTGTGTATGTGTGTGTGTGTGTGGGCAAAGCCACTTGTTGTGTAGCATCTTCTAGCGGGAGATAATCATATAAGGGAGGAGACACAGACAGGAGGAGGAAGGGTGAAGCAGGGGAGGCGGGAGCATCAGAGGCCCATCATGAGACTGGAAGGTAGCAAGGGACATTCCTCCATAAACCCATAAACTGGGAGGTGTAGTGCACGGAAACAGGTTGTTGTTATTTGGGAATGATTTTGGAGTCTAGACGGAGGAAAACTGCATTTTTTTAAAAAAAAAGTTAAAACCCAAAGCAGAGTGTTGGTGAGGGAAATATGTGTGTGTGTGGCTACCTCACAGAAAATAACCAGACAGTGACGCAGCCATAAATACCAAAGATAATCCACACCTGCTGTGTTCACACTGGACCTGGGATGTACACACACACACACACATGCAGAGTTGCAGACAGATGCAGATTTGGATGCACGCACTTCCACGGAGCAGTTGTGCTGCATAGCAAACACAGCCTGTTTGTTATGTGGGAAGAGTTGAGTGCCTTTTTCCTTCAACCAGGGGATGGACTGCTCTGATCACACACAAATATGCACACACATGTTTAAATGAGGGGGAGTAGGGGGGACACACTGGGTGAAGGGGGTGCAGCACTGGAGGGGTCCTCGTGATATTAAAGGGCCACTTTTTCGGACTCTCGGCACTTCTTTTCACACGGTGAGGGGAAACGATCGCTTACCATTCCGTTTTTTTTTTTACACACCGACGAGATCATATCATCTCACCAAGTCCTCTTTTCACGATACACACACGCAAACACACTCCTCCCAGAGATATTTTTGTGTCATTTGTAATCCGAGAGTCGGCGTGTGTGTGTGTGTGTGTATTTAACTGTTTACAAAGCCCTTCACTCCTGCTCTTTCCTGTCTCTCGTTGGCCACCATTTCAATTTAACTGGTCTGAAAACAGAAAAAAACAGAAACCAAAAAAAATATATAAAAGAAACCTTCCATCTCCTGTCGACACACGATGCACATTGGTGATCCTCCCCCGCTCCCCCCTCTTCGCTGGTCCCTCTTTCCAGGGTAGCATTACAACAAGGCAGGCATGTGTAGACAGTTCATCTTGATATACCTCAAATCTTGACTGTAAAAGTTAATGTAGTGAAACAATAAGGACAATGTTTAGCAATGAGCGTGACATTAAAGTCACAACAAAACGATTGTTTGGGGGGGTTTTATTTATAATTTCTATGAAACAAAGTGTGGAGTTTAAGCTGGTTTTTGGTTTGACAGCTTTCCAGTTTTTTATTTGTTTCTTTTAAATTGTGTGTAGATTTGAACGGAGTCCTTTATTTAGACTGAAAGAAGGGGCATGACATGGGTGTAGAAAAGTGCATAAGGGATAAATAAAGAGGCAATGACACAATACACATGCAGCAAAAGAAAAGAAGAAATCGACATATAACAACACATCAAAGACAGAATGATTTCTGTTTTGCATCATTTTCTTTTTGTTCGTTTGTGTTTGAAAATTGTTTCCTATGTGTGTTGAAGTGATTCACATATTAAAACAAAACGAACGAACCAAAGCACCTCTGTCATTTAGGAGTGGGACGAGCGATTCTTTTTATGCATGGATCCTATATTAGTGTATATAACCTGCGGGATGAACTGTACCTCCACAGGTGGAGGTAAGGGGGCGAAACTGGGGGGAAAACAAACTAAAGACAAACAAACAAAAAAAGCTGGGTTTTGGTTTTCAAGTACATTCTTTTTACCCTTGTGTGTTTTATGTGCTGTTTGTGTATTTGTATAAAATATGTATATTTGTATGTCTTTGAGATTCATTACTGTGTGTTTCCCCCTCTTGTTGTAACCTTTCCCTTTGTGTCCAGTAGTCCCTGCACTTCCATCTCTATATATCTTCATTTCATACCACAGGCGCGAGTGCGAGTGTGTGTGTGGAGTTTCTCCGCTTTATTTTTCTGCATTTAATCTAAATTTGATCACCCTGGCTGTTTGTCTGCTTTAGGAAACAGTCGAAGCTGAAACAAACAGACAGCCAGGCAGCTGAAATACGCTTCCTGCCAGCGTTTTAAAATGGCGTCATTTGCTTTTTCCTTCAGTCAGACCTTAGAGCTCTTGAAGCCCCAGTGTCGATGTTCTCTCCCTCTTCCCTTACCAATCAATCAATCAGAGCCAAGTGTCTTTGTGATGGTAGAGACAATCAATTTCAAATAGAACGGAGACAAAAAAAAAAGAGGAAAGATGAAGGGAGAGAGAAAGAGAGTGATGGAGGAGGGCAGAGAAACTGACTGCACAAGAGAGATGGGAGCAGAGGGGGAGTGATACTTTCAGTCTGTTTGTGTGTGTTTGTGTGTGTGTGTGTGCATGATCACCTTTAACCTCTGCAGAGTGACCTTTACGGTGGGGGTCGAGGCACCTTGGACCCTCCCCCGGCAATGAGGGAGCTAGTGGTGGGGATCTGACTTGTTAAGTGGACATCTAATCGAAGATGTTGATCAAATGCCTGCACACATGTGCACAGTGCACACACACGCACACATGAACACAGATGCATGCGACCATCAAGCAGAGAGCCTTTCCTCTGATCCTGATCTCAGTGATACAGTGAGGGTGGTGTCAGTCATGTGGGTCTGCCTTCAGCTTTTGGAGGAAGAATCAAGTAATAACTCGAGCAAATAATACACAAGGTGAAAACCAGTGTTGGTAAATTGTGTGTTTTGACGAAAACAAATAAAGAACGAAGCAATTGGATGACTGATTTTCTACTTTTGTGTGATGCTTTTTACTATCTACTGTGGTACTCTGCTGCCACCTGGTGGCTCAAAAATGGTCGTGTTTGTTAGAAAATGTTTGATCAGAAACCAGTAGGAGGGTCTTCAATTTACAGCTTCTCTCTACTCAGGTCAAATATCTCTAAATTCTTATTCTCCAGAGGTCATCCATCACCCCCTTTGTTTTTTTTTTTTTTTACACTTATAGTAAGTAAGGATTTAAACGTAAACAGGTAAGTTTAAAAAGTGCCCACTGTGCATTTAAACATGCACTAACAAAACAAACCTCACATCTTTACACAAAATAGACAAAAGTAAAGGCTCTAAAAATGTCTACAATGTAATATAGAATGATTATAACATTTTCTGTCATTTAGTTTTCCTGACTTTGCTGTACAATTTAGAGATGGTGGCTCTGACAAAAACTGGAGATGGAGCTGGAGGTGGCAGAGTTAAAGCCGTTGGGAGCGATGGAGAAGATTAGAAATGAGTATATCAGAAGGTTTGGAGACAAAATTAGAGGCAAGGCTGAGATGGTTTGAACATGTGCAGAAGAAGGATAGTGGATATACTGGACAAAGGATGTTCAGTGTGGAGCTGCTAGGCAGGAGGACAAGAGGAAGACCTCAGAGGAAGTCCATGGATGTAGTGAAAAAGGACATTAGAGGAAGATGATTGTCTCTGGCGACCCCTAAAGGCAGCAGCTGGAGGAAGAAGAGGAAGAACTCCCTGACTTTGTTGTATTGATTTTCTAAATTAATTTAAACATGCTGACATCTAAAATATTTAAACTTGTATAAAGTCCAAGATAAATATTATAAGATAAATATTAAAAAATATTAAAGCTAACAGTGCATATATAAAATAAGGGTTTGTTTCCATCGTGCTCAGTTTCAGGTCTCCAGAAGTTGAGTCATCCATCCTTAAAATAAACACAGACGGCAGAGAAGCACCATACATGATATCACATCAGAGCTAAGATTTGCTTCACTGCACATGATGCAACATTGAGTTTTTCTTGTGGAAAATCTAGACTGAGCCCATCCAAATAAATAAATGCACATTAAAAAAAATAATAAAAAAAATCAGAATGTGATGTTTTTCTGAATCTTTGTTAACAAGCAGGGTAGGTACAGACTAATTATAATAAGTAGCTCTGCAGTCTTTTATCAACAAAGACTATGGTTTAAAAAAAAGTACAACATAAACACTTTTTTTTCTAAAAAAAAAAGGTCTGCTGGATAATTGTTTAATTTCTGAGAATGAACCTGGTTCATTTTGGAAAGTTATTATTTTACTCATTGGTTTTGGGTATTTACATAATTGCTTTTTTTAAGTGTGTGTAATTTATTTGTTCAATCTAAAACGCATTAGGTCTCCAGAATTAATAACACCTTATGTTTGAGTGTTCCTGGAGCTGTGGTGCTATATCTTGAGAGAAGCCTTTGGAGAAGCGGGATGGCTGTCAGAGTGTCACATTAATGCTCACAAACCTAACGTACAACTGCACAATCAGACATGCTTTGTAATTTTACCTCCATGTGTCATACAGTGGTTTTTAAATTAAACAGTCGAGATGTGACTGAACAGTTTCAGCTTTAATTCGAAGACTTTAACAAAACTTTGCTTTCACTACTTATAATTGTTATTATTAAACTATAGGAATTTCTATTCATGTTTAGTCTCCTATTTTCAGCTGCTCAAAAGTAGCCGGACAAACCAATGAACACTTTTACAATGACTGAAGTCCTGAAACCATGGACATTACCAGATGTTGTGTTTCCTCCCTGCTGCCTGTCTGGTAAAGTCTAATCTGGCCTTCTCGTTCTTGTGTGTAACCAGTGGTTTGGACTCTTGACTTGGTTAGATATTGTGAAGTTGTTTTTAACCATGCCGTCATACATGTTAGTTATCCTCTGAGCCGAGCTGGTCAGTGCATTCTTTCTTTTAAAGAATGAATCACATTGTTGATTTGGCTGCTTCTACAGGTTTTGCTTTCTCTCCAAAAGGTTTTTGGTTTGATAGTCTGATGATGGCCTTCTTCACTTGTACAGACGTGTCTTTGAGCTCTTTAAACCAGATGTTTGATAGCCTTAATTAATCATGAAATAATAGGATAACAGGCCTAACTATCATCAATTATCCAGGTAATTTTGAACTTCTGAAAATTGGGAACTGAAAATAGAAATGGCTGTAACTCATTTACTACGGTACTTTAGGTAAAGCTCTTAAATTAAAGCTAAAAGTCTGCACTTCAATCACATCTTGGTTTCAATTGAAATCCTCTCTGGTGGTCTACAGAGTAAAAATAACAATCACTGTTCAAAAACATATGGACTTAATTGTAGTTCTGAAGAGCTACAAATGTTTGGTTCAACGTGGTGACATAAGCTTGTGTATTACTGGGCCATTCTATAATTAGAGTCCACAATATATCTTTTTGAAATATCAATTTCAAGCTATGATCAACTTTTAATAAAAAATAAATAAATAAAAAATAAAAATAAAAAATGGTTCCATCATTACAATACAATACACTACATTCGAATTAGTATTAGCTTTTTTGCGTGGTTCAATTTGCTAAATGTCATGTTTTACTACTCATAATTATTATTCGGATGCATGTTTTTTGTGTATTATTTTCATCATTATTTGTTCAAAAATAACCATTAAAACATGAAAACATTGTTTTAGAATAGAATAGAATAGAATAGCCTTTTACTGTCATTGTATATGAACAATGAAAATGTGGATTATTCACTTTCTTCGTGACCAAGAAATTTCTGTAATGTCTATTACTCAGCAATAGTTTGCCTCAAAGTCACATAACCAGCATCAAATGATTTCAGCCCCTTATGTGGAGCAAATTTAAAATACAGTGTGTTGAGTTTCTTCTTCTCTTCTTTGACATTTCTTCAGTGTGACTGAATCCACAGAGAGAGAGGGTTCGCTGCTCATCAACTGTGACACCAACATGTTGTGTACTTGCTTTAGATGTTAGTTTGACAGAAATGTAGAGACTTTTTATTTAAATGTGAGTTGATTAAGACCATTAACACATAGGAATTAGCACAAGGGATCAAAATGAAAGAAATGCCAACCATGTTACCTGGAACACAGCTGACAGGTTATCAGGGAACAGGCCTATTGTCATAGTTTATTCCTACATTTAGTGTTTTTCATTAACAATGATACATCACCTATTATAAAACCTTTAAAAATTATAATTTCATAGTAATTCACTGGATACTTTTAGAAAGGATTAACGTAGCTGATCTAAACTGTAGTTCATAGTCTAGGTACAGCATTTATATTACACCGAGTGAATAATTACACTAAACTTCACTACCTGATTAAAGGAGCATTTGTGTTCCATCTGTATTATCTTCAGCAATATATCAACAAAGCAATTATTTCATGAAACATGGCTCATTTTGATATAACTCAGTGGTTTGATGAGGTGGCTTCCTGCTGACATTTGCACAATCTGATCCACAACTGCAAAGTGCTCCTTTAAATCATTACATTCATGCTCCGTGTTTATAGAAACACAGAGAGAAAATGAAAACGTCTTTATTCTTTTATTTTTCTCCTAAAACAACCTGTGATTTTTGTGCGATCAATCTTATAACTGTTGGCTAAACGGCAATAAAGTTGATGAGGTAGATTTCTAGAGGGGGGAATAGTATATGGATGTTATAAAACCCTCTAAATTCAGTTGATATCAGCTCTCAGAAATCCATCATCAAGCCCAAACTTCATATTTTCAAAACCTCCAAAATGAATGCGTCATTCACGTCTTCTATGACTAAGATTCTCTGTAACCAAATATTAAATGTTCATTTTATTTAAATATTTCAAAAACTGTCAGAGCTTCAGCTTGACAGTTAAAGGATTTTGAACACTACTCGGGTGTTTTGGAAATAACTTGCTTGCTTAGTAAAAATAACACTGTTTTCTTCACTTTTTTGGCTGATATGAATTCTAACCCTCGCTATAGAATCACTCTGACGAGCCTCAGACTCTAATGTGACACACACAAAACAGGGAGGCACACAGGATTCAGTCGAGTCACATCATGCTTTTATGACGAAAAAGGAGCTAATTTACAAGACAGACGGTATATAAAACATACATTTAAATTAAAAAAGAAGTCATATGTGTTCTATAGACAAATACATTATTGTCTTATCCTTCCCTTTGAGACCAAGCAGCCGTGGGACTGAGCAAAACATGGGCGATCCCCGGAGAGAAGAAACAGCTGATAAATCCTACTTTACTATACCTACACTATTTACAGTTCAACAGTCATTTTCCTCTGTCAGACATGGCAAGGAGGTCTACAGATTGGATGACATGATATGGCTAATAGATCTAATATGTACAGTTCCTGTTCTTCTTCTCCAAGGATCCACTTGCTATGGCACAAAATTGACATGCTAGAAATATTCACGTACACTCAGATGCTCAAGAAGCCGGAGAGGATCAGAGTCCAGGTTTGGTATTGATTGTATAACAGTCTCTTTGATATTAATGATTGATCGTTTTAACGCCATTCGACCTGATAAGCTGCTGTTTTTACGTTGGCTCTGCATTTAGTTGGAGCTCTCGGCACCCATTCCTAGGTTTCAGCGGTCAGCGACAATCACGCGAAAGAGGAACAAATATTAAAGAGTGATGGATGGAAAATGTTCTGAGATACTCAACGAGGTCAGTGCCAGGCTGATAGATAGATAGATAGATGGATGGATAGATAGATAGATAGATAGATAGATAGATAGATAGATAGATAGATAGATAGATAGATAGATAGATAGATAGATAGATAGATAGATAGATAGATAGATAGATAGATAGATAGATACCTTAAGTATCAGTATTATTTTACCTGTTTGTATTGAATCAGAGCGCACCAAGAAATGCAGAGCTATACCAAATGAAAGCTTCCTCTAAAGAGTGGGAGAGGCAACAGAGCGTTTTATTACTCCAGACCTGGAAAAAAAAAGCATAAAAGCTGGCACCATCTCGTTTTAAGAGGAAATCATTACAACAACAAAAAAGAGGTGTAGAAACCTAGGAATGAGTGCCAACCAGGTCTATGAGAGCTCTGTATGCCTCCTCCTACTCCAGAGAGACTTTGAGAGAGTGCCAAGATTCAAGATAGATCAATGAAAGTATGCCATTAATAATCCTGTCCCCACACAGCATGATTGATCAGTCCCACCATCCTGCTTGGAATATCAATAGCTTTATCAACAGCTTACACATCAGAGCAGATCATCTGTTTGAAGATAGATATGTGTAAAAGTACAATCATCCCAAGTAAACAAATGCTTCTTTATATATATATCCGTGAATGCCGGTGACTCTTTGCCCCCTGGCTTTAACTTGTACCAGATTAAAACACACGTTAGTCGTTTCAGCCAGTCCCATGGCCAGCAACGATGGCACCCATGGCTATCTGTACAAGTGTAGGTGAGAGTTTGGCAAGACCAATCACTGTATACAAAAGGCATGCATAGATTTAATCTGCTAAGACCACAAGAAAGAAACTTGTTTTTTTTTTTTCTTCTCTAGAGAGTAGCCGATCATTTGCTGAGCAGCACTTAACCATATACAGAGAAAGAATAATGCTGTGAAGTTTTCTGGGGGGAGGGTTTGGTGAGACTGGTGGTGGGGGTTTAAGTGTGTAATCTCCAGACTTAGAGCAGTTTGCTTTTTGATGAGATGGAGGCCTCTCCTGCTCCCACTGCAGGCAGAAACACACCCAGTGCCAAGACAGGGGTCACGCTATGGCTATAAGGAAATCAGTGAAGCACTGACTTATGAAGCTAACAGTCAATTTTCTCGCTTACCTGCTTGAGACCCCGAGCTGTTGCTTTGGTACAACAGTCTTCAGGATTTGTTTCTTATACTCACAGTGACCACTGGGGGTCAGTATTGTCACACAGAAGGAAATGGAGGTGATTTTGTTTGTGTGTGTGTGTGTCTGTTGGGGGGGTGGGTGGGGGTCTGGTCAAGGTTAAGATGAAGCATTTGTCTGTCTGAGGTGCTCTAAAGTGTTTCAGCAAAGCTCTGCAGCATGCTCACTTATATCAGGCGACAGCGATTGTTTGCATCACCGCCTCTTTGCCTGAGAAACTCATCACAGGTCATATCTCTGTCTGACACTGATGCTGTTAAACAGCTAAAAGTTTATTTGCATGACACTCTGTCTGAGAGGCCTGTTATGGAAATGGGACTAATAAGCCAAGTAATCACCCAATCAAGCCAGGCTCGCTCCTCTGTCATCCTATTACTGCTCGTCTCAGCTCTGATAAATCTCAAGTCTAATCCAATCAAAACCAGCAGCTGAAGGATGCGGAGTAAGAGATGGATTTATTTAGAGCTAACATGGAATCAGAAATGACAGGAGACAAAAATGTAGAAACGTAGTCCTGAAGATACGACTAATATGGTTCTTTTGATGTTGTTGTGGCCAAAATTGTAAGAAAACAGCTTAAAGCGTTTAAAGGAAAGCCTCCCTCGGTGTGCTAATGGAATGGAAACAATGGGACACACACCAAAAAACCCAAAAATGAATAATTCAGGCTTGACGCCACGACTGTGGTGTGTGTCCAAAGGGTTTTTTTCTTCTTGTTTTGTTGTGGGTCTTTGAAGAGTTTCCTCAGTGGAAGGTACGCTAACGGTGAGGTTGCTTCTGCTCCTGCTGTAAATGGGACGTCTAGACTACGGTGTACCAACCGCAGGCAAGGACAAACCAGCGGAGGGAGCGGGGGATATCTCAGCCTACTTTCTCAAGAATCGTGGCAGAGGAGATGAATCAAGCTCGCCTCCACTGGTATCTACAAACACAGAGAGTCTGTCAGTCAGAGTCAGGCAGGCAGCGGCTCAGCTGCAAAGCTGTGTTGTGTGCCGCCGCCTTTTTGAGGAGAGCTGCTGAGGATTCTTTTTTTGGAGAAGTGTCTTTTTTTTAATCAGTTTAGCATACCAATAAAACCTTTGAAAGCAAACCTCTGCTAGGAAATTTAAGATGCAGGACATTTTTTTTAAACAGCATCTAGCTTGAAGCAAGCTTTTGGAGCTTGAATAGACACAAGTGCTTCGTTCCAACCCCGATCAGCTGGAGGTGTCAGGTTTTTAATGAATGGACTACCTCCTTGTCAAGATGACTCAGTGTACCTCAGTAGGCAGAAAGCGAGCGCATAGGCGTTTAGTCACGGCTCTGCAACAACCCAACCTCTTTTCTGCATTTGCAAGTTAAATTGTGTCAAGATATCGTCAAGAGAAAGTACGTACAGTACAGTTCACAGAGTTTCACACGCAGAGAAAGATCCCAGAGTGGCACTGTGCAGAGAGGGAAAAGTTCCAGACATTTTTTATTTTAAGGAATGGGTGTGTGAAAAATGGGAACCAGTGTTTTTTTTTGTTATTTTGTTTGTTTGTTTTGATTTTCAGGGAACCTGGGTCACCCCTTCCTTTCATCTTTTGTCTCCAATGATCTAATCACTGCTCCGTGTTTGATGGTATCACGAGGAGCAACACATCATAAGACAACAACACTTACTCACCAGTCACAGTGAACACGTGTCTACTACCGCACAACCATATTCCAGCCTAATACTGTGAACAGGGACAACGAGGAGATGAAGAAAGAAGACGGGGGACGGGAGAGGGGGCCACGAGGATGGTAAAGAGGGAAGAAGGAGAAGAAGGTCAAAAAATGAAAACACACCTTCATCTACGCTTACAATTTGAAATTGATGTTTACACAATAACACCATCCACAATCGCTACGCACATTCTCACTGTCATCTAAACCTAAGTTTGCACTGAGAAGTACCGGGGGATGGAAACACAGAAGGAAGGGCTGAGGGAGAAGAGATATCCACGAAGGCAACATCCTGTTCTCAACACCACCAGAGCCAAAATGGCTGCAGACCCTGTCAAAGACACTGTTAAAAAAAAAACAACAGGCTAATTTGTTCATCTATTCTTGTTCGGCCTCATGAATCTTTAAGAGCTGTTCAGTTATTCATTCTGACAGAGAGGCTGTGGTTTCATCATTCGTTACAAGCGACAAAAATGGAGTTTGCAAGATTTAACTCGCAAAGGAGTCTGAGGGTGTCTCTTACCTGGGGGAAATGATTTTCAAACCATTAAGTTGCTATATAAAGCACCGTTAGACCCTCTGCAACCCCTGACATGTGTAAATAGCAGCTATTTTTCTAATCTAACTAATCTTTTGGCCTTTTGTTATTGCTATATCTATTCATCCATCCTCTTCCGCTTATCTATAGTCTACCATGGTTTTATTTATTTGTTTTCTTTTTAAATTCTATGAAACAACATTTAGCTTTAACATATTTTCCATTACTTTAAGGTTCACTTGAGTTCAGAGGCCATACCTGTAAGGTATGCCAAGGGACATTAGCAGTGATAGCTATATGTAAATAGACATATTTACCTCACCACAGGAAAAAAAATGTTTTGTTCTTTTTAGTTATTTTATTATTATTATTATTATTATTTTTAATCATTATTATATATATATATATATATATGTACTATTAACAGGATTTCACCAGATAACAGGACACCAGCCCATTTCTCTTCCTCCCCCCCTTTTTTGTGTGGCTTCAATCCATTGCTCATACCGAGGCTCTCTGAGCTCTGGATAGCTTTAGCTATATCCACTTTTCCATTGTTAGTTTCTTTAAAATATTAATGTTCAGCTTGGTGATTTAAGTATCTGATTAGGTCTGTCATTACAAAGGTTTTTGGGGTGTTCCTCCCCAGCGTTTAACTTTGGCGAGCTTTGCTTATTTGCCTATGCTGCTGTGCACGTGTCGTGCATACTGAAACGCACACACATGAGGCTCATTGGCCGGTCACTGCTGAAAATCCACCGATCCCTGTCCCCAGCTGATCGATCGGCGCACCTCTAATTTTTTCTCATTCAGGATTTGGTTGTATTAAAAGACACTGCAGTGTGTGAGCTGCTCAGTTTTTCATGTAACTAAAGTTAACATCACATTTATTATTACAGTGTGATGTATGGACATGTCCATTAAAAAAAATGGCAGCAGCTAAAATGTCAAATTTGAGTATTCAATAAGCCAAAGCTGTCATCAGGATGAGTGAATCAGGCTGTGTTTTACAGTCTATGGTAAATCCATGATTTACATTAGTGTGTAAAGTTTTAATTTCACAGCTTTTAGTAACTAGCAACTATCAGTTTCATCTGTTACCTTGCAAACATTTTTTTCTTCTCCACAGAACAGCTTTAGATCAAATCTCAGCTGTGAATGAACTTAACGCTCTGCCTGCTTTAGGCTTACGTGCACCTTGAGATCTGAAAGGGTGCTACTGCATGAGGTGTTGAGAAGAGGACAATCCCACATGGAGGACGAAGAACATTAAACAGCCAAAAGGTCACAGAGAACAACAACTGAAAAAAAGAAAAAGAAAATAAATTGAAGGACAAACAGAACACTTAAAAACAATTTTTTTTTTTGTCTTTTTAGTCTTTTTTTTCCATTTTTAAAACCACAGTACTACTCTCCACTATACGATGCACATGGCGTGGGTAGGGTTACACGACTTCATTTACATTTTAAATCCTCGGTCTCCAGCCAGGGACCCCTCCCAAAGGAGGACCCAGTGGGGGTGTGTGGGGGATGTGGGTGAGGAGGGGGGGAAGCACTGGGCTAGGGGGGCAGAGACATTCGCACACCGGCCCTCTGAGAGACAGACAGAAAGCAGCGAGTGCCGCACTTTGTGATTTGTGGATTTTTATTGGTCCGTGTGTCGCTGAGTGTTGTTCCTATCAGAAAAAATCACCTCAATGTGGTTCTGTCTCCTCTGAGCACGTGCGTGCGTGTGTGCGTGTTATGAGGTGAAACTTTATGCAAGCCCGGTGACAGCAGATGGTCTTGTGATCATTGCGACAGCTTGTAAGATGGCAGTGGCAATAATTATATAACTGAATCATGCACACACTACTGTATAAAAATACAACCTACACAACTATGGCTTAGCTTATACACTCACGAATTCACATCACTTCTCTCTCAGAGAATGGACTTTTAGCTTTATGGCTCCACATAAAGTATTGCTGGAATGTTTTACAGTTTATCAGAATAAATATGCATAACCATTCTCACTCTGTAGGCTAGTTATTTCACTTTTCCTGAGAAAAGGGGCTGTACGTGTGCCGCCTTCCACTCGTAGGATGAGGGTGTTTATGTGTGTTAATGTGAACACCTCCTAGTGGGACCGTGTGTCCTCTGTCTGCCTCTAGGTATGAACCAACTCGCCAGGCTGCTCCCCCCTGGCAGCGCTGGTAGGGTTGGGTGTCCACCAACACAGCAGGGACGAGGGGCAGGAGGCAGGTTGACCCTCTCGTGTTGAAGAAGAGCACGAACGGGATGCAGGGCAGAGGGAGCAGAAGTCACCTGCCTCTTCTACCCAGCAACCCTCTTGTGGCCACCATCCCGGTCCCTCCTGTGTTGGTTGGCATGGTTACAGTGGTGGCCTGTGACCGGTGGGCACGACTTTCAAACCAAACCCACCGGGCCACAGGCAGCTACAGCAACTCTCAGCCGGTGTGCTCGTCCCAAACTCACACAGCTAATGTTGTAAAACCTCACAAAGCTCACAAAGAAGAAAAAGCCAGATTTTTTTTCTTGCTTTACGCAAATCTTATTATTTTTCAGCTTTTGTGCATAAAAGCAAAGGCCATATGATAATATTCATAAAACGTTTTGCTCTTTGTTATCCTTGCTCCTCAGCGGTGGTCAGAATAAATAGAAAAACATATTTAACTGTCTTTCAAAGCTATGTGTTTTTATGAGTGGTACAAACTTACAGCTTAAAGCTACATGCATGATTAGCAGCACGGCAGGCTTTAGAGAGAGTAATTAATGGACAGAAGCTCTCTGTACTGAATTTCTTTTCAAATCCCTGACTCTACAAAAAAGAGAGAAATTGAAATTAAAAAGGAAACCTTATCATTTCTCATTAAAATAAATGAGAAACAGGACTATCACTGTTCCACAGGCCAGTGATCGTGCCAATTTACATCTTATCACCTATATGTTCTTTCTTCTGTGCCTATTAAGCATAAATGACAAGTAGCTAGCACTCCTTAAGGTATAATTTAAGCAAATTTTGACCACAAGCTGAATAAAACTGCTGAGAGATCAGGGTCACAAATCAGACCAAATTGAGAAGTGGCTCCGGTTTTGATGTGGGCGCTCGAATGAGTGGAGCCACGGACAGGGACTTGTGCTGTCAAGCTTCTTTGCGAGTCAGAGGCTGTGTGCGTTTGTGTGTGTCAAACACGTTTATGGGACGTGCTCATGCCTCCCCCAAGGGACCCCTGGCTGCGTTGTTTCATATCATTTTCATGTTAAACTTCCTGGTCCCTCCTGAAGAGCTTCCAGTGGCGGGTTCAGATTTCCGGAAGGAGTACTCCACTGTGAAGTTGTTCCTGCGTTGTCCGCGTCCCCGGCTCCACACGAACAACAGCAGGAAACAGAAGAGGACAACCCCGAGGAATGTGATGCAGCCCATTGCCGTGGAGACCAAGATGGTGGTCAGGTCAAAGGTGAATTTGAGGAAAACGCGTGTGCTGTTTAGATTTGTGTCGTTGAAGAACTCGCTGCTGTACAGTGAGCGGTTGAGAAAGAAGGCTGAGGCGGCATCCAGCGGTTGGCCACGCACTGTGAGTGTGGCAAAGTAGGTGTCATTGCCTCCGGCGTTACTGGCTATGCAGATGTATGTCCCACTGTCAGTGAGCTGGGCGTAGCGGATCTCCAGGGTGCCACTTGGGTGAACTATAATGCGCCCTGAACTCTTAGTTGTGATCCGCCTGCGCTGTGGGGAAATCCAGACAATAGAAGGGGGAGGGTCTCCTTCGGCTCGACACAGAAAACTCACCGCTTGGCCTTCACGAGCGATCATCTGGAGAAAAAGAGTGAGTGGATGAATAAATGCACAAGTTTAAAAAATCACAGCAGATATCTATATGTAGGAATATTTTAAAACCTTAAAACAACCTTGTTTATGGTTGTAGAAAGTTTAACAAACTCGTCACCATTCATTACCTGCTGCAGTTTTCGGTTGCGTATCTTAGGCTTCTGGCATGTGAAGTGATCGAAGAGTGCAGAATCGGTGAAGGAGCTGAGGCTGACGCCTTGCACCTCCACCGGCCCCGCACACACCGGCACTCTGCCGTCAAAGTTGAGGGTCTTGCGTCTTTGCAGGATCCACAACAGACGGCAGTCACACATCAGGGGGTTCCCGTCCACTCTGAGGGTCTCCAGACTGTTGACAGAATGGAAGGAGCCCTCTTCCAGTGTCTGCAGGTCGTTTGAGGAGAAGTTGAGCACGCGGATCTGTCGGAGGCCTCCGAGGGCATGGGGCTCCACCGTCATCAAACCTGTGCTTACCATGATGAGCTCCTTCAGCCTCAGCAAGTCTTTGAAGGCCCAAGGCTCTAATGTGGTGATGGGGTTGTAGGACAGGTTAAGGTGGGTGAGGTGGGCAAGGTTCTTAAAGGAGGCCGAGGGGACAGAAGTGATGTTGGTGTTGGTGATGGAGAGCCAGTGGAGATCCAGGCCCTGAAAACTGAGAGGGGAAATGTACTCCAGGTACGGCCAGTGGTCGATATCCAAACCCCGCAAGTTTGACAGCTTGCGAAAGTTCTGGTCCTCCAGGGCAGTGATGCTGAGGTGGCGAAGGCGAAGAGTGACCAGGCTGCGGAGGTAGGACAGCGTCTGACCAGAGATGGATGTCAGGTTGCAGCGCTCTATTGTGAGGTCCTCCAACCCCAGCAGACCTGAGAATGCCTGGAAATAAGAAAAACATAATGGGAATCTGGGAATCACTGTTTGCTTATACATATACATATATATTTATTTATGTTTAAGTAAGACAAACAGACAAAAGTTGGTTCAGTATTTCACCAGAACACCGTTTTGTTGTTGCTACTGTATGTGAGGTACATGCCAAGAAAAGTACTCGTTTAATTTTTAATATTTCATAATCATTCTCAAAGGAAAATATCAGATTTGTGGCCATAGCAACCAGCTCTGAGTATGACAAGTTTTAAAAGTGCTGAGACATTTTTCTGGTTTTCTCTGAGGTCTAACTGTTTTTTAATAGTGCCTTAATCTCTTAATACGTAATTAGAAACAATAAATTCAAATAAAAGTAACAGAATCAATTTTTACACACTCTATTTGAATGTGTGCTGCTGTTAAGCAGTTTGTAAGTATTACAGTATAACAGTAAAACAATATTTAAATTTATCATTTTATTTTTTGACACAGAAAAAAATATTCAGATGTGTTTGGTTTCTTCTAAGTGTAGTCTAAGTAACAAACCAAACACTGAGCTGAGTGCTTTTTTACTTATTCATGGGGAAGCTGGAAATGTGTTACATGGATGCTGTGTTACTGGTATGAGTGTTTTTATCTTGGCAGGAAAACGAATAGACTTTGCCAAAATGTCACACCAGGATTTTTTAAAATAAAGTACAAATTATTGAATCCATTTCCCATTTCATCAATAAGCTCAGTTCACTACTGGCCAGATGCTTAAGAGCGTACCTTGTGGGATATATAAACCAGGTCGTTGTCTCCGACCTCCAAGTGTTTTAGACTTTTCAGGTCCTGGAAGGTGTAGTCCAATAAAATCACCATCTTGTTCTCACTAAGGTCTAGGCTGGTAAGATTGCCAAGCTTGGCAAAGGCTCCCATGGGCACCAACTTCAACTGGTTCCCCCTTAACTTCAGCACTTTAAGACTCTGAAGGGTGGAGAAGGCATTCGGTTCTAAGGTGGAGATGAGGTTCTCACTGAAGTCCACTTCCTCCAGTCGTGGGTACGGTGCCAGGTCTCCCGCCTGCACCCAGCGGAGCCGGTTCTTGCTGAGGTCCAGGAGCCGCGTCTCTGTAGGAATGCCCTCTGGGATGTTGGTGAGCCGCCGTCGCTGGCACGACACTGACCTTAGCTGGGCTGAACACTCGCACCGTGGCGGACAGGCGTGGCTGTTTCCTGGCAGTGTCAAGGTTATCATGGTAACCAGTGAAGTCGCCAGGACCCATCGCCACAGCTTCGGCCATGGCACTAAGGCACGCCCACCATGGCCAGGAGAGCCAGTCATGGCCCTGGTCCTCTGACTCCTCGCCTGTTACAGGCAGGGTGAGTGCGCCAGACACCTGCAAGACGAGACAAAGGGAAAAACAGGAGTTACAGAAAAGAAGTGAAGGGAGAAATAGAAAACAAGGACGGAATAAATATGTGATGAAGAAGGGAAAGAGGATGTAAGAAGACGGAGCCTATAATATAACCTATCAGCTCCCAAGCTCATTAAAACAGGCCTAAATCCACAATGTTGTAAATTATCAATGTCTCCAGCAGTTTAAGTAAAGGAGTTGAGAATTTAAAGCGGAGATTTGGGGCATTTCGTGACACAGCACTTAAACATCTCAGATGAGATCCCATCACAGGAACAAGGAGCGCTTTAAGATAGTTTAGAAGATTTGTCTTTTCACTAATTTATCTGTGGTTTCAGCTGGAGAACCGGGACACCCAGAGCCATGAGAGGGAGCTTCTTGCTTCAGTTGAATTCATGCATCTTGCATCTCATCCGTTCTCCTTCCAGCAACGAGGCCGTCTGCTCCATTTTGACAAACACAATGAATTTATTATAATCACCGTGCATAAACAAAGATGGAGCTCCTTAATAATCGCAGTGTGTGTGGAAACCGTGCACGCTGTGACGAGGAATAGGTGTTTGAGCCATTGCATGCATTCGAACAGGTACGCTCGGATGCAAGTTTGACATTTTGCTGGGTATGAATTAAAAATGCTTTGAGGGAAAAAGAGATGAATCATTTGTGCTTTAGCATTCCTTCAGGCAGCCGGTCATCTCTCCCACACACTGTTTTCAACATGAAGACAGTCAAAGAGCACCTGGCATTGGATCTGGAACACGGCTCTGTGTCCATCCAGCTAGCAGAAGTTTCATACTTGAGGAAGATACCATTTAAAAAGAAAGTTTGGCTAGAAGAAAGTTTTTTCTTCTCTCAAACAACAACTACTGACCAGAAACCCCCAAATGTTAAACTGTTTGTTTATTTTTCAGATTCAATGGATATGAGAGAGAATATATCATCACCACCAGGGAGTATCATGTTAAAATGCACTCTGATGCTGTTTCATGTTAAAATGCACTCTGATGCTGGCAGAGGAGGAAGGCAGAGCTGAACAGATTAATAATATATGGGTTGGTTTGTGCGTAATGGGCAGTTTTCAGAGGGCCAGCCACACAGTTAAAAGAGCCAAAAGTTGCTAGGCTCTCTCTTTTTGTCGATGAGGCCGTTGCTTCAAATTTCTTACAGGAAAACAGCCTCTAAAACGCCTAATTATATCCGACTGTTTCGATGCATTGGCATCAATGGGATCAAACGGGATGAAATGGGATTTAAACTAAATATAAATGACGGCTGACAAATTCTATGCACACATATGCACATACTCGTATTTTCACACACAATCACACAAACGCAAGCTGTAGGAAAAAAAAAATCCTCCAGAGATTCTGTCTCATCTACTAAGCCTCAAGGTGGATAAGTCCTTCAATTTTTGACAGGCCTGGAAAACACTGTGTTTACAGATCCCATATCTGAACAATCTGGTAGAAATCTGGCACAATCTCTCCTTTCGCTGGGAGACAAAACTCAAAACACAGAGAAGCTGCTGTGCAGAAACAGACTGACCCACTTCTCAGCAGCAACTCGGCCTCGCACTGTCAACCATCAGCAACTCACCATGACCACAACAACAGAGCGGCAAACTCGGTGGAATAGTGCCCAGGAGAAAAACAGAGAAATCAGAAAAACTAGCAAAATTCTATCAAAGTCCTGAAATAATGAGATTAAATCACACATCAGGTTATGTGTCCTCGTGTCTTCATGGTGACTGTTGTGGAAACACTGATGATTTTTCTCCTTCTTGCACCTTTTACCCTGCTAAAGATTTAGATTGCATCCCATCAACTATCATCCAAATAACATGAAATGATTTTTCTCTAGTGACACAAATTACTGGACGCTATCTGGAACGTATTTTAAAGGAACCGCGAAGTTAAAAAGTAGTGCTTTTGGTCACTATTTTGCTGCAAGTCAAAGAATTTACATCTTTAACCCTTAATCACACAGGCCTAGAGGCTGGTGGGCAGGGACACAGACTTTATTAATCCCACACTGTTACAACAGCACAAGTGTCAGCAAGAAATAAAAAAATAGAAATCCATCCATTCTTTCAGCTGGGGTGTTGGAGCCTATCCTAGCTAGCACAGGGCGAGAGGTGGGGTACACCCTGGACAGGCTGCCAGTCTGTTACAGGGCTAACACAGAGAGACTGACAACCATTCACACTGAGATTCACTCCTATGAGCAATTTAGAATTACCAGTCAATCTGACCTCACTAACTGCATGTCTTTGGACTCTGTGGACACAGAGAGAACCCACACAAACACAGGAAGCACATGTTAGCTCAATACAGATGGACAAAGTGCACAAATAAAAAAAAAGGCAAAAAACTATACAAGAGTTATTTCTACCATTCACAAATTGTCTCTATATAGAGTAAACACACCCACAGAGATTTTTTCATATTTGGAAAAGGTGTAGTGGGAGTGATAATACACACAAGTACATTTTTGCAGGTATCTATTGTATGTGTGGATTATACAGTCTGACTGCTGTCAGGATGAAAGACAACATTCAACTTTTGCAGGAAATTCTTCGTTTCCTTTTTTAAAAATCAAAATATCTTGAAAACGTAAATTGGCATTCATGGTCCCCCGAGGATGTTCTATAAAAGGTTTATAAAAGGTTACGCAGAACATAGTTCAGTACTTGTGATTTAACGCTCATTTAAAAAAATGTTAAGATTTTGGCACGTTATTGTTAAGATGTTGAACATTTGCCTGTAAAAAAAACCTTTTGAGTTAAAATTCTGACACATCTAGCGAAGATGTGCCCTGGGAGCCTGTGTGGGGCTACTGTGGGCAGACGCACGAGCCCCAGTACCAACGTGAAATATAGGTCACATCTGGGCTCTGCACTATGGGGCCCAGACAGGTCCCAGTGGGATAACCAACAGTGTGGGTTGCCCACACTAAGCAAAGAGAGGCCCACAATGAGGCATATTATAGGCAGCGTACCCACAACTGCCCTACTGGGGCCCCACCTAGACCCCACAGTGGAGAGCTAATGCCATGGTATATTAGCGATACCAACTGGTGTGGAGTGTGGACCAGAATGTATTTTAAAACAGAAAAGAAAACAACTATCAGCTGCTCATTTAAAAAAACGGGGTCACCACAACAGGTACATCTGCATGCTTCATTTAGCAGAGTTTTACACCAGATGCCCTTTAGATGCATCCTCCTGCAGATTTGTGCTTTCTCCCGTGGGATTTATTGCTTATTAGGCAAGTATGTAAACTACTACACTATAGATCATCTCACTAAAAACCAACCAACCAACCAGCCCTCCACTCAAATCCTCTGCATAACATGTTAGTATGATTAAGAAATTAGAATATTCTCTGATACCAGAATTTACTGATGTTTTGAATCAGCTGTCTTATCTCAGCCTCATAATTCTGACACTATTTCTCCACAATTGTCACATTTCCCTGTCTTGTGTTTCCTAACATACAGACCCCACATGGGATATTCTATATAGGCCCTATATGTGTTTTCTATAGACAACCTATAGTGGGCTACCCACAGAATTCCCTCTTGAGAGCAGAAAGGGCAAAAATACGAACATAGAGTTTGGGTTTGGACAGGGTTTGCACACAAAAAAACACAGAGGACCCCATAGGGCAAAACTGCTGTGAGCCCATTTTGGTCCCATGTGGAATAGATGCAGGTTGCCCACACAGCCTCACAGCTACCCACTGTGGGCCTGCATGGGCATGGTTGCTGGGCAGACATTCAGCTCTACACACAGCTGTTCCCATACATAGCCCACTGCACGACTATAAACTCTTCACTCAGTGTATCCAGTGTCTCCGTGTGTGTTAGTGTACATCTTGCCCAGCTCTTTGGCATTGTGATGGATGCAGCCTGTCTCCGCACCCCATGAGAGTCATCCTACGGGTCAGTGGCAGAGTCACAGTATGAATCACTGAGCTTACATCGTCAAGGCAGACAAGGTCCTTACTGCTTGACTCAAGGACAGACTTGGATTCCTTAACACACACACTCTCTATCAGGCACATGGGCCCAGTGCTCTGCGCATCATCTCGTGAGCAGGTGATAAATACACACCTTGACTCTGACTCCCAGGCCACATACTGAAAAGAACATTTTTTATATGTTGTTGCTTTAGTTGCTTTCTTTTAGATTAGCAGCCTGTCCCTCAAAGTTTAAAAGCTCAGTCTTACATCTTATCCTGCACCTGGACAGTGGACATGCACGGAAATCACAACAGAAGTCCCTAAAGCTGCCATACAACCTGCAAATTATCATCTTCCAGATGTTATGGTAACAACAGGGGCAAATCCCACAGTTGTAGCCAGCGAGGAAGATAGAGTCACAGGCCAGCTGTCCAAGGAGAAAAAAAAGAAGAATGGAAGGAGAAACAACCCAGAAGCTAAAAATAACTAAAATTTGATGGCTAACCTAATGAGCAGATGTTTTGGAGCAACATTCTTTCTCAGCCACTGCACAGGCAAGACACTGATGACCACAGCCAGATGTTCCAGACACCAGTTGTTTCACCTGCTTTATACAGTCAGGTTAGTCTGATTATAAACACCACACACTCTTCCCAGGGCTGGGCTGGGACAAAAAATCAGCCTAGAGACTGGCCCCCCAGGTATTATAGGAAAAGCCATAAAGCCTTTGAATGAAAACAGACGCTGTTGTGACAGTGATGTACACTGTCTTGTTGGTATATATGTATGATTTCTATACATTTTACGTCAGATAACAACTTTGGTTGTAAGCTTCAGATAATTAATAAAAGCGAGACATTTTAAATGAGAATAAGAACGTATTTCTTTGTGCCCCCCTTTCCCTGTTAATGCCCCACCTGGCCCCCTGGCAAAACTTTGCTAGACCCGCCCCTGCACAGTTACCAGCTGTCAGCGTAAAAAAGGATCCTGGTGTTATTTGTCTCTCAGAAACAGTTCATAACTTCCCTTCAACTCCTTCATGTCACCTAAAAGATAAACCTGTTTGTCCATCACCTGTTCAGCCCTGATGATTCAGTAAGGACATCTCCTGGTTTCATCTTCATGTTTCCCTCTCACCACATATCCAAACCGATATCATGACCAGCAGCTTAACAGCTGTGGCTCCAGCAAACATCAGCTGATACTAGAAAGTAATATTAAATAAATTCTAACAACAGCTGATCAAGCTTAAACGTGCAGCTGTTGTTTAACGTGACATCCGCTGGTTTCCTCTTTCTGGCGCAAAGTGGGCGATAAACAAACAAGAGAGAAAAGCTGATCAGCTGATCATTGATCAGTTTCATGATTGAAGTAGAAACAGGAGAGAGAGGGGGGAGAATGAGAGAAGAAGAGGCAGCTGTGCAGCAAAGACAGAATAAATCCAGCTTTGTGTCTTTTTCCATCCTAGCTGAAGTACAGGACAAACTGTGCTCTTTTTCAGCTCAATACAAAACGCGTAATATTTTCTCTGAATGCGGGACGATTCCATCTTTTTACGGGACGGTTGGCAACTCTACTAACTAACCTTGTGAACAAAATAAAATTCACTATCAGTAACATCATAGCACCCAGCCAGCTGTATAGAAACTCCGTCATGCTAGCTAGTACGCAGTAGGAGTTATTGTAACTGACTGTAAAAAGTCAGCACAACGAAAATAAACTCCACCTAAACTTGGTTTATATCTGACCCAGATAGACTGCAGTCATAACTTCTTACCTGAAGTTCAGTTCACCTGACACTAGGGCTGCCACGATTAGTCGACTAGTCACGATTACGTCGACTATCAAAATCGTCAACGACTGATTTAATAGTCGACGCGTCGTTTGAAACTTTGTAAGATCACAAAAGCCGCAGGAATAAGTAGTAGGATTTAAAAGTGTAATAACGGACTGAAACAGAAGATGGCAGCACTGCATGTACAAGGATGTCAGCTGCCGTTTAATCCCGAAGAAGAAGAAGTAGCTCTGTCCCAGAATTCATAGCGCAGCCCAGCTCAGTTTCCAACAATGGCGGCAGCTACTTAGTTTTACTATTACTCTTATTATTCTTTCTGGGTCACATAATAAACGTTTAACATATTTTCAGGCGAGAATGTAACTGTGTAAATCTCAAATATCCGCTCAGTTTATCAAGACATCACATACTTTCAAAAGCGCTCCGACGTTTTCGGAGACGTCTGTTACCCACTAGCTCGATAGCTAGCCGGGGGCAAGGCTCACTAGAGCCCGTGAGAACACCGGACTCCCGGCAAATCGTTTTCAAACCCACCGCCGTCTTTCGCTACTCAGGTTAAACATGATACATAAGTCATTTAGATAACTTAAAAATGTTATTGTTTGGCTTTTTTTTAGTATTTTATTTGTTCCTGAGTAAATCGGTTTGGCTGAGATTAAAGTTATAGTTTTTACACAGCTGAATAAACGTCAAGCAGACAGCTGATTATCAGAAGTGTGAGATGCTCGAGAATTTACTCCGGTGTCCCGTTGTATTTTAGATAGCAAGGAGTTTATTAAACTTAACCGAAACAATCTGCAAATTTCATTAAAATTTAATAAACTATCATCTTGTCTTTATTTTTAGTTAGCACGTACCTTAAACACTTAAAGCTGTAAGCTAATGATAGTTATATAAGAGCAGACATGCTGGTGCAATAAGCTGTACGTTTTACGTCCAATGGATGCATGATCTAATCGCAGAAATAATCGGTGACTAGTCGACTATCAAAATAATCGTTTGTGGCAGCCCTACCTGACACTCGGACCGGCGGCTGCCTCGGGGGCTCTCCTCCTGCCTCCCCTTTCTCTCATCCACCTGCTGGCCTCCACCACTTGCTAATGTTACTGAATCTGTGGAAGCTCCGCGATAGCCACCACCAAACAACTGAGTTATTTTTACACATCTCCCAGCATCTGGCCAATCCACCACCTTTCAGTGTTTATACCGTTACCAAAAATAAAAAATAAAAAAAAAAATAAAAAAAATCATCGGCCCATAAAAACGAACAATCACCATCGGCCCACCGGTCAAATGCCCGGTATGCCCGATGGCCAGTCCAGCTATGACTCTTCCCAAATAACTGCAGGGAAAATAACATCATTGTGGTTTGGTGTGTATTTGTATTTGTGTGGCAGTGTGCCTGACCGTAAATAGGTCATGCATGTTGACTGGTAGCCTTTACAAGCCTTTATATTTGGCCGGCAGAGCGTAGAGCTCCTCTCCCCAATATCCCTTCTTTAGTGTCCCTTCTTCCTCAGCTTTCTCGCTCTCCTTCACTCTCTCTCTCTCTCTCTCTCTCTCTCTCTCTCTCTCTCTCTCTCACACACACACACACACACACACAAAATAAAGACCTCTCAAAAATAAAATCACACTTTAGCTTTCGTGATGGAGGTGCAGTCAAGCAGTCAGCATGTTATTAGAGAAAGCTTTTACATTTTATTCCTGCAAACAAACCGAGTCGCTAACTTGACAAGTTTTTATATATCAGAGGAAAGCTGACAGTTTGTACTTTCCATTGCTAAGTAGCTCTAAGTCCAATATTAAATCTGTGCTTAGTCACTCCATTTTAAGCCCAAGTCAAGTGTGGAATAGAGTTTAGCAGGTCTCTTGTGGGGTTGCACCCAGTGCCAAAGAAGAAAGGAAAGTAAGGGGGCATTTTAATGAAGATGAGAGTCAGACAAATCTCTGTTTTGCCACATTATTGTGATCTACAGTGAATATTAACTAATGCAAGTCAATATAAGTAAGCCTAAAACGTCAAATGAAGTGTTTTTGTGCTGCCCGTCATCAAAGTTAGAGCTCCTAAAGGATCAACAACTCCCTGACTGCATTGCAGAAAGAGAAAAACCAAAAACAACACCCAAACTTAAATCCTAAATGACCACAAAGGAAAACTGAAATCAAAATATAATTAGGGCGGGTAAAGAAAAAAACAAAGAGGAAAAGCCAGAGGAAGAGGCTCACAGTGCAGGATCCCCACGGTGATGAGAGGAACAAAGCTGCAGTGGGAATGCACACATATAAAATATAAAGCGGAAGAAAAGTAAAACACAGGAAGTACACAGGAACAGACACAATGTAGTCACTAGATCAACATCTTCAAAGTTTTCAGTCATTTGTCTGCAACATCCAGTGACGGCAACACTGTGACCATAAACCAAAGCTCCCAAAGCGTCTGTAAAAACAGAACATTTTCCAAGCTGCACTTCACTGAGCTGCAGAATGCAACGTGAAGGACACTGCAGTTGTTTGAGTTTGCATAAAGAGATGATACTCATGATGGTGCTCTGTGCCACTCCTACCATATCATCGCCGTTCTTGAAGTACTCTGAGTCACCGAGTCTGCGAGTTTGGACTGATCGAGACTGACATGCAGTCTGCTTTGACCTTCAGCTGATTAGAGCCAAAGACACAAACCTTTGACTCGACTGCAGCTGTAATGTTTAAATGGACTACACATTGCTATATATAAGATCTAGCTCATATTCAGCCTGAGATGCACTCACTTGCTCACTTTCAGGAATCTACTAGGCACAAGTTTGAATTACGGGCAGAAATAATGTTGCTACATCTGCATCTTGAATCAAGACTGTACAAGACATGCAAGACACGATGAAAACAAGAAAGGGGCTAAACAATTTCCCTCAATCATACCATCACAGGTTGTAGTCCTCAACCAAATATCACACACTGAAATGGCTCAAGGTAAAAAGTCTTTCGATGAATCTCTAAAACCAGATTCTCAATGACGTAGGAGCTCATCTGCTTCATGATCCTTCACAATTTACAGGTTATTGTAATGTGTGATGTGCAGCAAGCAGGTGAAAAGTTGACTGAACTTTACAAACTAATTAGAATTAAAGTCAAGGAGGCTCACAAACAGTCATAATTATGATAAATCTGACCAGCAAATATGAGCTTGACCTTGAGAAAAGAGACCCATTGAGACCCATTAGGTGATCATTCTGTGCAGGTTTCACAAAAATCAGGCTGACACTGTGGGATGAGCAGCAATTCTTGTGAATTGTTGAGATGCTATTGCATAAGCTCATCGCTCTTCCAGCTAATGAAGGTGGCCGGTGTAAGGCTAGCTAGACCTGAGGTCCCAGTGCAATATGAATTTTGGATATTCTTCTATGTAGGCAGTTATCAGAGAGGGCCTTGCCTATTTCACCAAGACACTATCAAACCACATTCTGCACACATTACAACATCATTGCTTCACTTTAAACCAGCGTGCGGTCCAGACCTGGCACCCACTAGAAACACATGACACCAAATGCAGCTCAGAGATATGTTTTTTTCCAGTTTTTAACTACCAGGAATTATTCTCCTCAATTTTGAGGCCGTTACAGAGAGGTGGTCTGAAAAAAAAGTGACGCAACACGGTGGTAAACATGGCCCTGTCTCATTTTTTAAAAACATTTTACTTTGATCACATTTAAAATTAGCATGCAATTTTCTACGGTTCTTTTTAAATTAATTTAGGGGTTTACATGATTTGCAAATTATTACATTCTGTTTACATTTCTATTTTACACTGCATCGAAATGCCCTGTTTTGAAAACCCCTCTGAAAACCCTTGTTCGCCCTGAGTCTCAGTGGTTGCACTAACCATCATGCTCATGCTGTTGAGCTGTGGATGCAAAGTAACATATCTGCACTGTCAGTCTAAATCCTATCATATACTCCTGACAATGCAGCATGGTGAGACGTGTACAGCACACCCCGCGTATCATCACCCTGTGCTGATGACTGTCTCCTCATACTGTGGATGATGTTTCATGAAATGAAAGATGCTTTCTGACTCACAGTATTCTACTGTATTGTTTCCCCTCTAACCAGGCGATCCCCAAAATACTTCACAGATCTCTGTGACTTATCTCAGATTTCACCTCTGTTTCTTTCTTGACAAGCACTACAAAGCGAGACAGCAACTGATGCTGAGAGTTAGTTAGTTAGCAAAAAAAGTGTCATGAACTAAGAAAGCTGAACCTTTGCCTCAGTTGTTTAACTGCATCAAAGTCTGCCTCGATCACAGAGAAACAGAAAGCCAGCGCACTGCATCGAGAACAATGCCTGACAGCCACAGAGGAACAACAACAACAGAACAAACAAAGCTAAAACAAGCTGAGCTAAAACCCCACAAGACAAGAAATAAACAAATAAAAATATATGTGCTGTTTGTTTATTAAGAGGAGAATCTCTTCCAGCTCTCAAACAGCGTCTTCAAAAACATTTTTTTACTTTCATCACGCCAGAAATAATCTAAATGTTGCAACAACCGTTTGTTAAAAAAAGACTACACACACATATATATGCACACACACACCAAATGCCAACACCATAAATGTCCCTGATTTCAGACAGGAGCTGTCTGTGTTGGTGTGTGGGCAGAAGGTAACGCTAAATGGATTAGAAGGGAATGAGCCCAAAAGGTCGTTTCATCTGTGTGCGTACGAGTGTGTGTCTGTGTATGCTTTCACTTTGAACTTGAGCAACACTGAGACCTTAGTGAGGGGTGACGCACACAGCAGGGAGTCAGACTGGCAAATGCTGTGACAGTGATAGCTTTAGTCTGTATCAGTTTCACTCGCTGCAACAGGAGTGAAAGTCACATGCAGCTAATCCATAAAATATGCTGACATAATGTCAATTAGTCAGCAAATAGCCACAGAAGTACCTTGGTATGGTACCTTGGCTTTCTTTCACCTGAATACTAAGTAAAATGGTTTTAAAAAAAGTCATCACACTGGAGGGTTTTAGGAGATGTCAGATTTGAAGTTATTTAATGTGAGCTTTTGGTACAGATCTGGTTTCAGCTACACATCCAGGTATTATATAAAGATATCTTAAAGTTTTAATTTCTGCCAGATTTATGCTCTGCAACTGGCAGACAGGTACATCAGAAGCAATTCACTCATCATGTTTATTGTGGTTGGTCGTCAAATCTCACTGACTTTCAGTCTTTGGTCATCATGTTGCTGCCAATCGCTTCCAGTGTTGACACAGCTTTAGGCCCCTGAAGGTTTTAATCTATGTCAGACATTTCAATGAGGAGAGAGAATTAGAAGGAACTGAACATGATTTATTGATATACAGAATTCAGTTAAGGTATTTGCTGATTAGACTCCGATTGCCCATCACAGCCGAAGGGAATCCCAGCTGTGACAGGGATTAGTGCAGGACCCATCTGAGTCTAGACGCTGGTGGTGGAGATGAAGATGTAGGCTTGGATGGAACCTCAGTAACATGAGAGAGGTGGAAATGGGGAGTAGGTGGGATGCACAAAAGTGTCTGCCAGGGAGAGTGACACATGCGCAGTGAGATTTAAAGCTTAGAGAGTGGAGGTTGATTGGCATGAAGAAGGTGGGCAGAAAGATGATTGGACTAGACTAGTGATGTCACAATGAGCTTGTTAGTATTGAAAAGTAGAAGTCGTGCAAGCTTGGATCAGCCACCAAACACCTGGGAAGCAGACAGATGTATGGATAAAGCTCTTTTGCATACAATTTTCATTACAATTTCTACGTTTCCTAGCAACCACAAACCAACAGGCTAAAATGACTCATTTGTAGAGTTTATGCACATATAACATGTTAGAAAAGCATTGTATAGTTTTCATTAAACAACAAGAGCATGTAATTTATATCCACAAAAATGTAATTATGCATGATACACTGTAATGCCTAACCACCTAACACTAATGTCACAGACAAAATATTACTGTAGTACTGGTATGGACTAGTTATTAGTAATTGCTGACAGTAGACCCAAGGCTAGCAGACTACCAACCAAATGACTGACTGATCGACTCAACAACCAAAATAACAGACCAATCACCTGGCCAACCAACCAACCTACTGAGCAGTAGAAAAACAAACCACCCAGCCTACTATTCACATGTTTTATTGGTTTAATAGTAAATAACCATGACCTGAATATTAACATGAGCTCCAGTTCTCTTAGATCTGTATGCAAACAGTATGTATGTGATTTATTAATACACTGAGTGATTTTGTAAGTCTATTTCTATTCTGTTGATATCAGCAGACAGGAGAAATCGTACACTGAAAACAGCTGAAATTAATCTGAATCACTCCTTAATATATGCATATGTTGTATGCGTACATTACTCAGTATTAAGAGAAAATTAATATTTCTCAATATTAACTTCTATGGATCTGATCCCAGAGAAACAACACTTCACATACAGATCAAACGAATGTGTTTTTACTGTGTTTTTGACTATAAGCGATCAAGAAATCTTCAAATGTTAAGTGGATACGTCTATGTCAGAGAGGACACCTTCTGTCTGAGTAAAGGATGAGAATCAGGAGGTAATTTTCTTATTGGTTTCACAGGTCTCTGCACATCTCGCTTATTTTTTTCCAGTCAAGTCAGTTTCTGAGGTGCAGTTGTTTTGCAGTTCTTGTTGCAACTTAACAAGTAATTACTGTATGTAAAGTGTCCCTGTGAACATGCATATTGTGAAAACCCACCTCTTTGATGTCTCATGATACTTTGTTCCTTTTGCTCCCACTCATTGCTGGCTTTGTTATTTTTCTTTTTGCTGTAGTAAGCGAACTGCTCAGTACAGATCAACCAGACTATGATAAACATCAATGAAGTGTGTGTGTGAGTGTGTGAGTGTGTGTGACAGAGAGAGAGTGTGGGCAGGTTTCAATCCCCTGAAGTGATTATATGTGAGCATCAGTTCTTTCTGCTGTAATTATTTACTGTGCACCGGCTGCAGACGAGACCTGAAAGACAAACTCTGTAGGTACTTCATGATAAATCAACCCTCTGAAACAGATGACACTCCTTGCGTTGCAGCTGATCGAGTCTAGTCGGTCAGATTACAGTAATAACTGAAAATCGTAAAGAATGAAAATTGGTTGAAAGTATTCATAGCCGAAAGCAAGCGCTAAATATTTCTCGGCATCTCGGCTTTCGCAGCAGCCATTCTGTGAAATCCCTTGTGCACCTAAAATAGATTAAACTGGAATCCTTCTTGCAAACACACACACACACACATACATATACAGACACACACACATACACAGTGTTTCCATCTCATTTTCTTCCTCTGCCTTTGTTTCCTCTCTCGCTTTCTGTCTGTAATCTGAAAGCTGAAGACAGTCCTGTTTGACAACTGTGATAAATATACACACAGGGAGGCTGGGATTAAAGAGAAAAACAAAACACCGCAGCATCCTGTGAATCACTTCAGATGCTGTTTGTTCTCTGCTAAAGTAGAACAAACGTCTATGAATTCATCTGCAGACCTGTTGTGTCCCATCTGTTGCCTTTCATTAAATCTTGATGAATGAAATATTCCAGTTAAAAATCTTAACTGACATACATTGTGTAATTTCTTGAGGGGAAAAGTAATAATTTAAGAGTCCTGGTGTCAAAAATCAACATTTTGATAGCTTGCGTGTTCCCTTAAGAGCTGTATGTATAGTATGTGCAATAAGAAAAAGCACCCACCTAGTACCTAACTAAGAAAAAATCCACTTCAAGTGTGAGCATGTCAATAAAAGCAAACGGTTTAGACATTTGTAGGTCTGGATGATTCAGTTGTCTTACTAGGATCCCACTGAGTAAATACATCAATCTGGCAGGGTTTATAAGGCCATTTCCAAACAATTTGAAGTTCATCATTCTACAGTGAGAAAGCTTATTCAGATGTGGCTAACCATCAAGATAGTTTCAGATATTCCCAGGAGAGGATGTACCAGCAAATTCACCCAAAGGTCAGACCATACAATGTTCAGAGAAAGTGCTTAGCTTTATAAATTTGCAACAAAACTAACCACAAAACGTCTGGAACAATGTCCTTCAGACAGATCTGATCAAAGTGGAGATATCTGGCCAAAATACACAGACCCAGATTTTGGAGAAAAACATAGCCGCACATATCGTGTCAGCACAAACCTCTTAAACTAACTTTTAAGCACGGTGGTGTCAGGGTTATGATTTGGACTTGTTTTGTAAGAAATATAACATCCAACTGGAATAAACTGTAAACTAAGCAAAAGGACAGAACGCACAGTTGGCGAATGAGGGAGATTGCAGCACTGGATGGAGGGAAACACGGACAATAAATACACAGCTGGCAACAATCTAACAGACGAGACCGGAAGACCCAAAACTGAACATGACACCCGCAGGAGACTATCAAAGTAAAGCAGGAAGTACGGGGACACACACACTGAGACGCAGACTGACCAAACCTGGATGATCTGATATCCTCGTGTTGGTGTTGTTCCCAGACCATCATGAAAATGTTGTTCCAGGTTCAACATTGCAAGTGACCAATCACATTGTTGTTGTAATAGAGTGAATTGTTGCCCCCCAGTGGTAAAATACAGAAGTGCCTGTTACAGGGCTAGTTCTTGGTTGACCAATATATAACAACAAAAAAGGGTAGTTTGTGCACCGCTAAGAAAACAACAAGTTAGTGTGTGATGTCCTGCTGTTCAATAAAGGCACCTATCCACGTCCTTCTGTCCTGATCTTTTCAAGAGCCTAATCCAGAATATCACAACTGGCAACGAGGATTCTAAAGATTTCCACAGTGTGACAGAGGCTGTAGAAGGGCTGTGTTCACATGTAAGGAAAGAGACAAAACGAGACGTTTTCTTCACGGCTGCAGCGGAACAGTTTTTGGTGAGCTAACATGGCGATGCATGTGGGTCGTGTTGAAGAGTATAATGAATCGAAGGAAGATTTTGAGTCATATTTGGAGCGGTTGGAGCAATGGATGTTGGCAAATGATGTTTCCGATGAGAAGAAGGTGTGCACGTTTCTCCCTGTGATCGGAGCAGATGCATACAGGCTGCTAAAGAATCTTGTGTCTCCGAGGGTACCGAGTACCATGGGATATGCAGCGCTGACTGGAGCGTTAAGTGCGCATTATAAGCCGACTCCAGTGGTGATAGCTGAGCGTTTTCGTTTTCAGAAACGTAACCAGAAAGAAGGGGAGGCAGTTTCTGACTATGTTGTCGCCCTGAGGCAGTTGTCAGCCACATGTGATTTTGGACAATATTTGGATGAGGCCCTGAGGGATCGTTTTGTTAGTGGGCTGCGTTCTGATGCTGTGCAGCGCAAGCTACTATCGGAGAAAGATCTTACATTTCCACGTGCGTGTGAGATTGCCATATCCATGGAACTCGCTTCGAAAAATACGATGGAGTTCTCAGGACGCCAGGACCCTCACCACGTAAATGCCTTGACAAATGCTCCTAATTTTTTCAACAAAGGATGGAAAGGACAGAACAGGCAAGAGGGCAATAACAAGCCAAAGAACTGGAAGGGACCTAAAAAAGACACAGGAGTGAAGCAACCATGTTATCGTTGTGGTGGAAAGCATTCAGCACGTGAGTGCAAATTTAAGAGTGAAAAGTGTCATGTTTGTGCAAAAATAGGACACATTGCACGTGCTTGCAGGAATAAAAAATTCAGTCAGCAAACTCAGTATTTGGAAACTGAGGATGAATGCTCAAGTAGGAATGATGAAGCTGAACTTTTTGGAGTTTATTCAATGTACTCCATCACCTCCAGTGAGAAGGGATACACAGTGGATGTTGCGCTTGGGAACAAGAACACCACCATGCTGCTGGATACAGGATCAGCAGTGTCGGTAGTATCAGACAAGTATTATCAGATGCATCTCACTCATTTCCCTATAAAACCAGCCAGTGGGCTAAAGCTCAAGTCCTACTCAGGCCAACACATTGCTGTGCGTGGATATATTATGTTACCAGTACAGTATGGGACTCAAAACATCACCCTACCACTGATCGTTGTTCAGGGAGACAGACCAGCTCTGATTGGACGAAACTGGTTAAAGAAACTACAGCTGAACTGGAAACAGATTTTCACAGTACACAAGGTACTGGTGCAGAAAGAAGCAAAGCCAGGAGTACTAGAAGTGATTCAGCGCCATCAGGCAGTGTTTTCGGATGACCAAGGCTGCATAAAGGGATTTAAAGCTAGAATCCACACTAAACCAAACACTACACCAATTTTCTGTAAAGCTCGCCCAGTTCCTTATGCACTAAAAGAAGCTGTGGAAAAGGAGCTGGACAGATTGGAAAAGGTGAAGGTTATTTCAAAGGTTGAGAAAAGTGAGTGGGCATCCCCTATTGTTACTGTGCCAAAAGCAGACAAAACAATTAGGATATGTGGTGACTACAAAGTCAGTGTCAACCAGTGTGTTGAAGAGGAAAGATATCCACTTCCTAATACTGAAGATTTGTTTGCTACTTTAGCTGGAGGAACATCCTTCAGTAAACTTGACCTTTCTCATGCCTATCAGCAGCTACAGTTAGATGAAGAATCAGAGAAGTATCTGGTCATCAACACACACAAAGGTCTCTATAAGTACAATCGCCTCAGCTATGGTGTTTCCAGTGCTCCGGCTCTTTTCCAGTCTGTGATGGATCAAATCCTTCAGGGGATGGAGCATGTGACCTGCTTTTTGGATGACATCCTCATCACTGCTTCATCTGAAAGGGATCATTTGAAGAGGTTGGAGGAAGTACTCACACGTCTGGAGAAGCATGGTGTCAGAGTGAAGCTTTCCAAGTGCCACTTTCTTCAGAGCAGTGTGGAGTACCTGGGACATCGTATTGACAGGGATGGACTGCATCCTTTAGAGGAAAAGGTAGCAGCCATAGCAAATGCACCAGAACCAACAAACGTCACTGAACTGAAGTCCTTTCTTGGTCTTCTAAATTACTACAGTCGATTTTTGGAAAATCCATCCACCATTCTTCAGCCTTTGCATAACCTGTTGAGAAAAGATGCTAAATGGATTTGGACCATGGAATGTGCAAAAGCATTCAGGGATGCAAAAAGTCTACTGCTGCAGAACAAAGTGTTGGTGCACTACAGCACAAATCTGCCATTGAAGTTAGCCTGCGATGCGTCACCTTATGGATTGGGCGCAGTCATCTCTCATGTCATGGAAAATGGAGAGGAAAAGCCTGTGGCTTTCGCATCAAGAACATTAACTGAAGCTGAGCGAAAGTATGCCCAGATAGAAAAAGAGGCCCTTGCCATAATTTTTGGAGTAAAGAAATTCCATAAATATCTGTATGGAAGGAAATTCACCCTCATAACAGATCATAAGCCACTGCTGGCTATACTAGGGCCAAAGTCAGCTGTCCCAACACTCGCTGCACTAAGAATGCAACGCTGGGCTCTTATTCTAATGGCATACAACTATGACATTGAATATAGAAGATCAGCTGAACATGCCAATGCAGATGCATTGTCACGTCTACCTCGGAATACGCCAGACAACATTGCAGAGGAGGGAAGTATCTTCTATTTCTCACATGTGGAAGAGCTACCAATAGTAGCTAAAGACATTGAGAGAGCAACCATGAAGGATCCAATCCTCAGCAAGGTCTGGAGCTACACCATGAATGGGTGGCCGAGTTACATGCAAGACGAATCACTTAAGCCTTACTTTACACGCAGACACGAGCTGTCAGCAGAACAAGGATGTGTTCTTTGGGGACAACGGGTCATCATTCCACCAGTTTACCAACAGAAAGTGCTGGAAGACCTGCATCATGAACATCCAGGTATCTGTCGTATGAAAGCACTCGCTCGCAGTTACCTGTGGTGGCCAGGCTGTGATGGTGATATACAAGAACTGGTTCAAAGCTGCTCAGTCTGTCAGGCTGTACAGAAGTCACCACCCGTTGCACCACTCCATCCGTGGAAGTGGCCTGAGAGAGTTTGGCAACGGATTCACATTGATTTCGCTGAAAAAGGCAAGCAGTACTTTTTAGTTGTCATTGACAGTCATTCAAAATGGTTGGAAGTGTTCCCTATGCCATCCATTACCTCACACAACACCATTGAGGTTTTGAGAGGGTTATTTGCTTCATATGGACTTCCAGAAGAGCTTGTTTCAGACAATGGACCTCAACTTGTGTCAAAGGAATTCAATCAGTTTTTGGAGTTAAATGGGATCAGACACACAGCTGTTCCTGCCTATCATCCTGCATCAAACGGGGCAGCAGAGAGGTCAGTACAAATCCTGAAACGATCCCTGATGAAGAATGTGCTGGAAACAGATGGTAAGGCCACATTGCCACTCAGTCATCGTTTGGCAAACTTCCTTATCATGTATCGCAGTACACCGCACACCAGCAGAGTTTTTCCTGAAACGTCAGATCCGGACTCGCTTCAGCCTGCTGAAACCTGAACTAAGCAGACACATTGAACAGAAACAGTCTGAGCAGAAGCGACACCATGATTACAAAACCCAACCTGTTCGTGTTTTTTCGGAGGGGGACGCTGTGCGTATCCGAAACTTCAGGGGGGGGGAAACAAAATGGACTCAGGGAACAGTTCTGAAGAAAATGGGAAGTGTTACTTACCTGATACAAGAGGGACAGAGAACACGCACAATACATGTGGACCACCTGTTACCATGGAGACAGACTGTGGAGAAACCCCCAGTTATATTTTCACCGGTTTCAGAGGGACGGCCAGAAGTGATTATGGACAGTGTTGTTCCAGAGATACCACCAAGTCCACCTGGGATTTTAACATCACACTCCTTACCTCCTGAACCACCTAAACAGACAACCGATGAACCACCAGTATCCACCCCAGAAACCACCCAAAGCCCATCTGTGGAACGCAGATACCCAGAGAGACGCAGAGTTCCCCCAAAGAGACTGAATCTTTGAAAACGTAGAGTTATGTTTTAGTTATTTTACTACCAGTTATTTAGAAGTGAACAGTTTAATAATGAAAGTAATGGCTACATTTGTTCATTGTTCGTAAGGGCCACAGAATATTTCTTTTGGTGGGGGCAGTGAAATACATTCTTTAAAGGGTTGCTTATTTCAATTACAAATCTAAAAGGGGAGGAATGTAATAGAGTGAATTGTTGCCCCCCAGTGGTAAAATACAGAAGTGCCTGTTACAGGGCTAGTTCTTGGTTGACCAATATATAACAACAAAAAAGGGTAGTTTGTGCACCGCTAAGAAAACAACAAGTTAGTGTGTGATGTCCCGCTGTTCAATAAAGGCACCTATCCACGTCCTTCTGTCCTGATCTTTTCAAGAGCCTAATCCAGAATATCACAGTTGTGACGTTATTCTTTTGCGCGCCAAGCCATTCGTGCATTTATGAAATTCCAATGTTGCAAGGACAATATCAATTCTGCTTACCATTTATTAAAGGGTTACAGTTAGGGTTAGGGTCAGGGTCCGTTGATCGGCGGACAGAGGCGGTTTCACGCAGCTTAAGTACAGTTTTTTGTTTTACGCCGGTTTTTCCCGAAGTCGCAAAAGTATGACGTCACAACATTCTGATTGGTCACTTGCAATGTTGATCCTGGAACAACATTTAGTATGATGATCTGGGAACAACACCAACACGAGGATATCAGATCGTGCGACGAAACCCAGTGAACAGAGTGAGACAGAGCGAGGAACAGTAGCGAGGCGCGAGAGACAGAGTGAGAGAGTGAGGGGTGAGAGAAAGAGTGAGAAAGCGAGAGGCGATGGGGCAAGGAACCCTAACAGACCGCCCTGTGGCGGGACCTTAAGAGACCTGTGAACAAATAAATGCTGCAAACCTCAATGAATTCTTGTTAATAAATGTGGGTCAAAATTCCTCCAGAATGATGTGAAAGACTGATGAAGACATACATACACTGCGTAATATGTCGTGTGTTGTTGTTCATCTGAAGTCAATGTGTCTAAAGTCAAAAAAAGAGAAAGAAAAGAAAAACATGTTGGGGATGAAACCCTTTGTGCTCTACGTGAAAAACATTCATTCATAAGTTTTAATAACTTTTGTAATAATACAGTTATATTTAATGTGATGGCCTGGGGTCCTTGTTTGGCCTGCCTTCTGTTTCCTCCTTTCAGGTAATTATCTATGCCTCGTCATCACAGAGGAATGTCTTCATCTGTTTAAGGGTCTAAAAAAGTTGTTTTCCTCCCAAGATGTCTCTCTTTCTATCTTGCTTTCTCTCTCTCCGCCAACCTGAACAGCTGGTGTCTTTCACGCATCCAACTTTGTTTTCATTTAATTGCGTTGCACTTATCCTTTGTTTGTGCCACATGTCCTATGGAAACACCCACAGATTTGTTTGTTTTTGGCTCAGCTTTGAGTTAAAGTTTTTATTTTGCTGTGGATCTCCCTGTTTTGCCCAGAATGAGCCGCATTTAACATCTATACGCTCGCTGTCAACAAATCCACCGAAGAATCGTAAGCAAACAAATTCCAGTATCACATATTTTTGGTACAGGCAAAACTTAAAACATGATATTCCTCAGTGGATCTGACCTTCATTGTTATTTAAAAACTAGAAAAATAATCCTGTTTGACATTTTCATTCATGTGATAATGTCATGCAAAGATAAGCAAATCCCACATCCCAGTCTACTGCTGGACCATTATAATAATGTATATAAACTTTTAAAATTTGTTTAAAATATGTAGTCATAGGAAATCTGGAGATTAGAACACCCAGTTCTAATTTCACATTATTAGAACACTGGAATAGTACAACTAATTTAAAATGTAAGTGAATGATTATTAGCCATCAACTGGTTACTGGGACAGAAGAGGTTAAATGTTCTTCTGGTCTTCTGTCTCATCAAAAATGAAATGCCTTGAAAACAAAAAGCATTTCAGCCAGTGCTCACTTTTAGTGAACATGGATCTTTTTGTTTTACTCAAAGGCATGGCACATTTAATTAGCTGTAGCTATTCTGATGATTCTCACACCCCGCGGTGTTTCGACCTGCTTTTTTCTGGCTCAAACCTGAGCACATGGCTACACATACTGAGAGCGCAGACACATGAAAAACACACACAGCATGCTCTCTCTCTCTCTCTCTCTCTCTCTCACACACACACACACACACACAGGCAGACTTATAGGTATAATATGTGTGGTAACAACAGCGCAACAGAGGGCAATCTGGGAGTCTTATTAGATTGTCCTGCCACCATATGGTCTCTGCTAAGGTGTGCTCAAGTGTGCATCTGCTCAACCTGTTTAGATTTTTTAGTTGACTCCCAGTCTACTGCGTGACATCAGCTCCTAATGATGCGATTTGATCTGTGTGTTCACGGGTCATAAATTGTGTGTGCACTGGCCTTTTCCACTAAGTCGGCAGCAGTAGTAGGATGCCAGGGCTAAAAAGTGAGCAGACTGGCTTACACCCTAACAAAAGTCACCTGTACAAACTTACGTGCAGGCAACTTAAACTCTCTACTCACTTTACTGCCTATCACAAGATTGTGAGTCAAGTGTGAGGTTTTCCCTGCACACATATTTGCCTTTTATTCATCAATCATTTAACAGTTACGACACTATGTGTGGTCTTGTTATTCAGTGTTGGCCTGATTACTCAGCAGGTTGGAGCCAATACTGACACACTCTCCATGCTGAAGGATGTGCAGAATCAACCTTTAATTTTCATATCAGATCTGAGAGACACTGCTGTGATATTGGACTGCACTTCCTATATGAACCATGTTTCTTCAGGAATAATGAAGAGCTCGCTCTGCCATATTCAGAGTGATGACTTACAAGTCATTAAGTCTGGTACCTGCACTGCTGAAGGTACACAGAGCTGCACAGATTGTGTCTGTGCACACAGGAATAAGCCTGTGTTTACATGTTATGAGCGTACTGAGGAGAAGCATTTAGCTTGGCAATTGTTTAACCTCGGGTGTAATTAACCATGAAGGGCAGAGATTATTACACTAATAGCAATGTTGCAAGTTTGGAAGAAAAAAACTGGGAGATGAAATTTTTTTAATCAAAGTTGACCCGTTTTATTGAAAAGAAAGCACACGCGAAATCATTTTGAGTGACACAATGACAAGTGACTGAACAGCCCTGAATTAGCCTCAGCCTTTAGGGATCTGTGGCCTTATTACTGGTGTGGATTGAAATGACTCATTAATTATCTCACACATGCTTCCCAAATACAAAAAAACACAAACTGGCCACTGCCATCAGCTTTATGTGGTGGTAGTATGGTATTTTCCCATTTGTGTTTTTCTTTTCCCATTCAGGGTACTTATGTGGCATATTTTTACGTGGCATTGCAGTATTTAGTAGGTCACTGGGATAAAACAAGATCTCACACCGATAGACAAACTTCTCCTTGGTGCAAACAGGAGACTCTGTCATCGCATTTCTCATTACCAGGCCCTAGACGGGATATGAAGGGAGTTCATTTCTGGTGTAATTTCCCTTCTAAAGGCTAATGACTTTCCAGATAACAAGATGGTGCGGCGATCCCCAGTGCCGGTCATTGGGAAGTGAAATCACGTCTTCTTGTCAGCGCCAACCGTGCGGCTGCAGATTGTGATGATAACTAGGCGACTCGTGTGAAGGAAAACATTTCCCTGGAGACATCTCACCTGAGAGGCAACAGCCCATTTTTTCACCCTGTACAACTCAGTGTGTATGGGCGTGTGTTTTTCAGTGTGTGAGTGTGCTGTTACGTCCCTGTGGTATCAGAAGCAAGGAAATTAATTCAATTCTCCGGCTCGTTAAGATAGGTGAAAGCCGGACAGGGAATTTAAAAGCAAGATAGCCGACACTTCCTTGATATTCCACTGCAAATACGTAGGGTGCAGGACGAAGTGTGATGAAAACCAACTGATGAGGCGCGGGGGATTGAAATAGATAAGTGTAAAGCTGCATAATATAACCACAATATGAGTGAAGAATAGATTTGGGCATCAGGGGAAGAGATAATGGACATGGAGGACCGTAAAGAAGTGAGTGTGATGGATGGAAGAGGGGGAAAAAGGCAGACGGGAGGGAGGTAAGAGGGACACTCTGTCTCACTCTGTCACTAATGATGGAGGAAGGTCAAACCTATTCCACAGTTGAGAGAATCTAATGATGCAAATTAGGCCTGACGCTCAGTCAAATGCCACAAGAGGGGCCCAGAAATCATGATGTTGCTGAATAACACACAGTGAAACTGTCTGAGGGTTGAAATTTAGCATTTTAAACATCCTAATTTATTTATTTATCTTAATCACAAGGCAGCAGTGGCAATTTAAAAGGCCACATCATCCCAAAGAACAAAAGAGAGCCTGACTGACTGAGCCTGGTACAAATATATAACTGTCTGTGTGGCAAGTAAACAGCAAAGAAAAGGAACAAGTTGGAAGCAGAAAGAAGGGGGAGGGGAGCAATGTAATGGCTTACCTCCTGCAGTCTTTGAAGAGCAGCATGGTGCTGGATTCGCATGGGGAGAATTTATGATGAATATGTACATAGCTTTGACCTGAATGCATAAACTGATCACAAATGCACCTTCAGTTTCATTCAAGCTCTCTAAATTTCTTATTCTATTTTTAAGGAAAATGGTCATATTGCAAAATACAGGCAAAGAGGAAGACCGTGACATCATATAAATGTGTTGTTCCACATCAAGAAGGATGCTCATGCACAGCTGAAACGTGCAGAGTAGGTATGAGGATAAACACGGCATATGTGTACATGGCAGGAATGTAGACAGCAGCGTAATTGCACTGCTTCATGGATAATGGTGACCCTGTTAGCCTGAAAGCTTATTGGCTGTTTATTTCTCTGATTCTGCCGGAACAACCAATAAGAGCCGCTGCCACCGTTTCAGATGTGGGGATGAAGGAAGAGAAAGAAGGGGGGAGAGAGAAGGACGGTGAAATAGAGGTGAAGGTTAGGGGAAAAAACCACGGGTATGGATGGTGTGAGGAGGGGAGAGAAATGGAGAGTGACAAGGTTGGAGATGAGGGATAAAAGAAAGCAGGAAATGTGGAGGAGAGAGCCGAATCCTCTGTACTGAGGAAACAAAGGCGACAATCCCTAAGCAGTGATAAAGCCGCTCGGCTTGCGGTTGTACAACACCAACAGAGCATATGTGTATCTGTGTGTGTGTCTGTGTGTTGAACAGCTCTGTGTATGTGTAAAATGATGGTGCTTCACAGAACATTAGGTGATCATCACACTTTCCGGATCCTCTTCTCACCAGAGATCCCAGAGGAGGATATTTAGTCCAAACACAGACACACATGTCCGTATACACACATATGTCTTTGAAGGCTTTGCAAACGCTTCAGAGACCGAAACAGATTATTGTGAGGAAGAAGAGAAGGAAGATGAGAAAGATCACAAGGGAGGAAGTTTCTGGAAAGGTCATAACCGCTGTTGAACAAATAAGAGCTGCGGGAGAAGTGAGGAAAAGGTGAAATGATGAAAACACACACACGTGCACGCGCGCGATAAGAAACGGAGGATAAAGGAAGACGAGCCAGACAGAGAGGGGGGAGCGAGCTCTGGCCACTAAATAGGATGTCAGGTTTGCAGATAGGTCAGGGTTGGTTTGCTGATTGACACCCGACTATCTGGACTCACAGCACTGTGACAGTTTCTATTTGCCAGTCCGTGTCTGCTCACACACACCTCAACAGCAAAAAACTATATTTTCATGTAATCGGAATCAAAATCATTTGGCCAGCTTCACATAATGACATTGTTTGTTTCGCATACCATGATTTTAACATTAATATTCAAATTGGTAACATGTGAAGTTTGTATGCCGGGGATGCTTCCACTGATATTAAACCACAAGGTGACTTGCATTAGGGTTAAGATCTCCCATCTTAGGACTTAAATATTTTTTACAACCTGGTTGTAAAAAAAACCTGCCTTTTGTCTCTATATCTAACTTCTTTTCTTCCTTTTAAATAATCTGGCTAATTTGTCTCTCATAACTGAGAGAAATGTACGCAAAATCCCCACATTGCAGGAAAATTCCTTTAAAACACGGGTGATAACCGATCGTGACATTTATCCTCTGGTACATCCTTTTCTCTGGAAGACTTGGCCACCGCAGGAGGCATGTCAGTACCCCGCACTAAAAACTGATAAGAGAGACCCTTAACAGCTGATTAGTCAGATGATTTCTCTCCCAAAAAGCAGCTATCAAGTCAATGATGACAGACCCGCCTCCCTGAGAGAACAGTAGAGCTGTCAGGGTCCTTGAGCTCCTAAAAGAAGCTGTGGGACTCTGGCACCAAAGACACACAGAGATGATTGGAGTTCTCCCTAGGGAGCATCCAGTTAAAATTCAAGGACTCTCTCTTCATCCCTCATTTTTGTTCCCTCTAATACTCATCTCGCTCGCTCTCTCCCTCTTAGCGAGGTCATGGCTGAAAAGTTTCAATGATGCCCCAGGAGGCAGAGAATAATCATCCAAGTGTGCATCTGCGTCTATGTGTGTGTACTCAGCTGCATGATCGACCTTATGTGCGCACAACGCCACGGGTCTGCATTTATGGCAGTGCTGGCGTCATGTATGGATGTGTAAGAGGGAGATTGCTTGATGGCCTCTGTCACACCGTCACAGGGTTATCAGATCCATTGCCGGCAGCAGTCAGTGTAACCTCGAAAAGGCCATCTGAATCAAAGTGAGGAGCATTTCATCCTCTCTCCTGTTATTTCCTTTTCATGAAGTATCATGAAAGTCAAACCGAGAGCTTGCGGGACTCATTTTAGGCCATTCGATAACTGTCATCTTAAACAGCAAACATTAAATTGGTGTCAAGCAGTGAGACGGCATGCGCTCTGTAATGAGATCAATGGATGCCTCTGAAAGGGAGGAAGCTGTTGACATAAGCTGTCAGCTACATGTTTGCCATCAAAGCTGTTCAACAGAAATCTGCAAAAAAAAAGAAAGAAGAAGAAGCAAACAGCATTCATAATAATGTTTTCACACTGACTTAAGGATTCATGCAGGGTGATGTTCAAACCTATCAATACACAAACATCATGTAAAAACAGACAAAAAAACACATCCAAACAACACAGCTGACTATATCCAGTGACAATCCTATCCTCTCTGCTTACCATGCAGTCCTTCCCAAGGACGCAGAAGACATAGAAGAATTGTCTCTATCTTCATGTAGAGCGAGTGAACTGGTGGGAGGAATAAGAGAGAGCAAGTGGGGAAGGAGAAGAAAGAGTGAGCGCTGCAGGAAAGGCGCTGACAGCTCGCCGTTCGAAAATAGCCTGAATAGCACTGCTTCAAAATAATTCCCTTTTTCTCCCTGATCCTAATTTCAACCACAGTGGCTGAATTATTCATTCTAGACCAATGACATGCAGCGAAGGGGACAAAGACTCATTGCTCTATTTTGATTCACATAATAAATTCATGACTAGATGTTTAAAAGAAAAAAGAAAAAGGCGAGGGTGGAAGGAGGAGCGGAGACAGTAGGGAGGGCTCGGGATATGCGGTGAGCGCAAAAAAGTGTGAAACAAAGATGAAATGGGAAGGGGCAGAGACAGGGGGAGAACAAGGCTCTCAAATGGGGAAAGGGTGCACAGGTTTGGGAGATAAATATATATTTTAAAAGGAGCTTTTGTGTAAAAACCCACACGAAAACATGACGCCATAGCAGACGCCACATCAACCAAGAATCAGCTGAGAGGGAGGCTGACACCCGGCGAGGAAAACTGAAAGGAGAGAGAATCAAATGCTAACTGAACACCACATTATGGGGATTAAAAAGCCCAGTCATGGTACATTCAAAGGGTGTTGTAGGTAAACTTAGCCATCACACCAAACTATTCACTGCACAGATTCTTGTTCTCTCAAATTAGAGACTCACCACAGCCGAAGGAGTAACCGAGAATCGTGAGTGAGTGGGTGAAGGAGAAACTCAGACAGGCTACTGCTTGGTCATGACTGAACAAGAGACCCACACCTTGGTCACATATTTAGCTGACTACCTAAGGCCACATGTAAGTCCACACAGGAAGAACCAGGCTCTGGTTGCCTAGGTAACCTTAGTTACTAGCAGGTTGCATGTAAATCAACAGTATCCTGTGCTCTCATTGGTAGTTGCTGCAATCGCTTGCCTGGAAAAAAGTTGATCTGGGGTCCTGTGCACTTTGCGTCACCAGCAGCTATTTCGTTCGCACTTGCTTGCTTGAACTCGCCAAACGTCATTCACGCTCTGTGGTCTCTGGTCAACATGCTGCTGCTAATTACTTCCGTTGTGGAGCAGCTTAATATTGTTTATGCTAACTACTTGTAGTTGGTGAATGGTTCCAAAGAACTATATTAAATGAGTGTGATTACATGAACAACATCCCCAAGTGAACTCATGTTTGTGATGGTCCAGCTGTTTTTCCCTGTAGTCTCTCTGTGTTATCTGGCAGGTTCCTGGTAGGTGGAGTTAATTAGTAGAACTGAGAGCGCCCAGCCAGCCTCCCTGGAGCATTTAAGAGCCGGGTGTCTCAGCTTTCATCTTTCTCTTCATTCACCCAGCACCACTGTATTTGTTTGTTTGGTTTTAGCCTGCTTACCCTACACAACAACACATGCTTCATGTTTGATCACTCATCCAGCTGCTGACACACTTTTAACACTGACTAACACGTTAAATATTGTTAAGTTTTTTTTTGTTTGTTTGCTTTTTTTTTTTTTTTTTGCTTTGTTTGGTTAATAAACTGTTAAAATTTGGTTCAAGTTGTGTCTCTCCCATTATTATTAGTCATGGCTGAGTCAGATCAAAATGCTTATCAATATTAAAGGACTGGATGTTAGCTGAATAAGACAGCCTGTTCTTTCTGAGGATAACACAGTGTGTTGCATTTCAGGTTGTTTATAGCCACAATGTGCTACAAAGATTAAAGATTGGATTTTTTTTTTGCTTTTTTTACCATGAAGAAAAACTGTTGATATTTTTGTCAGTGTCCCAGAAAGAAACAAAAGCCTAGGATGTTGTTTTGATGCTGAGAAACTGGAGAAAAGCAGGAAAAACATTCAGCCTTTTAGCCCAGACGAACAGAAAGAATCATTTTTTAATGTTCATGAATTCAAGTTTTTTTCATCTTTTTTGTATCAGTGAGTACAAAGTTTTGAATTTAATATGAATGATATTAATTTCAGAAACATGTATTTTGTCCTGAGAAAAGCAAGGAGGCATCACTATGGCAACAAAACCTTAAAAGATGTGGTAACTGTTGCATTTTACCGCAAACCAATATCTTTTTCAAAACCAAGCAGTTTTTAATGGCTAAAAATAACCAAGAGAGTTATTTACTTCAAAATGAGTTGAAAATCTGTGAGGTGACTCAAACTTGGCTCTCTGGTGTGAAATGATCCACTCCACCACCGACCCCTCCAACATCCAGATGTGAAATCTTTTGCCTTTTAAAAGTGGATGCAGACATGAATCTGTACATATGGGGTGGGCGGCTGTCATGTTCAGAGACCTGAACATAACTCCAAAACTTTCATTTTTTTTCAGCCATTCAGAAGTGAACTTTGTGGTGTTTTTATTGTCTTGCTGCATAAATCAAGTGTGCTTAAGCTTCAGGACACAAACCTGGACATGCTCTAGGATTTTCAGGTAGAGAGCAGAATTCATGTTTTCATCAGTTACAGCAAGTCGCTCTAAAGCAGCAAAGCAGCCCCAGAGCATCACATTACCACCACCATGTTTGACTGTTGGTGTGATGTTCTTTTTATGAAATGCTGTGTTTTACACCAGATGTAATCAGACTCAAACTTTAAAAAAATGTTCAGTTTTTGTTTCGTCAGTCCACAGAAAATTTTCCCAAAGTCTTGGGGATCATCAAGATATTTTTTGGCAAATGTGATATAAGCCTTTGTGGTGTTTTTGCTCAGCAGTGGGTATCTCCAAAAACTCTCCCGTGGATGCCATTTGACCTTAACTGAGGCAAATGAGGCCTGCAGTTCTTTGGATGTTGTTCTGAGTTCTTTTGTGACCTCCTGGATGAATTGACAGTGCGCTCTTGGAGTCATTTTCATAGGCTGTCACTCCCGGAAAGTTCACCATTGTTCCAAGTTTCATCCTTTTGTGTATAATGGCTCTGACTGTGGTTCCCTGGAATCCCTGGAGGCTTTTTCAAGACCAATGGATATTGCTTTTTTACATAATGAGAGGTAGGATTTGTTAGCTTTTTTCCCCAAAATAAATTAAGTTGTCATTTTAAAACAGTGTTTGTATTCACTCTTTGACTAATTTTAAATTTGTTTGATCATGTGAAACATTTAAGTGTCAGAAATATGGGGTGGGGCGATGGGGGTGGGAAGGGGATAGATATCTCACAGCACTGTAAGTGTAGGATGATCTGATATCCTCGTGTTGGCGTTGTTCCCACATCATCATAATTAATGTTGTTCCAGGGTCCACATCACAAGTAACCAATCACCTTCTTGTGACGTCATACTTTTGCGACTTCGAAAAATACCCGCCTTAAAAAAACAAATGTTCTTCGAGAAACCGCCTTTTGTCCGCCGATCCAGCAATTTCAATTCCTCTCAAGATACTTTTCTTTAATAAACGGTAAAGGACAGGTCAGTGTTAAAGTTATGTCTTGGCGTCTTTAGTCATGATGAAGTCTTGATGAGGACATAATAGTAATAAGAGAAAACTGAGTACATGATAAAGAGGATTTTGGATGATTTTGCTACCCTGAACTGAAAACACTGCATAGGATTCTTTAACTTTTTTTTTCTGAAAAGAGCACCTAGAAAAACTTTTGTCAATTTAGTAATTTCACGAAAAAAAGATGATCTACAGAAGAAGAGGCAAAATTGCCACAGGCTTGTGTCCTTTTTAAACAAACCTCAATTTAACAAGCGGTTGTTACAAAGTGAGTCAGGGGACACATGGCGCTACAGAATCTGTCACGCAAGAGCTGATGAGGAGCTGCTCTTTATATATGGGAATGTAAATGTGCACATTAATAATTCAGGCTGTCTTTGTTTTACCTTTTCAGGGAGACAGAACGATCTCTGTGGTTGCAGCCTCTATTGTCTGTACTTTGTTTTCAAATAATAAAACAAAAATGCCCCAACTGCCTTGCTAAAAGGCAACACGCAATGGAGCGAATGATTTGAGGCAGTTTTGCTGTATAAACGAGAGGAGATGCCAACCAAAGAGGGCTATCACTTTGAAGAGGCAGCTAACCTTCAGGTCTACACGAACTTTAACAGATATTGAATACATTTGCACAGTGACTCAACTGTTGGCCCTTTTATTATACGTGACATGCATAAAAGACAACAACGACACGCATGTGCTGGCATGCCCAAGTGACTTTCACATGCCTCCAGTTCTGCAGGAAGGGTGACGACGAACATGCGAGCCTGGATGAATGTGTGGGTCTCTGTGTATATATGTGTGTACGCCAATGGTGAACTGTCCTGAGGCATTTTGAAAGCCTGTTTGTGTAGCAGTGAGGCAGAAGTAATGTCTGAATCTGTGTTCCCTCAGAGCGAAATGTATGTGCGTATGTGTGTGTGCAGAATAGGGGGTCAGCGCTGAAGGACAGCAGAGAAAATCCGTCCATCTACACTGAACAAGACTAATTACTCCCAAAGGAGTGCGAAAAAAAAAAATTCAAGCCAGATACAGTTTACAGAAAACTGGATTTTTCTTCACTCTGTGCCTGAGGAAACACTCATGATACCAGAGCTATGAAGTACTTTTTTCATAAAGCTACTAAAAAAACAAAACAAAACAAAAAGGATTTGTTGTGAAAACATTTCTTCTGATTCTGGTGTTTCTCATCAGTACCCAAGCATGGCCCAAGCTAGAAAAGTTGTACAACACTGTGCAAAAGTCTTGAGCCACCTCTCATTTCTTTATACATAGACTTTATTATACAGACTAACTCAAGTGATGAGCTAGTTTTGTGTTTACACAAAATTTAGGTAACTACCATTTCAACATTTTATCTTTAGCAGTTTGTTACTAGCAGCTTGTCACAAAACACATCATTTGTTCCCATGTATTTAGCTGAATCTATTAAAAGATCAGACAACAAACTGATTCCCAAAGAGCTGTTGCACAAAACCTTGGCATATCTCGTCTTGGTGTGCATTGTGTCCTTAAGTTGACAAGTTGAAGACAAAAGAATAAATGGGTAGATAGTCTAAAAAAACTATCTACACCAGATGAACAGCATCTGAAAGTCATGTTCTTCAGAAATTGGCACAGGACCTGAGAGAGACATCGTATCCTTTAGCTGATTCATCTACTGTTCACTGAAATCTCATCAGAAGAAGAATATTAGAAGCTGCAGAAGAAACTGAAAATAAGTGGCAACTCCAGGTCTTATCGAGTAATGAACCCAAACTGGAAATGTATGGTTCAAATCGTTGTCATAGTTTTGTAGTTTATAAATCATGATTATATAAAGTTCTTACCCTTTTCAACAAGCGCACTCTGCCCCAGTTTGTACATGAAGATGAAGAAGGAGGACCCAAGTGCAGACATGAGCAGGCAGGCAGAAACAGTTTTAGTGGGTTATTAAAGTGCAAATTGAAGCTTACAGGTGGAAAACTGGGACAACAAGGAAGCAGACAACAAGAGCGAAACAACAAGAGGAACCAGCCTTCCATGATGTGACAGAAAACAAAGGCTAGATGGCAGGTATAAAGCCACACAACACCTGGTGGGTGGATGTGGTGTGATCGACTGCAGGGGTGAAAAGAAAAACAAGGCAGATGCTTGAGCTATGATGTATAGTGTCGTACTTTGTCTGTTTCATCTGTACAATGTTTAGATTTCATAAGACCCATCATTTCAATCAACAAGTGAAAGCTAGTTCTCCCAGTGAAAGAAAAAATATTGTGTTCTGGTAATTGCAAGTTTCAGTTTGTCAGTTTTAGTTCTGCTTATTGATTGCTTAGTAAGTTAGCTTGACTTTAATCTAAAACACAGTCACACAAATGTAAATTGCCCTTAAAGGCGTTTCAACTTCTCCAAAACATTTTATTTTCCTCTCCAGCCGTTTCTCTCTCTGCCTTTTGTGGAGGAAATCACATTTTAATGTCTGTGGGGAGCAGTGAGCAGTGTTCACAAAATGATACTTGAATCATTAAAATCCAATTTGCAGGACTGGGGCATAGCACTCCATCACAGCTATCCGCCGAGCCGTCCTCTCAACGCCGCACCGTTTGTGTTGTGCCTGTACAAACTGAGGGATCAGAGAGGGAATCGATAGCAATACGGCATTCCTTAACAGAGTTCTTATGGATCAGAGAGCCGTTCATCTACTGAGAATCACAGATGAAAGAGAGAAAGAGAGTGACAGAGAGAGAAAGAGGAAAATGAAGCGTACGAGTGAGACTCACCGACCTTATGTGTGTAAAGAGCGTGCACTGCAGACACACAAACCTACACACGCGCGCACACACACACACACACACACACACACACACACACACACACACACACGCAAGCCCGTTCAGCTATCTTAGTGAGGACCTTTAGTGACATAATGGTTTCCCTAGCCCCTTACCCCTAACCCTAACCATTAAAAATGAATGCCTAACCCTTACCCTAAACCCAACCATAACCTAATTGTAACCCTGACACTAAAACCACATTTTGAGCCTCAAAAAGGCCTTCAAACTTGTGAGGACCAGTGAGTGTGTCCTCACAAGTGACTGTTAGTAGAATGCAGATTTCGGTCCTCACAAAGATAGCTAGACAGGAACACACACACATACACACAGAAACATTTGAAGAGTGTTCATGGCTCGAAATCATGCTGTTAGAATTAATGAATAACGTCCCCCCTGCCCAAAAGGTTGGGCCTACAGATGGCATTACATGGCAATACACACACACACACACACACACACACACTGTGGAAGTGGAAGCCAATCACTTGCATCAGCAGTTTTGAGAATATTGTACATCAGTATGTTTAAATGTCAAACTAGGTCACTTCAGGGCGTCACATGAATTCAATAATGAATTATCACACAACTGCGTAATAACACTTTCACCTCCTCTATCTCGCACACATAGATGCAGTACAGAGAAGCAGAGAAGCAGAGAGTAGAACGTGGAGCCACAATATCCTGTGTGTTATCCTTAGTTCAGCTGCATTATTAAAAGATAAGGTTATACAATTTAACCTGCATTAACATTCAATTAACAAAAGGCAGGGATGGGTACGCTCTCACAAACACACACATATGCATGCATGAACGTTATCTCCTTGACCTGCATTAGCATCTGCGGTGAGCAAAGCCGCACACTTCATGACCTGCATCAACTTTTAATGAAGTCTGAGAAACACGATTCCTTTATTCATGCAGGTGAAGTAATGGGAGGACTGCTACAAACACACACACACACACACACACACACAGACACACACACACACACAGAGTTGTTGGGACCAGTTCCTTTTACAGCAACAGGTGGTGAGGCTTAAAACAAGCTCAGCTTTTGTGTCAGCCTTTCTGATTCAGCTGAACGCCCGTGAGTAAGAAATTGAAGGTAGTTGCAGTCTCATTTAAAAGGTAACCACACAGATGTTGTATCACAAATTACTCCTAACTTAAAGGCCACACAGAGCTTTCAGAGCTTTTTACTGACATACTAATTTATTTGAGAACCAATGATCTTCATGGTCTCTTTATGTGTTGGCTTCTCTACATTGCTCAAAAAGTATATATATGTTTTTTTCTTTTAAGTTTGCCTTAGTTATGTTCAAATGTTTTTATATAGCGCCAATTAACAACAATAGTCGCCTCAAGGTACTCTATGTTGTAAGGTAGAGACACTACAATAATGCAGAAAAAACCTGTATGGTAATTTCCAAAAAAGGGGAGTCTATGGCTGACGCGTGTTCCTGGTTTCCAAAAGAAATACTTCCAGTTGCATTATGATTTGAAGACTGTTTATTTATTACCAACTGAAGATGTAACAATGAACTCCTTCCTAAATAAGCATGAAAGTTCCAAAAAATAGCAGTTATCCAGAACTAGCTGTGCACACGGTCAGAAAACCGTGAGACTCCTAACCTCTCTGTCCATGCTCCTCCCCTTCCCTCTCACCCAGGGTTTCATGCTACTATTGCACTTACATACTTAAAGTGAGAGGTACCCCCTTTTAGGTTCCAATCCCAAAACAGTGACTTAAAATTACTTTATGTAAACACATATATTTTCACATTTATTAATCCTGAAAAGATGACTTATGTAATGAATCTATGAATTATAAAACAAACATGAACTCAATCGTAAATAAAAATATAAAGCAGACGTCTGGCGCTTACAAAACCCATCAATAAGATGATCTGCTATGAGCAAGAACTTGGCGACAATGGGGAGGAAAAACTCCCTTTTAACAGGAAGAAACCTCTGCCAGATCAGGATCAGAGAGGGGCAGCCATCCGTCTTTCTCCTGAATCCAAGCCGTTTTTTGTTTGGTTGCTTTTCTCCAAACCACTCAGTAATGATTGCCAGTGTAAAATTCATGTGAAACATAAGCCACAGTGCTGATTTCTCATGAGAGATTAATGTTTTTCACTTCATCAAATAAACACTTTAATTTTAGATTTGGTACATTTGGTACACAAATCTGTGTAAACAGATATCTGCAGGCGGGGGAAAAGATTTCTCTTTTGGATTCCAGAAGCTATCTGGTTTTCTCTTGAGGTCTGAGTAGTATTGATGAGTTAATGTGGGATGCTGGCTCATTATTTACAAAGGTGCAGGTCTTACCACTTGTTTTCTTTTAATGTGGCAACTCCTTTCATGAATGTTCTTAAACTGCTAGCTCTGTGCTGCTACTAACCCCGTCTGTACAGCTCTAATTGGCCAATTGGACAGTGGAAACAGCCGCTGATTGAGCACAACAGCGGGCTGATTTGAATAGCAAAGACATTGTTGCTTAGTGATGAGTACCCAGACGTCTGGTTTTTGAGAGATGATAAAACTCTGGAGAAAATTTAGAATCAAAAGTCATGCAATGGTGTAAACAGGTGGTGTGGAGATTGCAGTGAACTACTGGTTTGATGACATAAGTCTGGATGTGCTGGTGCAAAACAGCCTCTTCTCATTTTTATGTTCATTTTTAGGTATTTCAAATGCCGGTTGAATACAAATGAAATGAAATTTGCAGATATTATAGAGAATCACAGTAAGCGTCAACACAGCGCTGCCTGTTCAAGGTCATTAACTGCTAGCTTTAATGTGACAACTCTAAGAGCCAAGCTGTGTATTTTTCATAGTCAACACAAAGTCTCTGTATTTCCATGACTTCCTTTTTCTCTGTTTTGAATGAGAACTGTGATAGTAATAGCTGTTGGCAGAGTGTGACATTAAATGCAGTTATTTTGTGCTGCCACAAAAGGCTGTTTGTCTTCAACAGTTATTTCTCTGCTCTGTGTGGATGAGCAAGAAACCTTATTAGGAGTGCTCAGAGTGAGGTGTCAAGGAAGACAAAAGCACCACACACATGCAACAATGAAAGGTTTCTTTTAAAAGACAAGACAAGCACTTAATGTCGGCAAAATGAGACTCTTTCGTGGCTCTATCAAGCTGGTGTTAAACTCTTTAACATGAAAATGGGATGGACACACCTTTAAGGACTTTGTATCTCTCAGCAGGGGAGAGTTTTGTAATTAGAAAGGCAGTGTTGGGAAGGTTACTTTTAAAATGTATTCCATTACAGATTACAGAATACATGCCCCAAAATGTATTTTGTAACGTATTCCGTTACGTTACTCAATGAGAGTAACGTATTCTGAATACTTTGGAATACTTAATATATTATCATGCTTTTTACAACAACGTGAATGTACTATTGCTGTGTGATTTATTACTATTACTGAAGGTCCGCGACTCCGAACTGTAGTAAAGGGACCTCTGACTAATACGGCGGGGTCCCTGTTGGCTCGTAGCCGAAAAATAGCTTTACTTTGTTGTGTGGGTCAACTTTTCTTGCGAGAGACAGAGAGAGGCGTTGAAAGACTGCTGCAACGGAACTTATTGTTTTCGGAGGAAAACACGAACACAGTGTACAGTCGAGTCTTAATAGCTTACTTACAGCTGGGCTCGTCAGGCTCTCTTCTTGGCTACAGTGGTTATTATTATATTTACATGCTTCCAGCTCCCGTTTTTGCTCGATGACAACTCGTACCTTTCCACTCCCCTTTTTCTCCCTCCTCGCGCTCACAGACCCATAACGTGTATGGCAGTCCATTCTCCCTGCAACACGGACTACACTGCCCATGATGCTACATTCTTTAGAGCTATGCTTGTAGCATTCTGCCTGTTAGCTTAGCACAACAACAACAACAACAACGAAAAGGCGCTCTCTCACCCAGGAAACACACAGTCGCAGAGAGAGAGAGAGCGTCGCCCTGTAACCATGGCAACCGTAACGCTGCCGCCTGGAACAACAGAACGTAGCTGTCAAACAAAACCCAAACAGTCCTGACCCGCGACAAAATGAAACAGGAAAGTACCGCAGTGTAATCCATTTCAACAAAGTAACTGTATTCTAAATACCACCTTTTTAAACGGTAACTGTAACGGAATACAGTTACTCATATTTTGTATTTTAAATACGTAACGGTGGTACATGTATTCCGTTACTCCCCAACACTGTAGAAAGGAGAGATTTAGTTACTTAATCATGGCTAAATTGAATTTGAGCGTTTAATTGTAAAGACATTGAGAATAACTCAAGGGATGGTTGTGTCAGACTGAATAATGAAGCAAAGCCAAATGCTAATTAATTATGAGAGCTAGGCAAGAGATAGCAGGTGACCTTAAAACTTTTCCTATCAGACCCAAGCAGCAGGGAGACAAAAGAGACAGAAACCGTGTGCATAGTGAATGAACAGCAGAACCTGGAGCGCTCAGGGGTCACGTCTGAGAAAACGCAGCCGAGAAAGTAAATTAAAGAAGGAGAAATGGAAAGTGAAAGGGCAGCGTGAAGAAAACAGGGAAAAAGTGTGAGGAAGAATAATTCATCACGAAGGAAAAAGTGAAGGAAAGAGAAACAGCAAGTGAAAGAAGGAGGAGGCTGAGGCCGCAGAAGTGTTGTACTTTTCACCTGCATGTTATTTGGCCTGCAGCAGCCGCCTGCTTGTTCATTATTGACTGGAATCATGCCCTTTACTTTACGCTGTACATGAGAGGCTACACCAGCGGCCAGCACCTTAAAGGCCTAATAACCTCACCGAACACACGCTGAATGATACTGGAAGTAAGACCATTAACTTCAGTTTCTGAGCGACCTCTAATGCAACATGAGCCTCCGTACTGCAATTCAAGACTTTAATAAGGACTGGTGTTTTATTGTGTGTGCGTTTGTGTGTGTGTGTAGCTGAGCATGGATGTGCGTGTGTGTGGGCAGATGTGGGCAGATGTGGGCGGTGTGGATGTGACTCTCTGCCCTTGTCCGTGCAATCACCTCATTCGCGATCGAGCAATCTAATAAAAACAATCCGCCACGCTGGACCTCATTCTTAAGACCTCAAGGTTGACCATTGTCCTCTCTTTCTCTCTCTCTCTCTCTCTCACACACACACACACACAAACATGTATACACACAAAAGCGCGTGCAGACACTTGTGCACACACTGACATCAAAAGCTCTTTCAGCACGCCCACATACCCCCGGTCATCGTCTCAATCAAATCCTTTCATTGCACAAGAATCTTTCCTCTTTTCACGCGTCTCCTGCAGTGGACACATAATGCTCAAATTTTGCTCCCTGAAGCTTGATCCTTTCATATATATCTTATTCTTCCATGACTGGTATTGGTGAGAATACAACAGTGCTCACAAAATTGAGGGCTGATCTGCAAGAAGCTGAAAAAAATTATCAAGATGTAAAAACAACTTTGGGGTACGAGCGCCTTATATAGTTAACACAATAAGTGCACTATCCTACAGATGATAACACATTCTTTTGGTAAATATTTGGTACTAAGGGGTAGAGTTGTCAATAATACATAAATAAATAAAAATCGATACTCAGATATTAATCAATGCTAAAATTAATACCGGAGTCAGATACTCATTTACAACAAACAGTGTAAACAACTTCACACAAACAAGTAGACACAAAGCTCTTCCCCTCAATAACAGGTGAAATACTGGACATTCATAACACTGAAACACTTTCAGAGGTCTGTAAAGGTCCCGTTTCAACAGCATGGAAGTGCACATGTCAATATTAGCCATCTAACTATTAGCAATTAACCAATAGCCACACTAGCCACCTGTTATCCTTAACGTAGTAGCTAGTTGACTGTAGTTAAATAAAAGATAAATAATTACTGTAGGCTGAACAGATCGCGGGTGGAATATTGAGCCGTGACAGAGCAGATTACGGACATGTGGAGAATGGGCACAGTCAGAAGTTTCTCACTGTGCAGACCAGCAAGAAAACCATTGATGAATGTGTGGAGAACTAATCCAAGCAAATAAAGAGAGAAATCTGGAGCACAGCAGCCGAATCAGACAACTTCAGTCTTGAAGAGCTGAGGAGAAAAGCTGTAGACTGAGGTGGAGCAGTGAGAACAGTGGGTGAGATAGACACTGCAGGGAAGATGTGAACAAGATGATAAACTTTTCTACTTTTGCAATAATTTTTAAAAATGTGTTTCGTATTTTTTTTAAACCCAGTTGTGAGGTCTGTTTTAAAATACAGGCAGCGTCTGGTTCAATTTTTCAAAATAAGACTTGCTTGCAATTACTTCTGTTCTTGCAGGATGGGGTCAAAATTTTCAAAAATTGTATCAAGCATTGAGTATTTTCCTGGATATTGGTATTGAGTTTGAAAGTCTAGTACCTTGACCACCCTGGAGGGAAAACAACTGTACAGATTCTTCAGTGTCAGAGAAACACAGTCATTCACTTACAGTCACACTTTCTAGCCATCTGACAAATTCATCTTTTTAGCTCCAGTTTTGGTCTCTACCATCTCCAGGAAATCTTCATTGAAAGGAAAGTGTGCTGCTGATGTAAATGAGCTGAATGAGAAATTGGGGGCCGGGTAGAGGAACCTGGTACTTTTTAGGGTATAAATCAAATTGCATCAGTACTACGACTAAAAATTCATACAAAATCAGCCAGTGTCAAATTGCGATAACAGAGGGAGTCAAAGAAGAAGAAAGCAAGTGAGACGATGTGTCGAAGAACAAAAAAACATATGAGGCAGTGGCGAGTTGAAAATAGACTCAGATGTGGTTAAACTTCTACTCTGCAATGTTTGTAACGCAAAATGCAATCTGCTATTCAACGGACTGCATCTAAGCACACACACTCCCACAAATGCATCCGGGGTAGCTTGGAGTTCAATAAGATAGTTGAACATGAGACAAGGACACTTGAAGATGCAGATACAGGGATGGAACCACTGACATTCCAACTGGCTGGCAGACAACATACTCTACTTCCTGAGATAGTACGTAACCTAACATGTAACCGTAACCAATAATCATCTACTCCTATAGTAGTTTGCAAAGCATGTGACAGTGATGTTAACACACAGACACTGTCGACCAAGGCAGCTGGTGTAGAGTGTAAAATGTTATAGATAAGCAAATCTTTCAATAGTGGAATGTTGACTTATTTTGTAGGAGAACATTTCAAAATTGTAATAAAGGAGGAGCAGACAACAGCTAACCGAATCGACAAAAGGTACTTTTGGATGGTGGTACTTAAGTCCAGGTTCCGGTACTGGTTTAAATGTCAAAGGTACCCAGCCCACACATAATAATGCTGAGTTGTAAGGCTTAAAATAGGCATTCATGTTCATTAAACATTGTGATCTCAGCTCTATCAGGTCTATGTTAGGTTTAGTTAAAAAGTCTCACATGTGTGGAGGAGTAACTTCTATTTTCTGAGAGGACAGGGTGTTTCAGAAAGAAGCAACCAATTTAAAAAGGCAATATATTTAAAAGTAATGAGCATAGAAGCTTGTGGTAAATTTTTAAATACAATATTAGTTTTTACATGTAAACCTTACAATGTTCTCAAGTGCTCAGTGTTTCCCCTTCCAGACAGACATATGTCCACACAACAGTCAAACTCGCAAAAGCACGTCTGCTCGGAAAAGTATGGTAATTGGCGTAGATGTGGGCGAATAACTCTTTTTCTTTAATGTGGATTTATCACGGACATTTCAGATATGCTCGCTTCTACCACTAAATAAAGGTGTTTGGAAAGTCAGTTGTCTTCTTTACAAGCTCTGTGCCCACCTACTATAACATGGAATAATGGGAAAAAAGGTTAAAATAAAATACAACTTGTACAAAAAACGATTTTCTTTTGTAATGATTTGGTTTCCAGCAATGATCTCATCCTCTTCATTCTTTTTCATCACCTTCTTCCCCACGGGTGGCTGAAAACTATCACGTTGCCAGCATGTCCACTCACTGGAAAAACACATCTGCAATAAGCACCTGTCAACACAGAGGCCAAACAGTTCCACCCACATTCTCCCACTTTCCTGTCACACTCCCAGTCCTTTCTGTCCTAAATATCCCTCTGACGAGCCTTTCACTACATCACTTTAATCTCCTCCTGTTTAATTTTATGTCGTGCTTGCCTTCTTCATCCTTCTATTCGTGACATTCTCTTTCTCTTATCTAACTTCTCATTGATTCAACAGTGTCTCATTTCCAGTCTTGGTCTTTTCACACACTACGCAGACTTGGCAGCAGAGAGGACAGCGATATTATGCTTCAGGTAGTTGGCAAGCGTCTGCACTTAAAGGGTCATACTGATGGTGGGAAGGTGGGAATAAGTGCATGTCTTTGTATACGTGTGAAGGCTGGCTCATTACCAGTGGCGATTATAGAAAGAGGGTAAAGCAACAGGAATAGAGGTAGCTGAAGAGTCCGTGAGTGCAGAAAAAACTCTCAGACACAAACAGCAAGTTTGCCTGTATGCTGGGAGCTATCTGCCTGCCAGCAGTGTCTGAGTGAGTTCTTTTTCCTGTTTAGTTTTCAGGAAGACAAGACCGAGCAGCGATAAAGTTAGAAACCCAAACAAGTTAATGAGGAGCAGGAAGTAATGAGCTGATTCCATGATTAGAGGCATAATTCATCTGTACACTGAACACCCCCCTCCTCCCAGATTGAGCTTCATATTTATGTATCTGTTCCAGATCTATCTGAGTGGTATTAACATGAAGTGGCTTGTGTGCTCATGCTTCACTGCTGCTCCTTTGCTCATGGTTCAGGCAACCATTAAAAAATGGCCATGAAATGACCACCTATCCTTCACTTTCATTGTTGAGGAGACAGACAAAAAAACCAGCCAGCCATGATGTCCAGAGGGGAAGATTCAGGTAAAGGTAATTGCTTAGCAAGAGAATGAAACAGGAGATAGGATCAGGAGGAAAGGGAGAGAGGTGACACTCTATAATTGGAAATGGAGAAAGGAGGAAGATGGTGGAAAAGGAATGAGACTGAGAACGAGGCGGGGGGTGTTAGATTCAGAGAAAAAGGGGGGGCTGATAGCTAAAGCACCTAAGGCATACTTGCCATATGCCCCCTGCCACAACATGACATAACACACGACCACGCATGACACGTTACCACACACGGCATCCTGCAGTGTAGCATGGGTAAAGTAGAGCTATTCATGTCTCAGACCAGAGTGAGCAAACAAGTCCTCACTTCAGCTGTTTTTCAGCCAGGTTATCATTTCAGATAAAAAAAAAAAAACAGACTGCAGACTGTGAGCAGAGCGCATAACTCATGTAGGTAATGTAATGGGCAATGTTATAACTAGAAGAGTCGGGCGATGTGAAACATGACAGCATTCCATCAGTGAAGGTTTATTAACATTCATCACTTGGTCAGCTTACAAAGCCTTTTTAAATGCCTCTAGCTGAGTGCACAATTCAGATAGGCGATAGTAAGAAAGCATGATCACACACACACACACACACACACACACACACACACACACACACACACACACACACACACACACACACATAACCCCTCTTGTTCACTCTCTTTTCTTTCCTGCAAGTATCTAAGGGCAAGTAGGGAGCCTTGTCAGGATGGGTAGTCGTCAACTCTTAAGTCCAGCAAACGTGTACTGTTGCATTTCAAGTGTGTCTGCGCTCTATTTGAAAAAATCACAGTGGCCGTTGAGGATAAGATGTACATGCCCGTGTGTGTGTGTGCGTGTGTTCTGCACAAGTTAACATACCCAGGGCTGAAGCGTGGTCCCTGATCCCTCCTCATCTGTCCAGCTGTGTGCGTATGTGAATCTGTTTTCCTGTCCTCGTTGGCCACAAGTTTCTGACGCCGCTCCGCACGTGCGAGCCCTCCGAGCCTCAGGTCTCCCTCCGAGCCTCAGGTCTCCCTCAGTCTGTCTCACTCTCAGACCTTGGCATCAGCAGCTGTACCAAACGTACCACTCATCCCCCTCTTCTCTCTCTCCTTCTCCCTCCCTCCCTCCCGCAGGCACGCTCGTGTGTACGCGCCTCCTTTCACTCCTTGTTGATTAACGTCCCAAAATAAGAAGGGGGGCTCACGCTGAGACTTTCCTCTCTTTCAGCCGGTCCTCATCAGCTGATCAGGGTAGCCTTCATCTCCCTCCGGTATGGCTGTGGGATTATGAGGAAAAGAGAGGGAGGAATGGGGAAAGGAGCGTGCTGTTGCTGTTGCCTCTGCCTCCTTCAGTATGAGCGCCTCTCTCTCGTTTAGCATGCTTTTCATCTCTCTCTCTCTCTCTCTCTCTCTCACCTCTCTCTCGCTGCTCTCTCGCTCTTTATCTCTCCCCAACCCCCTCCCTCCCTCACTTTTCTCAGTCACTCTCTATCTGCTACTGCTCAGGCTGTTAGGATTCACAATTCAGTGTGCTGCCGAGCGTATGGCTGAGGGAGCCTCTAAACAACGGGGCTGGATAAAGAATAAAAAGAATGACAGCAAAGATTAGAAGACAGAAAAACAGCAGATGTATTTGTAAGAATAGATAAGAGGATTAGTAGTGCTCCTACTACTGCTAGTACTGCAGTCATTTAGAAAACAGTAATATTAAAGGTAATTCTAAGACTTTTCTAATAATCCAGCAAACATGGGTTGTACATGTAAATCACAGTTAACCGAGCTCAATTTGCCAGTATTTTAATTTACTCCTTTACACGATTCGTAGTCGTTTCCTACATCATCTAGGTTGCTCTCTTTTTATCACCGATTGCACTGAATGATAACAGCCTTGCGAGGGTGCCAGCAGGTAGAGGAAAGTGCCGACTGACAATGTGCATGGGCTTGATAACAAATGATAAGGGCCATTCACTGCTGTGGCCACATCTGAATCAGATGGTGAGGCATATGTCATTTTCGGCTAGAGTTGCATTTGTGAAAAGTCCAACTCCAAAGTCTTTGAGACCTAGCCTCAAGTACCCTCGGTGCAGAGGTCCAATCTCCTCTTCTTATTAGCATTGACCTAGGAACAACTGCAATTCATCATGCTAAACAGTGGGAATGTGAAAGGTGACCTTTAAATCTTAAAATAAAGGCATGAAGGTGTTGCATCCTGCTGCAGCAGCTCTATACCAAATAGCACCGAGCTGCTCCTGATTAAAGACAAATGGTGAGTATAATATACAAAAAGAGGATTTATGATGAAATGTCATTCTTCCAGTGAGTTTGTTCTGTTTAATCACCTCCCCCATTTTGCCTGGAGCATGCAGAGAGAGGGAGCGAATGAGAGAGGAGGAAAATAGACATTTTTATTGTTCGGTCCTGTTGCCTTGTCAGGGTAGATCAGATCACAGGGAACTGAGGTTGAAACACACACACACACACACACAGAGAAACGCACTCTTCGAGCCTGACTGCCCCTGAGGTCAGTTAACAGCTCATCACAGGAAAGGAGAAGTCTGGCCTGCGACCCCGAGGCCAAGGGTTGGGCAAGTCATGATGCCTGGTGGAGGCCAAGTCCAGCAAACACCTACCACTCCCACCTCTCAGCCAATCTGACCTGCCTGCCCGCACACATACATTAAAACATCAGATCACGTGTTCTTCCTTTGCTGAACCCCCAAAAACATTATAGATAATATTATAGATAACTAAAAAAAAAAATTCTTTAACCAGAATGCCTTCTGGGTGAGGTGTTTTGGATATGTCTTACTGGGAGGACTCCCCAGGGTGGACCCAGGACACACTGGAGAGATTTTCCCTGCTGGCGGGCTTGAGATCACCTCAGTGTCCCCCGGATGAGCTGGAGGAGGTAGCTGGGGACAGGGAGGTTTGGGCATTTCTGTCTAGACTGCATAGATGGATGGATTATTTTCTTCCTTCCTTAGCAACACTTTCCTCAAGGAGCTATATACTGTAATGTAAAGACTCTCCAGTAATTCTAATACTTGCTGTAGGGTCAATTGATACTATTATGATATCTATGCAAGTGTATTGCATTTACTTGACAAGAAATGAGTCTTTTCTCTGAATTAACAAGATGTCTTAAAATTGTGAAAGAGTCTTCACTGACTTGAAAGCTTGAATTATTTAATGTTTCTCATTATTATAGGTCTCTGCGGTGACCAATAGTTTGCATGTAAGAGGCCAGCTTGTCTGCAAACACTCATAAACTACTTGGCAAGTGGTAGAGAAACTGTGAGTTCAAAGCAATCCGGAAAGACGGAATGTCTGCCTTAAAAGTAAAAGTCTGCTTTTTCATATGTGTTGATAGCAGAAGTAAGGCACAATTTTTACTTCAAAGGCAAACTTCCTCCATTTCCGTCTTTTTTTTTTTTTTTGCACACTGCTTTCAAGTTTCGCTACAGCTCAGAGAATACATAATCAGTGTTTGCAGACAAGTTGGCGTGTTTCAAGCAAAAATGTGCAACTGTAACCATCTGCTAGTGACCAAAGCAATCCCAAGCTTTTGACGGTGTAGACTTTTCACCCAAGTCATAGTCACTGCTCATCAAAAAGTCTGGGAATACGACTTTTTTTTGGATTGCCAAATGATCATCAACAGATCTCTAAACCTGTTTGCATGAGGCCCAAGAAGACACAACATGTATGTAACAAAATTACAATTTGAGAATAAAACCTAGCTATATTTCCTCTGCTATAGTGACTGTCGGCATAAAACTGCTCTCATCTGATGACAGTGAAACTAATTAAATCAACTAAGTAAATATGCAGCACACGTCGAGCCGAGGTTGGTTGTCTGCCTGTCACAGACAGCCATGAGTTGTTTTCTTTTTTTAAGGTTTAAGTTTCTCAGCTATGTAACTGTTTTGTTAAATAAAGAGGTTATTTCATTTTTATACACTTCTTAACAGATAAATAGAATGACATCTTGCGAAAATATCATTTGCTTGTATTTCAGCCAAATGTGTGTCACTTGGCCGAAACACCAGAGCAGGTTGTGTTTTTCTCCTGCTGTGTACTTTATGAGCAACCTTCCAGTTTTGCAAATGGTTCAACATAAAACCAGAGAATAAACAAACAAATGTTTCTCTGTAATACATTTAATCACTGCCACTGTGTAACCCATGTCCTCTACAGACTCTAGGCTGCTACAGAGGTATTCTCATTTAGCCCTATTCTGGCGCATCAAGCTTGCAGAATAGTTTATCTTCAAGATGTGAGTCTAAAGCCAACACTATTGAGTATTAAGTATATGCCAAATGTTCCTCGTCTACATTCCCAAAGTGTTTGTAGCCTGTGCTCTGCTCCACATTACCACCATGGTGAAGATGGAGACTTTCAAACAGGAACTTCAGGTGTTTTGGATTTTGGAGTGTACCAAGTTGAATTCAAACAGAGGGGTAACCAGTACTGTTTTGTACAAAGATATAATGAGCAGATTTAATGTTTGTATTTCAGTGGGAAAAGTCTAGAAATGGTCATTTGAATGTCTTTATGTTGTTTTTGGATGAAAATGTCAACTACATGAGTTAACTGATACATTTCCATACATGGTTTGATCCTGGTGTAAGTGGGGTATATAGGACAGGGAGAGAGTTCAGTGGAGCGCCTCATTATTAATTTGCTGGCTAGTTCCCCAGTAGCCACAAGCCTTGCCCTGGGTTTTGTTTTGGTCAGTTGCCAAGCTTACTTATGTTCTATTGAACAATTTGATACATTTTGTGTAGATTTTCTTTATTTTTTCCACATAAAACCATCCTGATCTGCTTTGTTTATCTGGTAAATACTGTAAAAATCAAGAGAAGATACTTCCTGTCTCCACATATGCATTTATTCACGCCAACAAATTGTTCTAGCTAAGACTGATGGCTGCAGATTTACCACCTTTCATGAACTCCACACTCTTCTTTAGGATAAAAAAAAAAAAAATTAAAAACTTAAAATTGTGGAATTTATTCCTTGGGTCTGCCTTAAACAGCGGTGGATACACTCATGTGGTTGTACAGTGATATGTGCACAATGTGCCGTCACAGTGGGTGCAGAGTGTTAGCATTAAGACTACAAATGCAAGAGCTGTGGGTGACACACTGAACCCAAGTGACAGTCTTCTTTCTCGAAAGCCCACATTTGGGAGGAATTTAAGTTGCACTGACATTTTGGACAGAATACGGTGGCATTTGAATTCTGAGTGCAGGTGGGACGTGGGTCAGACATCATTGTATCAGATGGCTTGGAAGAAATATAAAAGGAATTATCGGGTGGAAACCGAACCTGCATAACGGAGCTAGGTGTGACTAAAAGCTACTGCAAGGAAGGTATAACCAGCCAAATACAGGTGAATGTATATAATAAATGGAGCTGTTTAGCATAATTTTTTTGATGTTCAAACCCAACAGGGTTTTTTATCTCGCTTGGAAATGATTCAGGCTAACAGCATGAATCACAGGCTTAAGCTTAGGCTTACTTCAAAATATGCAAATTAATTCCACAATAAGAGCAACTTCTTACAGAAAACAGAAGATTTGATTAAACATGAATATATATTAGCTGTCTCTTCTGTGTTTGTGTGTGTTCCAGTCTTTATAACCCCAGTAAGCAGCTGTGTCATGAAACTAATCACCGCCTTGTCCATTACTGTTGTGTTTGGCAACTTCTCTACATTTCAGTCTGTTCAAAAAGCTGACCATCAAAAGCTGGGGGAATTTTTATCCGTGACTGTGGTACACTGCCAAAAATACCACCAGCTGCTTGTATTACCTGAGCTATTTCCCATCAAGTAACTCTATACTGGGGATGTCAAAGTCTGAAAGCATGGCGACTTATGTGTTAAAAATGTACACATTTATTGCTCGGTAAGCAAAGGTTAAGTCCTTCTTTTTTTCCAAGTCCATTATAGTTCAATAATTTAATAGCTTAGGGTTACAACCACCTTTAGCATTAATAACTGGAAGTAATTGTTTTTCTGTAAGACTTTACCAGTAACTCACATTGGGGGTTTTTTGTTTTTGTTTTTTTCACTCTATTACTCTAATATTTATTAATATCTGCTTGGTCAAGAATGATATCCCAGTAACTGAAAGCAGAGGACTTTGACATGAACCACAGCCAGCAAACAACAGAGAAATCCAACTATCTTTGAAGAAACAGTGCTACCTAATCCATACATGAAACAAAACCAAGCAAAACAATGTGTTAAACCCAGCTACGTAACTAAGCAACAAAAGGAGAAATGCTACAACACAAAAAGATAGTTTGGCACTTCTGTTTCAGTGATCTGTACAAGGAGTGAGTTTTTTAGTTTGTTTGTTTTTAATCCTGTCCTGTCTGGCAGCTTTTGCAATTTGAATTTTGATCTGAATTCACTGCTGTGCCAAACACATTTTTCTTTTCCAAGATCAGTTCTATAATTTCTCTACAGGCTCCTCTTGTTCAGGCTTTATCTGTTTATTTCTTCAATTCTGTTTGTGTTATTTCAGTTATTACATCATAAGTGGTATACAATCTGACAATGTTTAAGGTAGGACAGGCAGAAAAAAACAAGCCCCTCTTACCTGGCAGGGTGTGTGAAACAGGGGTGTAGGAAAATTGGGGTGCAGACCAACCCCCTACTCTAAGGTCCAAGGATTGAACCACTGGCTATCTGATTCCTAGTTAACAAGCTCTTCTTCATTGTGGATGACATTTTGCCCAGTCTTCTATACCTCATTACATTACCACAGCTCTCTTAAGATCCCCCACAACATTTCAATCAGGTTGAAGTCTGGACTTTGACTGGTTCATGCTTTTGCAAGACCCAGTTTCAGCCAAACTTTAGCTGTTGAATGGACAGCCTCACGTATGACTCTAGAATACTCTGGTATGCAGAGGAGTTCATGGTCGAGTCAGTGATTTCAAGGTGCTCAGATACTGTGGTTGCAAAACAAGCGCAAATCAAAACCTCGTCACTACCGTGCTTGACAGTTGGTATGAGGTGTTTATGCTGTTTGTGCCAAACGTGGTGCTGTGCTTGGTCATTATGACCAAGCATCTCCATTTTGGTCTCATCTGTCTTGTAATTTGTTCAGATGCAAGCTGTGCTGGCATGTTTTTTTTTTTTTTTTTTTTAATAGAAAAAAGGCTTTCTCCTGGCAACACTTCTAAACAAGCCATACTCCTTCAGTCTTTTTCTAATTGTACTGTCATGTCACGGTAGCGTTTAACGTGCTAACTGAGGCGTGTAGCGCCTGAGATGTAGCTCTTAAGTTTTCACAGAGTCTCTGTGCACAAGACTCCATATGTCTACATTAAGAGGTACTTTATACTCTCTTCCAAATATAACTCTAGTGTGGTATGAACTAAACTAAGAGTCCATGCAAAACTCAGCTATGGCTAACACAAGCCTTCAGGACCCTGTTTTTCAGTGGGTTCTGTGTTTAGCAGAAAAAGATATAGGAAGGAGTGAATTTACTGTTAAGAAGACTTTATGTTAAATGTTAAGACATGCCACTGGTCAACAGCTTCATCTTGAACAACTCTATTTTTTCAGCCTTTGCTGAAACTACATTGCCAGTACAAGCTAAAGCAGAAAGTGCACAACTGAAGGCTTGTTGCTTTATTGCAATTTCAATTATGATTTCCGTAACAGTTTTGACATTTTTAAATGAAACAAAATCAGAAGAAATTAAAGTATTTCTTCAGTTTCATATTAATTCATTTTGTTGACGTATTCTCAAAGAAATGCAGACGTTTGAATGTGAGAACATTTTAAGCAGCAAAAAGCCATACATACAAGTGGGTGATACATTTAGCGCTAGTCCACACCTGTGTTTATCAGTGGTTGATCTAAAAAAGTCTCTTTTCTTTTTTTTTCTCAGACAGAAACACTTTATTTGTGTCTGACAATAACAAACTGACTGCCCTGTGGCTCAGCCTGTGTCTGAGAGAGGGCAGCTTACTCTCTGCTCTGTACCTGAGCCAGCCACGCCATGGCAGGTAATAACTTTGCTTTGGGTGCAGCCGAAAACAAAATGGATTTACGAGAAAAGGATAACTTTTTTTGTTCTCTGTTGTTCACCTTCTCCGTGTTGCCCGTCTCATTCTTGCATGTCTGCTGCTCTTATTTGGCTGAGAGAGAAAAAAATCCCTGATGGCCCATTCATTAGCAACAAAATTAGGGAAGAGAGGAATAGCGGGTAACTGTGATGCTGTCGGCAGTACAACACTGTTATCTGCTCTAGTGTGCGTGTGTGTATGTGTGTGTGTGGGTGCCACTGAGAGTCTTATCAGTGGAAACAGACCTGGACGTGAGCAGGGTTGCGAGCAGGAGGAGAAGGTGGATGGGGGGGGGATTGGAGGAGGGGCAGGAGGAAGGCAACAGTGAAATTGAAGGGTAAGAAAATAAATAGGAGAGAGGAAACGGGAAGAGAGGGGACGATGGACAGTTGACATATGAAATACATCAAACGGTTATGTGATGTGTTGTGAATGAGTACAGTGTGAAATATAAGTCTAAAGAGCAGGACAGCGGGAGAAAAATGGGAAGAAAATGTGACGTGATATGAGTGGGTAGCAGGGGGGAATGGGAGGAAGAAGGGAACAAATGTTGGTTGAGGGAGAAGATAACTAAAAAGTGATGAGGATGTCTGTTCAGGTGGGACGAGGCAGGCTTCAGAAATTATGTTTTTGATGGACTGATCTTCTACGCGGGTCCCTCGAGGGTCGCCACATGCCCTCATCTCTCACTTTGGCTCGTGTCCAGAATTTTGCCATGCGGCTTCAGATGGGCCTGAAGCGTTTTGTGCAGTGTGCTTTCACATCATGTATACAACAATGGCTGCTGCAGGAAATGACATTAAACTATATAGTTGATCTGTGTCACTTTATTTGAGTGTTAGAGTTTAAATTATGTGTGGTTCAAATCAAATTCTCATAATGGATTTAGTCTCTTTGGCACAAACAGGGCAACACATAAACTGATTGTTTTGCTCACTTGGCAGTAAAGTGTTGAAGCATTGATTTATTATTACTTTAATAAAGCTGTAATGGCACACTGACAAAGCCATTACACATCCAGCTGACACATGGCCATGTTCTCCACACCTGATGAATGTTCTCTCCCCATTTTTGGTCTCATACCAAGTCTGGCTCTTCAGCAGCTAACTGTGTTCATCTATGCTTTTTTAATCAGTCACGGCTTGCGGTTTGGTGCTCTGCAAGACTGAAGTGAACAGCAAGTGATAAAAGTGACAACTCTTTGTCATTAAAAACTACACTAAATATTTGCAATGAATAAAAGCAAGTCAACCAGGATCACCCTGATAAAAGGAAGTGCCAGTTTGCTGTTGGAAGGCATTGTTTGCTTGTTTCACTGGGAGCTTTTTACCCTGAATAGTTGTACCTCACTACCTCCAGTACACAGCTGAATACAGTCCTGCACCCCTGAAAAATTTAATGACTCCCTGTAAGCTAGAAAACAGCCTAAAACCTCAAACATGTTTTTCCCCCCGTTTGTGCTTTGAGCAGAAAATGCTCTGATCCAAAGAGCTACATACGTTGCCCAGGTGCTCGGTCTGAAAGTACTATAACAATAATTTATGCCTCGCAGTGGACTCTCAACACCGTCATCTGCTCCTGTTATGGTTTCATCTCTCAAACCATAATATTTTCAGAACAAATTGGCTTTGTGAAACCGATTTCAGATGCGCAACAATGTGCAAAACATCTTGAGCCAACCCTTATTTGTTTATTTTTTGCTATGTAATAGGAGCAGCAATTTATTGAAACATGTGGAGACATAGATGGAAATACAGAATGTAAGGCAAAAAAGAGTTTGTCCAATTCTAGTGAGCTTGAAAAATCAATATTTGACCACTTTTATTCTTCATCCTCTGTTAGAACTCTCTTAGGCAGCTTACTTGTCATTTATTTAAGTAGTCTGCAGGAATAGTTCTCCAGGTTTCTTAAAGGATGTTCAAAGCTCTTCTTTGGATGTTTGCCATACTTCTTCAGGAATGTTGATATGTGGGGTCTGGTATTTTCAGTCCAGTTTTTGTGTAATTTGGCATACTTCAGCCTTTCCTCCCTGTTTCCTTCCTTAAGTATGGCTTCTTGACAGCCACCTTTCCACTGAAACCATTTCTGATGAATCTTCAGTGAACAGTAGTTGGATCAACTGATGGGCCAGATGCATCTCTCAGGTCATGTTTCTGGGTTTGTTTTGGAGGTTTTTGTTTTCCCTGTTTCTTAAGGACATGACTTTCAGATACTGGTTATCTGCTGGAGATTTTTTTTGGACCACCACTTCTTCTTTTGTCTTCCACGAGTCCAGCATTGGCAATTTTTTAAGGACACACTGCAGACCATGCAAAGATATCCCAAGTTTAAGGGAATCATCTTGTTGGGGCAAGGTGAACCACTCGTGTTTTAGTGACAAGCTGCTAGCAACAAAGTGCCTAAAGATACAATTTAAAATGGTCTCTTTGCTAAGTTGTCTGTTATGTGTGGACATAATACTTTGAGTTTGGTGCCTTTTCTATGCTTGAATGATTCATAGGGCAGTGTTAAGTGGTTTAACAAGAAACAAACAAACAAAATGAAAATGGTAAGGTACAGGGATTAGGCTAAAAATCAGTAAAAAGGCAGCCAACCTCCAAAGGAAAAAGTTTGAAGGACCTCCAGGAGGCCTGGAGAACTATTGCTTAAGACTGCTTTACCAGAAAGTCTGACTGTTGGAAACAAAATATAAAGAAAAGAGAGGTGGATGAAGACTTTTGCACAGCACTATATAAATGACCAGATCTGCCTCAGAATGTATAATTATCAATAGTATATTGATGTCACAAGTTGCTGAGCAAATGTCTGCAAACATATGGACAGATACCAAAATGCTACCGTGTTAGTTAACATGTTCTGGATCAGCAGATTAAGTTTTAGGTGAAGTCTCATATAATTCCCCTAATTAATTTGTGTTAAGGCTTAACTTTATGCACGATTAACGGTGTAGGCACATTCAGTGCCAACTAGGTGGCTAGTTGTCTGCTAGGTGTCACCTCATGTTGTTCGACTCACTGAACAGGAACTCTCTGTCGTGCTCGACGGCACACCTTGGAACATTTTTCAAATAATCAGCTGTGTAGTTAAGTGCACCAAAAGTTTTTAGATAATGAACATCTATGATTTTATTTTTCATGGTAGCACTAATAAGCAGATGTCTGGGTACATAGAAAATCATCTTGTTAACCAAGCGAATTAAGTTCAACCCATTTTCTCCAAATATTGCCTTTTCTAGTTCCAAAGAAACAAGATGGAAATAAGATGGTCCACAAGGTAAAACTAAATGCTTCAAAATGTAGTAACATCGTCTGTCCATTTACCTCCATAGCAACCAACCAGTGGCCATGAACACTAAAAACTTAAAGAACATAATAAACGTAAATTTACAGAATGACACTCGCACAAATTGTGTGTTTCTCAGTGATAGCATCAGTGAGAGTAAAAGGCATCATCAGCAATTTGCTCCACAAACACTCAGCAGCTCTTGAGCGCCCTGAAGGCTCCACAAATGCACATTGCCTCGCTCAGAAGAATCAGCAGGCAGTCAGAGCCAGTGTATGTGACTTCCAACAGAAAGTCAAAACAAGCGGCTCTGACATGAAAAGACAGGTGATGAGAGGGGAAATGAAAAGGAGTGTCAGGAAATGTAAAAAAAAAAAAAAAAAAGGGGGGGGGGGTGACAACAGAGCATAGTGGGATGGAGATGCTGTGTACTTTAGAGGAGACTGATGGAAAAGTAGAAAAAGATGATCTCTGGATGGGGAAGACAGTGTGTGTGTGGCTGGCTCTAGACAGCTGGAGATAGAGAAAAAGGACATTGGTGTGTGTGTGTGTGTGTGTGTACACACAAGTTTGGTATTACTCATAATGTGAGGACCTAACTCTGTTTACATAGTCACATTATGACCTGTCTGCCTTCTGAGGCCAAAAAACAAGTTCCCATAAGGTGAAGACATATTTTAAGGTCAGGGTTAGGTAAGTAGTGGCTCTGGAAAAGGTTAAAGTAAGACTAGAGAAAATGAATGCAAGGCATTGTAATGTGTCCTGGATACAAGACTGTGTGTGTGCATGAGGTGGTGTGTGTTTGTGTTAAAATGAAAACAAATCTGCAAGGTGTAGAGACATGGAGTGTGTGCGAATTAAGAGATATGGAGATATGACAGGGGAGAGGCCCTGTGAAAATCAATGCAGCTATGACTGAGAGAGATAAAGTGGATCGAGGAGAAGTGGGGCAGGGGAGGAGAGAAAATGGTGACAATAAAGCGAAGAAGGGAAGACTTGAGAGAGGCAATGAGAGAGCGATAAGGAGAGAGAAAGAGACAGAGGGTGTGATGAGTATAGGAGAGAGGAAGATGATGTGAGAGGAGCTGTTGTTTGTCCTCGGGCTGCTCTCTTCGAGGAAGGACAAGAATGTGGGGGTGGTTAGCAACATTTACTGACATAAACTGAGAATGTGTGTGTGTTCGTGTGTGTGTGTGTGTGTGTGTGCTCATTTTTCACAGCAACCAGTCACCAATAACATTATATAAGAATGATCAAAACAGAAGAAACCATGGCAACTGTAATCCACTAGTAGCAGCCACATGCTACACAGAAAGAACACAAAATCAGGTGTGGCAATGCAATTACAGACGATAAATATCACCAAAAAAACATTCCCTCTTTAATATTCTGGGCCTGATGTTATTTTTACCATGAGAGGGGAGAGGCGCTTGCAGCCTAACAGGGAAGAGATGTTTTTGTTATCGTGCCACTGCAGACCGCAAGGCTCTTAGTCAGAAAATTTCTGACGGGAGCCCAGACAGTGACAGGCATAGCTTCTGGGAGATGAGCGTATTTCAGGCCTAAAACAGAGGCTTTGATGGACAGAAGATCAGGGCATCTGTGTCACTGATGACTCCGTCGCTTCCCAAAACTCAGGCACGAGCCTCCAATGACTGTCTGGATCCCCAGCTTAGGAGAGGATGAGGGGATAAATGAAGTAGCTCCAGAGAATGCCGTTTCACTAGCTACAGCTTAAAAGCTCATTTGCATCGGTTTCACCATCACACAGGCCTAAACTGGGTCTTGCATGGCCTAAATACCGGTTAGCCCACCTGTCTTTACTAATCAACCCACAGGCCTTCAAATTACTTATCAGAGTAACACAAAAACAGACCTACACAGCAAGTTTCCGTTTACTTTAAAGCTTCTGCCTCTGCCTTGTCTGTGGGCACCAGCCACATGACTACACACTGAAAGTAGAGTTTTACAAAAAAAATATTGTTGTACAAATTCTAAATGTAGTTGTTTCATTTTTTTTTTATAATACACTTGGGTCGCTCATTAATCTTTTGGTCATTAAGCTCTAATTAATCTCTAATCTCTAAACATATCAAATATTTAAACTGAGAAATGACCATCTTACCATTTTAAAGAAAAAGTAAGTTCTTTTTGTATTTGATGTCTTTTAAAAACAGCTGCTGGACTTTTGAGAGATGAATGTTGTCCCATTCTTGTCTACTGTTCTTCTTTGTCATATTTTTTGTTTCATGGCGTGCTAAATGTTTGCAGTTGGTGAAATGCCTGGGCTCCAGGCAGGCTGATTCAAAACTGAGTGAACTGAGCGCCGATAACAAGCCGAATGGTCCCTCTCCTCTCTAGTCTGGAGGATGTGGCGTCCATGTTTTCCAAAAACAATTTCAAATTTTAATTCGTCTGACCACAGAACATTTTTACACTTTGCCTCAGTCCATTTTTAATGAGCTTTGGCTCAGAGAAGATGGCAGAATTTCTGGATCATGGCACAGTGAACTGTGTTCACAGACAGGGATTTCTGGAAGTTTTCCTGAGCTCATGCTGAGATTTCTGCGACAGAATCATGTCAGTTTTTAATGCCGCGCTGTAGGCCTGAAGATCAGTCAAAGATTTTCAGTCTTGTCCCTTGCGCCTTGCAAGAATTCTCCAGATTTTCTGAATCTTTTGATGATATTACGTACTGTAGATAATGAAATATTCACAACTTTCACTTAAGGAACTTTATTCTGAAATTGTTCCACAATTTTGTAGATAGAATTTTTCTGCAGAGTGATGAACCTCTACCCATCTAAACATCTCTAAAATGCTCCAAGACCCAGTTATGTTAATTAATGTTAATTATTAATTGCCAGTTGCCAATTAATCTCATTAGCTGCAAAATATTCCTCCAGCTGTTTCTTTTTACTATTACTTACTTTTCCAGCCTTCTGCTCCTTGTCCCTTTTTTTTTTTTTTAGATATGTTGACCAACCAAATTCAAAATGTGCTCATATTTTTTTCATGAACTAGTCAAATGTCTCAGTTTAAATATTTAAAATGTTTTCTATATTGAATGCAATGATTTGCAAATTATTGCATTCTGGTTTTGTTTACATTTAAAATAGTGTTTTAGCATTTTCAGAATTGGGTTTTATAGGAAAAAGAGTAAACAAGCTTTCTTGTTTGAACGTCTCTAAGAAGAATATGGCAACGCAGCTTAAGTTTGCAGAGCTACATATGAACAACTCACAAAACTGCTGGAACATTGTTCTTTTGGACTGATGAGACCAAAGTGGAGATGTTTGGCCATGATGCACAGCACCACATTTCATGAAAACCAAACACAGCATATTTTACACAAAGATCTCTTACCAACCATTAAGCATGATGGTGGAGGGGAGGTGATAAGTTTGGATTGTTTTGCAGCCACAGGACCTGTGCACCTTGCAGTCACTGAGCTGACCAAGATCATCCTAGACAAAAGAGATTTGCAAAGTAATTAAGATTAATTCTCTGGAGATATGTTTGAGAAAACAGCAGCTTTGTCTCTGAATTTTTAGTTGAGAGCAACTAAACCTTTAGACTTCTGCTCAGCACTGTGTGGGCACGCACAGATTGTGTTTTGTTTACTTCTTTATCACCTTCCTGTTGGTTTTGTTGAACTTGCTAGGCATTGACGATATCACAAAAATCCACAACAAAAGCCTGATCAGCCAAAATTCAAAGTGCATGATCCCATCACGGCTGCCCTAAGGAAATGCAGGTTTATGAACTTATTATCAAATTCAAAGAGTACACCTGCATTTTGCATCATAATATTCCTTTCTTTTTACTTCAAAATACTCACATAGATGGGAATAAATTAAGAAGCGCTGTGAGTTTCAACCTCAAAGAGAAAAGCTTAGCTGCTTCTTAATTTAATGTTAAGGCTGATGGTCAGGACTCCTGCAGGGAGCCAAGGGCCCTCTAACTGTAACAAGGAAACAGCAGCTTGAAAATGGAGTCAGCTAGTAGATCCACTGAGGTCTTTTATGCTATAATTAAAACTTTACAATCAAATCTAAAAATCTCTCGAGGCCACTGCAGAGCCGAGCAGCACTTTCCTCTGATATGTGTTTAGATTTCATCAGTAGGAGACATGGAGCGAGAGGAGAATGAATTAAGCGTCTGCGTCACCTTTCACATCTCAATTCTGCCACTTGAAATAGGTAATACATCATCACTTCAAAAAACGTTGGTGTGTATATAAGTGATTGAGTGTCAGCAGGTCAGCGGTGGGGCTGTGGGTGATTGCCTCACATCACCTGCTGATATAACATTATTATCAAAAACTGTGGCAGGAATGAACAGAAGGCAGAAGGCAAACTCCCCGTGAATCAGAAGTTTCCATTCAGAGCCATAAACAGGGCATCTGTCACAGTTGCTCATTCAGTATTCCATCACATAGTCGCTCCAGACCATATGGGTAATAGGAAAATTCTGGGTAGCTAGCCAAGCATTTTATTACAAAATGTCTTGTCCTAAATAATGATCCCAAGGATGTGCTACATCAGTTCTTGATGTTAAATATTTATTTTTGATTCAGGTGTAATTTGTCAGTGTTCTGAGTTTGCCGTGAATGTATATAAACATTATACATTACATTACCTGGGACCTATCTCAACTTATCTTGGGTAACACATTCACAAATGTGCTGCAGCCTGACTGATGACAGCATGCTTTCATTTTAATAAACCTATTTATTTCCAACCAGAGTTCCCTTAAGTTTTCACCAAGATCTTATACTGATGGTGGGAGAGTTACACCACTGCGTGCAATCTTCTCTGGGACATCCCCAACACTTCCAGTGGGGTTAAGGTCTGGCCTCTGTGGTGGCCAATCCACGTGTGAAAGTGGCTGAACCACTCTTTCACATTCTGAGCCTGATGACTCCAGACATTGTCAACTTGGAATTCAATTCAATTAAGCTTTATTTAAATAGATACAAATCACAAGTCACCTCAAGACAGTTTATTGTCTATTGTAAGATAAAGAACCTATAATAATGCACAATCTGATATCCTCATGTTGGTATTGTTCCTACATCAACACAATTAATGTGGGATCAGGTTCAGCACTGCAAATGACAAGTCGCATTTTTATGATGTCATAATTTTGTGGGGAAAAAAACCCTGCAGTTGTCTACTCAGGATCAGTTATGATATACTACAATTATAATATTTTCCCTTACCAGTTGGCCAACTACCAGTTTCTAAAGAAAAAAGGATTATTGTTTTTCCTTGATATTAGATCTTTGCCACTAACATAATTAAGCTAACGATTATGCATTGAGTCAAAGATTTACAATATCTACTTTTATATAAATAACTAACATCAAGACAATAAGAAAATGAGGACATGGCAAACTATTTGAGTCCTCATATCATCATATTTGTCCCTGGGCCAGATACACCTACAATAATAGAGAGAAGATCCCAACAATCAAATGACCCCTTATGAGCAAACACTTGACGACAATGGGAAGGAAATCTCCCTACAGGAGGAAACCTCCAGCAGAACCAGGCTCAGGGAGGAGCAGCCATCTGCTGTGACCCATTGGGGTTGAGGGGAGGGAGACAGGGAAAAAACACACTGTAAAGAAGCCTGCACTATCAAGGAATAGTAATGTAACAATAATAATAATATGAAAATATGTTACATTTTGAACTTGGCTTATGAATATAATTCCTGAAAAAATAATGAAATTCATTTGTGTCTTTCCTGCAGTTTGTGTGTAGTGCTAATAAGCAGGTGTTAGTTTCCTAATATGTGTGTTTTCACTGCAAGGATGTTAGCATGTCAATGCTAGATACTGTATATCACAGTACAGCTTCATAAAACTGCAGGCAAGGCTGAAGATGTCTTAATGAGAATTGATTCAAATAATTAATTTTATTTGTATCACTGGGTCACAGAGAAGAGCTTCTGATAGAGGTATCCATTATGTTTCTGCTTATTTGTATAAAGACAAATACACATAGGTTAATGAGCTGGTAACAATGTAGCGAGAGAAGAAGTTTATCAGTGCATTTAAACCAGCTCGGTGTCGTTACGCTCTAATTACTCGCTGGAGTTTTCTCATTTCGCAGTAGGTCTGACTGAGCTGTATGATACTGAGTGGATGCCCAGGTGCACATTGCATCTATTGTGTCTAGTGCTGAATTGTATTTATGAATATCATCATACAGCCAAGACAATGGAGCAGTTGTTGAATAGTCACCCTCTCTCTTTTGTTATGAAACCTGTCCTCATATATCATATTGCCAACCTCTACAGTTAAAATGCTGTCACATTAAAAACAAAACTATTCACTTTTTCCCCCACGCATGAAACTTTTCTGCTTATAAAAAGATGCACATACGGCAAGGTAATTTATGCACATATTCATCGTCATTACCTTCCCTTTTCTGTTCCCCAAGATGTCTCCAATAGATGGGAGCAGAGCCCGGAGATGAGTCCTTGCACACGCTGGCTAACGATAAAATGAAAGAAAAATGAGTCAATTAATGGGAACCAACAAGAGTAATGTCTTTTGACATGTGGAATGAAGTGTGAGGATCACATATTGTCAGTGCAGATGCACAAACAGAAAAACACAATTACCGTGCATTTCTTGCAGTTTGTTGCATCCCATGCAGTTTGCGTGTATTTCTGTGTGTGTGTGTGTGTGTGTGTGTGTGTGTGTGTGTGGGTATCTGATGATCTTTGAAAATAGCTTGTGACATGAGGAAGGCCAGAGGACACAATGCTGAATCATATTGGTTGCTCCTCATATTCGATTCTCTTGTTCTCCCCCTTTTTTTAGGTGAAAGGACACATCTCATGCCTGAGGCTTCTCTCACCTTCCTGTTATTTTGGGGTTTCATTTTCTCTCAGCATCGATCTGATTTGAGAGGATAATAGGGCATCAGAGAGCGAGACTTGTTCGTTTTCTTTAAGACTGCGAGTGTCAGAACATTATTTGCTTTTTAAAGGGTGCTGTTGTTCATAAGCAGCCGGCTGGAGAGCCCTGCTTGCTGTACCTAATCGGGACTGAGAGCGTGACGCCCTGATTAAAAACCCACTGAAAGCACTCTCACATGCACACACAAAACACACACACACACGCTGTCCATGTCTGCATTAAAAACAAACCAAATGTCTCTTAGAGCCTGCATCATTTCTCAGCTTCATTCTCAGCCATACCAAAAAAAAGGCCTTTATATTGGAGGTGCACAAAAATATACTGCGTTTATATTTAAGGTTTGCATTCTGTGGGTGGAAAGTTTTATATCCATTCTAATGAATTCATTTTCACCCTTCCATTTGATTTATTTCCTAAAATCAAAACTAGTATTATACAGAATAATACACCCATTACTCACTAGCATCATGATAGGGAAGCAAGTTTTGAACTTTCTAGACTACTCATAGCTAAGTAAAAAGTAAAAAGACGGAATCGTCTCGTATTCAGAGAAAATATCATGCGTTTCGTATTGAGCTGAAAATGAACACAGTTTGTCCCGGACTTCAGCTAGGATGGAAAAAGACACAAAGCTGGAGTTATTCTGTCTTTACGCTGCACAGCTGTTTCTTCTTCTCTCATTCTCCCCCCTCCCTCTCCTGTTTCTACTTCAATCGTGAAACTGATCAATGATCAGCTGATCAGCTTTTCTCTCTTGTTTGTTTATTTCCCACTTTGCGCCAGAAAGAGGAAACCAGCGGATGTCACGCTAAACAACAGCAGCACTTTTAAGCTTGATCAGCTGTTCTTAGAATTTATTTAATATTAATTTCTAGTATCAGCTGATGTTTGCTGGAGCCACAGCTGTAAAAGCTGCTGGTCATGATGTCGGTTTGGATATGTGGTGAGAGGGAAACATGAAGATGAAACCAGGAGATGTCCTTACTGAATCATCAGAGCTGAACAGGTGATGGAGAAACAGGTTTACCTTTTAGGTGACATGAATGAGTTGAAGGGAAGTTATGAACTGTTTCTGAGAGACAAATAACACCAGGATCCTTTTCTATGTAGCTGACAGCTGGTAACTATGCAGGGGCGGGTCTAGCAAAGTTTTGCCAGGGGGGCCAGGTGGGGCATTAACAGGGAAAGGGGGGCACAAAGAAATACTTTCTCATTCTCATTTAAAATGTCTAACTTTTAATAAATAATCATCTGAATCTTACAACCAAAGTTTTATCTGATGTAAAATGTATAGAAATCATACATATACCAACAAGACAGTGTACATCACTGTCACAACAGCGTTCATTTTCATTCAAAGGCTTTATGGCTTTTCCTATAATACCTGGTGGGCCGGTCTCTAGTCAAAATGCCCGGGCCCATTTTACGTCCCAGTCCAGTCCTGAGACTACACCACTGATCATAACAGAAAATGACGCTACAACCTCATTAGCACATGAGCTCTATTTGTATATGAACTGTGAAAAAAAAAACTGCCACTGGGAATATTCTAAGAGTCTTGTGTAAAATATAAAGTAGCTTAAACCATCAAGGATCACGTGTACATGTACAGGTCTTTTTTTTTTGTTCCACTTTGATGATAATTTTGGTTTAGGTATTAAATATGGAATAGGAAAAATGCTATTCCATTTGAAAAAATGCTATTCCATTTGCACTTGTGCAAAATGTAAAAAGAGAAAGAAAAAAAAGAAAAGAAAAATAAGTGTGGTAAAGCTGGAAAAAGGAAAAGAAAAATTATTTTAATCCTCGCTGTCTGGAAGAGCATTGATGCACATGGACTTAAACAATGATGTAAAAGACATTTTAATTGTTTTCCAATTGAAAAACTCATAACACTAAGGAGAAAACAAACCAGCAGTATTTATGGTGCATCTCAAAGACAGATATTTAGATGTAATAACGTAATAAAAAAAGTTGTAATGCTTTAGGATATTAATATTCTGCATATTTGTTGCTTTTGTGTGAATGTGCATGAACTGGTAAATCTGTATAAGTGTATTTGTTTGATTAGCTTTGCAAAAAATATAATTAAACTATCTCTCTCACCACCCCTTTGGTGCGGTATATGTGTGCTCCACCAGCTTGTGTCCTTTGCCAGAGGCCCGGGATGTTCTGAAATACGGTATATTCTTTGGACAGATAAAAACCAAAATGAACTTGTGCCAAAATTAAGGAAAGAGAAAAATACGGAAAAGCAGATAAATAGCTCATGATCTGAGGCATGCCACATAATCTGTCAAACACGGTGGAGGTAATGTTATGACATGGGGAAATACAACTGCCAGCAAAACTGGGCCACTAGTACAGGGCTACAGTACAAATGAATATTTGTATGAATGGCCCAAACCACAAAAGCAACCCAAGAGTTTCTCAAGGCAAAGAAATAAGACATTCCTTAGTGGCCAAGTCAGCTACTTCATGTCAACACAACAACTTCCCTACAGAACATGCTTTTCAAAACTGAAAGCAGAGAGATCCACAAACAAGCTGCAACTGAAGGTGGCTGATCTAGCAGAGCATATCAAAACAGGAAGTACAGAACAGATTCAGTGATGTCCATGGGTTTTAGACAGTGAATACCAATGGCTGTAATTCCTAAAAAATTAATACAAAGTTTTTGTTAAACCTCTTGAATTTAAGCTGAAAGTCTGCACTTCAAGTACATTTTTGATTGTTTGATGCAAAATTCACTGCGGTGGTGTACAGAGTCTCATTGTCCAACAAATAATAGACCTAATTCTATATAAATTTGGTAAGTAAAGAAAATAATATTTACCTGGGAACACTGTCTTGAGATGTTAGTGTGAAACTGATCAGCTAGACTATCAAACATTCCCACCCTTGCTCGTGAGGACCAGAAACACTAGTCTGCACATTAATATTTTAGTGGTGTACAATGTTGTTTAGCTGTGGGTTTTGTTACAGCTGTTACACAGCCACCTGACAACTCTCTCTCTTTGTGCGGAAGTTGTAAAGAAGTAAGGGTGAACACAGACAGACGATAGCACCACTATAGGCACTACTGTGTAGTATTTTGAGCAATATAATAAGTAAACTGCAAACTCTAAGCAGTGCCAGAGTAAACTCAAATGGACCAATGTGTGACCACATACTGCACAGGTTCATGGACATTAGCCTCCAAGGGAATAATACACTAGATACACTAATCAGGCATCGTGTGTGTAATGTCTGGCTCAAAATTCCACATATTTAAAATATTCTGTATCACATACAAATGTATGAATATGCACAATATTAAAGATTTTTAATTCTGCTTGGTTGTGTTTTTTATGTGTTTCCTATTTTTAGACTGCCTTTTCTTTTGCCATTTACACTGGCTAATACATCCATCAGCAGTAAATTTCCTAGCAAATACTGCATAAAATAAAAAATAAAGTAATGCAGAGAAACATGACATGCTTTAGCAGAAAATTTACACACGCACTCGCACCTATAACTACATGGGAGCCTTTAAGCAAAGGCTGTCATTAATCTTTCACCTCCATCACTCTACTACCTCTCTACCTCTTTCTCTATTTCAGCATCTTACCCCACTCTAACCTTTCATTCTTTGCCCTCCTCCCAGTTTTGTGCCTCTCAACCCTGTGGCCATAAGCAGTGAGTAGTTATGTATGCATAAAAAGGAAAAAGGCAACGAGAGAGATTTTTAATTAATTTTTCCTGTCTGTATCACCCTTTATCCACCTGCTCTGCAGTCCTAGCAGGCAGTGTAACCTGGAGTCAAGCCCAATCCTCCATGATGCTGGAATTGCAATTATTTCTTCAACACCCTTATCACAAAGCACAACATTCATCCACTAAGGTTTCTCCCTTTTAAAGGAGTTTTAAAATAAATGTAGGGCTGAAAGGACACACTTTTTTGTGTGTACTGTCTCATCTTTGACTTAATAAATACAGTTCAGCAGAAATAAATACAATCCACATTATTAAAGCTAACAAAATTCTCCACATAGCTCTGGTACCAGGTTTATGAAAGCCTAAACATCTTTTAGCCTATTTATTCAACTACAAATCACTGTGTAGTTATTCTATTGTTTTTATAATTCGCCTGTGTAATAATTATAATAATGGATTGCATTTATATAGCGCTTTTCGAGACCCTCAAAGCGCTTTATAATTCCACTATTCATTCACTCTCACATTCAGACACTGGTGGAGGCAGCTACAGTTGTAGCCACAGCTGCCCTGAGGCAGACTGACAGAAGCGAGGCTGCCATATCACGTCATCGGCCTCTCTGGCCAACACCAGTAGGCGGTAGGTGAAGTGTCTTGCCCAAGGACACAACGACCGAGACTGTCCGAGCCGGGACTCAAACCGGCAACCTTCCGATTACAAGACGAACTGCTCTTGAGCGATGATCGCCATGTACTATGTATTTATTTATAGAACGTATTTCACCAGTACAAGCAAACATGGATGTTGTGACATGCAGACAGGACTCAAGTGTAGCTCCAGTGATGGATTGGGTAGCCTCTTTATTGAACTCCAAACCCCAAATCAAATCTTATATCCACAAAAATTATTCCATATGCTGCACCTCACGATGTTACATGTAATTTCATTGTTCAGCACCACTGACAGTGCTGTATATATACAAAAAGTAAAGCTCGACACTGGTTATTCTTCAACTCAAGATGTGTGTTTCTATGTAACCACAATCTTAATTTTGCCCTAATCTGATCAGTCATTTTCTCATCATTATTAGATTGTACTATTCAAGTATAGATAATGTGGTAATCAAGATGTCTGTGAAGGTTCTCAGTCATCCAGGTCATCGTAGTCTAAGGAGCTTGGAAAGAAAAGCGTCTGGACTTCTTTAAATTGCTTGAAGACGTTTCACCTCTCATCCGAGAAGCTTCTTTAGTTCTAGGGTCAAATGGTGGAGAGTCCCAAACTCCTAAACACAAACTTAACAATGTGGTGTATGCTGTACAGAATGCCCAGACCTCTACATTGGAGAGACCAAAGAGCCACTTCACAAAAACATATGGCACAACATAGAAGAGCCACCTCCACGGGACAAGACTCGGCGGTCCATCTGCATCTAAAGGACAAAGGTCACTCTTTCGAGGATGCCAATGTTCACATTTTGGGCAGAGAGGACAGATGGTTTGAAAGAGGAGTGAAAGAAGCATCTATGTCCACTGTGAGCAACCATCTTTGAACAGAGGCGGTGGTTTACGACACCAACTGTCTGCCATCTATAATCCAGTTTTGAGATCCCTTCCCAGACGCCTTAATGCCCACTCACATCCTGGGCCATCTGACCTCAGGAAATCACATGATAGGGTGGGGCTAGGTTTCACAATGAGCTCACCCGAAACCCTTTCTGATTGTGACCTACACCCATTTTCACACCTTGGCTCATGTAATTAGGTAGAGGATCATTAGGGGCTCCATTGTCCCTCTCGGTGGGTTACTCCCACAGAGCTTAAATCTGGGACTCTCCACCATTTTACCCTCGAACTGAAGAAGCTTCTTGGATGAGAGGTGAAACATCTTCAAGCAACTTAAAGAAGTCCAGACGCTTTTCTTTCCAAACTCCTTAGACTGGTAATCAAGATGATTTCATAAATCTACAAATTTGGCAGTAATGCTGTTACAGTGTACTGACTTGATGTCCAACCATTTAATTACTACTAAGTTTTTAGATTTGTGAACGATGCTGTGACAAGGTGCCACTCACAGCATTCAGATCTGAGCTGACCCTCTTCTAAGCAGCTGCACTCACAATTCAATACTGGGTTCAGATCATTTAGGTGAAGAGTTACACTCACTTACCATTTTGTTAGGTCCAACATTCGAGTACTAGGTTGAACTCTGTCTTGCTTTCAAAGCTGCCTTAATTGTTCATGACAATTAGCCAATACTTCATGAGCCGATGTGAATTGAAGCCTTAGTTCCCCTTTCTTAGGTGTGGTCTTTTGCTGCTGCTGTAGCCCAACTGGTTCAAGGTTTGATACGTTGTGCATTCAGAGATGCTCTTCTGCATACATTGGTGTAGCAAGTGATTTCTTTGAGTTACTGTTCCCTTCCTGTTAGTTTAAAGTAGTCAAAAATCCCAGTGGATCAGCAGATTGTGAAACACTCAGACCAACCAGTCTGGCACTAACAACCATGCCACATTCAAAGTTATTTAAAGTACTTTTCTTCCCCATTTTGATGGTCAGTTTGAACTTCAGCAGGTTATCTTGACCATGTCTGCATGCCTCAATGCACTGAGTTGCCATATGATTTGCTAATGGGATATTTGCATTAACAAACAGATTCAACACTTCAGCACTTGTACCTGTCAAAGTGTATATGCAGATATAAACTAAAAACCAGTACCTTCTTCCTCTACTCAGCCTCTCACTGTTTTGCTCTATGGCAGCCTGATAATGGGTAAGATCAGCCTTACTGAGAGGAATAATGTGTCAGGCTAGAATAATGTTATCTGATGATTTTGCAAAACCCTTGGTAACATTCTGTACCAGCATTTTTATTTATTGTATCTGCATACAGAAACTCTGTTAATACTTAGAGTCAGGAAACCACATTCAAGTTTTTGAAAAATTGCATTATGGCTAATGATATTGTAATAAAAACCCGTCCATAACCAGCTGTGATTCCCGCACTATAATCTTTAAGCCTTACCTCGAGATTTTGAAGAACAGTGTTGTAAAGTTAGTGGAAACTATGGTATTTGGAAATGCAGGAGCGGTCGAGTATATTCAGTTTCATGTCCTCTACCTTATCCTTATCTAGTGTCGTCTTCTTTTTTTGTCTGTTCATGTAATCCCTGGCTCACTTGAATCAGTTGTCTGATGTATGGATCTTTCTTTTTTTCTGTATGTTTCAACACTGCCATGGTGCAGACTGAATTTAGCACTGATCACATACATCCCCACTTGTCCTGTGTGATGAATCGCTTGCACAGTACTGTATCAGCAATGTTCTCTCTAAAATAGGTAGAATACATGTCTCTTATTAAAACACTTCCACTTTTCTGCTGCTCTACTTCCTGTCCTTGTGACACCTTTCTTATGATGTCTGATCTGCATGGAGGAGGAGATGATGGCACATTAATCATGACGAGTAACACTTACAACTTCCCCCGACACTTGCATACACACACACAAATTAAACTCATCCTCACATACCCTAGAGCTCTTCTAGTCCTCTAAAAAGCAATGCAGTTCAATGCTGTTTAAGGACTGGAAGCAAGTCTCTGAGTTTACAAAAGGAAGACTAAAGCTTAGAACAAGGTTTGAAGAGGTCAGGATGAGAGGCAAGTAGAGGATGAAGGAGAGAAACAGGAAAGATCCTCAAAGCAAGAAAATAAAAGGTGTGGACTGGAACATCAGAGGAGGAGATTAACCAGCCTGGTAGAAGGTCTAAATCAGAATATATATAAAGCATGAAATAGAGGGGGATTGACAAGTGAGTGGGCAGAAGTGAAGGGAAAATGGAGACTTTGGCAGAAATGCCATATGAAATTGGCTGCAGAATTAGAGTGCGTTTGGAGACTTGATGGTGGAGAGACCAGAAAATGAAAGGATTGTGCAAAGAGGATAAGGAAGAAGGAAGGTAGGAGACTTTTAAAGGCTTTTGGTGGTTACCTTCGTTCACCTCAGGCTGAAAAATATATCTGTACCTATACAGCCAGGCAAACCAATACACCCACAGCCTCTCTTTCTCTCTCAGATTTACATAGTCACTCACACACACAAACTAATCTCAGCACCCCTTGACTCCAATATGTAGAAGGAGCCTATGCCACCACCCTTTCTCTCTCAGTCTTTGACTTTCTGTCCTCCCACTATAGCTGAAGTCAGTTCAAGCTCAAAACATAGACAAATTATTCCAGCACGCTGCACTCTGTCTGCCGCAGATACCCCTCCTGTAGAGCTCAGCTAATACATTGCACAGACTCTTACTGCTTGTCTTATAGTTTAAGAATGATTTTACATAAAGATTTTGCAGGAAAGACTAACTCATGATAAATGTGGTCTTCAGCCAAGTGAAGAGCCGTGTAAGCCTATAGACTGCATACTGTTGTATAAACAGACAGGTACTAACAGCTGGTTCCCTGTACATTTGACTGCACTGTTAACTCACTCATGATGTAATGTAGTATCATAGCTTCTATTTACTTTAAAAGACTGCAGACAAGCAGGATACAGTCATAGTCTGTGTGATATGAACATGCATGTAGCTGCTGGACACATTCAGAACTCTAAAGAGGCATTCAATTTCTGCTGAGACGGAGGAATACAAATTATAATGAAACTAACTCAAATAACTGCATATCCTGACTCTTAGCCCCCCTAAAGACCATGATCCAATATCATCTTAAAGCTGATTGTTACAATATTACAGTGAAAGTGGTGGCATGCAATGTGCACATTTAAAGCTATTGCAGTTTCCATTTGTTTTATTACAACCAGAGGTTAAAAGTGTAGCAGAACAATCCAGAACAGGGTTCTGGTACCTTAAATCAATTAATTAAGCAATCAAATCCAAGCAGAGTCTTACATATAACCCTAGATGTCTATAAATTAAGTTATGTGCAATAATGAGAAATGTCACAAGGAAAAAGTATTGAACATGCTTACTAAAATGTATGAAATACATTATACAAAACCCTCTGTCAATTAATTATTTCAGTTGATTTTCAAATGGATTCAGGTGAGGTGATTGGCTGGGCCATTCCAGCAGCTTTAGTTTTTTCTCTGAAACCAGTTCAGAGTTTTCTTGGCTGTGTGTTTGGAATTGGTGTCTCTACCCTCATTTCATCTTCATCATTCTGGTAGATATTGGCAGATTTTTATCATGAATGTCTCGGTACATTTTTCATTCGTCCTTTCTTTAGTTATATGAAGTGTGCCTGTGCCCTATGCCGAAAAACAGCCCCACACTATGATGTTCCTGAGTCCAAACTTTACTGTTGGTACGGTGTGTTTGATGTGATATGCAGTGCTTTTTGACCTCCAAACATGGTGTGTATTATAGCTTCCAAAGAGTTCACTTTTGGTCTCATCTGACCAGACTATATCCTCCCAGTATTTCACAGGCTTGTCTAAATGTTGTTCAGCAAACTTTAAATGTGTTTCAACGTGCTTTGCCTTCAGCAATGGCTTTTTGAGCATGGATACAGGCCATGAGTGCAATACTTACTGCTTTCTTTGAAACAATTGTACCTGCTGATTCTAGGTCTTTCTCTCTGCAAGTGATCGCGATCAATGTTAGGTTACATAAAGAGCAGCAGAAATCCCTTTAATGCACATTAGTCGCTCACTGAATTCCACCTTTATATACCAGCTTTATAGAGGGGAGTTTATAGTTCATGTAACAGCCTCTTATATCTTTTTGAATTCAGTTGGCTAAATCCATATAGAGCAGCAGGAACTCAGAGAAGCTGAAAAGTCCAGCTGATCACAGCCTGTACATAAAGAAAAATCTGCTGGAGCTCACCAATTATTCTGACTTATTTCCAGCACTGCTATATACCCAATCCTCCACCTGCCAAATCTCACTTTAATCCCTGATTACACTTGATAATGGGTGATTTTTTTAATACATAAAATAAGACCTAAAAATCCATAAAAGCAAAAATCATTGCATTTTACAATAATTGCAAAATGTCAACACCAACTAAGTGCTGAAAGGATTATAACAGGCCAACACAACTCTAACTTAACTCATTAGTCATTCTACCATCATCCTGGTATATTCATAGCTTGCAATGTATTAAACATATAGTTGTTTTTCTTTTTTCTTGTTCTTTTTTTCATTTTTTTGTGTCCACCCTTGACTGACCTCAAGCTTGGCAATGAAAAAAAGCGTGTGTTTAAATTGTCCACTCTTTCACTCACTTATGCACTCTGTAGTGTTTGCTGCAAGCAATTTCACTAGGGAACGTGCAGGCAGCAGTTGATACATTTCACACGCTAAACAGACGTAAAGCTGCTACAGAATTACAGTACACACCCATTTGAACCACATTTGAGGTCAAGGACAAATCAGTTAGAGTTTCTAACACAAGTCTGTGCACATTTAATTTTATTTAAAGCTTACTTTGGATCAAGTGTTTGGAGACCGCACCTGCAAGCATGCTATTTTATACTAATCTTCAATATATAAATACAGTATTTATGCCTATTGCAAATATTTCATACGCAGGCTACTTCACCTCTGATAGACTGGTGTCCTGTATATTGTGCTCCACCCGCTCACCTTATCTCTATGCCTATGACAGTCGGGACGACCGTGGATGGAAGAGCTACTTCACAATTCATAAGTATTTAATTATTTTATTTCTGCTTTCTACTACACATGAAACATGTTTCTGTGTTTTAAATGTAATACCTGTACTGATTTTCCAAAATTTTACCTCTAACATATGCCCTTTATTCAATAATGCTTAAAAAGATTAAAACTAAGACTGAATGTAATTAAAAACTAAAGTAAAACTAAACATTTTCAAATAATACGAAATAAGCTGAAGTCCACTCTGGAAACTAAACTGAAACTACATTATAAAAATAAAAACTAGTCATAAAAAGCAAAACTACTATAACTCTGTTGACTTTCCTTTACAAACGTGCAGGCTCAAAGTCCACGGTAAGCTACCCCTGATAATAACATCATTTATTCTTCACCCCAAGGCTTTAGAAAGCTGCCCCAGAGCCACTGAAGACATTTTTTTCGAGCTAACCATGACTTGTAAACTGCCTTTGACATGTAATATTGGTCTTTAATGTGAGTTACTGTCAAGGCACCTAATGGAACTATGACAATAAACATGTTTTGTGTTGAAGCATTAGCACAGGCATGTTTTATTATGCAGCATCTGTGAAATTCTCACTCTGTCGTGTGTACAACGCCATGTACTCACATATAAGTGTGCCCTGCCAGGTTAGCATAACTGACAGAAACAAAAAAGGCGTGTGTGCAGACACACATATCAAAAACTACAAAAGACGGGCGCCTTTTTTTCTGTCTGTGTGTGTGTGTGTGTGTGTGTGTGTGTGTGTGTGTGTGTGTGTGTGTGTGTGTACAAATCTTCATAAGAGTGTTTGGAAGTAGCGATAGGTGCAGTGATGCATAGCTCATTCTTTCTCTGTGCAGGACATCTGATAATAAGCCAATCACTGCGGCTGATGGAGAAAGGTAAGTGATGAGAGCACTGTCTCACAGCGGCAAATGAGACTGAGAGGAATAGATGATGTGTGTTGCTGTAGACCAGGCTGCTTTCTGCCTGGCAAGACCACCTACCACCTGAGACCAGGGCCAAAGCAGCACAGCCAGTCACAGCTGAGACAGCCCTCATTGTTACAGAGAGCACATACGCAGTAAATGATTGCCTCAGCACAGGTCTCGGCAAAGCATTGGCATAAAAATATGGACAGTTTGTTTGTTTCATAATTCATCACATCTGAAGAAAGATGTATAGTTCTGTCACAAGTGGAGGTAATTCTGGGCTCTGTTTCACACAGGCACTAATTATCTTATGATATATTTACAAATTAACAAGTGCTCTGTCAAGCCTCATGACATTTCATGCATACAGAAAAGAAAACACTGATAAATGAGGCTCAGGTTCGCATTAATTACTGCACTCTAACTGCACTGAGAAAAATAAATGGTAATCTTATTTTATTTTGGTACCTGCCGTGGGACTCCTACGCAGAGCTGAAATGGAAACAGTGCTGGACTACTATTACGAGGCATACATTGATCACCCGCTTATCGCCAGCTGCAGGTCCACACTAACACATGCAGAAATACACAACCAAGCGCACGTCCCAATATACATATGGTACAGAGCCGTCACATATCCCCCCTCCTGTATTGATCTCGCATTACTTTTTTACTGCAACTTGAAATGCCCAGTGCACATAAACAAAGAGAACCAGAGAAGTAAAAACATAATAATTGCAACATTTTCTGGTTGGTTACTGCATTACAAGGTCACCCTAAAGGCATAACAACACATGATCAGCTGTAAAGAGAATAAAACTTGGCATCAATAAAGCATCATCGTGGCTTGTATGTTTAAAAGAATCACTGTGTGTGTGTGTGTGTGTGTGTGTGTGTGTGTTCATCTGAAACGCAAACTTGCAGGACAATACAAGCCCGAAGGAGACCAGGAGCACATTGCAGTTCACTAATCACATACTTACTGCCATCTTTCCCTCTGCAGTTCATCTATTTCCTGCTTTTTTCTTTCGGCTGCCTCATTTCACAGCCCTTAAATATAAACCGAGACCAGTGATAGAGGAGCAAGACGGAGAAAAAGATCCTGTCAGGGTACAAAAAGCGTATGTATTCGGTATTCTTGCCATCCTGCAAGTCAGGGCTGTAAAACAACTAAATAACCAAAGAACTGGAAGTACTCAACAAGCTGTTTCAGTTGCATACATGATACTGACTTTCAGCGGGAACAACATTATCGTGTCAGTGAAAGAGAAATCCTTTAATCCTTGCTTGTGTATGGATTCATATTCTTTCCAAGCGTGTCTTAAAGCAGCTCTCACCTGCTCATATGAACAAAATGTTTGCAGCTGCTGTGTTCAGATGTCCTCATTATACTGATTAGAAGAGATTTGGGATTTTGGTCTCATCACCTGCATCGGAGGCATACTAGAAACTTTTCTGCCAGAATCGACAAGATGAGTGATTAAAGCAATAAGTATTTGAATTTAGTCGATGAGAACGCAAGAACCAAATTAGAACAGATTTTTAAAAAACACCCAAACATTTATTGGGCAGAAACCAAAATGATGTGGATGTGCCAACGTTTGCTATCAAGTTCAAATACAAATCAACAGGCGAAGGAATGTCAGTAATGTGTCATTGCTCGTTTCTGATGCCACGAATAAGCATAAGCAGCCAACATGTCAAACTAACAAACACTTTACCAATTTGGTGATCTATTTAAGCAGCAGAAGCTTTATTTCCTCTGTCAGTGTCATGTCAGTGTCACTGCTGTTCTGTAATTAGAACAAGACTGAGCAAATATGGCTTGTATTTGGAAATGTTGGCAGGAGAAAACCTCTTTTCTCAAAAAAGAACATGACAGCAAAAAAAAAAAAAAAAACCCTCACAAGATCGCTGGAACAATTTCATTTGGACAGAAAGAACCAAAGTGGAGATGTTGCACAACACTACATGTGGAGAAAACTAAACAAAGAATGTCAGCACAAACACCTCAAGCATGGTGTTGGAGGAGTGCTGATTTGTGCTTGTTTTGCAGCCACAGGCCCTGAGCACCTTTCAGTCACTGAGTCAACCACAAACTCCTCTTTATACCAAAGTATTCTTGAGTCAAATGTCCAACAATCTATCAGAACAATGATCCCAAGCACAGCAGGAAATCTACAACAGGGTGCCTCGAAAAGAAAAGAAAAGAAAAGAAAAGAAAAGAAAAGAAAAGAAAAGAAAAGAAAAGAATGTGTTGTAATGGCCCAGCAACAGTCCAGACCTGAACCTCACTGAAATGCTGGAATCCTCACAAAGCTGTGCATAAACAACTGAACTGAAGCAACACTGTAAAGAAGACTGGGCCAAAATTCCTCCACAGCAATATGAGAAGCCATACAAAAAACAATTAATTGAAGTTAATGCTGCCAAAGCTGATTCTACAAGCAGTTGAATCATGAGCTGCACTTAGTTTTTCACAGAACTACATAGACTACTAAATCTAATTATAATATATTAACAAGATAAAATAAGAGAAATGTTACAGAAGAGATGAATGTTTTCCTCTTGCGATTTGTTGCCAATGTAGTCAGTGATCAAAGTTACTTTATATGTACGAAAATGAGGTGAGACTGAGAAACATTTTTTTTTAAATGATGAAAAGAAGAGCCATGATACTTCTCAATAACACAGTTAGTATATAAGTTCTTTTCTTTTTCTTTAACTAAGCAGTAGTCTTGATTTGGTGATGATGATTTATACCATTTGCGCTGTTTAAACACAGAAAACTCAGCTAAATGAATGTTCCGCAGTAGTTAGAAGATACAATAATATCTAACACTGGATTTAACTGTTATCATTTTGTGACAAATCCTTTTTCCATCTCTGTTTTTCTGGTAGATTCATAGAAGAGTGTGGATGTCCTTGTACCCCTAGTGCTTTCAACCTTTTAGAGACCCTGCATCTCCTTTCATCCTTTCATCATGGGGACAATGTCTGACAGTCTAATAAATCATACATTGAATAAAATCCAAACATTAAAAGAACAAGTTTTTGCTTTGAACTTTTGGTCGCACTTTGAAACTAATGTACCTCATGTATGTCAAGTGCGAGTCAGAGAGAAGGAGTTTATGTTAGAGAGGGATGCAGAGGAGACAAAAAAAATTGCATGGGTCTGTGTTATCTTTTCTGCTTTGATCTCTCTTGCTATTATCTACTTTCGCCCGCGGTCAAGTGTGCAGCTGTCATGGCTCCCCATGAAACAAGGAGACAGACAGAAGGGGTGTTCCTGTTGAGTGAGGACTGTTATGAGTTCTCAAGTCTGTGCTGTCGCTGCGCACAACGGAGCTTATGTAAGCAGGAGAACGAACGAGGGAGGGAGGATGCGGAAGACAAAGAGCAAAGATGAAAAAGAACAGCAAGAGAGAAAAGTGTCAGAGAAAGAGAGGGAGAAGGAGAAAGATGAGGAGAGCTGTCATCATAAAGAGTCTGACTCATTCCTACTGCTCTGGATATAGCAGTGGAGCTGAGAGGCATGTTGCTAATGTAAGACAGCTCGAGAACAATTACATTCCTTCAAACCAGGATTAGGTTCATAATGTGGAAGAGAATGGGGCAGACTCCTCAAAACTAGGCTGTGAAAGGACTCAATTTCCATTGAAGCCACCTCCAAATTATGCCTGGTTGAGAGTCTTCAATATTAAATCAAGACATTCATTTAAAGGGTGGATACCATAAAGAAGTATTTCTGTCTCAAATATGCCTGAAAAAAGGAGTATTCAATGAGTTGTAGCATTGAGCTACACACTTAATGTTCAGGAGGTAAATACTGCATTTTTTAATGTAAACCTTTGGTGTTTTAATACTGAGGTGTTCACTGGGTCCATGCTGGACAGCTTTATGTGTGAATGCCTGATAGCACCCGCATAAGTCAAATATATGATTTTCATTTTGTCATATTCACTGTGCCATTGTGTCTGCAGTTATCCCCAGAGGCAGTTAAGGGTCTGATTGGCATGTTCTCCCTCTGTAAGTGCCTCCAGAAAGGACTGGCTGTGAATGCTGCAGTCAAATAGCTGTAATTATCTGCAATCAGTTGACAACCGGGGGCCGACTAAAAGGCTGCTCACACACAAACATGGTGGAGGGAGAGACGTATCAAGGGGCATGGAGGGTAAAATATCTCAAAGGAAGAAGAGAAAAATGGTGGCCATGTTAGTTTTTTTTGGGGGGGGGAGAGAGAAAAAAAAAGATCAAATCACGAAGCAGCAGCAGATGTGTACACAAATCAGACAAGAAAAGCGCAACAGCAAAGAATCGTGTATCTAAAGCCTTATGTTGCCTAAACATCCTCATGCTTCTCCATTCAAAAATGTCCTTTTTCCACCCGAGACATTCTGTCTCTATACATTTTATTTATAATTTATTTATAAAGTGGCTTTATGAATCATATATAGAAGGTTTGTTTTGAAGTTAAAAACTCAATATTGACAGGCAATAAGTGATATGGCTGAACGCTTTCTGCTGCCAGTTGCAATGTCGAGAATTGGCCTACTTTTCACATTTACTTGAACATACAGTACTGTGCAAAGACTTGAGTCACTCTTCATGTCTATATATTTAGCTAGGAAAATGGGAGAAAGGTGCAGTGACTGACTGAAACGTGTGGAAACATACATCGAAATTTAAAAAAAAGTAAAAGTGAAGTCTGTGCAAATCTGACAAGCTTGAAATCAAAATTTGGTGTGACAGCCTTTATTCTTCAACACAGCCTCAACTCTCTTAGGCACAGTTTCTCATGATTTCTTTAAAAAGACTTCAAGAGTAGTTCTACAGATTTCTTCAGCTGAGATCATTTCTGATGAGGCTTCAGTAAACAGTAGATGGATCGACTGAAGCGCCAGATTCATCTCTCAGCTCCTGTTGTCAGATTTTTGCAGATTTTTTTCCCCGTTTCTTAGATCATGACTTACAGTTTCTGTACTATCTATCTGTAAATTGTTCTTTAGACCTTTTAGACCTTCTTTTCTCTCATTTCTTAAGGAGACGCTGCACACCAAGTTTTTGGCCTTTAGGAGTCACCTTGTTGGTGAAAAATAAGGATTTTATCCCTGACAAATTGTATTATTCAACTAAAGAAATTGGAACAAATGATATGTTTTTGGAATGGGTTCTTCTAGTAACAATTGGTTGTTACTAGCATTGTTTTTTGTTTTCTGTTATGTGTAGACTCAACACTAATTCATCCCATGAGTTAGGTACCTTTGTTATGCTTGACAGATTCATAGGTCACTGTTAAGTGGCTTAAAAAAAGAAAGAATTTCTCTGAAAATGCCACAAGGAGTGGATGGAAAATAAACGGAAAAGCACCCATTGTACAGAGAAGACCCTCAAAAATCCTGGATAACTACTGCTGAAAGCCACTTAGAAAAATTTTACAAGAAACCCTCCTTTGAAGCAAAGTATAAAGAAATAAGTGGTGGCTCAAACTCATTGTGCAGCACTGTGTTTTAGAGGATTGAGGAAGAGCAACAAGCCTGCCTTGTTTGCAAGATATTTTGTAACCCTCGCAAGCCTGCAAAATCCAAAATCTTAGAAGGTCTCGAAGATTACATCCTTAATAGCACAGACTGAGCACTCACTGATGACTAAGACGGGCAGAAAGAAACCTTGATTAGAAGAAGGATGACACGTGAGTAAGAGGGGGGTTTATGATGTTGTCAGGCAGCACTCATTTCTCTTAACAGCTGTAACATAAGACTGACATATGAGTGGAGGATTAAGGCCACAGTTTTTAGGAATGTGTTTGTGAGGAACCTTGAGCTTGTCTTTCATATGAAATATACACATTTCTAAGCTCTTGTGTGCATAGAGTAGACATAAGGGTAGTGGAAATCAGACAGCATATTGCTTCTCTTTCAGCATGAGCCTCAAGCAGTCTTACCCATAAGTAAATTAACACCAATCAGTCCAAACCACACCTCCTGCCTCTTCCTTCATGTGCATGTGATTGGTTTATTATTGCCACAAAACAAAAACTCCCTGCAGTCATTTGAAATCTCCAAGTGAAATCTCCTTTTGGAACTTAGTGAGACCTTCGCAAATTCGTTCTAAAGTTAAAGTCATTGCCTGTATGCACAAAATTATAATTTGCCTATTCAGTTGTGAGAGATTCGGGATCTTGCAAGTTTTGTTGCGTTTTCTTCTGCCGATTTTAGCAACTGCAGAGCAGTAATAGTCAATCACACGCTTCCTCAGTGCATGAGGTTTCACATTATTCGTATCCCATGGGCGCATGCAGCATTAGGGCTGTGACAGAAGCTGTGAAGCACTGGCCTGGAATCGCTGCTTTGGAGCATGCTCAAAGGCTAAACAGTCTCAAATGAATAGATGGTAATTAATACACAAAGCACCCGGGAGAGTGAAGTACAATCTCAGGGCAAATTAGTCCATCAATAAAATGGCCCACAGACACAATTTGAAACAGGGACTGGGGTGAGGGGTGGGATCAGTATGATAGGCAGTGAAAAGCATCAAAGTTACATAAAAATAGACAATGAGGTCTGTAGAAAGGGGAAGGCATATTATAATCAAACATTAGTAATTAGATTTCTATTGTCTCTAAAGAAATCCAACACTAACAAATTACTCTTCCATCTTCTTCACTTTTCTCTTCCCTCACAATCCATCGATCTCCGATAATGATGAAATATAGTTTTGAAATATTTGGAGAAAAGTGATCGCAAATAACCTGCACAAAATAAAAATTTCAGCTGTGCTATTCTTCTTAAACCGCCCCAGTCAGAGTCATCATCTTGCATATTCCAGCGTTCCTGTGCGTCAAACTCCTTTCTCAGGCATCTCTCTCTGTGGATGTTACACCTCTGCTTCCATCTCCGAAGATGTGAAAATGATGGGCAGGTTATCACATTGTCTGGACATCTGTGCATTTATCTGCCTGAGGGTGAGGTCTGAATTACAGAAAAATGCCCCCCCAAGGTGCAGAATTCACAGTCACGATCTGGGCAGCTCCTTGTTGTGGTCTCTGAAAGATCAAAGGCTGAGGAGGGCTGCATGAAGAGATACAGAGTGGCAGAGAGGCACACGAGTCCCACGGTGGCTCCAGGAGAACATGAAGGCTTTGGTTTGAGATTTAAAGTGAAAGGCAAGCAGCACCGAGACATGTGACTGAATCCTTGCGGATCCAGTGTCATTCATCTTCAAATGCTAGTTTTACACTGTCAGCACATCTGAGAAACATGATGTCTAACACACAGGCAGATATCTGCGCTGGAAGGCGGGCAGGTTGTCCTATGAGGCTGCCTGCTAAATGAGGGCTCCTCAGTCAGTGCTGTTGACTTACTCTGAGGCTGGTAACCGCTGGTACGGTATGGCTGTAACGATATAGACATTTAAGGAATTAGCAGCTATATATAAAACTGCAAATGGACACTTAAGTTAATGAGAGAATAATAAAGTGTAATTAGTAAAGAGATTGAGTTTAATAAGTGACACATTATGGATTCACTTTGTTCTGTACATATATTATTAAGTCTGTATGGAGAGCTGCATTGCTACATCAGCAACACTGCATCCACAGAGTGCCTTGTTAGTGCTTGTAAACTGAAAATGATTCAGCCTCACAGACAACACAAGTCACCACTTATGCTCAGGTCTTTTTAAGCATGTGTATTTCAAACTTTTAACCTCCATATGTGAACAAACCCAATTAGGAGTGCTGAGACTGAGACAGAGGTTTCATTCAAAGAAGCACAAGCAGTTGAATAGAACAGTCTATAAGATTTCTGGTGGATCTATGCAGGATGAATCATGCTCTGCTTCTGTTAGGAAGCCCTACCCACTAATCAAACATTGTCTTAATTCTCCATCTCCAGGATCCAGCATCATATTGTCTCAACAAACTGTAAATCGTCCACATCCCTTAAATTTAAGACCAAATCAGGTCTTTTGCAAGTTTCTTAATGTCTCTTTTTAGTCCACATCTCAGTGCTTAGTATTAAAATATTTGAATATTCTTCTTTCAAATCAGTGTTAATACTTGTATTAGTACAAGTATTGGCTGTAGACTTTCCTTCCCACCGTCGGCAAGTGCTTACTCTTAGTTTGATTGTTGGGATTTTGTCTCTATTATCGTAGGATGTTTACTTACAATATAAAGCACTATGAGGTGACTGTTGTTGTGATTTGGGACAAGATGAATTGAATTGAATTGAATTGAGGATGACACCAGCCACTGAGCTCACATGTCAACATAACCACATGACAGGAAATTAAAATCCATTTACTGATAAGGACTAAGACTGAAACCCTGGTAAAGTCTATCAAGTCCACCCTGAGTTGTTCAGTGAGGCTCAGTTCAGAGTGTTGTGATTCTTTTTTACTGAATAGACACAATGCCTAAAATCTCTTCAGCTGTTATTTTTCTCCTATAATACATTTTCATTGGGAATATTATGTTTAGAATGAATTTAAACTATTAAAAAAGAAAGGAAAACCTACTCATTGAGCGCACTACAGCCTCAGGCTCACCTTCTGGACTCGCTACAGAACGCTACCGAATTGAAACACTCTGTATGCATGGTACATAAGGCAGTCAAGCAATCATTTTACAATCCTGTACTTCACTGACTGGCACTCAGTGTGTACTCACCTAAAACACTTTTGAAGGACATGGACAGCACTGTTGTATTTATAAACTCACAGACCACTTCATATGGCAGCAACTCAGTGTATCTAGGCATTAAGACATCATTATGACAACCTACTGAAGTTGAAATTGAGCATCTGAATGGGGAAGAAAGATGATTTAAGTGACGGTGAACATGGTTGTTTGTCCCAGACATGCTGATCTAAGTATTTCAGAAACTGCTGCTTTACTGGGATTTTTCTACACAACCATCTCCAGGGTTTACAGAGGATGGTCCAAAAAACTCCAAGGAGACTGGCCAGACTACTTGAAGTTGATAGGAAAGTAACATTAACTAATATAATTACCCATTAAACCCAAGGTATCTAGAAGAGCATCTCTTAATACACAACACACTGAAACTTGAAGCAGATCTGAGACTTTGCCGGTGAATTATGACCTCAGTTTCCTGAGAGTGCAGTTCACTGATGTGGTCTTCTGCTGATGAGCAATTGAACATTGTTTAAATGCCAGGGTTTTTTTCTAATATATATATATAATATATCAAGTCTCTGAGCGGTCACGTATTCTGGTTTGTGAAGTCTTGAGGCTACAGCACCAGAAAAACTACTTTAATTGTAAGGTTTGCCATATCAGGTCTTTTTTTCCCCAGTGACTTCAAACTAAAGCGATGTAACAGTGTAATTAAAAGCAATTAAAATAATCAAAGACTGAAACAATATTCAAGGCGTCATAGGCCTTTATGTTCCAGACAGACTACAACTAATGCTGCTTCACGCTTGTTCGTGCTACTCAGTGAGAGAGGGCACAGAGCAGCTCCCACTGCGTGCTGGACAGGCAGCTTGTTCTCTGAGCACAGTCCCCATTATGTAAGGACAAAAGGGGACAGAAAGCTTCACCCAGCTAAGATCTCTCTAGTGCCTGAATCTGGAACGTACATATCCGTGAGCAATGTTTGCTCGTTTATATTGGATAAAATGTGTCCACAGGGGTTAGAGTTGCCCTTGAAACATTCTTTAAGGTTTTGTCCCAAACTTGCAAAGTTTCACTTTATTACCTTGATGTGTGCTCAATAAAGGATGAAAGGAGAACCCCAGATTACAGAGTGCTGAGAAAGAAAAAATTTAAATCTCTATGTTCATTTTGAAACTTGGTGGAATTATTTTTATCCAGATCAAATGAGCTTTCAATCAGTGATAATAGAAAGAACTCTTCACACAGATGACGCACTCTAGCACGCGGTGAAGGAGCATCCTTGGGACTAATAAGTACCGACAAATCAGCGGGGTGAGAGTGTGCATTTGGTCGATTAAGGCCACAGACAAGCTCATTATAAGCAAGCATACCGAGTGTTTTGAATTTTAAAAAAAATGCAATAAAAAGCTGAAAATCAGCTAAATGCTGGTCGGAGTTCTGCGGATTAGATCTGCAAACAATTAACACATTTTGGGGAACGAAATATATTTGGAAGTCTGCTAGAGGCTGTTTGCATTACATTGGAAAACAAAGAGTATATCCCCGGTTTGTTTAGGTCAGTCTCTTCACTTCAAAGGCTACAGAGCAAACATCCAATTTTAATAACTGACAGCTAAAGCAGTGTGCGATTCAACTGGTATTGGGCACAGTACCAGCAAAGGTATGACTCATCAGCATCGCCACAAGTCTGTTTATCAACACTTCCTCTCCCCTCCCACATAAAGGTGGCCTGCAACCACCTAACCCTGATATAACCCAATCAGATTTACATCTGTTCGCGTGGCTTCTTGTTAGTGGCCTCCATGTCACATAGAAGGGTGAGTTTGCCTCGAGGCTTCACATCGCACACAGAATGACAATACCTACTTGTCTTATTAATTTAACAAGGGGAAAAAAGAGGAAATATGCTGCAAAGCATCTGCATGAATATAATCTGCTCAGACGAAATGGCTTAATGTGTCTGAAGTGCTTGCATCGCAGATGTAGCTTCATAAAAAGAAATTTGGCAGACCCTCTGTCTGTTTGACGGCTAATCTGTCTGACAGACCACAGGCCTCATCTGCAGAGCAAAGTGCCACAGACTCTATCTCCCTAATAGCGCAGCAGCGCTCTCTGCTGGTGAGTAATAATACAAAATTCAAACCCCACTCACCTCTCTTTTGCAGCATTTTTGACCATTTGCTTAAAAATATCAAAATCACTGTTTGCAGCACGTTGCTGTTCAAAAACTTTGATATTTTTCCTCCTTGACTCCTTGGACACAAAGTGATATTTATCCAAAATGGGTCAGAGTTTTTCAAAACTGGTTATTTCCCCCACCCTCATCACTCTGTGATCTAGTGGTAGCGTAAAGCATGTTAATGTCAGCCCTCCCTCAGTCAGCGCCTGACACCCAATACCTTTTTGTTTTTTCATTCTCCGCCACCTGTTCTTGGCTGTCAGACAGTTCAGAGTGAGACTCAGCTGCCATCTTTGTGGAGGAACAACAGCTCTGTGACAAAGGCATCCCAGCACTGCCCAGGGGACCCCAAATGTTGAGGCAGGTAGGTCCTTCTTTCAATTGGGGTTTGACTTTACAGCTGAAACACAGAAGAGATTGATCAAGAATATAAGAGAAACATTGGGGCTTTAATTTTTTGTGTGTATTTATATAGTGTGTATCCATTTGTCTGCTGGTACCATTGCTTTATCTATTTATAGGCCTGGAAGGGCATTACCTCAGTGTCCGTTGAGAAATGTCATGCAACACATAAGGCCCTTACTGTATTCATTTGTAAATGTTAAGGTCAGAAAACTGCTTTAATTTAATGCAAAAGTGGCAAAGTTGACCTTTTACTAGTATCGTTTTATGCAGTCAAAACTGAATCCCAATGAGACATCAGGATTTTTTTTTATGGGGGAAGGTATAGTGATAAGAACAACTGTGATAAGAGTGCGATCCAATGAATTAAGAACTTAAGAAAAAGCAAGAACATCCCTTAAAAAAGCTGAACTGGCCTCTGCAGCTTTTGTGATCTTTTTGTGATTGTCTGCTAAAACATGAAAAATTAAAATGATTTGCTACTCCCATGTTCCTTCTCCTCCATCTCTCTCAGGGAAGAAATGGAAGAAAGCTATGAAACATTTGAAGAGGAGTTATGGCCACCAAGAGCAGATCCTCCTCCACAGAAACCTGTTAGGCAGATCCGCAAACCAGGTGGCGACACACACACACACGCACTGAATTGTTAATGACTATGCATAAATGATTTCTTCCATTGCAAATACAGGATATGCGTACAACTCTATAAATACTAGGGAACAGCAGCACAAGGAGCCACCGAAATCTGACTCCTGGTGGAAAGCAACACCACAGCCATGCTGGATGGATCATTTCTCAGTGCAGTGGGGTGCACTGAGCTTATTTCCACAAAAATAACATCTTCTGAAACATAAATCTAAACAAAAAAAGGAAAGTATCATATTTTCATGTCATATGTTCATGAGGCCTCTACAGCAGGAGTTTCTGGAAACTTTTTTTTTTTGGAGAAAAAATTTTCAGACTCATTGTCACAGTTTATTGCACAGTTTAGCTGGTTTGGTCTTGACAGTGTAGAAGTCAAATCGTTCTCTGCGCGGCTAACAAGCTAGGCTATCAAATAGCACCAATGACTGTAGAAAACAATAGCACCAACAGCTTCATGATAGTTTTGCTTCTCACACTCATATCTGACTTTGCGCTGGGCATAAAAATCTGGGCTTTTGTTCTTTTATTGGTTAATGATCAAGTGCATCAACCTCACCCTGAACTTTGTGCTAAGTGTATGTTGAGATGGGGAAACATAGCATTTAACATTCAGCTCAAAGCCAGCCGGAGCTCCCAGCATGCCTGCAGCCTTTTCAACCAGAACAGTATTTTTCACTGATGACTTGTAGTTTATCTACAGAGGAGTTAATAAAATTGAAAAACATGTGTTCAGCCAGCACAATTATATGAATATATGTTAATAGATGTAAACAAACCAGTTCCAGATTGAGTGCATGGCTGTTTGGGGTTTTGTTTTTTTGTTAATGGTGTATGATATCACCCTTCATTAAATCTCCATCTGTCCCTTCCAGAAATGTACGCTACCAGAAAAATCAGGGAGGTAGGTTGGAAAACAACCAGCATTAACAATTTTTCACTCAGCTCACAGCCCTTAAGACTTTTTCTATTAACCTTCACATTGTTCTTAAATAGGAAATGTCTCCAGCTCCACAGCAGCCAGCACCAGAACCCAAGACTGTAACCAGAGAAGTCAGTTTCCCCAAACCAAGTGAGTCCCAGCTTTCTCCCCTACCCTTGTCTCCCTGATCCGTGCATCCTGTTAACTTCTTTTTTCTTTCAGCATCCTTGCACAAAACCTTGTCCATTCAGAATCCGACTCAGATCGAAACCCCATGGGAGAATGTCACCCTGAACCGCTGTTTGCTTGTGGCCATTACCATCCTGGTGCTCACCTCAGGTTTTCAGAGGCTCAATGGCAAGTAAACCAGTGAACTAAAGTGAAAACTCAGGTATGAAAATAGCACATCTACTGTGAGTGAGTGATCCTTTCTTGTAACCAAAACAGAAACCTTACGTGGTCACAAAGCAGTTGAAGAGGAAGAAACTGGACTGACAATGAGGCGATCAGGCTCACTGCGACACAGAAGACCACTGCCAGAGGTAAATTGGCGATTAAAAATGATCGCTGATCAACATAGGTGGCGTGAACATTTTGTTTGATTGTTCTCCCCCGGCAGCCTGAAACATCTCTGTGGGAAGTCGTGTTTTGGTGGCTGCCTGACTTTGATGACGAGGAAGAAGAGGACGATGATGATGGAGAGGTTAAAAGGGGAAAATCAAAGAGAGGAGCAACAGCACGAGGATTAAGAGCTCTGAGAAACAAACCACTTCCAGATAAGAAACTCATAAAGCAAAGAGATAAGAAATTAAAGGACAGGAGAGTCACGAAAGCCAGAAATGAAGAAATCAAAGTAAAGAAAGGTAGAGACAAAAAAGGTGATCCTGAAGATGCAGGAGATGAGGAGGCTGTTGCTCAGGAAAATAAGAGGTCAGAGGAAAAGAGAGAAAAGAAAGAGTCCAGAAGTATAATTTCACTCTAGTAGAAGCTATTTTCTCATCAGCTGGTATGATTTATTCATTATTAAAAGGTGGCAATTTTGTCAAAATCTGAGCCTTAAAGTGTGCTTGCAATTAAATCTTCTGACACGACTTTGTGCTGTGTTATAGATTTGGATGCTTTCTGGTGGTTTGGTGTATTAAATGCTTTATTTCAAACGGAGGCATTTTGTTAACCAATTTGTTTTTCTGGTTCTGAAAGGTGGCACTGAATAAATTATGCCCATTCAAATGCAGTTAAAATGTCAACAGTGTGTTGCTAGAAGTGACTTCAAGTGTCAAGTGACTTCATTTGTCCAGTTTAGCTTCTCGTAGAGCCACTAAAGAGCCCAGTTAAAAAACTGTCCTCTCAGTAAATTCAGGTTTTCACACTGAATTTAAGCAAAGCTGAGATTCAGTATTTAAAGAACACTCAAGAAATCTTTTGGTGGAATATCTTTGTAAAATCAAAGACTCTTATGACACAAACATTTTCTGTTTGTCCACAGCATTTAATTACAAAACCATAATCCTAAAATACGAACTTCCAATCACACCTCCATATCCAGAATGTGGATATTATTACAAAAGAGTGTGGTCATATTTATGATGCTGCAGTAAGAGACTGCCCTGCACATTTACATAAACCAAACAAAGACTGAAAACTCCAATAAAAAAGAACTTTAACCCTTTGCAGAAATAATAAAACTAAACATAACTGCAGCATCTACAAGGAGATGGACACTGTAAACAGGCAGGGCAGTGTGACTACACACCATTACAGAAATCAAAGTAAATCACTCAAAACAGATCACTGGCCAGAGATCAGTTATTAGCTAATGTAAGGCCCTCCGGAGGGGGTGGCCTCATTGGCATGGGGGGCATGGGCATCTGTGGGGGCATCTGAGGGGCTCCTGGGGCACCAGGCGGAAGAGGAGGGATGGGCATTCCCCCTGGAGGGGGAGGGGGCAGAGAGTCGTTTGATGGGTGATCTCCACTCATAAGGGGAGGAGGACGCTTCACAGTGGCAGCAGGTGCTGGGCCGCTCGACTGGGTAACAGGTTTCTCCATTTTGAAGTGGAACTGTAGGAAAAACTGGATAGAACAACAAAAAAAAGGAACAATTAAAGACATGTTTCCACTATTAGAAACAATTTAGGAAAACTAATATACACGTTCCACTAGTTTAAACTAGTGTATCACAGAAACTTTTTACAAGGATTTTTAAGATGAAGAGGTAAACATATAGAATAAATATTAAGGTCACTTTATTGACTCACTGTTCCTATCAACTGCTATATGTGCATAACAGCTTGAAAAAATTAGAACTATAAACAAGTTCAAGCGACCATTTTACCTTCATTCACCCACGGGCTGACATTCACCCACGTTTGTTTACTAATTAGATTAGGTTGCATGTAAATGAGGTAAACAATGATTCAGAGCTCTCTCACTCTGCAGCACATTATTGTCTTCTCATACGGAAAGACGGGGAAAAATTCCCCAAGGAGTTTTTCTAGACAGAAAAGAAGCTAAATCTACACCTCTGCTGTTCTGTTTTTGACACACAGTGTGCCCACTTTGCTTCACCCCTCCCATTGGTTCTGGCTGCTGGACCTAATAACTCTACTGGCAGACACTCTGTAACATACATGGTACCTGTTTAGTTTCTTTGTTCCAGTGGGTCCAGAAGCGGTTTTCTGCTTTATCAATTTCTCTGCTGGGTACCTATAACAGCAAACATCTTGTTATTACATGAGTGAAGGAAAAAATGACAAAGAAAAAAAAACATAAGGGGAAGAGAAAATGAAGGTCTCACCTTGAAAGCAATGGTCTCATATGGTTCAGCAGCAAAAAGCAGGTACTGCCAGCGACGATCGGGAGGCTCAATGCGCTGTTCGTAAGCAGACATGAAGCGATGCCTGGGTCCAATTCCTTCAGCGATCTCTGGATAGTCAATCTGATGGGCCAAGAAAAGAAGGTCAGTAACACATGGCCTTTACTGTTGTGGTGTTGTGAAACTTTGCAGGTTAGAGCATGAGGTTATGATTTGTTCCTGTGACCCAGTTTCAGTGTAAAGCCCCTTTACACTCACCAGATTATCCAAAGAATAAGTGAGCATTTTACTTTGGTTTGAAGCACACAAATAATAACTTATTTACGTGGCCTCAAAAGGATACTGGATTATGTGCATTCTTTCAAAATATACAAACCTGGAAAAGTAAAGATTGCTGTCCCATCTCTGGATCCCTCTGTTTGGTCACTGTGAATAATTAAAAAAAACAACAACATTAATTTCTTTTTAACAATGCATTTTTTAAAGAAACTAGTATTATAAACCAAACTGTGACTACCATATAAAATGCCAGAGCTTGCCTACCTTTGTATCCTGGTCGACCAATTTTGACAAACTTCTTGACCTCAACTTTCACTTTGGCTGGAGCTGGTTGAGCAGGAGCTTCTTTTGCTTCTTTGGCTGCCCTCCGTGCTCTGAAAAATGTATGTAAAAGGTTTTCCTCAAAATTACATTTCTTTAAATTTAAATTTCTCCAGAAGTTTCCCATAAGTTTTAAATTGGGACTCATTTGTGTTAAACAGCAACTTTAATTAAATCAAAACATAAAGTTACAGCTATTGCACTTCTGTGTTGTAGCACAGATAATGTATGGACTTACAGATTGGTCTGGTGTTTCTTTCCTTGTGTGTGAGCTAAGTAGCTTCCCTGAAATACAGAGAGACATTTTTTAATTTTTCTTTTCAAATAAGACACCCAGGTGACAAGAAATAAAAACAAATTGAGTTAACAGAGAAATGTCTCATTATGTGTCCCTCACCTCATTGTTGTGAAGTGTCAGACAAAGTTTGCACTCGTATGATCCTAAATGGTTCTTCATAAAGTAGGGGTCTTTGTTGATATCAATGGTCTCCAAGGCCAACTGACGTAACCGTTCTCGCCTGTCACGGTTACTCTCAGAGGCAGATGCCACCCCTCCGCTCCCCGTCTTCCCTCCAGCTCGATGCTGGAAATCCATTTTTGTAAGGTTTTGGACTTAAACAGTCACACAAACGTTGACAGTTACTCCAAATAGATTCCCCTGATTACCTGGTGAAAAACAAAACAATAAGTACTAGGGCTGGGCCATATCATACCGTTCATAATACCGGTATAATGTTAGGCAATGATAAGAAAATGAAATATCGTAAAAGAATATGGGTAAAACGCGCATGTGCAGTGCCTTTGTTTTCATACATACATGGCGGAAAAAGCATGGTGGTGACTGAGAATGAGAAGGGCGAAAGCGGATCGTTGAATGAAACAGATGAACCAGAATTGGTTTGTAAAAATGGTGCAACTTCAGTGGTGTGGAACTGGCTTGGCTTTCATCCGTCAGATACACACCAAAGCACATTTTTTGGTAGAGAATGCAAGTGGGCCGTCGTTATTAGCGTACCGATTTTATGCAGTACGCGGCGCTCAAAAATCTGTCAAAAAATGTTTTAGTACGACTTTACTAAGCTACGAAGCCGCACCACTTGATGGATTGTCGGAGCATTACAGGTACCGTAGTCAGGAGCCTCGCAGAATAATATGTACTGTGCTTCAACATAATATTACCGCATTGTGTGTATAACCTCTTTTTTAAGTTTTATGGATATTATACATGGTTATGCTCAGGATATATCAGCAAATTTCCACTGGAAATGCCTTTTGGTTAAACTGTCAGGAAGGAATTTGCATTTGCACTGTTAAATTTTTATATAACTTTAATGCACATAAAAAAAACAGCTGCTTGTTTAAGTGAAAATACATTGATTTTTTTTTTTTTTTGCACTGATAAAGTTGTGGAGTTCTAAAATATTTTGTCTCACGTCAATTATATCGTCAGTTATATTGTTATCGCAAATTTTCAAATATATATCGTGATAAATATTTTTGGCCATATTACCTTGCCCTAACAAGTACTGCCAGTGAAGGTCCACATTAATAACCCTGCACTCCAGGGCTGTAGCACAACAACAGCATCATGTGTAGATTTGCATTATTACTTGTGTTTTAGCTAAGGCTCTAACCTGGACACATTTTTATTGCTCAAACCTATATGGGTCATATAACCTGTTTTAAAAGCAACTCGTCATTACAATCCCCTCTATACGAAGATTCCCAATGCTAACGTCCTTACAAAGAGTCAACATGAAGGCCCAAGCAGCGGTTTTTAGAGGACCAAGTTAAGTTATCGGTGGCAATTTACCAGCGAGCAAAAAAAAGATTCTTCCCGTTATTAAAAAAGAAATCCATTCTTCTGAATGATCCCAACAACATCTAGCTAGCTGTAGCATTTTAGCATACAAAAGCCGCTAAATGCGCTAGCAATTTTAATGCTAAGCTAATGGTGCTACCAAATAGTAATGAAAAGCTTTTAACAAATACAGATGATTAAAGTGAATATTAAAAATGCAAAATGACCACATCCGTTAGCCACAAAATTAAACATTTTAGAAGACTACAAACAGATTACTTTATCAAAACACTCACCAGTTTCACAACGACAGCGACACGCTCATCTGATTTGTTGTGCGCATGCGCTTCAGTAGATTCTTTTTCCCGGGTTTTGGTGGTTTGTAAAAATCCCTCTGGTGTGTTACTGCCACCTGCTGGGCTGGATCTCCAGCCAACACGACGGCTGGACCTATGAGGGGGGCCTTCGTGTTCTTAAATTTCTGATTGTTTCACAGCAGCAGACACAGGAGGTAAAAAATAATTAATTAAAAAAGATAAACTGCTCAGTGGTTCATTTAGAAATTCTGGCCTTTTTCCTATTTCATTTTCAGTAGAAACACAATTCTAAAACACAAGTTTTAAAGTTTTGCATTTTTTTTAGTTTTTTTTCTTAATTTCTTAATTTTTTTTCATTGTACTTGATAGTTTTTTTTAGTTTTGGTTTAGTTTTCAGGTAAGCTGTGGTGCTAAGAGGCCTAAAAGTTCTGCTAGCCACCACTAGCCTGAAGCATTTATACGAGGCAGGATGGATCAATAATTTCATGTTCTTTACCCCAAATTCTGACACTACCATTCAAATGTGGCAGCACCAATAAATATACTTCTTGCCTCTGTTATTTAATTTTCATAAGCTTGTGTGAATTGTAGCCTCAGCTTCCCTTTCGTAACTGACACGAGTGGCACCAGATGTGGTCTTCTGCTGCTATATCCTATCAGCTTCAGTGTTCAATGTGTTGCCCATTCAGAGACACTCTTCTGCATATTTTGGTAGTAATCACTGGTTATTTGAGTTACCGTTGCCTTCCTGACAGTTTGAACCAGCTTGGCCATTGTCCGCTGACCTCTAGTATTAGAAAGACATTACAAATACATTTGTAATACCAGCAGAGAATCAGAATCAGAATACTTTAATAATCCTTAACGAAATTATGTGGGTTTCAGTTGCTCCAAGACAATAACAGTAACAGACTAAAGTAATGAAATAATACAATATATTACAAAGTTTACAAATGTAAGAAATAGCACTAATATATACACATGTTCGATTGTAAATATCAAGAAGAAAGGGCACAGAGCAAAGGAGCCATTTTTGACCTGCAGAGGGCAGTAACGCGCCTGACGAAGAAGAGGAAGAAGTAGTGATGGTAAATTTGATTCTTTTTACTGAATAGAGTTTTAATGAGTCACTCACCAAAGTGAATCGAGTTTTTTGAGTCATTTGGTTCACTGAGTCAGTCGACCAGAGAGTGCAAAAAATGTACATTTTCACTCAAACTTAATTTGTTTCTCTTTTCATGTAAATCCTACTGCTAAGATGAATGATTCTAAAAGAAAACAACTATTTTATAGAGCAAAAAAGAGCAAAAACATTTCTAAAATTAAGCAATTTCCTATCAAAATTGCTTAATAAACATTTATTTTATTTTATTTTATTTTAATATATTTTTATTTTTTATTTTCCTTAAATGTGTTAAATATATATTTTCTCATCTAAATGTCCACTGAGCTGTGAGCCAGGGGGCGGTAATGCGCCTTAACATTGGTTGCCAACCAAGAAGAAGAAGCTGTGAGCCAGGAGGGAGGGGGTGAGCGAGTCCTGAGTGATTCGCTTACGATTCAGCACAGGAGGGAGGGGGTTAGTGAGTGAGTGATTCGTTCCTCTATGATTCAGCACAGGAGGGAGGGGGTGAGCGAGTCCTTAGTGATTCGCTTACGCTTACGATTCAGCACAGGAGGGAGGGGGTTAGTGAGTCCTGAGTGATTCGCTTAGGCTTACGATTCAGCACAGGAAGGAGGGGGTTAGTGAGTGAGTGAGTGATTCGTTCGCTCTATGATTCAGCACAGGAGGGAGGGGGTGAGCGAGTCCTGAGTGATTCGCTTACGATTCAGCACAGGAAGGGAGGGGGTGAGTAGCTCAAATGTGCTGTTAGCATGTTAGCAGAGCGATGCTACTGTGAACCGAGGAGCTATTTTCTTGATGTGAGCTTCTACTCAGGGTTTTTTCTTCCAGTTCAGAGCAGAATTTTTTTTGTTACGATACTGGATGTTGTGTTTTTCTCCACAATTTTAATTATAAGCTAGATACATTGCTGCTAACAGGAACAGGGATGAGTCAGTGAGTCAGTTGGGCTTGTGAATCATGATTCATGAGTCAGTAAAGTGATTCTCGAGTATTGAACGATTCGTTCATGATTCGCGCATCACTAGGAAGAAGACAACCTTAGCAGAGAGGAGTGTCATTACTACTAGAGGTGTGTGTGTGTGTGTGTGTGTGTGTGACATGAAGTCCAGAGCTGTTGTTTTTCAGTTGACCCTCAGAAATGATCAAACGCAGTCCGACAGGTTTCGGGGACGTTAGATAACGAAGCAGCGACGTGGACTCAGCGGTGTATACAGTATAGTTTTTGCACCGTACTACCGTTAGCTAACTCCTGTGTTATGCTTTCGACTGGGGGTACGGGTCCTCTTTAGCATCCGTGTACCTGCGTGTGTCCGTCTGTTTGTCAAGCCTGTGAGTGTTTGTGTGTGTCCGCGATGCGTTTCAACGAGAAGGAGCTGGTGTTACTGAGCCGCCAGCCCTCGGAGAGAGCAGCTGAACTGGGGATGAGAGGTCCCAAGAAAGGAGACGGTAAGGACAGTCATTCAGACGCACTTCCGTTTCGTGTATTTGGGCACAGCAGCTAATGTCAGCATCAGATATTAGACATATCTCTCTCTGTATACTTCATGCGACAGCTGGGCTGCTTTGTGTTGTAGAGACGAGTTTGTCTGTCTAACTTCCCCTTTGTGGCCTTGCAGTTGTAAAGAAGAGGCTAGTGAAACTCGTCGTCAACTTCCTCTTTTATTTCCGGACTGATGAGGAAGAGGTCAGTATGCTTGTTGTCACAGCATTTTCTGTGATAAATTGAATACATTTGTTTCAAAAGTGGGGTCAAAATTAACTGAGTGTTTATTTGCCAGCCAATTGGAGCTTTGCTGCTGGAGCAGTGTAGGGTGGAGAGGGAGGACAGCCAGACTTTCTCTATTGGTAAGCTTCAGCATCCTTTAGAGGTACAGTTAGGAGTGACTGTAAGTCTATAAGTGACCGATTTGTTTTTGGTAGTTCTGCCTCTGTACACAACCCCAGTGGTTTTTACATCAAACAATGAGCATGCCTTTGAAGCGCAGACTCCCAGCTTTTATTCAAGGGCTATAACAACAATATCACATTACCTCTTTAGGAGTTACAACCATTTTTATAAACTGTAACCCTCTGTGCTGGTCTTTGTTGCAGCCACCTTTAGTTACTAGTTTTGTGTTATTGGGTTGAGATCAGGTGACCAACTTCAGTTGAAGACGATCCCATTTCTTTGGCTTAAAAAACTCTTGAGTTGCTTTTGCTCATATTTCTATCAGCAGACACAGAGTGCAACTCCCGCCGAAGAGCAAGGGCTGTGCTAAAACTGTTATATTTTATGATGTCTTTATTACAACATGCTGACGTCAACCTGTTAATGGCATCATTGTGACATCATCGGGTGTCGTATTGAGAAAATTGAAAGTGTGTTGTGCTGGTCTCTCCATGTGCTTTCATATGATATATTACTCAATATAATTTCTTTAAAATGGTTTTCAAGGTCAAATTTGACCTTGGGTGCTAGTAATGACGATAAAGATCAAATGCTTAGCCAGCCTAGTTTTAATTTACCCCATGGTCTAGTTTCTTGTTGTGAAATTTGAAGACAATCCAGTAAAAAAATTGTGGATGATATAAAGTTTACAGCTTTTTTTTCATATTCTGTGTGACTTTAACATTGACACAATTCTCACTAAAATGAAATCACCTCGAGCTGTATTGGTATCTACCATCACACCAAATGTGAAAATTATATCATGAAAACTGTGGACACTAAACTGCTAACAAGCAGACAGACAAATGGTACCGATTACATACTTCGTCGCTTTGGAGGGAAAATAAATACTAGTGATCTGGTTCCACTGGCAGCCATATAATGCCCATGTATGACAGATAATGTGTGATGCCTCCGATCATGAGCTGTGTCTTTCCTTCTCTGTACTTTTCTCCTTCCATCATCCTGGTGCAAGTTCATCTTGGTTTGATCTGTGCAGACTCTTTTAGATGTTTTCTGAAAGTCTAATCTGGCCTTCCTTTTCTTGAATGTAACCAGTGGTTTGCACCTTGTTGTAAACTCTCAGCATTTCCATTCATGAAGGTGTCTCTTCATTCTAGACTTATGTTGATTTGCTGCCTTCACAACAGTGTTCTTGGCTCGATGTTGTTGGATGTTTTGGTGTTGTTTTTCCTAACCATGCGAATAATTCTGCAGTCAAGCACTTTACTTGTCTTCTGTGGTCTTTAAGGCCTTTTGATGTTGCTGAACTGGCCAGTGCATTTCTTCTTCTTTTTTAAGAATGAACCAGATTGCTCATTTGGCTGTTCCTACAGTTGTTGTTGTCTCTCATTTAGGTTTATTTTGGTTATTCGGCCTTCTGCGCCTTCATCAACATCATCTGGAATCAACTCCATACTTTTTATCTGCTTATCTTGTCATTGAACAAGGAAACAGGAAACACCTGGTCATGAAACTGGCAGTCAGGTGTTTGACTGTGTAAGAAATGGTTGTAATACCTAAACAGTCAGTTCATTACTTTTGTTAACTACATTGAGTTAAAGCTAAAGTCTGCACTTCTGTCATATTGTAATAGTTTGATGCAGAATGAACCGTGGTGGTATATAGAAGCAAAACTACAAAAACATATTGACCTAACTGTATATTTCACTTTCTCACTGGTGCTCTGCTGTTTCTGCTTGTTTCCTTCATGTTTTTCTGATCTCTAATGGCCTCTGTTTGCTGTAGCATTTCTGGATGAAGCAGAGAGGAAATATGTGTTTGAATGTGATACTGAAGAGCAGTGTGCCGAGTGGATAGACTCCATTATCAAAGCAAGGTAGGACTGACTTTTCTTCTTTCTTATTCCAGGAAGCACAGAAGCTTACAGACACTTACAGCCGTCAATAAGGGATTAATAAATGGAGAAAAACGTAACTTTTAAACCAAATGTGTTTTTTTGACCGGGTATCAAATAATATCCCATAAAGGTCAGAACACACTCACTGCGTACTCCAATAGTTACACCTGTTAAACTGATCTTTAAAGCAAATATTTAATCAGCCAATCACGTGATAGAAACTCATTGGAGTTAGCCAAGTAAACACAGTCATGATGATCTGCTGAAGTTCAAACTAAGCATGGTGCAGGTGGTGATGGTCAAGACAAAAAAAGTAAAACCCTTAACCCCCCACAGTGAGTAGTTTTGTTTTTTGTATTTGTTTAATTTGCTATATTACGTATTTAAAAACACAGAGCTGTACTGACTACATATGCTCATAAAGTCTAAAAGAAGAGCATTTTGTGTGTGTTTTCTAACTTAATAACCAAATAATGAAAAGCTGTGTTCTGTACAGCTGAATATGCTTACACATCTATGTCATTTGAACAGTGTGGGTAGAACAAGTGACACCTCACATAGTAACAGAGTAACAGACTCACATGGGTGAAACTGTCACAAATGAATGATTTTGCTGTTTTCAGAGGCACAGTGTTAGAAATGTGAGTGTTAAACGGCTTCAGTCTAATCCATAACAGCTCTGACATATTGTTTTAAAGCTTACTGGGAATGCATAATACTCCCAAACAGCAGAGGATATCTGAGGAGGATCATAGCGCTCCAACTTCTCCTATGGGCTTCAGTGAGTCTGCCGGAAAAGTTGTCAGACCTGGCAGCTGTGGCGTCGGGCACATTTAATATTGTGCTTGATTAATGTATCTGCTAACTGCTAATTGAGTGGTAGCTCAGACAGACCTGCTGGGCTTCATGTGAGCAGACAGGCGGAGAGAAGATGGGAGACAGAGAAACACGCAGAGTCCATTTCTCACAAATAATAATCATCATAATAATAGTAATACACTCTATTTTTATAGTGTATTGTTATTTTAATAAAACACAGTTTACAAAGTGCATTGACAGCCAGGGGTACACAGCCATTAAAGTCACATAAATACACACATATATATTCAAAAAAGAATAAAAATGTGAATTGAATAAAATGAATGAACTACTGGAGCAAGGATCGACTTCAAAGCAAGTCTATAAAAAGAAAGAGGAAGTGATTCTGCAAGCCTGCTGTCTTCAAGAAGGTCATTACAGGATCTAAGGCTGTGAGCAAGCTTATACGGGGTCAGTAGTTCTGCTATGAACCCAGACAAGGATGAGCTAATCAGTAAAATCCTAAAATCAGATTTAAACCATAGAGGAAGGAAGCAGAAAGAAGCCAGGATAGGGGTCATATGATGCTGTCTGCTAAAATCAGTAAGAAGCCTAGCAGAAGAGCACCCATTCATATTTTAGCTTGTTTACATAAACCAATAAGAGATTTTATTAGTGGACAAAAAGTAGACACTGATCAGCTGAACAGGTAAATGGTATGAAACAAAAACATTTGTTCTTTATTCCACTTTTTTTTATTTAAGCTGTTTTTTTTTTATAGTAACAGTAATAATAATAATAATAATAATAGTAACTATATTAATAAGATGAGCTATAAAAATACTACAAAATCAGCTATGCAAAACTGTGTCTCTGGCAGACAGATGTATTGAAAATAAATAGTTGTCCGTCTTGGTAGCGGAGTGTAAAATTCATTGTGCTTAGAGCTGACAGGAGGTCAGCCGAGGCCAGGCAGACTGCCGGGTTTGTAACGCACTGGTGGAAACCCTGAGCTTGCGTAACGTAGCTAGCATGGCCCAGCTACCTGTCAACTAGCAACAAACAATTAAAATGTTCCTGTACAGAACATTTTAAGTCGATCCTTGCTCCAGAGGAAGTTCCTGTGACTGTGTTTAATGTTACAAGCTGAGTTGCAGCTCTGATCTTTACTGTATTTGTCTAACATTATTTCTCCCTAAATGTCAAGTTAATTTGTTGTCTAATCTCTTGCAGTTACGAGTTCATGAGGAAGAATCTTATATTCTATCGAACAGAAATCCACAGGCTCACAGGGAAGGTGAGACCCCTCGCAGCAGCACGCCGGTGCGCTAAATGCCACACAGATGGTGCTTCTAATCAGCAGCGTTCATACTGTGGGATGGTTACAGTGCGGTTTGGAGTTCATATTATCATCATCATCAATAGCAGACAGACTGGTAGATTAATGAAGGGGGATGGTTTTGGTTTTGCTCGGCAATGCTGAGCTCTCGGCTGCTAGGATTCATGTAAACAACACTGTGGAATTTCATGATGACTCTCAAAGCACACAACGAAACATGCCAGAGAAAGCTCAATTAGCAATGTGTCTCTCTAGAAACAATTTCCTAGTTACTCGGGATGAGACAGGCTGCAAAAGCTTTTCTCCTCGTGTTGTACATTTGATTGTGCATATAATTATTCATTGCAGTGTGAGCCGCAGCTGAAATCCCACTAACCTCTGGAGATCTCAAAAATCTCTAAGTAAAAGCCAGGCTTTCTGACCTCTAGGTTTGAGTGCGTTTCTATTTGTTTGGTTCTTTGAGTCTGATTCTGCTTCAGTAACAGCTAATTTTCCCTGTACACTGTTTTACTCACTGCCTGCTTTCTCCACAGGACCCCTTGGAGCAGTATGGTATATCCGATGAAGCTCGTTTCCAGGTCAGCAACAGTCGGCCGCTTGTGGCTAGAGATACCTCCTCCCTGTAGACCAGCGTCCTGTGTTCACATTATATGTTTTATTTTGATTAGTTCACTCTGCCATTCCAGCATCACTCCACACTGGTTTGAAAACCACAGCGTTGTCGCCCACAATCTTGCTCCTTAGAGCTTTACTGCGCTCCATTTATTATATCTCGGGTTGCCTCAGACCTATGCAGGTGTCTTAGGTAATGTAAAGCCATCCTCAGTTTAGTCCTGCTGCATCTTTGTCAGTCATTACAAGCAACGCAATGCTTTGGTTAAGTCAACACTATCATATTTGTGATTTCAGGGCATTCTCATTTGCCTTTTCTGTGTCATTTTTAGACTTCTGGCCCAGTTAATCAGTTCTCTGTATAAACATTTTATGTTTTCTACTGTTGATGCTATACATTCAGACAATGTGATTGCAAAAGCGACTTTCATTCAGGACTATTAGTAATGTGAGTAGAACTATGTTCAAAATATCTAATTTGAGGACATATTAACACGTAAACCATTGTTTTAATGGAGCCTTTTAAAAGAAGCTTACAGTTGATAGCGTGCCTGATTTAGAAAACCTTTGGCAGTATTCCTGCTCTGATTTGAACTGTTTTTGAGTCTTTTGAGCTGCTGAGTTGAGCCACATATTTTACTCAGTGTCTGTGAAAAAGGCAAAGCTGTGTATTTATCATGTTATGCCTTATTGTTAGATTCCTTTAGTGTTTGAGACAATACTTTTGCACAGTTATTGGGTGTTGAGGGTTGTTTCTTTTATTACAACTATCGTACTTGATCAGCCTACTGTACCTTTTCTGTGGCACTTTGATTCAGATCCCTTTATGTAAGCTGTTGAACCATGTGTTCAAAAACCAGGCTCTTGGCATGATTCAGGAAACAAAAATAAACAAATCACATGAATATTTGTGAAAACGAGAGCTGACATTTTGCTCTCAACTCAAGTTTCCTGTAAGACTTTTTTGCATCTTTCAAATTAGCGAAATCTTTGTTTTTCAAGAGTCTCTCTGTAATTGCATGTCATTGAATGTATCTTCATTTTAAAAGTTTTGCACATAGAACATTTGTTTTTAGTTAACAACATCTGCTTCACTGGCATCTCTTTTTATACTAATAAAGCCATTTGAAAGAAATTTTAAATTCATCCAGTGTGTCATCTGTCAACCAAAAGTGAAAGCATTTGATAACACACATACACACACACACACACAAATGTAATGTGTGTCGGTGGCTACATCCAGCTCTTGTAAATAGTCTGTAGCTTAGGTTCTATAGGTTCTTAATACATTTTGGCCTGCCAGGGTGTAGCTGGAGCCCCTGTGCACACACTAAACTAAACAGACAGGCACACCTCCACTGCTACTACAAATACACAAAATGAAACAAAAAGGAAAGTTGATGCTGAAGGCGAATAATTTCAGCTAAGGTGAGAGACTGAGCTTTCGTATTTCCCTGGTGTAAAGAAATGCCTGTGTATCAATTTTCCATAAGCCAATTTCTGTTATCAAACGACACAATTTCCTTTGTCATGTTGATGTTTGAATCCACACACCAGCAAAGGAGGAGTTGTGAACAGGGAGCTGAGGCTTCAGAAAGTCAATGAAGTGAGAAGAGGCATGCAACATCAGCACAGCAGACGGGTTGTTTTTTTTTTTTGTTTGTTTGTTTTTTTAGCATAGTCTCAAAGCAAGTTTTCATTTTTATGTGATTTTCACTGGACTCTGCAAAACTTGTGCCCGTAATGTCCTTTGTGGGTACAAAACAACGCTAAATCATCAGCCCTCCACCACCATGCCTGACAGTTGTCAGGATATGGAAATATTTGAAATATTTTATTTTTAATTAAATAATAAATTACTTTAGTAATGTTTAAATAAATAAAATAATTAAAAATTAATTTGTAAATAAATTTACAAATGCATAATTATCACACAACTCATTATTTAGGCACAGAATTCTTTATTTTGATGCACGTGACTGTTCTTGTCCTTCACAGTAGGAGGTCTGCATGAATTTATTCTTTAGTAACAGACACCACAGAGGCCACACCTGAAAGAATGAAATCTAAAACTGTCTTTCAAGCATTACTTTATTGAAATACTCATTCATAATTATAATCCTGATTGTACCATCCCTTAAACGGTGATATTGATTAGTCTGTCAACTTACACAGTCGGGATTATTAGACAGTCAGGAACTGCCAGAAAGTGATTTCTGATATTTCTGTGTTTTGTTGTGTGTGTGTGTGTGTGATGGTTTATATTTGTAAACAGACAGTAGTCAACAGCATTTATGAAAGAGTTATGAATAAAAAAAGAAAATATGCTTTTTGCTGGTATCTTTATAACTGCATTATTCTACCTACATTGTAATTAATGCAGTCCTTTTTCAACCACTGAAAAAAAAATTTATACAACTGTGTTATATTTGTTTTAGTCAAAGGAGCTTGCAAAGAAAAGCGTCTGGACTTCTTTAAGTTTACTTGAAGACGTTTCACCTCTCATCCGAGAAGCTTCTTCAGTTCTAAGGTCAAATGGTGGAGAGTCCCAGATATAAACCTAGTGGGAGTATCCCCCCACAGAGGGACAAAAGGACCCCCTGATGATCTTCTAATCGCCTGAGCCAAGGTGTGAAACTGGGTGTGGGTCCGCAAGGACACTCTTTCGAGGATGCCAATGTTCACATTTTGGACAGAGAGGACAGATGGTTTGAAAGAGGAGTGAAAGAAGCCATCTATGTCCACTGTGAGCGACCATCTTTGAACAGAGGCGGGGGTTTACGACACCAACTCTCTGCCATCTATAATCCAGTTTTGAGATCCCTTCCCAGACGCCTTAACGCCCACTCACATCCTGGGCCATCTGACCTCAGGAATTCGCATGATAAGGTGGGGCCAGGTTTCACAATGAACACACCCGAAACTCTGGCTGATTGGGACCCACACCCAGTTTCACACCTTGGCTCAGGCGATTAGAAGATCATCAGGGGGTCCTTTTGTCCCTCTGTGGGGGGATACTCCCACTAGGTTTATATCTGGGACTCTCCACCATTTGACCTTAGAACTGAAGAAACTTCTCGGATGAGAGGTGAAACGTCTTCAAGTAAACTTAAAGAAGTCCAGACGCTTTTCTTTGCAAGCTCCTTTGACTACGATGACCTGGATGACTGAGAACCTTCACAGACATATATTTGTTTTAATTTCTGCTGCCCTCTTGGCCAGATCTCTCTTACAAAAAAGTATATTTTTTAATGCCAATGGGACGTTTTATCTGGATAGATAAAGGATATATAAGCTTCATTTTGCCAGTCTAAACTTTACAAATATATCATCTCTTTTGTTGTTAAGGTGAGTAAAAACCAGACAATGGAAAGATACTGGCTTTGTAGTACAGGCCTCTGGAAACACACACATTAAATAAATAATTTTTTATTAAGTATATTGAATTAAACCTTTTTGTTCAATAAATGGTGTTTGATGTTTTGTCATATTGTTTTTTTAACTATCATGCAAATACATCACCGTTGAAAGTGGAAATAAAATAAATTTTAGTATCAACGCTGATGCTCAAACATGAATCCACAGTTTAAGAAAGTAAAATATTAAAATTTATGTTTTTTAGTCGCATTTTTGTTGCATTTGAGATTCTGTTCTCTGTGGCATGACCTGAACTGCTACTCATTTTGAAACCTGTACTAAATCTTTGACTATAAACTGGTGCGACTATAATCTTGTTTAGCCTCGGTTTAACCCAGAGGTCAGGTTTTACCTCCACAGTTTTCCCTTCTCCTCAGGTGAAGAGCCTTGGTGTCATCCTAGACAGTTCACTTTCCTATAAATCTCACATCAATAATCTCACCCGTTCTGCCTACTTCCATCTACGTAACATTAACAGATTGCTTCCTTCTCTTTCCACCCAGTCTACGTCCATTCTTGTCCACAGTCTTGTTACCTCCCGTATTGACTACTGCAATTCTCTTTTGCATGGTCTCCCCCAAAAATCCCTCCATAAGCTTCAACTGGTTCAGAACTCTGCTGCTCGCATTATCACCAGAACCCCCTCCTACCAGCACATCACCCCTGTTCTTCAGGAACTTCACTGGCTCCCTGTGAAATTCCGGATAATTTTCAAACTTCTTCTGCTCACCTTCAAGGCCATTCATAACCTCGCTCCTCCTTACCTCTCTGACCTGTTAACCACCACCTGTTCTGCCCGTTCACTTCGTTCTTCTTCTTCTATCCAGCTTGCTGTACCTTCCTTCCGCTGCTCTGCTCCCAGGCTGTGGAACTCTCTGCCCCCAGAAATAAGAAACATTGGTTCTCTCCCACAGTTTAAATCCCAACTCAAAACTCATCTGTTCAAATCTGCATATTCACTGTGAATCCACTGTTTGTTAATTTTATCTTGTGCTTTTATTTTATTGTTCTTATTCTGCCATTGTTTTACTAAGTGTTTTATCCTATTGTAAAGTGTCCTTGGGTGACTTGAAAGGCGCTCATAAATAAAATTTATTATTATTATTATTATTTACCGACAGCGTTCAGTCGAGTCGGACACGTTTCCTTAGCAACGGAAAATGTGTGTTTCAAAAACAGCGACGTCACGCACTTCCCGTGATGCTTAGCGAGCCTAAATTGAATGCTCGGCAAAAGAAAACATTTGTATTCTGTGTGTGTCGATTTTACGGGTAAAAAGCACAAAAAACACATTTGAACTGAGTTAGAAAACACTACGAGAACCAAATTAACAGTGCATACGGGGAAGCGTTTGCTGGGGGAAAGGTAGGTGCTAATACGAGAAATATCTTACACAGCTGAGCTAGCGTTAGCATTAGCCTAGCTTTCTGTGCTGAGTCGTTGGATTATTTAGATTTTCTTTATTCGTATTTCAGCGATAATCACCAGAGATAGCAGTATTTCGCTTTGTGGGATATGCAAGTAAATGACTGCTGTTGGGTTGCGTTTCAAAGTTACAAGACTAAGGTTTTCATAAAGATAATTTAAGTGCTGTTAGCATGTCAGAGTCCACAGCCGCAGCTGATCATAGGTACTGGTATGTCATTTAATTACACGTCGGTGGTTGGTTAGTTAGTTAGTTAGTTGGAGATGGAATGAAACAAAAAAAACTCTACATTTTAACTATTGATTGGTTTATCTTTGTAATTCTTCCGGAGGGTTTTAATGCAGCTTTATTGCCTCATTGATCAATACAAAGCAGTTTCTCTGGGGATTACTGCTCCATGTCGGTGACTCTTAGCATTGTCGTTTGATAAACGGTAAGTTCAAAGCGTTTTAAATCAGTTGAATAACGGGTTTATTTATCTAACAACAAATACACCGTGTATGCCGATGTTTGACAGGTAGCTATACACGGTGCCATTTCCTATATAGGATAAACACATCGTCAATGAACGCATCTTGTGAATGAACTTTATTGTGGTCTTGTCCTGTTCTCAGGATCATGGATCAGGACTATGAGTGCAGGCTCCTCAGACAGATCAATATCCAAAATGAGAATGCAAGTCCCATTGTAAGTAAAAACAAGTTTGTTTTTTTTGTCTATTCTGTCTGATTCCTTGTATGTAAAGTAATGTTCCTCCTCTGAACAAAAGCTAATTCTGCTGTCTAATTAAGACTAGTCAAATCTGCAAGTAATCTTGAATAAGGTCATTGTCTTGATTTTTAAATGATGATATCCCCTCCCAGGAGGGACGTGAGGGCAGTGCTTTCCATGTATTATAAGGAAAAAAATGGTTTCACATGGCAGTCTATTGACACTGTCACCACTGTTGAGTTAAAAACAAGACCTTACTGGCCAAAAGACTGGCTTTTGTGAATGTTGCCTCCTGTTGTTATCACCTCAAACAAACGCACCATCTGCCATCTAAATTATGTTCCTGTTCCATTATTGAGTTTTCAAATCCACTCCGAGGCCTGTTTGTGTTTGCCGTAGAGTAAAAAAAAAAAACCCCACAATGCTGTCTTCTCTTTTCCCTTGTGCAGAAAGCTGTAGGAGCAGTGCGATCTCTGACACCCACCAGCTCCCCCCTGTCCTCTCCTAGCAAGCATGGTGATCGCTTCATTCCCTCCCGGGCTGGAGCCAACTGGAGTGTCAACTTCCATCGCATTAATGTGAGTCTGCCACAACAGCAAATACACCAAGCACTCTTCTGCCTGTCCTACCAAAAGAACAATGCTCTCAAGATTAAAGTGTTTGCTTTGTTTTTTCTAATACACATAAGTTTACAGAATTGGTTGAGAGTGATCATGTATTGATTATGATTATTTTAACACAGGAAATTGAAAAGTCGCACAATCAAAATAGGAAAACCAAAGATGGCACCACTGACAGCAACAAAGGTAATCCATTGCTTTTCTCTTGAATGATGACAAACTGTGTTTCCACCTGCACCTCTCTTGTCACAAGCATTTAAATTGTGAATGAGACAAAATCTGTTTTTGCATTTTCTTTGTGTTCAGTTTTCTTTACTTTAGCTTCTGTCTGAATGTTTGTGTAGTTGGAATTTAGTTTCACCCCTGTGTTTGTTCATTCAGACTTTAGTATTAGAGTGAAAGCTCTTAATGGTGCTGTAAATTTGCTCAAAATAAGGTTGGCTATATGTCACATTTAGGTGTGTGTTTTTCTTTTTGTTTTTTGTTTTTCAAGGCTATCGTAATGGATAAAAGATGATGAAAAAAACTTTAGCCTATATTTTATCATGATATTTAGTTACTGAATAATTATCATGATAGTCATGTATTATGAGTTACTCACTTTCCCATCCCCAAGTGAAATATGTTTTTCTGTGTTGTAGATGTACTTTAGGTGGTAGTTTTATCCATTTTCAGTTCATTTCCACAGGTATCTCTTTCTGCTCCAGTCAAACTTGATAATTTGACCTTCTCTTGTTTACTAAGCCTGGGCAGGCTCATGGAGACTGCAGATAAGGGCTAAACTTAGTGGAAAATTCTCCCTGATCTTCAGAGATGTGAGCGAGAGCTGAGAAACTGCAAAGGGAGCACAGGGTTTGAAGTTAATCATTTCGACAGCCTGGTTTGATTTCCCCTCTGTCTGTTCCTTTGTCTTCAGCGGACGGTCTGGCTTACTCAGCTCTGCTGAAAAATGAGCTACTAGGAGCAGGCATTGAGAAAGTCCAGGACCCCCAGTCAGAAGATCGTCGCTTGCAGCCATCTACGCCTGCCAAGAGGAGCCTTTTTAGTGTAAAAAATAATAATAATGTTTTTGTAACAGGCTAAGTGTTTTTTGTTTTACGGTGGGTTTTGTCTGCGTTAGAAATAATCTGTTTGATTGTTGTAGTATTCTGTAAGTACCAAGAGAGCTCTTCCCGAAGAGGATGGAAACACAGTCTCTCCCTATTCACTATCACCCGTCAGTAGTAACAGGTAATTAAATTTTCCAGCTAAATGTGAAAGTGCCATTTCTTAATATGGGGAGAAAAATTTACTGTGTTGCTTAAATGTTATTGTGCTTTACAGTCAGAAACTTCTTCGATCGCCACGAAAACCAACACGCAAGATTTCTAAAATACCTTTCAAAGTTCTGGACGCTCCAGAGCTTCAAGATGATTTCTACCTCAACCTAGTGGACTGGTCCTCTCTGAATGTGCTCAGTGTGGGACTGGGTACCTGTGTCTACTTGTGGAGTGCCTGTACCAGCCAGGTGTGTGTGACATATTAGCTGAGAAAACCTCTGTGATAGTGTGTCATACTTAATGAAAAAGACATAATTGAACTACCTCCTGGGACATTCGCATTAATCTATCTCCTTTGTCTGGCACTTTTCGAAACTTTAGGTGACTCGTCTTTGTGACCTTTCTGTAGAAGGAGACTCTGTGACATCAGTGGGCTGGTCAGAGAGGGTGTGTTTTTCTTTCATTGATTCTTGTCTTTGCAAGCTCTCGTCCAGGACTTTAAACAATGCTGTAATAAAGCCTGCACAGCTGGCCTTTTTTTTACAGTTCTGAAAGCAGAAAAACTGCCAGAAACTGAGTGTTCAGAGCACTCTACAGCCTGAGGTTTGGGCTCATAGTTATTGTTTTTTTTTAAAAAAAATATGACTTTAATTATTGATTCTTTGGATATGTTTATGCAAGGTTGAGAATTCACCATCACAACGGTATATTTGAAGGTCTGCCATGAAACAAGACTGTGTCTGGATATTTCAAAGAAATTCAAGCTGATTTATGATTTCAGGCTTTTAACCTATGCTGTAACTAAGAAAAGGCTTGAGGGTATTTGCACTTGCTCCTGTCTTTGTGCCATTGTAAGATTAGACTTCTACTTGCCAGTATCATCTTCAAAGTGTGCTGTCTATTTTTAGGGTAACCTGGTAGCTGTAGGCACCCACAAAGGCTATGTACAAATCTGGGATGCAGCAGCAGGGAAGAAGCTCTCTGTGCTAGAAGGACACACAGCCAGAGTGGGTAAGTTGAAAGTCTGGAAATGAAGGCAGAGACAGTCATTCAAGCTTCATTTATTTTCACGCAGTTGTTTAGCAACATCTCTCATTCATGATCGGTGAATCATCTCCCCTGGTCGTCATTCCCTGCTTCTAGGTGCTCTAGCATGGAATGCCGACCAGCTGTCGTCTGGGAGTCGTGATCGGGTGATCCTGCAGCGGGACATCAGGGCACCGCCTCTCCAGTCAGAACGTCGGCTCCAAGGACACAGACAGGAAGTCTGCGGGCTCAAGTGGAGCACAGACCACCAGCTTCTAGCCTCAGGTGGAAATGATAACAAGGTATGCAGAGAATCTCGCCCATGCCTTTGTCTGTGCCACATTTTTATTGGGGTCCCTTTTTTATAAAAAACGTCAAAAATCTTCTGTCCTCTTGTTATTGCAACCTGCTGTCTGCAGTTACTCGTGTGGAACCACTCAAGTGTCCTCCCAGTGCAGCAGTACACGGAGCACTTAGCTGCAGTGAAGGCCATCGCCTGGTCTCCTCACCAACACGGCCTGTTGGCCTCTGGAGGAGGCACTGCCGATCGCTGCATCCGCTTTTGGAACACTCTGACTGGCCAGCCTCTGCAGTGCACCGACACCGGCTCTCAGGTCTGCAACCTGGCCTGGTCCAAGCACACTAACGAACTGGTGAGACATCCCATGTCTTTGACTGCACTCTGCTCCTGTGAAATAGAATACATGCATCTGCTTTTAAATACGGACATACACCAAGGTTAATTTTAGGGCTGTTGGTGAGGGTTTTTTTGCTATTCAGTAGCATTCAACTCAGTTTTTATTTATTTATTTTTCTTTTTTGTGTGTGTGTTTTTGGCTGGAAAATACGATGGAAGCAGTGATGTGGAATTGTTGATTTTTATCCGATGGTAGACAAACCTGCCAGCTAAATAAGTGGAAAAAACTGTTCCTCCTCTGCAGGTCAGCACGCACGGTTATTCCCAGAACCAGATCCTCGTGTGGAAGTATCCGTCTCTAACTCAGGTGGCCAAGCTTACGGGGCATTCCTATAGAGTACTTTACCTGGTCAGTATATTTTTTTTCCTTTATAACTAAATTAAAGATAATCTTAACTTAAAAGAAAACTGTAAAGCAGAAATAAATAGTCACAGAAAAAAAGGTGTAAGGAAATGATCCTATAAAACTAAATTCACTGACTGACCCTTTAAGAAGTGTCGCTGTTAGATATCCAATGGTAAAAGGGTGACACTGACACAGAGCTTCTCAAAAATAAAAAAATGAGTGAAACTGACATGTTCTACCTCTTTCTGATGTTTTGTATAAGTGCTGTTGTGAGTGATTTCTGTGCATCACTTTGGCTTTACACCAACAATTAATATATAGGAATGCACATGTAAACTTAAGAAGGATTTTAATTAATATTTTATGTGCTGAAAGCAAATATAGTTAACTTTAGATAGGAGTATAAAAATTATATTTTAATAAATAATTACACTTAAAGCAAACTAAAATGATAAAATCTTTCCTGTGCCCACTTCAGATTCCTGTAATTACATCAGAATCAGAATACTTTATTAATCCCAGAGGAAATGATGTAGCTGTTATAGTGGTGCATATTCAGTGTTTAATAATAACTTGCATGCAGGCTATGTCACCTGATGGGGAGGCCATCGTGACGGGGGCTGGAGATGAAACTCTGAGGTTCTGGAACGTCTTTAGCAAGATGAGATCCACTAAGGCATGTTTTCTTCCCATTTCTCACTTTCTCTGTGTTGGGCTTCCTTGAATGCAGTTTTCATCACCTATGTGTTATTTTTGTAGTGGTCTCTGTCTAACGTCCACCTTCCTTCTTTCAGGAATCAGTCTCTGTGTTAAACCTCTTCACCAGGATCCGGTAGTCTGCACTGTGCGGGGAATAAAAACAGGAAGGGAATTTGTCTTTGCATGTCTCCTGGTGCAAATGGGGCCCCTTTGAACACTCACCTCAGTACTCTGCAGAGGTCCCCCTCGACTGGCCTTAGTTAAGTTGTAGCAGAAGATGAGAGGAGACACATAGACCGAGTATCGAGGGTAGAAGAGATGCACACAGTATTCCACTTCCTCCTGAATGATGGAGCCACTGCCGCCTCCAGTTTCGGGGACTTTTATCTCCCCGTGTCTGCAAACAGACGTTGTGCATACCTGCCAAATATTGAGTTTGTCCTTGTGATCGTTTATTTATTTTCTGTTTTTGTTTAGTTTCATTGTTGTTTGTATGTTTTTTGCTCCTTTTTTTTTTTTTTTTTTTACACTTTTAACATATGTTATCGACGTATTTGCTGCAAAGGCTGGTTGACTTAATTTCATGTGCATAACTGCAGTTTTTTTGGTCTGATCTGTGGAGCAAGTTTGATTTTGTTCAGGTTTGCAGAAAAAAATTCCAAGCTTGCGTGACCTTTTCCTGAGGGGCAATAATGTTTCGTGTACACTGATAAAAGATTCATAATCTTGTGCCATTTTGCTAATAGTTAACAAGGATTCAGTGAAAGAGCCTGATCTCTCTTGTTTTTGTTTTTTAAGAAAAATGACATTTTTATTTTAGTCAATGAAAATAATAATCAAACATGGCAAGCATTACTTCATTATCTCCCCAAAACAATTTGTTTTTGAGAGATTATCTTTTCCTAATTGAAAAGCAAGCCAAGGAAAATTAAAAGGAAATAGCTTTGGCTTATCATTGTAGTTTACAGCAACCGCTAGCGCACAGTAAAAACATTTGTGATTAAACCAGATGGTGAAATGCTGCTGTGTAAAGAACTTCTGCTTTGTGCTATGTCTGTAACATATTCAAGCTTGGGGCGCTCATTTTTTTGCTACTTCAAACTTCATCTGTGTCAGGCAGTCATGCTGTTGAACTTTGTTTTTTAATCCGGAGAAATATTTCATATCCTCTGCCACGTTTTCTTTGAATGTTTCAGTCACCTACCTTTGAACAAGCGCTATTTATTTGTCTTGTGAAAGTTTAGAGTACAGAGTGAAGAGGTTTGCTTAGCGAGGTTGTCTCACTTAAAGACAACGCTGGCAACTTCAGTTATTGAAAGAATGTTTCAAAAAGAAAAAAGAAATATTTCTGTACTGGAACATGAACAACAATTAAATTGCCATATCTTGTAACTTAGTGCTGTTTTATTGGACTGTAACTACTCCTCAAGTTGTTAGTAATACTTTACGTTCCTGCTTTGTGCTCCAACCAAACATTCATCTGTTTAAACTAAAGGGTGTCTTTAGTTTGCAGGTATTCTCAGTTATTACACGTTTGGTTACATTAAGAGAAGAATCCTTTATATGAATTTATTTATCATATAATTTTTAGAGAACAAAATATTTTGATTCTGGTTTCTAAACTGAGATGTGAACATTTTCAAACTGTTTTACAGTTAAAACAGATAAGATAAACCTTTATTAGTCCCACATGTGGGAAGTTTTTTGGTCATGGCAGAAAGTACAAGTTAAGAGCAGTAAAAATTGAGGAAAAAAAACAATAGAATAGAATGAGATATATGTATAAAAAAAACATACTGTAAAAAATAGAATAAAATACTTTCTTATATTGGGAAGATTGCACTTGGTACTATTGCACATCGGAGAGACAGGGTGAAATTTACAATTGTGTATGGGATGTGTGTGTGGTCATCTGCAAAGACCATGTTGTAGAGTCCGACAGTAGCAGGAAGGAAATACCTGCGAAATCTCTCTGTCCCACATCGTGGGTGCTGCAACCTGCCACTGAAGGAGCTGCTCAGTGCTATCAGAGTCCCCTGCATGAGGTGGGAGATGTTGTCCAACAGGGATGACCGCTTAGCCACCATTCTCCTGTTACTCACCACCTCCACTGGGTCCAGAGGGCATCCTAGAACAGAGCTGGCCCGCTGCTACTCCAGCAGACCACACCGTAAAAGATGGCTGAGGCCACCACAAAGTCATAGAAATTCTGGGCCCTTCACTCCAAAAGACCTCTGCAGCAGGTACAGCCTGCTCTGCCCTTTTCTGTAGAGAGCATCTGAATTGTGAGTCCAGTCCAGTTTATTGTTCAGATGAACACCAAGGTACCTGTAGCTGTCCACAGCCTCAATGTCCATACCTTGGATGTTTAGTGGTTGCAGTGGAGGATGTTTGTGCCTGTGGAAGTCTACCACCAGCTCCTTGGTTTTACTAGTGTTGATCTGGAGGTAGTTCTGCTGGCACCAGTCCACAAAGCCTTGGGCCAGCACTCTGTATTCCTTGTCGACCCCATCAGTGATGAGGCCAACTATTGCAGAGTCATCAGGGAACTTCTGCAGGAAGCACTGAGTGGAGTTGTGAGAGGAGTCTGCAGTGTAGATGGTGAAGAGGAATGGAGCCAGAACTGTTCCCTGTGGGGCCCCCATACTGCAGACAACCCTGTCAGACCCCGAGTTGTCACCTACTGTGGTCGATTGGTGAGGTATTCCAGTATCCATGTTGTGAGGTGGTGGTCCACTCCTGTGTTCTCCAGCTTGTCCTTCAGAACTGAGGGAAGAATGGTCTTAAAGGCACTGGAGAAATCAAAGAACATGATCCTCACAGTGCTTCCAGTGGTCTCCAGGTGAGAGATTAAACGGTGTAGGAGGTGAATGACAGCATCATCCACTCCAGTGCCAGGCTGGTAGGCAAACTGAATTCGGTCCAGTGATGAGCTCATCAGGGGGCGAGGCTGAGCTAGGACCAGCCGCTCCAGGTTCTTCATCAGGTGGGATGTCAGAGCCACCGGCCTGTAGCTGTTGAGGTCCTCTGGACAGTTAAAACTTTAATAGAGCTATAACAATATAATCTCAGTTTCCTGTTCTTAGATGAGAAGACTGTGGTCTTCTCCTGCTGACCAGAAATCCCAGCAGATTAGCAGTTTCTGAAATACTCACACTAACCTGTCTGGCACCAACAACCACGCCACAGTCACAGTCACTTAAATCACCTGAAATGTTGTACCTAACAAAGTGTCTGTGGATTTTGTGTTTTGATTCAGTGTTTTTCTCTCTTATTTTGGGTTTTCACTTATTTTGTCACTTATCCAAACACCTCCCAACATATTTGTCTTGTAGTATTGTCAGAACTAAAAGTGAACACCAGAGGGAGCCATCCTATGAGCTGGTCCAAAATGAGTGATTCAGTGATGCTACCACACAGCAGAATCTACCTGAACAAAGCTACCTCAAAGGTAAGGATCAGATCTTACATTCAAAAGAGGAATAATTTGATATTAACAGCATTGGTTGTTTTTATAACAAGCTTCTGGAAAGGGTAAAAATCTGACCAGACAAACCTCACGGGGCATGTGGTTTCATTTTACCCTCAGTTTAAAACCATATTTGTTCAAACGGGAGCTTTTAACAGCCAGAAAACATCCCGCGGCCTCACCTGGTTTCCAGGAAGTGTGCAAATTTTCATCATATTACCAGCCCAGCCCACACAAGCATAGTTTTGACCCAGAGCATGAAAAATAATGAATGTTCACTGCCTCCCAAAGCTCCCACACCTCTGCTTGTGCCCTGTTGCTTATCCAAACTCCCTCTTACACATTCAAACAGCAAATGGATTTTATCAGTGTAAACAACAGCTGAAGGGTCCAAATGCATGAATAATGATGGCTGATGTTGAATAATTATGGTGCTCTGGTTTTATTTTAATTTGAAAAAACTGAAATGATCCACAGCTTTGTTGGAATTTGACTATTAATAAGTAGGGTTTAACAAACAAAGATAATAAAAAAAAAGAAAGAAAGAAAGAAAAATATCACTGCTAATTGAGTGGCTTCAAAAATTAAAGGTCTTTTTCGTGAAGTGGTTGCTTTTTTTCTGTGATGAAAATCAAGTAGTGTAGGCCTAAGTGACTCAGCTCTATCAACACCAAAGAGCCCAAGCCTTTCTCCCCTTCAGACTCCATTATAATGTCATCGAAATAACATGCATAGTCCATTATAGTGATCAGATAAATCATCTGAATGGAAGACTTTCAGCACAGTCTTCCAGCTCATCTGTGGCTCTCGCTCACTGTGCAGATGTTAACATTAAGCCCTGAAAGCAGAGGGGAGAACAGAGGGAGATCGCTAATATGCATAATCCTACCTCCTGATGTTTCTATCAAGAGGCACCGAGCGCGTGGTTTGTTATACAACCAAAGCCTCACAAGACAGCGAACATGATATTCCCCCAGGTTCCTCCCTAAGCCTGACTCTTGAGTTTCATTGATAAGCAGTCTTTACAGGGATATCAAAGGAACAAAGCTCTTGTGATAGCTGCAGCCACCCAGGTTTCTTCTTTGGTCATTTTGTTAGAAGGAAAAGAGCACAGAGAGTCACTCATGTGACTCATGTCCCACTGACACTCGTCAGTCACCCCAGCAGAACTTTGGTATCCATAAAATGATGGTGGATGGGTAAGGATGGTTTTCTTCAGCCTGTAAAGTGTGACCAGCTGTCAGATAGTGAGCGTCAGATAAGATGCGATGATTTCAGTATCTCACTGGGGGGGGAAAAGAGCTTAATCGAGCAACCTAAAAACTTTGATGAAATGTTTTTCAGGGGACTCAGGAAACATCCTTGGACTGGCGTTAGAGATTTCTTTAATGGAAAATATTAATCAAATAATGAATGAGTGAAATTGTTTAAAATAAGCAAGTGCCAGTTTTAAACATCTTTATTTCTTGACAGTTTAAATTAGGACAATAACAGCAAGAAAGTCCTGGATTTGAAACCAGCCTGGAGCCTTTCTGTGTGGAATTTACATGCCCCCTCTTCGTGTCTGTGATGGTTCTTTCTCCGTCCTCCCACAGTCCATAGACACGCATGGCGTTACCATAACTGGTGATTCAAAAGTGACCATGGGTGAGACAGTGAGCATGAATGTGTTAGTCCTGCAATAGACCTTATGCTATGACAGCTGGGATAGGCTTCTGCTCTGCATCAGACTGGTGACCAGCGGAGGGAGTATGACAGCTGACAGTTGGGTTAGGCTCTCGCCTCATGTGGTCTTAACTTGGATAAAGGAAGTAAAAGAAAAGATGGATTGATGATAAACTGCTCCTCAGTAAGTAAAGTTTCTTCCTTTTCCCTGCATGTCACTGTAAATATCACATTTTAGGCAGGGGTTTTGGCAAAACACTGACAAGATAATTTCCAGACATCACTGTGCTTTGGGAACCTGAAATGAGAATTTGTGCTCATTTTTGGTATTTTATAGTTCATGTGAAAGTAGAGCGAGAAACTTAACTTGTCAACGTGATTTGATAACATGCAAACTTATGAGCAGGGCTCAAGATTTTTTGCAGTTTTTAAATCATTCTGGTTGCACGATAATAGTTCTCCCTTTTCTCATAAAAAGGTAATAGTGTCTAATTACAGTCAAAGCTTCATAATAGCCTACGCTGAGGTTTACTAACAGTTATTAATTATAAAATATAATTCAGAATGGGTATAATGGAATCTTTTACGCAGACCAAAATTATGGATGCTCCAATGTATTTATTTAATAGCTTCAGTGAGGAGCGTTGCAGTTTTTCTCTGGTCCAGATAAGGTGCGTGAGGAGGCATGAAGCCAAACGGGACCATTGCTGCTTGATGCTGACTCAGAGAGCTGCTCAATTTTGGAATCATTACAGCGGCAAAACCAAACAATATTACATCAAAACTTAACAAAAGATTGCAAACTGAAATCACGTTCGACCCCTACAAGCCAATTCACTGAACTATTAAGTAGGTCAAAAACTGTGAGTAATTGGATAATTTGACTCTTATGCCATTTGCATTTACTGTTGCTCTAATGCAGAAATGACTGTCCAGCATACTACTGTGTCTCTAAGATGATAAACATGTTATGTTTAGGTGGGTTGGGTGTGTTTTACAGTATGGACTATGAGAGGTCTTCTGGGAACCTGTGTTTGATTTGGTTGTCCTCAAAGACGGATACAAGACTCCTTTTTTGTTTCATCCTGCTAACCTTGACATCTTCTTTTCTTTTAAGAAACTATTAGGATGCAAAGGTTGAAAAGAGCATTTCCCATAGACTACATCTTTTATTAAAACTGTAGCTCAGGAGGTTAGCGCAGGTGATCGTAAGGTTGGTGGTTCGATCACTGGATTCTCTAGTCTGCATGCCAAATATCCTTCGGCAAGATACTAACCCCAAGTTGCTCTGTGATGCATCGATTGGAGTGTGAATGTTTGTGAATGTAAGATAGAAAACAAAGTGAAACGTGCCTGTGTGAATGGGTAACTGAGGCAAGTTGCATGAAGCGCTTTGAGTGTTCAGGTAGAGTAGAAAAGCACTGTATAAGAACCTGTTCATTTACCATCTACATCACCAATTCTGTAATCTTAAAACTTTTATGCATATTGTTCTCTGTGGACATTTCTCGTTTTTGCAAATTGTTTCACATCACAGGGTTTACTTACTTTATGTTTATTAATACATACCATATGCAAAATCCCATCGGCTATTGTATGAGAATTTCAGCATTACAGAAAAACAGAGTACATTGTGGCAACACCGTTATTTTACAGTATGCCTACCATAAACCACAACAGCAGTAAAACATATCATGGGACTGTAGCTTAATCCTAATGTTTAGTTGTTATTATACTCCTTTACTTAGTGTTTCTATTCAAATCACAACTAGCAGCTCATTACTGTAAAATCTAACTGCATGTCCTCAAACATGTACCCTGATTCCAGTTTTGTTTCTTTCTTGAACTATGACAAGATTTCAGCTTTGTTATAATTCCCCATACTCCTCACAGCGCATAATTACAGGAACTGTATCAACATTTTAACAGCTAGCCTGAAGGTGAACGCTGCTCATGCCCCACTGCAAGCTGAACCTTAACACCGTTCTCAGCCACACAAACACTGAAAACCACATCACACACAACTGCCTAACGATCACAACACTCACACATTAAGATTTGAACATTTTCATTTCCATCAGTCTTTAAGCTTGTCAACGAAAGAAAAACACTATATTATACAATGAAAAACATTAGCATTTGTACAGTTGTTGAAAAAAAATTGCACCTAATCCAGTTTCTTTATTAAAATAAAAAAAAATCTGGTCCTTAGCAGGTCTTAAAATTAAGTAAATGCAGGACATATTGTTTCTAATATGTTTCTAAGTTTCTAATTGACAGTATAATTAGAAAAGGACATACAAAGTATGATTTGTTTGGATGGGTTGCCAGGAGAAAGCCTTTTCTCTCTAAAATGAACCTGGCAGCAGACTTAGGTTTGCAAAGTTGTATCCGAACAAAGTCTATTGGACAGATAATACCAAAATGGAAGTATGTGGTCATAATAGACAGTGCCACGTTTGGAGGAAACTAAATACAGCACAAACATCTCATGCCAAGTGCCAAGCACAGTGGTGGATTGCTGATGATTTGGGTTTTTTTTATAGCCACAGGACCTCTGCACCTTACAGTCACTGAATTGAGCATAAACCCTTCTGCATAGTATTCTAGAGTCAAATCAAGGAATAGAGGTGCTGCAATGGACTGAAATGTGCACAAACTTTGATTAACTGAAGCAACATTGTATTAAAAAAAAAAGGTCCAATATGTCATAACTAGCTGTTCATTTGAAGTTGTATTAAAAAATGTTGGAACCTCATGAGGGCTACATTTTTTTTTATCATACCCCAAAATGTAAAACTTTAAAATTGAAAGCTGTATTTTCTTTATTATATTCATAAAAATGCCACTTTAGTGGACACAGTTTTCTGTATTTTCACATAAATCTCTCAAAATTTAAACCGAATTGAGCTTTGTTCCCCTAAGCACACCACTTGAGCTTCGAGGCATGTAATCTCCACGGCCCTCCCCACGACCACTAACTCACCTTTCCAAATTAAGTAAATGTTAATCTCGAGTTCACAGTTCAGATTTAATTTCATTACATCTGTGCTCTCCACCAAAGCCCGGCTCAGGTGAAGTTTATTGCACCATTTGGGTTTTTAGAATTACGCGCTGACATCAGGCCACAAAATTGCAGCGACTCACAGCAAATCAAGCAAAAGCGTTCCCTTAAATAAAAATAGTAGCAGCAATAATACTATTTTCCACCGACATACATCTCCACCCGCCATATGTTTTATTCATATGGTTCTCTAACCTTCACATAATGTAATTTGGCTGCTGGTTTAAGCCGCACCCTTAACAAGGTTTGAAAAAACAGAAAAGAAAAAAAAATCACGTCAATTGGTCTCCACTCGCAGTCGTCACTCGTCATCGTCCCACCTCCTCCTTGTCTTCTCCGGGCAGCAGACGTATATAAACACACTGATCCATCTTCCTCGAGCTTACCCAGTAACATCACGATAACCATTACGTGGCGCTCAGATGGGAGGGCGCACAGGCTCCGATTGTGGCCGATTTCAATAGAAAAGCCAACAGTGAAAGAGGTGCAGCCTCGGCTACTCATCCAGAACACGCTGCACGAATGTTATGTCGGCATCACCTGTTGTTCCCGTCGATGAAGGGTGAGTGGATTTCTTAAACCAATGCTTATTAGCTGGGTATTAATTAATGTGCTGTTTGCTATCGTTTATTTAAGCTGCCTATCTTTTTTTCTCTCTCTCTCCACCTTCAGTTGGAAGGATTGAAAAGCAAATGAGATGATGTGAAATCCTATAAGTCGTAGCTTACAAGGGAAACAAACAAAAGACAAAAAGAAAAAGAAAAAATAGCGACTGCGTTTAAGGGAAATTAAATGACAACCCCTTCCTCCTCTTCCTGCCTCGCCTGAGGGAAAATGTTTATCATGCCGTCATGTTGCCGTGATTTGAGAGGTGGGGGGAAGACAAGTGACCTTACTACACTTCAAAACTGGGATCGCTGGCGATTATATGAGTCAGATATCAGAGGTCTTTTGGCTTTATAACCTCCAGAGAGAAAACTTCGGTGCAGCAACAGGTGGCATGTTTTTCCCGGGCCGGAATCGAGGCGAGATGCTGAGGAAGAGATGGACGTGGGAAAAAAAGAAGAAGAAAAAAAGTAGGGCGTCATTCAGCACCGAGACACTGGACAGCTCCCACGTCGAGGGCTAATCGTTTCCATTTAGCTGCGATCTGGAAGGAAGAGCAGGTTTATTTGTGGCTTTTAGAGCTAATTTTAAACCGTGTCGGCACATTCGCTGAATATTAACGCAACCTGACGGCGTGCATTCAATTAAGTCGCTGTTTAGAAACTAAATACATGATTTTTTTTTAAAAAAAATGGTTTGAACGCCAGGGCAACAAAGAGCAACAGCAAATGAAGTGATTTAGTGTCATGAACATTATTGACAATCTCTTCCAGGGTCTCCTCTGGGTATAAATGGAGGGCTGTCTCCGCTCAGCACTCCTCTTTTCTCTAGTTTGCACTTAAGGAGCCCCCTTTCTCTCCTCCCGTGCTTCCTTCCTCTCACTAACTGTCCCCATCTTCCCATCCCCCTCCTCCACTGACTCCCAGTCTTGTTGCATAGCTACCAGCTCAAAAACATACTGGGGATGCAGGACAATCTGTATGTCTCTCTCTCTCTCTCCTATTCTTCCACCCCAAATATGACCTATTAGAAAGGGGGGAAAACACGCACACATACACACAAATCACTGAGTTGATGCCCTGCGTTCACATTTCCATTGAACAGCGTTTATTCTAAGTGCTGTGCTCTTCTCCTCCCTCTCTCTCTCTCTCTCTCTGTGCCCCCCACCCACCCTTCTCCTGTCTCCCTCTTTTGAGAGGAGCTGAAAGGTTGGCATTACAACAACAAAGGAAGGATGGAATGTCAACAGGCTTCAGAGAGAAATGGGTTGGGGGGGGAAACACAGAGATGGGAAATGCATGTTGTGTTTCCATCTCCGACATCTAAAGTTCGCAACCTACCAGCACGCCACTCGCCGGTGTCCTGCAACACCTGTGACACATGCATGTCCTGAAACCTTCTTCAGCTCTGAAGCCCGTGTCACTAATGGTGCCAAATCAATACCTCATGTTCAACAATTGTAGAGTGAAGGGGAAGATTTTTTTAAGCATCTAAAGGCCCCCTCTGTTTCTTTTTCTTCTGTTACAGGCGGAAGCAGGGGATGTGGATGTGACCAAAAAAAGAGTTGAAGGTGCTGGTGGTGCTGAGTGGAAGACTAGTGATTTTGTTGTGACGCTGATCAAAGAACAACAAGTCCCAGTCTGCCTCTCAGCACAAGCAGTGAACTTCAGTTTCACGTCAATGTGAACCTGCTCTTCAACTCAGGAGTCGTTCATGTTTCATTGTTGGCACTGTTGATGAAATTTCCTGTTTATTCAGCAGGCAACAATATGAAGCCTGCCCTTTAAACATCACGTAAAATGTTCTGATTCACGCTCTGTGTGAAGGAGTTTCGCTGCAGAGTAATGTTAATTACCAGCAGAATTGCAATCAAAAGCATCATTTAAGCGAGTGAATCACACACTATAAAAGCCACGTAGGGAAATGCTGTAATAACAATGCTATAAAGCCCTTTGTACAAGAAACAAAAAAAAAGACTAAAATTGCCCAGTATTATTTTTCTACGTCTATTTTCGGGCTTGCTCATTCTCATTGTGCTTTGTTCAAACTGTTTATTGATCATTAATCTGTACACATGGGAATAAATGTCACTTCTTTTATTTACACTGCAAAATAAAACCTGTTTTTAAAAAAAAGATCCTTGTATTTCTGTATTTTGTCACATCAGCACCACTGAACAGGTTGGCTCTCACTCTTTCTCTCACACACACACTAAGATCAGAGGAGATCCCTGAGGAATCACTGTGTCCAATTAACTACAGTGTCTTCAGCTGAGACAGAGGAATGAATATAAGCCAATCAATCAACAAGGAGGCTCTAAATCCTTCTGTGAACAGGCTGTTACTTCCTGTAGTTTTTTTTTAGCATGTATCAAAGTTGTGAGTGACCCACTGAATAAAATGCGAGCTCCTACTTAGTGACCAGACAGTGAATCCACCAGAAGAGGTCGTTACAGTCGTGTAGCCTTGTGTGTGCTTTCTAATGCACTCCAGAGGGTAAAAGAGCCACAAAACCAGTTCTAATAGTTATCACACATCAAATATTATAACAAGTGTCGGTAGGCTGACTTGTGAACGTACTCGCAGTTCTTTGGGCCCAGTAGGTCCAAAATAATTATAGAATAAGATTTTTCTTTTTCTTTTCTTTTTTTTGTCCGCCAGTATTTGGTCTGTATATGAGGTGGACTCTGATCTGGTCCTTTTCTGAGCTTGGATTAATATCAGCAAACAGACCTGAGCAAATGTAAGATATCTACAGTCACTAAGAAAACTGAGAGGCGTGTTCACACAGCACAGAAGACACCAGACCTGCTCTGTGCTCCACTGCACTTTGGTCTTTTTGTCATATTCAGACACATGGGAGAATTGAACTAATGCAGAGGGGAGAAAATAAGAGACAGAGACATAATCAAGTCACACTAATCACAATAACCAGCACACATTATGTAAAATTCTAACATGAGAAGCTGCATACAGTTGCTGAATAAAAGCAGACAGGGGCAAGAGCAGACAAATCTATACTAAATAAATTGTAAAAACAATTAAGACAAGACAGACATGAAAACATAGAGACAGACTTATCTTTTTTTGTTGTTGTTGTTCTCTTTACCTGCACGGTTGACCTGAATAATCCCCATCTTTGCCATTCATTGCTAACAAAGTGCTTATGACAGAAAGGTCAAGCCCACCTAAAATGAATTAAAACTCACTTTATTTGAATCAGATCAGTACAAAGTAAGGACTGCTTAAAATCCAAAGCTGACATGTAACCATCATGCAGATTACATTCATCTTTGTCTCTGAAACTGAAATTAGTAACCATGTCACCATGCTTTGATAATCTTGACCACAGACAATGCCTTCCACCCTTTTCACGCATAAATGCTTGCAATGGTTTAATTAAAAATGCACCATGGCTGGTCTCCATCACTCTGCACCCTGTAGTCTCCAGATTGGCTGAATCCTGCTTTTTCATATATAAAATCAGGGTCTGGCTTGTGTTGCTAAGCAACACAAAAGAGTCAAGTGCAATTGTTTATTGGCCAATAAGAATGCAGACAAAGTTTCAAGGTTTTTGAGGAAGGTACTGCAATAATGATAAAAGGAAGAAAAAAATAGATCGGAGGATTCTCTCACAACAGCCTTTCATATAATTCACTGAGTGTATGGATAGTGCTATGCAACCTCATGTAGCTCATTTCAGCCTCTTAATTTTAGGCCCATGATGAAAAAGAAAAAAAATTATTAATCTAATGGAAGAGGCAGCTTTCAGCAGCAAATGTGGCTATTTTAAATGCTTTTTAGCTGTATTTCTGGTGTGATCGCTATTGTAGGTTACATGAGACAGAGAAATAGAAAAGTCTGATTCCTACTGATTAAAAAATAACAACAAAATTTAAAGGTCTTTCTCACTGATTGAGCCCATGAACCCCTCAAAAACATCTGACACCTACAGCACAGACAGAAACTGGCACAGCAGCGATACCACGTCACTTCATGCTTTCTCATTCTCCTGAGTTAAGACTGAAAGCACTTAGTGCACACTGTAGCAGAGAAAAGTCAGAGTCACGATCTAAGATACTTGAGAGTAATCATTATGTCTAAACAGTAAAAACTGTTGCCAACAACTAAGGCAGATGGTTTCACGAGGAAAGAAAATGGTCAAAAATAGTGATGGATGTGTAAAAGGAAGTGCACAACAGGTGACAAATTGCATCAGACACATTCTCAAGAGCACAGACCTTGTGCAATGCATGTACTCCCTCCTCGTTGTTATTACTATCTGGGCACCAAGCCTGGCGTGATGGTATGCCAACTGTTCCCCAATGTCTGTGCTGGCACCCATCACCACAGAACTGGCACCTCGGAGAGACTCTGGGGGAGGAAGAGTGAGTCCGCATGTGGCTACGATGTGTGGTCAAGAAGATCAGGGCCTGACGACTGATCAGCAGACAGAGAACAATTGTGTCTGGCAATTAAATAAGTGCAAATATTTGTGCAGGGTCTTCTCTAATGCTCTTGTTGTTGGTGGTGATGAAAAATTTACAAGCATGATATACATTTAAGTAACAAAACACGAGCAGCAAAAGATGATTAACTGATAAGTTGTAAGTAATCTTCTAGCCATGTAGTCTTAACAATGTTTGCATTTAAAACATGTAGAGGGGACTGTGTGTGAATATCTGCTGACAGTTATTCCCAGTATATTCACAGAAAATCATAGAAAGCTTTAAAAGTCCAATTCATGGGGAAAAACTAACATTTTTAAGATAAACACTAGGGATTATAATAACATTTAGCTGTAAGATAAATGAATATTTACATTATATTCATCCTAAATGATCAGCTGTGTAGGTCAATAACTGTTCCCTGATTTCCTGCCCTTTAAATAGAAGCTAATTAGGAATTTGGCTCAGGAGAACTAAACTTTATCCACAGCAGTGTTTACATTTTGTTATTTCAGCCATGGTAACCACGTGACTCAATGGATAAAGTACAGCTGATTCACCAGTGTGTAGTAGCTACTGAGTCTGTTTTTCCAATAAACAAGATGAGAGTGAACTGTGGGTTAAAGAGAGGCTTCTCCTTATGAATAAAGCTAAAATCTGGCTACCTGCAAAGTCAACCGCTCCATCAACAAGCTCTGGTGTCTCGGGTTATTTAACCAGAGTTTTCATCTCTAAAATCTCAAGTCTGACTTGTTTTATGAGTGACTAGTGAGTGTTTTCTGTTTGGCTAAACTCATGCATCATGCTCCCTGGACATAAATATTAACAGCGCTCAAGATAAACGTGTTAATAGGAAACATCTGGAAAAGAAAATACAACCAGCTTTGTTGTACGTTCATAAAAATGTCTTTTTTATTTACAGAACAAAACATATTTAGGGTCACAATGAACAGTATTTCATTCATTTTTGGCAACTAATGAAGACTTTCAGTCCAAAATACTAAACATTGTTGGTCGCCAATTTGAACTACATAAATAGTGCGTAGCACAAACACCGTCTCAAACAACTTGACATCAACATCAGTGTTTCTGATATATTTTAATGTAGAAAAACTGACAGTTTGAATGATCAAACGGAACAGAAATATCATACATGGATTTTTCACTTATTCTGTTTTTATATTCACGCGAGACACCAGTCTCATTAATGCTTATACAAGTCAACAGAAATCTGAGTTCACTGCGATGGGAAATCAGCACACATGGTTTTCTATATTCAACAAACTGAGGCCTACCAAGTGACACACATGAAGCACAGCAGACACAGTTTTCTTTGTTGTTTTTTTGTTTGTTTCCTTACCAGCAGCAGAGCCAGATATTCCAGATTCAAATAAATAACACAAGCATAGAAAAGAAAAACATTAGTTTGATGTGTTGTATGAACTTTTGTTGAGTTTGGGAGTCGCACCATACAGCAACGCCTGCGATTTACTCCATTTCACCTGCTGGGCTACACAGCTGATCTCAGATCTGCTTTATTTACACGGAAGAGGACTTTAAGTGCCATATTTTAAGTTTAACTTAAAATTCAGAATCAAAACCAAGATGTGTTGTTATCATAGAATGACGCAGGCCCATATGGGACAAGATGAGAAAATAAAAATGGCCTTTTCGGCATGTTGCCTCCCACTGGAGGAAAGCTGAAACCTTTAACACTTTAACAGGTAACGACTTGTTGGAGTAAAACTTGAGCCAACAGCTGAAGATGAAACCAGACAGTCAGTACTAGGTGGTCTTCACCAGGTCGTAGACGTGGATGTGAACATCGTCGTCATACTTTATGTAGTAGACGGTGGGCTTAGCCGGGACCTGGTAGATGACCAAACCCGTCCTCTTCAGACCGTTATCTGTGACGTACTCTACCTGCTTCCCGACGAGGCTCTCTGGCTCCTCACCTGGCTTCCTGTCCGCTGGCAGCAGGTGTTTGTTCTCTGGATGGCAAACAGAAAAACCACATGATGCCGTGCTGAACAGCATTTACTCAGCCACATAAGTTTATTTGCAACAGGCTTCCAAGCCTGTTACCTGTCGTTTGAACATGACCTTTAACCCACCACCTGTGCTTGCCACAGTTCATTCATGAATAAATTCCTCTATAGCAGCAGATCATACTCTCCTAACTAAGCAGAAATTCTGAACAAAATGTTCAGGAGGAGAAGAACGAGCCAGAGATGCTGGAGTGTTTTGCAATGCAGACTATGTAAATTTGTCCTGTTCTCTTCCTCCCACTTTTCCAGGAGGATCGGAAATATAAAACACTGACAGTTTTATGCACACTGACAGCGAAGCTCACATTACCATACCTGACTCCGGCAGGACGTGCAGGTCCCCGTCCTTATAGTCGTCCCACAGCTGGTACATGTAGAGCACCGGGTCCTTCTCGTAGGTGATGTAATACCAGTGGGTCATGATTGGGGCCCGGGACAACACCATGCCTCGCCACTCATTTTTCTCCCCGTCCTCCTTCTCGAACAGATGCTCCACTGCTCGACCCACCAGCTCCTCCGCCCCAGGAGGCACCTTGATCTTATTGTTCACTGTGGAAATGAGAAGCCACTTCAATGAGTCCATCAATCCAAAAAATTTACAGACCCAAGACGACAGGATAAATGAAAACACTAAAATCTATTTTATATGACATTATAATTCCCCCAATACTTTATTCTGATGCTGCCAGCTTTACATTTTAAATTAGAAAATAAAAGACTATTTCTTAGTAAAGGACGACAAAGATCATGTTCAGCCGGGGTGTCAAAAATAAGGCCCCGGGGCCAGAACTGGCCCAGCAAAGATGCCAATCTAGTTCACTGGACGTATTTTTATACATTTTACAGGTTTTCTTGCTGATAAAGACCTCCCCGGTGGGCATTCATAATACACCAAAGTAATTTATTAATGGATAAACAATTAAAAGACAGAAAAAAATGTTCACGCTAACAATTAGTGCAATTTCTGTTTTCTCTATGGTCAGATTTCTGTGAATTAACAGAAAGTTTCTGTTTTATATTTATAGGACAGTCTGGGTAATGAGCAACCAGAACTTTTACACAATTATTTCTTACAATTTAAGCCCAGAGTCATGCTCACAGACTTCTTTCAGCAGCATTTCTTATTTTATGTATAAAAACTGAGATGTACTGCAGAAATTTTACTTTTTTTTCTTGTGTTAAAATATCTCAGGGGTTAAATGTGCAGTTATAACATATTAACATCTCACCATGTAAAATAAGGTATCCTGATATAAACCAATAAGCCACTGAAATTTAAATCATTTTATATGCTGGTAAATTATTATGCTGTTTAATACGGTCCTCAAGTAAAAAGAGAGAGGTGTGTTTTGTGTAACCAGCAGTAGTTATGTTGCTATTAAATACACAAAGTTCGTCACCACACCTGAGGGTGTGCTATGAATAGAGATTAGCGAGCCATGTAGAGCCTAAAGCCAGAGTTTTCAACATTACAAAGGTGGCTCTTTTTTTTCTTTTTTACCTGACTAGATCACCAGGGTAAATAACGGCTCCTACGCCAAGCCTATGCACAGCTTTACAGACGGTCATCTGCATGCTGTGGCTATGTAATGTCACCAGGGGGCAGTGCCACAAAAAACCCACGAGTGGGCTACTCTTGCTCGTGTTCAGGCAGCAAAGAAAAGCACTAAACTATAACACACACAGAGCCAGCCGAGTGTTTTTTTTTCAACCAATAAGCATTCTACAGCTTCATAGACGTCAAGCTATGCCCTGCTGGTTTTTTGGAAGGCTGCACACAAACAAGCCTTCATTTAGCAAGGCAAATATCGGTGCAAACAGACAAAAACGTGGCACCATAAAATGTTGAAAGCATACTCTTGGCAGGAGTGGATCATGTAGTTTTCTCCTGTCATAGCAGCACATGTTCTCAGCAACCTGTTATGTTAGAGGTGAACTGAATGATGTATCGTGTTTAAATTAATCAAGTTTAATGGCTCAAATGTGCATCAGCCACATCAGAAACAAAGAGCCTCAGTAATCTTTAATGGTTAAAATACATGGATTTTAACCATTAAAGATTTTCTTCCAGTATTCCTCTCTACTCGTTCCTGCTATTTATTTTTAAGCATTCGATGATGCCTATTTCTCTGACTGAAGCAGAAGTGGAGTCAAATGATGCGTCAATCCACACCCTTAGTGAGAATGTGCAATAAACCTCAGAGGGGAAACAAAATTCGTGTCTACCAGCGTGATGCGCATTATCTTCAACTGGGATTTTAGGTTTAATCGAGGCGGCTAATGCACAGCTATGGCAAATTTGCTTCACAGTGTATCCCCTCAGACCTAAATGAGATAAACACCAACACGAGATTCAACAGGGAATCCTACAAAAAAGTGACATGCAGCGTGATGCACTGCAGACATGACAGAGTCCATTTAAATTTCAATAATTGAGTATAAAACATTTAAATTCAAGCAAAATATCAGTGATTAGAGCTTCATCATGACACTCACCAACTTTCTCTGCCAGGACCTGCAGGTTGGATACCCGGCTGTCTTTGAAGAGCTCGATTCCGTAGACGCAATCGAAGCCGTCATATTTGACCATGTAGAGGGAGGTGTTCACAGACAGGCGCTCCAAAACTGTGCCCTTCCATTTGGTTACGTTGCCCTTCTCCCTCCAGGTGTGCTGAATCCTGCGGCCCAGTAGGTTGTCAGGGTCCGGACTCAGGGTCGACGCCGAGCTCTCACTCAGCTCTCCACTGCTGCGCTTCCTGTAAACAGGAATGGAGCAAGCGCCACGTTAGCATTCATACGTTAGTGCAGGTATGATGAACTTAAGCTGTTCCATCAGTATATTGTTTGCGTTACCTCTTATGACAGAGAGTTCAGTCAACCCAAACAATGAGAACTATCAAAATGTTACATAAACAAATGAGTGTGAAACAATTTTTAATTTAATATTCAAAAGCCATCACTTCAAAGTCGAGCTTCAAAGTAAAATCTGCCATGGGCTGTCATCTTTTACACTACTGAATCTTTAAAGCCTTTAACTTCACAGATATTGTGTGAAAATAATGTAGAGGGTTGGCTGTTGTATCTATACCATAAACAGACAGCAAAAACATTTAAAAAAAAAAAATTAAGTGGCCCATACGCTTTCTTATCAAGATTTCAATATGCCAGGTTAATAATTAAAAGCTCCTGCTATGCTGATAAACAAGCTCAAATAACAATATTTATAATTATCATCTAAGCACTCTGGATGGACTGGTTACAGACAACTGGTCACCACTGGCCATCTTTTCCAGGTCAGTAAACGTTTAAGCTTATATTTAAGTGCTGACTGATGATCTGACCATATGTTACTACAGTGTCATTCAAAGGGGAAGTAAATAAGTGAAATATGTGTGTGTGTGTGTGTGTGTGTACTGTGTTACATTGTAACAGCAGGGTCAAAGGTGTTAAATCTGACTTGCTGAATGAGCCTACCTGCCCCGTTTCTTTGACATGTTTCCATAAATTCACACAACCCTGTGAGAAACAAGACAAGTCATTTAATGAGTGTAACAGGACCTGCTGAAATGTGATCATATAATCAGAATATTTCTGGCAAAGAGGAGCAAACTCAAGTTCTCCGGCAGGTTTGCAGCCCTCACCTCAATCAACCACATCCATGCGAACAAGCATTACCGGATGTAAACAACATTACTGCGACAAGCCTGCTGCTAACGCTAACAATGCTAACACGACTACAGGTTACATATTTACAAAGCTAAGTTTTTATGGCTAATAAATGTGTAACTTCGCCGAGGCTAGCTGAATAAACGCCGCCGTTCGGAGTGCCGTCGGAAATGCCAAGCAACAGTGTGTCTAAAATTGGACCACGTAGGTGGTTAACGCCAGGAAATCCCCTCAGTCACCTTTCATTTTTTTTAAACGAGAAACATTTGTGAGATTTTGGCTTCTGCATTTCTGCACATAAGCTAGCTGAACAAAAGGAAATGCATCGCCATGTAAGCGCTGATTTCGCACCCTGTCTGCAGCTTCTGGATTACCGGAAAAAATAAGGGCTGAACATGAAAAAATAGCTTATATTACATCTGTGGTCGACTAGTTCACTAGGCGGGAGCCAGCAAAATAAGCTGTTTGCCCTACCTGATCAATAATTTCACGTGTTTGTCTTTGCAGAGCAGATTCCTCCACCTAAAGCAAGACACACGGAAACGAGACGGATTTGCTGACTACAACTACCAAGAGGAACGCGTAGCGCGCAAAGGACTATGGGTTTCGTAGTAAACTGTAAATTTTTCCTTTTGATTTTATCCAACCGCGAATAACTTTAAAAACATACAAGGTTTCCATATTTTTTATGGAAGCCCGTTTCCGCCACTAAAAAAGTATCCATAACTCGAAATTCCGAGTCATATTTGTGGAAATTTCAACTTATTAACTCGAAATTTAAAAAAGGGTAGCTCAAAATTTTGACTTTTTAACTCAGAATTTTGAGAAAAGAAACTCGAAATTTCGAGTTAGCACTGACAATCAGTAATCTACGTGAATTGCGTCATTTCCTTGTTACCCGGAAGCCGAAGTCCTCAGCTACAAATGCTAAGGTACCAGTATTACAGCCAGTCTTGAATGCACAAATTGCTGAGTATTTTCAGCGTGGCTTCACAAATGATGAAATCCTTGTGTTATTAGCTGAATCACGTGGCGTTACCACCAGCAAAGGTACTGTCGAAAGCGCCAATTTGTTGTTATACATTAGTAGCTCGCCATCCGGTTTTGAGTGCGCGTTCCTCTGAGTCATATCCTTCCGGGTAACAAGAAAATTACGTCATTCACGTAGATTACTGATTGACAGAGCTACCTCGAAAATTGAGTTACTTTTCGAGTTAATAGGTCGAAATGTCGAGAAAATAAGTCGAAATCTCGAGTGATGGATACTTTTTTTGTTGTTTTTTTTTGTTTTTTTTTACTGAATCTGGTACTCTTTTCCACACGGCTTCCATAATGTAGGATGTATGACCCAAAAAACTGAATTTAAGAACTGAAATTGAATGGTGCCAAGTGAAACTGAAAGCATTGAAGAGCTAAATTTAAAGAAGGATGGAATACAATTTCATATTCAATTAATTCCTTTTCAAAATATAAAATTCAGTTTCAATTTAGTGACAATCATTTTCAAACCAATACATTGGATTTTTAATTAGGCTAATTCAAATTCAGTTTTAGAAGCTTTTATTTAAGTTGAGCAATTCAGATTTGAATTTAACTTATTCAAATTCAGTTTCTGATGGCACAAAGGCATAGTTTTACATTCCTGTTTTGAGACACACATCTGAGTATGTCGGGTATTTTAGTGGATAAAATAAATTAAATTATTATGTATAATAGATGTAATTTTTTCATTTTTAGTTTATATTTTACCATAACAGTATTTATTTGATATTTATTGCTTTAATAATTCAACTGTTGCAACTAATGGTTTGGTAATTGATCAAAAGATATTTGTAACATTTGAGAGAAATTTCAAGCCATGTCCAAGAATTTGAAACAATCTAAAACACGTTAACTTTTAACCAAAAGAGCTGCAGTTTTTATTTGTGAATGTAGTAAGTGCTACACGAAAGGCATGATTGGTCGTTTTTGTAGGTGAAGTGTTTAATTCCACCACAAGATGTCAGACTAAACATAAACTCTCTGCCACTGTGTCTGGGCTTTTAACAGCCTTCAGCTATGGAGTCGTTGCTCTGCAGAGTGAACGATAGAGTACCTCTCTCTCTCTCACTCGCTCTCTCTCTCTGTGTGTGTGTGTGTGTGTGTGTGCGTACATTTTCAGGGTGAAAGCTCTTGGTTTTATCTTGTGCCAAACCACCTGTATGCGCATGACTCATATGTGATCAGAAGGTGAATAAAAACAGTGCACAAACTAATGACCATTTATTATTCACAAAATGTAATACATGCTAAGGTTGTCATACTTATATTAAATTACAGAAAAACAAACATAGCAGGGGAGAGCCAATCACATGGCAGATACAAAGGATTAAACAGCCATAACTGCCATAACTGTTATTGTGGACAGAAAATGAGTACATATGTGTAACATTGTTCTGTTTGTGTGTAGGCGGAGTACTCACCACTGCTTATTCTGGGATTATTTTAGCTTCCTTTTTAAAGTATTGTTTGTCTCTATCTATTTAATAGTATTTCACACGGTTGTTCTGTCCTCTTTGTTTCTACAGTTCCTGTGAATGGCTGCCTCCGGTCAGTATGCTGGGAGTTCACTCGTTGTTTGCGGTAAAATCTGCTTGTATGTATATTTAGTGTATGTCTAGTGGTGGTTGGCTGTCTCCCAGTAGCTGATGTATGACTGTCTTCTTATCCTTCTTCGTTCTTATATCATTTCATTAAAATTCTTCATAATTAGCCAGATGTGGCACCTAACCAAATACGAACTGTTTTGGCATCTTAATTGAAGCCTCTGCATCCTTTTACTAAAACTTAAAAAAAATATGTTTTTTGTAAACTTACAAAAGCAATTACATTAAAAAAGGGGGAGAGAGGAGGGGGGGTGTAAATGTCCTCCACCTCATCACCCACAACCAGCCACAGAAATAAAGCACCTTGAGGTGACTGCCTTTGTGATTTGGATCTTTGTAAAGAAAACTGAACTTAGTTTTATTCTTTAGTTTGATCAAATTTCTCACGCAGGCTACCTGATGCTTTGCTTCAAATGTGAGTGACATTGCTTTCAGTTGACTGCTATCAAAGTGTTTTTGTGGTTATATACCTGTTCTAGACCTTTAAAATCTCAAACAGAAAGAAATTAAAATGAACACATCAACAATATAATTAACAGCAACATTTCCTTATTTTTCCTGCATGACAAATGAAACCAAATTTAATCTGAATTGAACTGAATCTAACTTAGAGTGAGGTTTCCCCCCAACAGGACACAGAAGTAACCAACCAGCTGGGAATGTTAAAAAAAAAGAGGATTTGTAATGCTCACCTGTTACTGGCACTGTCAAAGCTTTACAGCATTGCCACCATTAATGATCCTAATATTGGCGGGGTGACCTTAGTGCTTCTGCTTCTTAAAGAAATGGATAAACATATGTTTAACTTCATCTGCACTCCTTGGACTTGCACTATATGGACAAAAAGCTCTGCTGTGGAAACCCATGTCATGAAGCTCTTGGTGCACACTTTTTGTGCTGATGTTAATACCAGAGGAGGTTTGTAACTCTGCAGTAACCAAATCAGCAGAGCACTGGAGACTTCTCCGCACCCTGCTTCTCAGCACTCTCTAAATACGTGCTCTGCTACTGCCTGGCTGAGTTGTTGTAGCTCCTAAACACTTAATAATGCCATTTACAGCTGATCGTGGAGTAACTAGGAGGGAAGAAATTTTGCAAACTAAATTGTTGCAACATCCTTCATCTTATTACAGCAGCATGCACAAACTCAGTGAGAATGACCCCTTCTTTCACAAATGTTTGCAAAGGCAGACCACATGGCTGGGTGCTTCATTTTATAAATCTGTGGGACTGGAAGCATCTGAATTTAAAGATTATGAGGTGTGGTCCAGTACTTTGTCTATTCAGTCACCCACTGGGATGCAAACTCCACAGTGGCTTTTTAAAAACCATAAGCTCTCAACTGGATTTGCTGATTTGATGGAAGTCATTATCTATCCTCCATTAGCAGCTATTGTTGTGATCTGAGTGAGCTTCTTAATCTAATTATGAAATTCCTGTTCTAGATTAAAACACTCTGACCGCATATATTCCAGATCATTTCACCGCAGACAAGAACACTGTGCAGTCTGAGTCAGAAACGGTGAACCATAAAGCTGACAGCATTTGTGAGAAAGCCAGTGTTGTATAGACACAAAAGCTGTCCAGCATCCAAGGATGCCTCCTCTGGTCCTTGCTGTTGTCACAGCAACAGAAAATGCCCGCATGTTGGAGAAGTGGTCCGGCTTCTTTTTCAACAAGGCCTTCAGTTCATCAGTGCAACGCACACAGTTTTCTGGGCAAAATTAAGTTTGGAGAGAGTGTAAATTATTTCCAAAACCAGTTTCAGTATCTCTTCCACGCGATTTTGTTGATTTCTGCTGAAAGTTGTGTGATTACAAAGCTCCAAAATACGAATCCCCATGTTTACTTGTCTGACTGACTGACATGTTCTGCTCCTTGGAGGTTTCACCAGCGCTGCCGTCACAGGAGGGGAGCCCACAGCGGCTCTCTCCCCTGGGACGCCATGAGAATACAGACTCCAAAAATAGAGGTATCCTCCTCTCCTTCCAACTTCTCAGCTCTTCTGTGTGCTCCTTTATTGGACTGAGGAGACACTCACAGATCAAGCACGCTCTCCTGAGCAGAAATTATCTGCATCCTGCTGAGAAATACTTTGGATGGTTTTTGTCAAGTCTTGCAGGGAGATTGCATAGTGTAGTTACAAAGTCAGCTCAAGGTTAGTGTGTGTGTGTGTGTGTGCATTGATTAGATATCACTATTATTAGCACCATCTCTATGCAACCTGAGCTAAGGCAGAGCTAAAGGTATATCATGGCTGTGTCATGCATGTCTGAAATTAAACCTGTATGTGTGTGTGTGTGTGAGAGAGAGAGCGAGAGAGAGAGCAGAGTATTGGGTTAAAAGAGACGTGCTGCTGATCAGCAGCTTTAATTAGATGGGCTCTCTTCCTATCTGGATCACAGTTCGCCTTTTTCTCTGAGGATAAAATTGCAAATATGCTTGGTACAACCCCGTGAGACATATCAAGACCAAACATGATGATACAGTGTCTTGAGTATTATGAACTGGATTTCAAAGGGTTTTGAGAGACTGTAAGGTCACAAGATACAGAACTACACATGGGTGTGTTTATACAGCAGGCTGCTGACTGTTCCTGTGCTTTCTTTCATGTTAAGATGAAAGCTAATTCCCCTTCAGAGAGACAGTTTCACAGGTCTGATAGAGTTTTCAAACAGCGTCTTTGGTCACATTTATCTAAGGAGAAATTTCATTCATATAGAACTGTGGAAAGAGTTTTTTTTTCAGCAGGTTCAGTGCAGGCCACACCTGTCTTTAGCTTTGAGTGGCTCACTTTTAAACAAATAGTTTAGTAAATTCAAATATCAAAAGTCGAAGTTTGCACTTTTCTAGTGAGAGAAAAATTACCTTTTAAATCCATGTGTATAATTTAATCTGTTGATATAGGAGATGATCAAGAGCTGCGTCATCTTTTCTTTACTGCATTTCCTGTAATCCAGACAGAAACATGAAAAATGCTTCCCCCCCGACATTCGAACCCTGTGTTTATTTCCCATTTTTAAAAAGCTAAAACGATTGAATGCTGAAACTGATGAAAATTATAGATTTTTTAAAGAAAGTATTCTCTGACTTTTATCACGGTATCACGATTCATAAATACATCCAAACTCCAATATAAAAGAAAGGAGCGCACATCTGCTTTTTCTCCAACAAACTTATTTAACTGTTGTTCAGGTCTGTGGGACCCATTTTCAATAAAATTGTGTAATTAATTATTTTTATTGGCCTTGGCTAACTTTGCCTGTCTTTTCCCACACTCCCACATATTTCAGCTTCTGTCTCACAGAAACAATTCTATATTTTTTCACACTCTCAAATTGCAGAGAAATATGGCTCTCAAAAATGATCAGACTGAATTATCCTGTTGCCAAAGAATGATTGTTGTGTTGTAACCATGTCCAACACAAATGGTGGTTACTCCTGTGAAGAACTTCTTATCCCCATCCAGAAAATTATCCGGATCAGGAAATGTTCCTGGTGAACAGACTTCAGTTCAGTGGGGCGTGATGTGTCGTACAGGTTACTGTAGCTGTTAGGCTTTTGATGTTTAGGCAGTCGTTAATCTGCTCAATTTCCAATTAAGTAAAAGATAATAACAAAAAATAAGCATCAATAATGATGTTTTTAGCGCATAAACAAACAAAAACAAATTGTACAAGTTTATTCATAAATGTTCTGTAACAGACTCATATGTGGTTATATGTATTGGAACTGGGATAAATTAAACATCTGTTAAGTATGTGTATATATATAGTTATGGCTGTATTGACCCTTTTTGGATGTGGTGGATCCACAAACAAACTGGCCAAGCTTTAAAAACACAACAAAAAAAGAATGTGCTGAGTCAAAATAGAAAACTTTCCTGTGGTCTGACAATATAAACAGACCACCAAACAAATTTTAATATTAGTCAATGATTACCAAAATAAATACAAAATAATTATTTTATTTAATGAGGGGAAAAAGCTGTCCGAACCTGCCTAACCCTGTGTGAAAAAGTAATTGCCCCCAGCCAGACTTGATGAACCAAGAAATCACTTAAATAGTACCTGTCTGACAAACTGAAGCAGGCTAAAAGATTAAAAACAACAACAACACATCATCCCACAGTCTAAAGAAACTGTTGAGAAATAAAGTCATCAGTCTGGAAAGCGTTACAAAGCCATTTCTAAGTCATCGGGATTTCAGTGAACCACAGTCAGAGCTATCATCCACAAATGAAGAAAACTTGGAACAGTGATGAACCTCCCCAACAGCGTCCGGCCTACCAAAGTTACTCCAACAGCGCGTTGATGACACATACAGGAGGTCACAAAAGAACCCAGAGGAGAAAGCAAAGCATTCAGTTTGTGTTCCAAAGCTCAAGCACACTCAGGTTATACAGCAGAACAATGACCTGAAACACACAAACAAGTCTACCTCTGAATGCCTAAAACAACACACAAAAAAACAAGCAAAAAAACCCCAAATGAAGGGTTTGGAGTGGCCTAGTAAAAGTCTTGCCTGAAATCAGACTGAGATCCTTTGGCATGACGTCAAACAGGCTGTTCATGCTTGAAAACCCTCCAGTGTGGCTGAATCAAAACAATTCTGCAAAGAAGAGCGGGCCAAAATTCCTCCGCAGTGATGTGATGACAATTTCAGTTCTTGGTGCCAAAGGTGGCACAACAAGTTATTATTTTTAAGGGGCAATTACTTTTCCTCATAGACCGAGGAAGGTTTGGATAACTTTTGTCCATTAATAAATAAAATCATCATTTGAAAACTGCATTTCATTTCTTTCCATTTAGATTTGCTCAGGTTAGCTCTGTCTAATATTAAAATTTGATGATCTGAAACATTCAAGTTTGACAAATATGCAAAAAAACTAAGATTGGCGGCCCACTCCACCTTGTCTTTCTTTTTGGCTGTTTGTGTGTCAGGTCACTGGAAGGCTGGTGTGGTGCACGTTCAATCAGTGACACTGGCAACATCTGGCTAATTTCATTTAAAAAAAAACACTTATTTTTAATTGGCAGCCCAGTTTGTGATACTAAGCAAATGGGAAATACTTTTTCCCGGTACTATACAAAGCTTTGAGGCAACACATGATGCCTTCAAGAAGATGTCATTCTCAAGGAAGGACCAGCTCATTTTAAACATATTACATTATATTCTGTACACATAACAGCAGCTTCAAAAGAGGTGCTAAACTGGAGCTTGTGCAGTCCAGATTTGCTGCACTTCATTTTGTTTTCACTGAAAACTTACAGCGTCCAAACCTTACTGAGACCAGGGTCTTAAATATTTGTTGAGTATTTTGGAAGCTAACTAACTAACAAACAAACAAAAATATCTAAGCTACTTTAAGTAATATTTGATGTCATAAATAGTGAAAAAAGTTCCACAGAAATAATCACATAATTTACAGCGGTCACTACTACGAGGTAGTCATAGCATCTGCCAAACAAAACTCACCCATAACACTAAATGTTTCAGTGTAATTATATCCAGTCTGTGTGATAGAAAGTAAATCCTCTCATTAATTGGGTCTTAGGACTTTGCAGCCTTCTGCTGTCACAGCTAATTGACCCCAAGAATGAGGTGGAGCACATCTGCCTTATTTTATCCACAGCTCTAATTAACACGACCACCGGAACCAGAAAGGAATGCATGAGTGTGTGTATACTGTACATCTGCGTGTGTGAGCATGTGTGTGTGTGAGAGAGAGAGAGAGTGAGACATGAGATCTCATGACCCCAATCAAGCCAGCCAGATCATATTATGAAACAAAGCATTCATGTACAGTTTAAAAATACTGCATATGAAGACAGACTGTATCCCTGTACAAGTCACAGTGATTATTGATATTAGGTGCCTTTTGTCCTATTAATATCTGAGGAAACAGGATGTATGTATAAGCTTTTCTGCTCACTTGCTAATTATTTTTCAAGCACTCTCAGTTTCATCATCTGCTATGAAAGTGTCACAACTGATTCAGGTCAGGGGGGAAACTGAGGCCTGTCATGTGCAGCCATGTGGCCTGCCTAGACTGCTTCGACAAGCATTTGTAAAAGAACAGGTCAGTCTCAGGAGCTCAGTAAATTCCACAGTGGTACCATGATAGGATGCAACCTGTGCAACTGCAAGTCCAGTCATGATATTTCCTCATTACTAAATATTCCACAGTCAACTGTTAGCGGTATTATAACAAAATGGAAGCGATTGGGAACAACAGGAACTCAGCCACGAAGTGGTAGGCAACTTGAAATCTGAGGCGCATAGTGCACAAAGGTTGCCAACTTTCTGCAGTTAATCGTGTCAGACCTCCAAACGTAATGTGGCCTTCAGATTAGCTGAAGAACAGTGCGTAGAGAGCTTGAGTGAATGGGTTTCTATGGTCAAGTAGCTGCATCCAAGCCCTACATCACCAAGTGCAATGCAAAGCGTTTGGCACAGTGGTGTAAAGCACAACGCAAATGGACTGCAGAGCAGTGAGGACTTGCTCTCTTGAGTGACAAATCATGCTTCTCATCAGACAATCTGATGGTCAGGTCTGGGTTTGGCAGTTGCCAGGACAACAGTGCTTGTGTGACTGCATTGTGACAAGTGTAAAGATTGGTGGAGAGGTGATTACGGTGTGGGATTGTTTTTCAAAAGTTAAGCTCGGCCCCTTCGTCCCAGTGAAAGAAACTCTTATCACTTTAGCATATCAAGACATTTTGGACAATTTCATGCTCCCAACTTTGTGCAAACTGTTCGGGATGGCCTTTTCCTGTTCCAACATGACAGTGCACCAGTGCACAAAGCACGGTTCATTAAGACATGGATTAGTTTGGTGTGGAAAAACTTGAGTGTGCTGACCTCAACCAGACAGAATAATTTGGGATGAATTGGAGCAGAGATTGCAAGCCAGGCTTTCTGAGCCAACATCACTGTCTGACATCACAAATGCACTTCAGGAAGAATGATCAGAAATTCCCATAAACACTCCTAAACCTTGTGGAAAGCCTTCTCAGAACAGTTAAAGTTGTTATAGCTGCGATGGGTGGCCTGACATCATACAGTATTAAACCCAGTGGATTAAGAGTAGGATGTCACTCAAGTTCATATGTGAAGGCAGACAAGCGAATACTTTTATCAAAGTAGCGTACCTCTCGACACACCAGAAACCTGCTTATTTGTCTGTTTGTTGTGAGCCAGGTAGTCAGGTGTGGGGCTTATTTGTTTTTACTGAAAACAACTTCCTGTCACACAAAAAACAACAACAACAACAAAACAACAAGATCAGTGTGAGAGAACCAAAATGTATAATATATGTTTAAAGTCATTAAAGCAAAGTAATGACATAAAAGGACTTTTGACAGAGTGCAAATTTTCAGTGCATTCAACACTATGAGTAACATCTTCATTTACATGTATTTATGCAATCTGTTTAAAATATCAATTAAAAAGAATGCAACAATTTGCAAATCTAATAAATCCGTATTTTAATCACAACAGAACACAGTGAACATATCAAATGTTAAAAGTGACAAAATGTACAATTTTAAGACAAAACAAGGTCATTTTGAATTTGATGGCAACAATATTTCTCAAGAAAGTTGGGCCAGAGCAATGTTTACCACTGTTTCCATAAACATCTGGCAGCTGAGCAGACCAGCTGCTGGACTTTTGTCCTATTATTGTCTAATATAGGACTCAAGCTGCTTAACAGTCCTGGGTCTTCTTTGTTGTTTCTTTAGTGTTTTTGCTCTATCGTGCTGGGTGGTCCATCTACTCTTTTGTTCAGATGACACAGCATTTGTGTTTTTCTAAAAATACATAGTTGTGGGTTTTTTTAGGAACAAATTTAGCTATTTTATATCATTTCAATAGCTGTCCACTTCCTATGAATGGGAAGGTTCCAGTGTCTTGCTCAAGGACGCATTGACAAAAACTCTGTGTTAGTGGTGGTCAGTAGCTTTGGTGGAGATGCCACCTGACACTGTCTGCTTACTGGGCAGTTTGACATGTGGCAACCACCTCACACGAATGATCTGATCTGCGCTTTATATCCCCTCACAGAGAAAATAAACAGCGCTGAATGTATTGATCAGACCACTTCACAGAGGTACTATTGAGTCTGCAGTTTATTTTGATGAGTAACTGTTCTGCGTTACTCTCTGCAGTCTCTCCAGGAGGCTTTTGGACTCTTATGGACTCTCTGTCTGCCTGCCTACACTTTCTCTCACTTGTTCTTCAATCCTTTAATCTCTGCATAAACCCACTTTGACTTCATAGCCCTGAGTCATACTGTATCACATCTGTCTCCTCTCCTCTCCTCTCTTCCGCTCTCCTCTCCTCCTATCACTGTGACACAAACAACAGGGGGTGCTGGTCTGTCGATCGATTCCTGATGTTGCTTACCGATGCCATATAAGCTTAAATGATAGCCTATCTCTTGTCTGTGTACTTAGAGTTGTGTGTGTGTGTACAAATGTATTTTTTTTCCCATTGATGAGGTAATGCATAGACAATAATGACACCAGAAAACACAGAAAACAACAAAGGAAAAAATGTTTTTCCAAGATTTCAATTAGCTGGAGCATTTATTTCAATAAGAAGAGATCATTTGGAAGAATTGAACATGATTAATTGCTACAGAATTCGATTAATAAGCTATTTGGTGATTAGACTGCTATGATGAACCATTACAGCAGAAAAGAGTCCCAGCAATGGTAGGAATTAGGACAGGGCCCCCTACCCCCTCCCACCAATCCTGGAGTCTAAGCGCTGGTGAAGATGAAGATGGAGACTCGCATGGGGCTCTGAGAGATCAAGGTGAGGCGGAGATAGGGAGGTTGCACGAATGTCTGACTCTGAAAAGCAGAACAAAAGAGGAGCAGAGTGGGGGCTGATTGGCTCGAAGAAGGTATGCAAGAAAATGATTGGGTCGGAGTAATGATGTCGGCACTGAGTGTGACAGCGTGGGAAACAGGAAGTGATGTAAAGAAGGATGAGTCATTACAGATCTTCCTCGTTGCACTTTTACACATGATCTGCATTCATATAATCAGCTGATCTCTTCTTAAGTAATTCAAAGTAGATTGTTTTTCTAAAGTATTAATTAATTAAAACACCATTTTTATTTAATTTTATTTTTTACTATGAGCCTCATTCATCCAGTCACACGGCTACACCTACATCTACTCCTTTAAGCCCTTTCTAGCCATCATGTACACCGGATGCACTGGGAGCAATTTGGAGTTCAGCATCTTGCCTCAGGACACTATGGCCAGAGAAGCTGGTGATTGAACCACCAACCTTCCAATTAGAAGATGACGCTTTCCTTCCTAAGCTATAGTCACTTTAACAGGTGGTTTGTACGAGGAGTGTTGCTGTACCCCAGCAGAAGCTGTTGCTCTGCAGCCATGGGTGGGCATATTTGCTGTAAAAATCTGTACTGTCTAAGGAGTGGAAAACTAGAAGCATATTTCACTCATTAACTATGCCTATAATGTGGAACCATGAATGTTTTCACCAGCTGCTGATACTGACTCTATGCCAAATGTACTACTTCTCTTCTGCCACAACATGAAAAGACAATGGGTATGTTATTTGTCAGTATGTTATTTTGCACTAGAACCGATATTGTAGAGATGATATTGAAATGTGTTGCAGCTTCCCAAATAACTTAGGGTTATTTGGGAAGCTGCAACACATTTCCCTAGAAAAACACATCGACATGGACATAATATACAGGAAAATCAAAAGAATTGAGATTTATAGTAACATTTTTCAAAAACATAAACCTTGCTAATAGCTGTATATTTAATCACTTTATGTCACACATGCTGTGATTAGTAGCCTTTATGTTTTTGAAACATTTTATCATAAATCCCAGTTCTTTTAATGTTTGTACAAAGTTTTGTTCCAATTGGTCACCCAAGGAGGAGAGTACTATAATGATTATACACTATGTTCTTCATAGTAAGACTGGTATCTTTCCAGTCTCAAACGGTATTTCTGTCTTGGACATTTTCTATCCTTGTCTCATACATCTTGTTCAGACTTAGTAATCACGTCTCACAGGATTATTTCCTGTTTTATTTTCAAGGTTAATTTCCTTTTGTGTCTTGTTTCAGTTCTGCTGTCTTGCTTTCACTTGTACCTTGTTACCTTCGTTACCTTAGTTATTTAGCAATCAGCCTAGTGTGGATAAAATGTCCAGTCCCCCGCTTTGTCCTTGTAACATCATTTGTTAATACTTTATGTTCTATTGCTGAATTTTAGACCCATAGTTTCGAGGTTTTATTTTTTCTTTCCTTTTATATTCTGATTTTTATTGAATATTTGATTTTTATTTATTCATTTTGTTATATTTTGTAATCTTTTTTACTGGTTGTTTCCTTTGTCTGGTATTTAGCTTAATTTCCTGTGTGGATTCTGTTTACCTGTGCCTCATTTCCACCCAGCTGTTTTTACTTTCTCTCTTTCCTTTTTATGGACTTTGTTTATTATTGAATTTTCATCAGCTAATAAATGGCTCATTTAGCTTTATGTGTTCTGCATTTCTCACTGATTACCATAAAGAAAAAAAGAGTCACAGCAGCAGTCCTCCGCTACACACTCCACCTCTTAATGTCATCTTTTATTTTGCACTGCACAGAGTTTGGTTATTTTTATAATTTGCTGTATAAATGTATGTTTAGAATGTGATATGTATGTGATAGAATGACAATGGGATATGGCAGACACCTGACAGACAACTGGTCCTAGCTTTATTCCCCAAACAGGATGCCAGGTATAATGGCAGGAAATAAGCAGGATGAAGTTAAGACAACATTGTATAGATAACATAAAGAATTACCCAAAAATATAACACAAAAAATACACAAAAAAATGAAAAAAGGGGAGGGGGGTGTTCTTGTTTTCAGATGATGTGTGTTAGAGTGAATTGTTAGATGTTGTCATTTTTGTGCTTACCATCTCTACATTGTTTCAAACTGTGTGACCCCCTCCCCAGCCTGTCAAATGGTGGGGGAGGCTGTAGTGTTTTATTATAGGCACATCCTATGTGAGAGTTCTGTTTTCTTGTTTAGTGAGGATGTTTTACTTCCTGCCATTTATGACCTCACCTGTGCTTGTGTATGGTGAGACCGTTAGAGGGGTTAAGCCATATACAGGGTGGGGGAGATGATCCTTTTGTGAGCAGGAGGTCACACAAACGCACCCCCAAACACAAACACACATACTCACGTGCACCTACACACACACACACACACACACACACACACAGTGAGTGACACCATAGGGGGTTTACAATGGGTGTTTGTGTAAACTGTGTCACAGGATAAAAGGCTGCAGGGGAAGCTCTTTCTTCGAAGTGGTCTGAGACCGAGGGCAGAAGGGCTGCTCTGAGATCCTTCCCGTGCTAGCGTGTGAAAAACCGGTTAAAGCTGTTTATCTTTCTTCATTAACGGGAATAAGTCTCTAAACCAGCGGGGCCTGTGGAAGCACAGACCCAACAATGTGGTTGTGTTGCCTTCATCAGGTGGTGACCTCCACCTCGCACTGGAGTGGTTTCCAGCCCAGTGTGAAGCAGCGGGAATGAAAATCAGCACCTCCAAGTCAGCAGGAAAAGGGTGGAGTGACAATTCGAGTCAGAGACGAGTTACTGCCCCAAGTGGAGAAGTTCAAGTTCGGGGTCTTGTTCATGAGTGAGGGTAGAGTTGAACATGAGATTGACAGATGGATTGGGGCGGTGTTTGCAGTGATATGGATGCTATACTAATTTGTTGTGGTGAAGAGAGAGTTGAGCATAAATGTGAAGCCATCTGACAGGGATTCTTCCTCAGTGCCTCCTAGGTGAAGTATTCTAGCCATGTCCTACCTGGAGGAGGCCCTGGGGCAGACCTAAGAATCACTAAGGATTTATATTTCTTGGCTTTTGGCGAACGTCTAGGTGTCCCCCCAGATGAGCTTGAGGCTGGGGTGAGAGAAGTCAGGGACTCTCTGGACAGACTGCTGCCCGTGACCCGACACCGGATAAGTGTCAGAAAATGGATGGATGGATGGGTGGTGATTATAAAACAATGAGATAACAAAAGAACAAAAGACTGAGAAAAAAATAGTTTTTAAGTTTTTAAAAAATGTGTTTTTAGATTTTGCCTGGCATCTCCTCAGGCAGGTCATTCAAGAGCTGAAGGGCCCTGATGGCAAAAATTGTGGGATTTAAGCATTGGCTTTAGAGCAGACAGGAGGGCCCCAGCTGAGGATCTGAGCTGACAAACTGGCTCATCTGGGGTCAACAGTTCTGCCATGTAGCTTGAAGCTAGTCTGCAGCATGTTTTAAAAGTCCCTATTCTTAAAAGTGCGGGGAGCCTATGCAGAGAAGCCAGGATGTGGCTGATGTGATGAAGTCTGCTAATATAAGTAAGAAGCTGCTTTCAGGGGCATTTTGAACAAGCAGAAAACAAGACAGTAATTTTTCATTTATACCAGAAAGAAGAAATTTGTTGCAATCAAAGCTTCTTTTTTTTTTCTTTTTTTTTTATAAAGACTTCCAGATCAGATTTTGAGAGCATTGGTTTAATGCAGCATCTTATTTGGAGGAAGAATGACTGATATGTGACTCAATGGCTATGGCCCTAGATTAAAAAGATCATGATCATACACAAACACCAAGCAGGGACACACACACACACACACACACACATATATATATTCCTCCTTGTATCTTTTCCAAGAATTAAATTTACTGCAGTCGTTATATTGTCACTTGGTAAGAAGTACTACTATAAATATAATCCATCCTGACCAATCAAATAAATGCACTCTGCCCACTGAACAGTGTAATAGATAGGATTATCAAGCTTTGCCAATCACAGATTTTCACACGCTCACTTCTGCTCCGGAGCTCTGAGCCTTTCCAGTAAGTGGAGCATATGACTGAATTTATGCAAAGTCAGAGATTTTATGCCTCTCAGCACAACATATGGCAAGACATGTCAGTCAGGGCAAATGTCATAGCATCCTGCTCACAATGCAGAAACAAAATGAAAATGCATGCAATGGAAATGTGGTAAACTCAACAAAATGCCATCTATGACCAGAGGCTGTGGCTGTTTAAAATGGCATTTAATCTTCAGCATGCATTTTTATGAGTGAATACTGGAACTTGCAACAATGCAGAGCCCGTTTTCGACGTCACATCAAACACACGTCATCTAGCCACCAGGCCCCCAATCTGTTGCTATAGTTTTTAATCAATGGATGGTTTTTTTTTTGTTCTTTTTTCCACATGTACTGTGATCTGGTTTGTTGTAACAAATCTGGATGACGACAGCACCGTTGATACCGGGGGACTAGCTCTGCAGTAACAATATGCCTCATCCTTCTTCCTCTTGGGTTTTGTGCGTGTGTGTGTGACTGTTTTGCAGTGGGGTGGGGACATGCTGTGTGTCTTGATGTGGAGCTTGTGGGTGAGGAAGAGACAGAAGGAGAAAGAGAGCTGGTCTGCAGCTTTACCCTTCCAGTGACTCAGCACTTTCAGAGACAATTTTTTTTCTTTTTTTTTGTAAATAATCCCCTCATCCCATTTATGATTCTTCACCCCTTATCCCCTCTGCCCTTTTCACACTCCATCACCTCCCCTTGCCTCCTCGCTTCCAATAATCATTTATGTCTCATTACTTAATTGCTTTTGTACATAAAAATAACATCTCATTGTTATAATGACTCTCAATTAGGGAAAAAAGGGAGAGGAGATTTGAAAAGTCATCATCACCACACATCCGTTGCTCTATTATTGCTCCTCTACTAGAAAAGTGAGGCTCTTGTTCTACATGATTCAGTAAAATATTTTTTAAGTTGTGGCGGGGGTGGGAGGCATTACTTAAATTGTTTTGGTTTGCAGTGCGATCTTCAGCTACCCATCACTGACAGCCCTCATCTGTTTGTTGCAGAGGGAGACGTCAGAGGCACTTTGCTGAAAGCAGAGAGATGCAGGGACAGAAATAGACCATACTGGGATATCTGAGGAGTGGAGGAGAAGGGAGAGGCCCTGGGTATTCTGCCATCCTAGATAACACCGACTCTTGAGCTTGATGGGGTGGAGAATTAACGCCAGCAGAGACAATGGAGAGCATGAGCGTGTAGCGGGTCATGCTTTGAACTTGTGTGTGTGTGTGTTTCTAAGCCATGGGGTGGTCACAACACCAGCAGCAGCATCAGTGGTCTGATAGACAACAGAGGCAGGAGAAAGGAAATGAGCTTTCATGTTAACCTTATTAGTTTAGGAAGATAGTCTACAAGGACCATGGGGATGCAGGAGGACATTTGTAATGCGAGAGCACGTGTCAGGGGGTGTAAAATGTGAAGCCAGCAGTGTTCATTTTCCTAAGATGTATCAATTACAAACACATACTGTTTTTAACGATTGACCTCAGCTTATACTGCGATTTTACTTTACTTCATTATTTGGCCCGATATCATGTTCAGGCTGATTTCTGCTTGTGAATACTGTGACTGAAGTATTTGCACACTTGACCTTCAATGAATGACCAACACATATGTTGGTCATAAATTGAAGATGGATCAGATGTTAATGGAGAAATTAAAATATAATTTTTTTATGTTAATCAAGTAAAATGTAAAATCTAGCAGGAATCACAAATTTGGGTTTGGTGGTTGTCAGGTTGTCTGACTACACTGTACCAAGTGTAAAGTTTGGAGGAGAGGGGATTATGGTGTTGTTTTTCAGAAGTTGTGCTTGGCCCCTTAGTCCTAGTGAAAGGAACTCTAAATGTTCAGCATACCAAAACATTTTGGACAATTTCACGCTCCCAACTTTGTGGGAAAAGTTTGGAGATGGTTCCTTCCTGTTCCAACATGGCTGCGCAAGAGTGCACAAAGCAAGGTCCTTAAAGACGTGGATGAGCAAGTTTGGTGTGGAAAAACTTGAGTGGCCTGCAAACTCAACCAGACAAAATCTTTGGGATGAATTAAAGTTGGGACTGCAAGCCAGGCCTCCTCACCCAAGATCATCAAAAATTCTTAACCTTCTTAACCTTATGGAAAGCCTTCACAGAAGAGTTGAAGCTGTTATAGCTGCAAAGGTTGGGCTGGCATCATATTAAACCCATAACCCTAACCCTTTTTCCTCTCTTTAAGGAGCCTTAACTCTGCAGACATAACATCAATTCCAAGATTATGTTTTAGTTTGGTGTTGTGGAATCTGAGACTTTTGAATACAATCATGCAAAAACCCCTGTTTGCTGCCTCTTTAGGCTGTATCGGTCCCTACAGGAGTTTTTTCCTGAAGAAAACACAAACATAATTCTTAACTACCAGTGATTAATCCAACATGGAAATTACAGACATTGATGACATTGTTGTCTTTGCTAGCAGCTGAAGTGAGCTGTTCAGGACTGGTTGATGCAACACGATGTTGGTGTCTTCCAACATAGGGTTGGATAACAGCAATGATCCAGGTTTTAAACAAATTTTCTGACCCATTAGGAGTCTATCCAGAAAGCAAACATGTTTCCAAGCACCGATCAGTAAAAGACAGTATTAGGCATATTTAATATAAGTTTGCTTGAGAGTTGCCTAACAAGTTGGACGTGACACAACCACCTGCTTCTAGGGAAACATGGAATCACTAACTGGTTGGCAGTGGTTCGTGGAGGTTGCTGACTCTCTCTGAGTTAAATAGTTTGCAAAGAATGTCTGCACCAATAAACTATTGGTTGCTAGCAGACTGCCTCATTTGCGTGTAGTTTTTCATGTTTGTCTGCAAATACTTGCTAACTACTAGCCAAGCGGTAGTACAAATTCTCCAGAAATGGAAAATGTTCACCTTCAAAACTTAAGTTGTGCTTCAGCACTGCAACCAACATCTTTCAAAGGGCCAAACGATCTGCGTTTCCAGGTGGTGTTGCACATTTCAGAGTTTCACAGCTCGGAAAGTAGCGGGACAGTGTTTGCAGACAAGTTCATTACTTCCATTCAAACTGAGACAGCAATATGTAGCTTTGAATTGGAAACCTCACTTGTATGGAGCAAGATCCACCTTTAAGGAAAAATAGTTTTAACAATTTAACTGGCTTGTTCTGTTTTTCTAAAATAATATAGTTTTCCTTATCGGACAGAGGATCTGTTTTCACCTAGAGTTCATGTGTTGTTTTTACCGCCTTTTAGGAACCTGTGTGTTCAAGTAGTCTAAAGAAAGAAAAGTTCTATCTTTAATTAAGAGGTGGCCACCCTGATGTTAGCAATATTTTCTCATAGTGCAAAGAATTGCACTATGAGAAAATTCACGCCCCACTAGTGGAAATTCACTGCCTCATGCAAGACCTATCCAGGACTTGGGCAGAAATATTGTTGCCTATTCCTTTAAGTAAACCACTTTTTCCTGTCTATAACCAGAACAATAACCTGACTGTAACCTGTCGGCACTGGGCTGTAAGCCAGAATCATATTTCCAGCCCACAACTTTGCTTTGAACAAAATTAATTGTTGTGTACTCAGTATACGCATGACGGTTTTCTCCTGGTCACTGCTAGAAGAAATATTCTTTTTGTATCTTAGGCAGTGTTTCTTTTTAACAAATGGACCAACGGAGTCCAGAATCACCCAGAATCAGACGCCTTTAAATAGCAGGAGGAAAAAAAGGCTAACCTTCGTAACTCTGTGGGAATTAGGTTAAGGGGGTGCAGGAACTATTTTTTTACCTCAGCTGTGACCTGTGATGACAACACCAGTAAGCTGATCACACCCACTCAGCATCCTCAGTTTTAAAAATTACATCTCTAAACATTGCAGTTCAAAGTCAGTGGGAGCCCTGCACCAGACACATTACACTGAACAAAGGTTTGTCATTGCTACTTTGACTTTTCCTCTCTAAGCTGACTGTGCCCAGAGCTCACTCCCACTCATTCCCATTACTCACATCTTATTTTTACTGGTTTATCTTGCAATGAAGGTCAGATATGATGCAGATACAATGCAAAAAACAACAACACTGAGCGTGCGTACATGATATGAGATCCCGAAAGAGTATTAACAGTAATTTAAGCAAAGTCATTTATGGTTTTCACAGCTCTATCTCCCGTTCATAATGCTTGCCGATATGGAAAAAACAATCTAAACTGTGATTCCTCCTGAGCACAGTAATGTTTTGTTTCTTTCTACCTAGCTATTGCACCATCTTTTGTGTTTGCAAGTCCTGGTATAGCTGCCTGGGTTGAACAGGTAACTCTTGTGCCAGAAGGCTACTGTAAAAGCCTGGGTCATTTGTTGTGTGTTTCCCTCTGCTCTCTTTCTCCCACCTTTTCTGTCCACTCTCAAACTGTCCTCTCATAACAAAGACTAAAAAGCCCCCCAAATATCCTCAAATGTTTCACAGCCCCTGTAATCTGTTTCATAATGCGCATTTTCATATTTTCTCTAGTCAAACTCATTTTTTGTGATCACTGGGGTGAAACAGATGACCACAGTTTTGTCTTTTTGACCTCTCTCTGTTCCCACTTTCATATGCTTCCAGATTTGCTGGAAGCTGTAGATCCAGAGCTCTCAAAGTGTGAGCGACCAGTCAACTAAACATTTAAACACAGCTGCCCTTGCTTGTCTGCTCCAGAAATACTGGTCAGATCAACATATTATTCCGGTGCTGCCAGTCACTCACACTGGCTGCAGTCCTGTCAGATGGCTGCACCCACTCCCACGTGCCCTCCCCTGTCTGAAGGGAACATGTTAATACATGCAGGGGAAAGTAAACAGATGACAGCCATGGTGCTGACGTTAAAAAAACAAAAACAAGAAAAAATAGTTGCGTGTCAGCTTTGTCAGAATAAAGATGTAGCCACTGCACAGGGATGCAGATGGTGCATTGAAGAAATGGCTACTGCTGTTAGCACTGCTAAGACTAGCCAAACTCTGAAAACTAACATGTGCAAACTAATACAAACTAATGTGTATTTGCAAAATTATACACAATTATACAGTTATACACAAACTGGTGATAAGAAAATCCACCTCAGCAATAAAGATTAAAGGGTGCCAGGTTGTCTCTTTGGAGTGCTCATTTCTGTTCATTGTAGAAACTAACAGTAGATTTAGTCTTTCAGTATGTAGCTGTATGAAACAGTGTCTATATATGTTCCAGTTAAATGACGTAGCCTAAATGAGGGAAATGCTATAAAATACCAAATGAAGTGGAAAGCTATCAAGAATTACTGAAGCTAATGTAGCGAGTAAAATGTTATACTGCGGTGAAAAGTGACTGCCTAACATCACTTTGTACACACTAAGAACAGATCACCAGACTTGTAAAGTCTCACAAGAATAATATAGAGTAGCTTAAAGTGTAGCTTAGCTACACTTTGAACACCCCCATCGTCTTCACTAAGGCTGTAGTCACAAGCCATTCAGCTCAGTTGTCAGTACAACAAAAAGCATTTCAGTTATATCATGTTACTTACAGCCTGCAGCTTTGATTTCTCAACAATGGCCTTTATAGATGGAACAGCATCGTCTGTTGGCATTAGCATTGCCAACTTCATCCTGGGCTCTGTTGATGAAAGAAACGCTCACAAAACACTGAGGTTTGCCTCTTTATGGGAAACATTTTAAAAATGCTTATCAGTAACTAATAGTATACTAAAGTGTATTATATACTTCAGAAAAACGGGGGGTAGGATGAAAAATAGGATGTAGAAAAAGATCAATAGTTGCACTTGCATGACTGCAGCCTACATTCCTGCTGTTGGATGCCCTGCATTTATGCTTAAATTTTAGTTTTGTCACTTTGCTGAGTAATTCTGTAATTCTGCTTGGGCAATCAAACCGCTACCCTTTGCATGCTGATTGTCCCAGAAGAGCCTTTGAGATGGGGAACAAACCGAACTCTGCAGCTGCAGCTACCTCAAAGAACAGAGAGGACAGTGATCCATACACTCACTCACTACTGGCCAACTACTCTCAGTGAATCAGAATATAATGTGAACAGAAAGGGTTAAATGACATAAAAAGCATTGTTTCCTTCACTCGTTGTGTAAATCTTTACACATCAACAACAAAACAGAATATCTGAATTCCCAGAAACTGGTAGCTTGAACAAAACCAAATAGCAACGCTTCTTGAAATCTTAAGAAAACCAAACAACCTTTGGCTCATGAGATACTATCCTGAACACAGACCCCTGAATACATTTATATTGCATTAGTTTGAATCACTGAAGGTCTGTTTGTTCCCAGGTGAGAGGGAGAAACGAGGGACCCAGGGGTGTTCTGTGTGAAGGTGATGGATGCTTTAGAGTTTCTATATCCTCATGACAATTAGAGCATCGTTGTTGTTCTCCCTTTCACCCAGAAACATATGCCTGCTTGAGATGCTGCGGCACACCGTCATCATTCTTTGCTAAGGCCACTTAAAAATCACTACTAGAGATTATGTTACTGAATGCTGGATTCCACTAGAGAGTGCAAGACCCCACAACAGTTCATTAGTGATTATGGTCACATAGCCAAACGCAGTGACAGAGCAGAACAGACTGGCCCCTGAGCTAATGCTCAACAACAACAGAAAGGCCTACACAGACAGAATTAAATAGCTCTGTTAAAGGGTCACAGTGACAAATAGTTTATTGTGTTCATAGTTTTCTCAGTTTTTCTGTCACTGTCTCTCGGCCTCCAGTCTCCCACAGCATCTGAATTGGCTGCTTTTAACACACACTGTTTCAGAGCTGTATTTCGCTCAGTAAAGTAATTTTTTGCATCGTATTTCCTAAAAAAAGCTGCATCAAGATCTGAGAACTGTTTACTATAGTTGAGGGGCACATATTATTTATATTCATAAGATGTTTTATTTCTAAGGGAACACATATAGTATAGTATTAAAAATAATCATTTGACTCTGTCTCTTGTTTCTGTCTCTTTTTTATAACTAAAGCATACAAAACATGAAATCTATAAACAGCAAAAAAGCCACGTAATTCAAAATTACACACAGCAGTACAACACATACAACATCAGCAGCAAAATGTGAACTCTGACCCCTACAATGAGTGTGATCTGTTGTGCTGTGGGGGTCACGTTGCTGGTGTGTTCCGACCTAGAGGGAAAGGTCACTGCGAGTCAATACAGAGCAATTCTGAGTGATCACCTTTGTCTTATGACAAAACATTTCTGTCCCAAAGGGAGTGCTCTCTTCCAACACAGCAATGCTTCCATTTAAAGGGCCTGAGGGGGGTGGGGGTCACAGAATGAGTATGAAGATGTGTGAATCATGTGCTATGGACTTCGCAGTCACCAGTTCAACAGTGGAACGCCTATGTAAAAATTTGTCACTGATATTTGGATGCATTTTCAGAAAAAAAGAAGCTTATGCGCAAGTTATAAGGAAGCTCTGTAGTCACACATCTGTCTGCTTCCCAGGTATTAGCAGCTAATCTAAGTTTTATATCACTTCCACTTTCCCATGCTGTCAAGCTGCTTGTGACATCACTGGTCTAGTCCAATCATATTTCCGCCAGCCTTCTTCAGGCCAACCAGCTTCCACTCCATGCACTTTAAATCTCACTGCGCAGCTATCATTTTTTCTTGCAGACACCTTTGTCCAACCCACCTCTTCCTCACCACTGACTCTGGGGGTCCTGCCCTAATCCCTATCACTGCTGCTTTCTGCTGTGCTGGGCCATCGGAGTCTAACCGCCAAATACCTCAAATTGAATTCTGTACATCAATAAATCGCACTCAGTTCCTTCTAAGGATCTCTCTTTATTGAAATACATGTACAAAAATGATGCTTGGAGTAGATGGATTGCTTCTTTTAGGATCAGAAAGCACTCTTTTGGCTGGAAACAGGCCTGTTGGCAAGTGTGACAATAAATCCCAGAAAAAACAGCTCTTTGTGATTACTGTATTGTAGAACATTTTCACAACATCAGACAGCGCTTTTTACCACTGTCATCAAAACAATTCTGTTTTGATGACAGTCCTTTCATTAGAGATCCAGGCTTGCAGAATCAATGGTAAGGCGTTTTGAAGTGAAGAGGCCCAAAACCTTACTAAGTCTCTTCATGTTGGTTTCTCCTTTGATTTTTGACACTTTGCTGCATACATTACTAACGACAAATGCCTATTAACACAAAGAGAATTGTTAGAATCTTAATGTGCATAATCTGATCAGTCAATAGAAGCGCTGCAATCATACGGTGGATATTTTTGTCTTTCGCTCTGTGTGTGACAATGTGTGAAAGTGTGAGTGTGTCTGCTCTGATGAATAGCCCACAGTGTCACTGAGTACAGACCTTGACAGAGCAGAACAGATGAGATGATTCAGAAGCAAAGCATTGTTCTGGCTCTCATCACTTCAGTTGGCGGCCCAGAGCTAATATTATTGGTGGAAGTGGATGATGGAGTAAAATTACTGAGCGGGGGCCTCCTTTTCCTTTTGCAAAACAATCACAGCTGAAAGAGAGTAAAGACCTGGAGGCTTTTTCACAAAACACAGATAGTAGATTAAAGTGGGATTTTCCAGGTATCCTGGCTGAATTTAGTCGTGACTCGGTTTCATGAGAGCAGTGGCACATAAATTACCATGGAGACATATTCTGTGCACCTAGCCTGCTTTAGACCACGCAAACAGCCAGACTTGATTTATCCTGGAGTATTACCTATACATCAGCAGCAGCAACATAGAATCGACAGCTACTACCTGAACAAAAGCATGCATACGCAGAAATAAATTACATTTTCCAGAAGAAGCAAATCTCTAATGTAAAAGTCCAGAACACTCTGCAGCCTGCCAGAAATGGATTTACTAATTTGACTTAAGATTTGCTGTGAGCAGGGGTGCCTCCAGAATTTTTTCACAGTGGTGGCCATATGGCACCCACTAAAAATATTGCAGTGGCACAACAACAACAGAACTTCCAGTTTTATTGTGCTGTTGTCACACACACAGGTTACAAAAAAGAGTGAAAGAAAACAATTATATGCTTAGTTATTTCCCTGGTATTAAAATTGATATCACTGAAAACAGGTAGATATGAAAACTAAATAAGATTTTAAAACTCATAATAATCTGTTTGGATTGATTGATTGATTGATTGATTGATTGATTGATTGATTGATTGATTGATTGATTGATTGATTGATTGATTGATTGATTGATTGATTGATTGATTGATTGATTGATTGTCCCAACCATCACTTTGTAAGAGTGAGAACGGATGCCTGTGTCTATGTTGGTCCTGAGATGCACCAGAGATCTGTCCAGGGATTGGCACCAGGTTTTCTGCAAGCTTATTACATTATTACCAACATAGGGCAGTCCTGCCAGGGGTGGCAGCAAATGTTCCCATTGTGAAATTACCTCAAATCTGCATTATTTTTAACAGCAACAAATTGAAGGTACCTTCTTCTTCTTCTTCCTTTGGTTTCTGCTTTTAAGAGTCTCAGCAGAAGATCCTCTGCCGCTAGCTCACCTAAGCTCTACCATCCTCCTCTGTCACACCAACCCTCTGCCTGTCCTCCTTCACTACGATTAATCTTCTCTGCGGTCTTCCTCTTGTCTTCCTCTTTAACCTCTGCCTGGCAGCTCCATCTCTCTTCTGCACATGTCCAAATAATTTCAGCCTTGCTTTGCTAACTTTGTCTCCATAAGGGAGGATATACCCATGGCTCCAGAAAGACCCATAGATCTAAGAACAGCCTTCTGGTCTGACCTGGTCTTAAGCATTAGTTTTAGGTCATATTTAAGTGAATTGTTGCCACTGTAGGTGTTTAAAAGGAGTATCTCAAGGCTTCAAAACCATTTTTATACTGTCTGTGAGTGACACACAACATTCACCTGGAAGATAATGTGGTCTGGTTGCATTTATAACTACTTACTGGAGGTGAGCCACCACTGACACACTTTTGGAGATTACTGTACTGTACTGTACAGACACTCATATTAATGTGTGTGGGAATTAGTAGGAGAGGGTGAAAGAGGGTGGAGCTGACTTCTATACCACACATGCATATCACCGGGAGGGCCTGTCCGTTCCTTAAACACACCGGCTTTGCAGTCATGACAAATATATTCCTCATTTTGCATATTTATATTGTTAAATATATGACATCTAATAGGAAATAATAAACTAAGTAAATTTATCAATATACAGAGCATGACCTAACACCAAAGCAGAAAGTGCGGGGGTTTGCTATTCTTATACTAACAAAAGGAAAAAGTGCTTATCAAAACTGATAGTTATTACATCTACCTAGAGAAAAATTTTTTCATTTTCATTTCATTTCCAGTTCTAAAATGTCAGCAACAAGCTCTCCACATCTCCCCCATTTGTAACCCCATCTGTATTTTTCTTCTGTTCTTTTAGCCAGGGGCTTCGTGGATGTTCCTGTAACAGGAAGAGTTTAGCAGAGCAGATGATACAGAGTGCTGCTGAGGTCAACTGCTCACAGCACATACTCTTTCTGCTCTGCTTTATCTCTCTATCTATCTCTTTTTTGTTTGTTTGTTTTTATACAAAACCAGTCTGACTTTAAATACTTTTGTGTCTATGTGGGGTACTATGACCACATAATTAATAAAGTATTCTGAGTCTTGAAATGTAAAATGATTATAACTACTATGGAAGCGGTTTTCAGGGACTTTAGTCTGAAAACTACAATAATAAAACCAGTACTTAATTTACATGAATGATTATATAAAATGTTACATAAAACCTTGTATATATGTGTAGACTGTGCCCTTATGACTGCTGTTGTCCTCCTCCTCATCCTCCTTCTCTTCCCCAACAGGCACATTGCTCATTATATAATTTGCTGTTTAAAGCAAATATACACTACTTGATGGGAAACACTGTTGAATACTCAAGTGCAAAGGGCAACTTATCCAGTTGAGCTTTTTTCCTTTGTGAGCTTTTTCAATTCTGATCTCGCTATTCAAATAATGCATTGTATATGTATCACATTTTAAACGTTTGTTTTCTTCACAGTTTATGCATTTATTACTTCTAGGCTGGACTGTTATAATTTATTATTATCAGGCTGGCCTAAAAACTCCCTGAAAGGCCTTCGCTTGATCCAAAATGCCGCAGTGAGAGTAGTGAAAGGGACTAAAAAGAGAGCGGGCATATATCTCCCACATTGGCTTCTCTTTATTGGTGCCCTGTTAAATACAGAATCAAATTTAAAATCCTGCTCCTCACATACAAGGTCTTGGATAATCAGGCCCCATCTTATTTTAAAGGCCTCATAGTATCGCATTGACCCATTAGAGCACATTACTCTCAGAATGCAGGCTTACTTGTGGTTCCTAGAGTATTTAAAGTAGAATGGGAGGCAGAGCCTTCAGCTTTCAGGCCCCTCTTCTGAGGAATCCAGTTTGGATTCAGGAGACAGACAGACTCTTTAATTTTAAGATTAGGCTTAAAACCTTCCTTTTTGATAAAGCATATAGTGAGAACTGGATCAGGTGATTCCTCCCTTAGCTAAGCTGCATAGGTTTAGGATGCTGGGGTCTTCCCATGATACACTCAGCATTTCTCTGTGTTTATACACCTCTTTGCATTTAATCATTAGTTATTATTCATCTCTGGCTCTCTTCTACAATATCTTTGCCCTGTCTCACTCCCATCTCCCCAGACTGGACACAGTGGATGTCAGTCCCCCTAAGCCTGGCTCTGCCTGAGCTGTCTTCCTGTTAAAAGGTTGTTTTTCCTTCCCAGTGTCACCAAGTGCTTGCTCATGCTGTTGGGGTTTCTCCATATTATTGTAGTATCTTTACCTTATAATATAAAGTGCCAACCAGTGACTATTGTTATCATTTGGTGCTATATTAATAAAATTGAATTGATGGACTAAAATGACATTAGCATATAGCAGAATTTTGTGAGTAAATTAGCTACATTCATGTAAACAAGACATAGAAGTGTCATAGAGTCATTTCAATGGTTTCCTGAGGAGTAAAGCAAATGCTTCAAGATTTTTTAAACTATTATTTTAATGAATGGCATAGCTTGTAGAAGATCACATGATCCTTTCTTCCTGTTTCTCTCTCTGCTTTATTTTTTATTGATCATTTCAGCTTGACGCACTTCTCACTTCCACCCAACCCGCTGTCCAGCAAACTGTGATGTTACTGAGGCTGCCAGCAGCTGTAAGATGATTTACTGTATCCCCCTCTCTTTCTCTCTGCCTAGCTCACTGACTCGCTCACAGAGTCAGAGCTTGGACCAAATGCTAATCCTGGTATTCAGATTTGAGCTGTGCTCTCTAGATGCTCCCCTTAGCAGAGAGACAAGGCTGAAGCAGGTGCGGCAGCATCAGAGGATAGGGAATTTGGGGGCAGAGGGGTGCACTGTTGTGCCTGTCTGTTTGTATCTGCTTTTAATACACACACAGCTGTCTATGCATAACACTAGAACACCTGCAAATGTTTAAGCAATACCCAGCTACACCTGTTACTGCGAACTGAAAAAGCTGAAATGTAGATTTTGCTTACTTGGAAGATCCCGGGAGAGACGTGAACGAAGACTGGGGTGCGGAGCAGTAAGGCAAACTGGAAGGAGATGGATGGGAAGGGGCGAGGATACCGGTAAGGAGCTAAATAAGCAAATTGCCCTCTGGAGGTAAACAGCTAGGGTGGGTAGTGTGGGTGATGCTGATATGATTAATTGAAGTAGGACAGCCAGGGACAAAGTAGAGGACCAGCACTGCAGAGGAAACAAGGTAGAGGACAGTCCTCGGCCATATAAGGCTGAAACTATATACTCACATAGCTTCACAACTTGGTGTAGTATCAGCCGGCAGCCACTACCAGTACATTGCTTGTTCATTGAATTACAATGAAACAGAAAGAGGGAGTGTGTGTGTGTGTGTGTGTGTGTGTGTGTGTGTGTGTGTGTGTGTGTGTGTGTGTGTGTGTGTGTGTGTGTGTGTGTGTGTGTGTGTGTGTCAACAGAGCGGAAGAGAGAGGACATTATGTCACGTCAAGGTAAAAGTGCGGACACGCAGTGCGGATGGCCTCTCCCGCATTTGTACCACCTGCATGTAGAGCTGGAGAGGCAAGATGAACAGTGTAGAGCACTGTGGTGAAATCTCACCTTGCATGTAATTTTAATCTTTCTATCTCACTGTGCCATGCATAATCACTGAGGAGACAGACAGCAGTGTGTTTGTGTGTGTGTGTGCATACATAGAAAGGAAAAGAAACAGACAGAGAGGGAATGGGTGGATGCTGCTCCCAGGCTGCCAGAGGAGTGTGTCCTTGGACTGCCCTCTTCCGTGACGCACCCACCCACCCTTTCAGACACGCGCATCGAAACACGCGCGCACACTCCTAGCACCGGTTCATTTACTCTCTCTCTCTCTCTTTCCCTCAGACAAATACAAAACTAGGGCTTGCATGTGCATGCACACCTTCTTAGGTACCAGAGAAATTGAACTTAATGCTGTGCAATGCTGTGTGCGTGTGTTCACTCGTATACACACACACAGACAGAGCAGAAAGCTCTCAGACTGAGCGCAGACACCTCATCAGGGATGCAGCAGAGCCCCTGTCTGCAGAAAGAGGGAGAGAGAGAGATCTCATCTGATGTGGGATAGAATGAGGTGGAAAGGTGGTTGTCTGATTAAGGTTGAGCGTGTGTGTGTTCACATATGCGAGTGTGTGTGTGTCTGTGTGTTTGGGGTGGGGGGGTAGTAACTAGTGTAACTCCAGCAGTTTGGTAAAGGTTCATGCACACACACAGAACAACAACCAACAGAGATGGATGACAAATAAAAGTCCACACCCAGAGATAAGTATGCCAATGCGCTCATCTTTTTATTGCACAACAATGTATTGTCTGTTTACGAATGCTTAAACAACATTGCCACTGACTGACAGACCAGCTTATTGAGAGACACCAGGGTGTGGCTCTGTGTTCTTGGCCAGCAGAGGTGGTGGACAAGACAGCCTTTTCAGAAACAGGTTCAAATCAGCCCCATGCCCTCGCCACCAGCATCTCGGTCCGCAAGGACTGGATGCAGGCAAATATTACAAGCATGCCAAGTATCCATCTAAATCCTTTGACACTGATTTGGTAGCACTGCAGCTTGGGCTGGGAGCTGAGTTGTCCTGGGTTGTAGACATCAACTTAGACAGAGCTGGAGTTTCAAAATACTTAAACCGTTCTGTTAAGAGCAGAAGCAGAGCACAGCCTGAGATGGCTGCAGACTGGCCTCCAGAGAGAGAGAGAACACATGCTGTGTCAGATATCTGTGCTGTCGTCTACATGGTGCTGGTAAAGTGTGTCTGGATGCCCACACTGAGCTATTCGTGCAGGCTGTGGAATGCTACTAAGTCTAGGGATGTGCTAGAGTGATTTCTTGGAGCATTACAGTGGTTTCTTTCATTTTTTTTCATTTTTTTTCCTCTTCTGTAGAACAAATGTAGTTGTGACCATTTAACACACATCTCTCTCGGCTTCATGTGGGTTTTTAAAACCCCCTAAATGGCATCATATTCTCAAGTGGGACCAACATTATAGAAGGAAAGGCACAGGAACACACACACGCACACACAAACTCAAGCACACAGAGTCCTGAAGCAGAGAGAAGGCTTAGGTAAGCTAAGCAGGCTACAGTAGCTACGACACAAAAGTTTAACTGTTAGACTAAATAAAATCATTGTACAGTAGTTTGGTACACAACAATGTCTAGATTTGAAGGTCCCACTAAGAATTGTACACAGAACTCTGCTTAGATAAGAAAAATACAAACATGCACTCTGCTATTATCTGCCAAGGTATGGTAGGTCAAGCTCATGACTGCTCATGAGTCGAATTCAGCCTAAGAGAGAGCTTTTGTTAAATGGCAAAGACTTGATCAGTGTGCAACCAGCATCAGAGTGTAAATAGCTGTGCAACAATATGTTTTAAGAACGTTGTTTCCAGCACGTGCACAGCCAACTTCTGTTACTGTATTGATATTGTGCAAGCATCTCCACAGTTTGTTTATTACTTTCTGTCGTTTTTGGCTCTTTGCAGTGAGCGGATCATCTAAGCTAACGTCTAGACTGCCGATATCCACCAGAAGCCTGTCAGAGCTCACCCTCTCACTGTAAAAAAAATGTATCTTATACAGCAGGCTGTGGTAAAAACACAACAATGTGCCCCACATCTCTGTGTATACCATATGTACAGAACATGAGAGTACAGAGTACAGCGCGCATGGTGTTGGAAGGCTCAAACCAACAAAAATGTGCAATTTTGTGTTTCCCGTATCTGGGAAAATTGTATATACTGACATTGTCATCGTAATTCAGCAATACTAATCTTCTTCTAATGTTTTGTTTGTTTGTTTGTTTTTTACATATATTGCAAGTTGAAAATAAGAACACAGATTTGCATTTTTACAGGCACATACAAACCACAAAAATAGACTATGTGGAAACTAGATGTACTAGGCACAAGGTATATACAGTCCGTGTGCATGGGGCACATTGTAAAAACAAACTGCAAAACAACAACCGAACAAAAGAGACTGATAACTCAAAGACAGTTTTACAAATAAAAACAATACCCTGATTTGCTAACATGTCAACACCAAGGCATTCAGTACCCTTAACAACTGGCACAGCAAGAATGAGAGGTTTGAAACTTAGGGATTCTCAATAATTGTCAGTCAGTGTCAAACATGTATGAGGGCTTTCAATCCCACTAAATAGCAAGGCCCAGTAGAAGAACCATTAAACAATCACACTTTGAACCCCCCGTCATCAGGCAAATGCAGCGCTACATCACACACACATACACTCACACAACATGCTGACGGTGGCTTTAAGCCAGCAGACTGAACACTAGACAGATAACTGACAGAAGTATGTGCTTGGCCAGGGCTGTATCCGCCTCATGGCCGAGGGTTCAAACAGAGCGGTACTGATCAAAGTGTCTGGGATGCCATCCTTTGAGTGGGAGTGAGTTACACACATATCCTACCGGTTGGATGCAATGAAACAGAGACGGCGCCTGATATTGCCTGAAACATTAGCTCTTTAACTCTCCTTCCATCTTGCTCTCACTGACTGTGGTCTCATTCAAATAATATCAGCACAGTCCTGATAGCAGCTTAATAGGGCAAACTCTGGTATTAGCACAAAGGATTGGGGAAGAGGACCAATTGATTGCACTGGAACAGTACTGAAGCGCACAACAGCCATTGACTCAAATGGACTTCATTCACAATCATATTGGCATTTTGGCATGTACCTTTCCCATAGGAAAAAAAAAGCAATACAAAAAGAGTGTTGCTGATGAAGGAGGGTCACAGCTTTGTAACCAAGGTATGACAAACAACGAGGTTTAGTGCATGTTATCAATTAAACAGATAAGAGAACATGTGGCTGCTCTACAGTAACAATGAGCCAGGATTTACAAGCCATATAATGAAGCCCTTGGATAAAAACAATCACCTACGCCTTGTTTCAAACAGCTCGCAGGATAAGTGATCACAACCAAACGGGCAGAGTGTTACGCTAATAACAATCTCAGGGTTACGACTTCAATAGATCCTCCATATTTATCTGAGCCAATCAGATTTCAAGGGGAACCTTTCAGCACGGTTAAATCAACAAGTGGATGATGGGAGGATAGACAAGTCTACATAAATCAATGGAAAGCCACGCTGCGGCAATCAATACATCTCTCTGGAAAGGTAGCAAACCTGAGTGAAATGTCCATCGCATCGATTTTACAATTAGACTCTGTCGATGTTCAGAGCTGAAAAAGGTGGACATGGTATTTGTCTAACACAATGAATCAGCTGCCTATTTTCTAACCCAATTGGATTCACTTTCCTTCCTTACAGTTTAACCAGGTAATGGATCCGAGAGAAGTACTGCAACCATTTTAAGAGAATGGAGCATCGATTTTTCATTTTGATTACAAGGTCGTAGTGCAACACGAGGTGCTTAATTGGACGTCCTCAGTGCTCACTTTGGACCAAGGAGATCAAAGTTGTTATGACTCACTCTTGTTCACGCCCACTTCAGTAAATAAACTAATAGAAAGAAGAAGAAGAAGAAGAAGAAGAAGAAGAAGAAGAAAGATCCTCTTGTGGTAGATCTGGTACAGGTTAAATATAGCAATGTTCAACCCAGAGAAGCATCATTAAACCATAAAAAAAAAAAAAGATCACACGGACACTCAGCAACACATACAGCAATGCCCACAACCCCCCCCCCCCCCCCCCCCCCCTTGCATCATAAAAGCCTCTTTAAATCACTGTCCCTTTATTTACATGGCAGTTTATATCTGATTAGCTGTCTTCCTTCTCGTATGGCGTACATTCAGCAAGAGAAGTATTTCAGGTTCAACAGGATCAGAGTATTTTGAGTAAATATAACCAGCTATCCAAGCCTCAACCCTAAATGTTGAGACATTCATGGGAGTTTTGGATGAAATGGGACACATAAAGACTTTGATATAGAGCAAGTACGTTTTTTTTTTCTTTTTTTCTTGTCTTTTTCTTTACATGTGAGGCATTTTATGCCCTCATATTGCCTACCCTCAACCCCCATTTATCTCACAATTGAACATCAGAGAGAATTCGTTTAGCTAAACTGATTTTTTTTCTTCTTTTTAAGGTTCTGACCCGCTGAACTCAAAGCGTGGATTCTTCCTGTGACGTGAAACCAGAATTAAACAGTTTGTTCCTCTCAAGTGTTAACAAAACAAAACAAAATAAGAGTTACACTACAAGTCCTTTCATTCTCTCAAGCATTTTTGGTTAAGGTAACAACATGGTCACTGGATTACAATACCTCAAGTGAAGCCACAATAGCTGCTGGATTCTTTAAGATTTCACATTAAAAACAAAACAATATGAAAAAGAAAGAAGTTCACTTTCCTGTACAGCATATGTATAGATATTTATATTCATATATATTTATATATATAGGCGGGGTAGAGTATTGCAGAATTATATTGCATGTGTTAATCAATAAACCTAGACAGAAACAAGCAAGTATACAGTATGGGTTGTTCACAAATGTTTCCTTCGAGTAAAGCTCAGATATTTTAACCACCTTTGCCTTCAGGGTTACAATCAGCCACCCACCAAACCAGCTTTGGTGGGTGGCTGATTGTAACCCGACCGGCTTCAGAGGTGTTTCACGAAAGCAGGTCAGCACCACCATCGGCATGTCAAACCAACCGTGCAGTGTAGAGTGTGAGTCCATTCTCTGAAAGTAGAACCAAAACATATCAACAAACTCACGCACACACACTTACACCCACATGTATACATACACACAAACCAAATATATGGCTTCTAATGTTGAATCAAGGCAGTTAAATAAATGGCATTTTCTTCGATGTTTCTTTTTTCTTTTTTTTTTTTCCTTTTTTTTCTTTTTTTTAGTTGATACAGACACAACCAGACTTGGTGTTCAAGCTCAACTTTGGTTTGGGTAGATACGATGAATATAATATCCTTCCGTACTTTTTTCATCAACTATTTACACATCGATGTAAGATCGACCAGCGGTCTAAAACACTATTTCCATTACTATTTGAAACAATATGAAGAGCAATGTGTTCTTTTGCTACGACAGCTTATACAGAAAAGTTACACTCAAAACACTTTTGGACGCTTAAAATGTCATTGTCATTTGACCTCAAGTCCCTGATTTTCAGTTTAAGTCCAGCTCCTGCTAGATTGCATTGCATGGATTCTACACAGTATGCAATAGTTACATCAATCATACTTTTCTTCATATCTTTACAGAAAAGACAGCGATATACAGTAGGTGTTTGGAAGCAGAGTGAAAGGGGTGATACTAAGACTAAAGGTGCTGGCACAGTAGACTAGACCAGTTCAACCTTAAGTTATACTAGCTTAATTGTATAGACTCCTCCTGGCCAAAGTGTCTCAAGACTTTGAGTAGCTCTTTTCCTTCTGCTGGCACCAGCACACAGTGCATCCAGGTCCAATAACTGGTGGCGCTGGCGGTAGCTGATTGGTCATTCAGCAAGCTGACAGATCAGCCGGACTGACCTAAACCGAATGGATTCTCCTACAAAAAAGGCCTCTTTCTCGAACTCTACCAGGGTCACAAGTTGGAAGACAGCCGGGATCTGGCAGAGTCTAGCTCTGGAAGGCTGACAATTGAATCTTTCTTGGGAGCTCCAGAGTCTGGAGGTCCTGATCCAGCAGCTGCTGCTACTGCCCCCATTCCAGCAGGTCCAGTGGGAGGAGGTGTGGAGGCAAATGCCACCCTCTGTTGGGCTCCCGATGATCTCCCCACCCCTGAGGGCCCTGGCATGCTGGAGTGAGGGGGCTGCGGAGGTCCGATGGAGGTGTTGGAGGTGCGAGTGGAGGGCGGGGGGCTAGGGGCTGCAGAGGCAGCTTGCGGTGTTCCTTCCTGGGGGAGTGAAGGCTGGGAGGCCGACAGGGCACGGGTGTCCTGACTCAAGCTCCCCATATGCAGGGAGTGGGTGCTCTTGTGTGAGGCAGGCCTCTGCTGGGTCTGTGTGGGGCTTGGTGCATGATGCTGTACTAGGGACAGCTGGGACCCAGAGGGTCCCACGCTTGCAATGTGCTGGAAAGTCCGTCCTGAAGCTGCAAGCGGGCTTTGGACTGGGGGACTCGAAATTGCCGATCCAAATGCCCCTCCGAGCGTCAGAGGGGGCTGAGACTGCAGAGGAGACATGGAGACTGGACTGGAGAGATTCTGCATCACCTGAAACCTTCGCACCATGCGTGGAGACTGCAGAGTCCCTGGACCCACCAAAGGACTTGCCATCTGAGGGCAAAAGCTCATGGCCACAGCTTGCTGGAGGGTGGCGATAGCAGAGCCCGTCTGCTGCTGACCCGGAGGGGCAAAGATGCCGCCAAGCGAAGGGGTCATAGACATGGCCCGTGGCCGCTGCAGGTCTACTAATTTTACCATCTCACGGTCATACTTGACGATCTCCTGAATCATCTCATTCTCCCGGTTGTTGAAGACACCAGAGTTGAGATCATGCTGCACCTTGTGCATCAGGATGGAGTTCTTTTTACCTGCAGAGAGAAATAAAAGCACAGGCTAATTACTAAAGATAAAAAAAAGACAGAAGCAGTAAAGTTTGAGGAAAGGACAAGGAGTACATAAAGGTGAATAATGCATATATACATGGAAACAGGAGGACGTATAACGAAAGAACAATGCGATTTAGATATAGCATGCGATGCCCTTCAAATCAGGTACATCCTCTAGCAGAACAAGCCCTCAGGAAATATACGTGTCACCCTGTACTTTTATCTATTGTTACAGCATCCTATGTCATTCTGAGCAAAGAGCACAACTCATTGTACTGCTTCTTTTAATATTTGGAAAACATTTTCTTTTGTTCACTGCTTCATTTTCTTTCATTAAAAAGAAAAGACAGCAGAAACACTTAGCAGCTGATGTTTTAGAGATTTACATAATTTCATGCCCAATATATTATATGATAATACATTATGATACATATGAAAATGATCTAAATCATTTTTTACCTATGCGGTCTAGACGATCAATGGCAACAGTCTCAAAGGCTCTTCTCATCATGGGGTATTCTTCCAGCACTTCATTGAAGTGGTCAACAGACAGAGAGTAAAGTCGACAGTAAGTCTCCGCTCGCACGCTGGCTGTTCGACGACCCCTCGTCAATAAGCAGATCTCTGAAACGGGGAAACAGAAAATGCCACCGCTTACAAAAGGGTTAAAAAAAACAATGGCACCATAAAAAAATATCTTACCTCCAAAATAAGAGCCATCAGAGAGTTTCATTGCAAGTGTTCCCTTGGTGATGACGCTGCAGACTCCATGCTGGATAAAATACATTTTCTTGCCAATAGTGCCCTCCCGAATGATGTAATCTTGTGGCTGGAATACCTCAAAACGTAGCTTAGTCAACATGGCGGTCACAAAGTTTGGCTCTGCATTGGCAAACAGCGGCATCGACGCCACCAGCTTGCGACAGTTGAAGTTCACAATTTCCTAAGACAAGACGCAAAGAAGAACAGTAAAAATGTGCACAGTAAAGACTTTTTAATATAATATATATTTCATATAATAATGGGAATAATGTGCATTATTGTCTCACTTCTCTCAGGGGCTCACTGAGTTCTCCCAGGATGCTCTCCTCATCAAACATCTTGCCCTGGTATCTGTGCTCATAGTAATCGTGGATTTTTTGTCGGAAGTCAGCAGGCAGTTTGTGGAAGGACATGTACTGCTCCACTTGTTTGTACTAAGAGAGAAGAGAGATGATTTTTACTTCCTGTTAATGCAAACAAAAACAACAGAAAGAAAAAGGTTTTATTGACCTTGAGGTGAGCGATTGCATTTAAAAACCACAACAGTAATGGGGCTGGCAAATTAGTTTTAGCAAGTGTGCATCGTATTGCTTTTCTAGTGTTACACTGTTCTATTGTTCAACTATCATTATACATGTTTCTTAATGCCAAAAATACAGAAAGCAGCAATTAATTGAGCCATTAAAAATGTTTTTATATCTATTTCTCATCACAGACCTGTTCAAACACTGAAAAACATCAGCGCAACATGTTTTTTCAGTTCACATTCAGTAAATCCCAAATATATCAACCTGCTTCTCTAAAACTCACTGAAACACTAGCAGTGTGTATCAACCTGCCACTGATAACAGCCCCCAAAATGCACATTCACACCTGTTTGAGTAACAAGCTAAAACCTGCGAAAACTTGCAGTGCTCACTCGTTTCTGGACTTTATTATTTACTACTTCCAGTTAGGCAGGTGCACAAAGACCACGTTAAATTTTGTTCAAGATCCAAGTTTGTCAACAGGCAACTGCTTGAGACTTGAGGCATTTTAATGGCCAGAGAGGGCTGAAAAACTTTATACCCTTAAAGAACTGCTCAATATTTTGCAGTTATAACTCAGTACGAAAACTCCCAACAGGTGATCGCTCAAAACGATCTACAAAACAGCTGTTTCTGTCCAGTGTGGGCATTTCATTTTATTTTTGTTGCATTTTCTTGTGGCCTTCTAGTTTACTAGAGCAATAGCATGAACTGATCATATTCATTTCTATTACTTCATTACTTTCTCAGTCTCTGGATGAATTTTGTCCCACTTCAGCTCAGTGAGGTTTGTGGGCACTCGTTTATCCACAGCCCTCTTAAGGATAATAAAAGCCCAGGTCATCACCTCTCCACCACCGTGCTTGACTGTTGGTATGAGGTATTTGTGCTTATTTGCTGTTTAGTTTTGTCCAAATGCTGCTGTGCATTAGGGACAAACATCCCCACTTGTGGTTTGTTCAGATGCAGCTTTGGAAAACTAAGCTGTTCTTTTAAGACAGGATAGTCTTTCTCCTCGTGACCCTTCTAAACAGAAGATACTCCTTCAGTCTTTTTCTAATTGTGCTGTCACAAACGTTTAACATGTTGACTGAGGCCTGTAGAGTCTGAGATGTAGCTCTTGAGTATTTTGCAGTTTTGAACATTGCACCATCCAACCTCGGGGTGAAACTCTTCTGATCTCCTGGTAAGATTATGTCATTGTGTTAACACACACCTGAATGCTTCAGACCAGCAAATAGCCAAAACCTCTGCTTTCATACAGGCACTCAGACTTGCTGATGATCAATTAGTCAAGTAAATTTGATTAGCAGCATCTGGCAGCTACTTACCCTAATTCCTAAGAAGCAGTAACCTGTCCTTAGTGTGAAAACTTGTTCACAACTGCATTTCATTCATAAATAAATGAAAGGAGGAAGGAACTGGCTCAGGGCTCTAGTAAAAGACAGAGTTAGGAAGTGCTAAATGTTTCTACAGGATTTTGATGATAATAAAAACCTAGAATACCACCACACTCAAAGTTTAAAATAAACTAAGACAAAGGGCAAAATAAGCAAACATCATGCTATGATTAGGCAATGTCACCTATGAATGTTAGAAAAGGCCAAAATTCACCTGTAGCATTTTACTGCCCCATTTAGCATTTATAGAATATTTCTCATGCCTCTTCTTCTTACAAATACTTTTTATCTGCTTCAGAATCTCTTAAGCTTCTTAGAAGTCCTCTATGCTCCTACTAGTGTTTCACCCCACTTCTCCCTCTTGTGGACTAAAATGCTTTACTGAATATTTACTAATTAACTAACTAATTTTTCAAGAACTTCTCAATAGAAGCATCACTTTGTGCTAGAAAGGTTTATAAATCTCTACACATCAGTGTCTGTGCAAAAGTCTGTCAAGTGTCATCAAACATATACAAACCACGCAGCTGAAATGATCACACCAAGCAGTTAATCAATGCCAAATCAATAAAAAAAGTGAAAGGTTCCCTTCAACATAGCTGCTTCAAACAAGCAGCTTCTGTTGTTTAGATATGCAAATTTCAGTCCTTCCAAAGTGATCACAGAGAAACTAGAAACAACGTGGCTGGGCTGCAGAGAGAGGAGTGATAGACGTGGCAGTAAACAGAGCAGACAGTGAACTGTTGGTTGAAAAAGATTTCTCCTTGTACTCTGCTGTCAGCCTCTGTGCACTTCAACCCAGCTCAATTGGAAAGCTTAAGACCACAACTCAACTCAGCCTATAAAGCTGTCCAAACCACAATTTTGAGAGGTCAGCACGCTGGCAGCTGCTGTGTACTCACAACATTCAGGGGCTGAGGAAGTCATCATCCATGCCACCCCAATCCCAGCACTCCTTAAACTCTGCTGTGCGGTGGATAAAGCCACACTCTGTAAGTATCGAGTAACGTCCCCTGAGAAGGTTTGCTCGCAAGACCACCCCACCACCACCACCCCCCACTCCTCCACCCCCACCCAAAAAACCCTGAAAGGCTTGTGGCTAACTTCTTCCACAGACAACAGTATGTCAGATGTTGTGTGTCCTGCCAGAGGCCCCGAGCAAAACAACGAGTGCCACCTGCTCAAACACTGTTGCAAGCTCTGAATCCTCCAGTGCAACATATAAACTCCTTAACTGAAAATTGTTTGCTGTCAGGAACAGACGGCCTGGCTCTCTGTTTGCAGAAGAAAATTACAGTTAGCAAACAATGATTTTAAGATGTACACGACTGAATGCATGTGTACTGTACTAGAAGAATTATTGTCTCAGATCCAAGCTGCACAATGGAACGAAAGCTTCCCTTTTTTCATTTCCAGGCTTTATGACAGCAGTACTATGACTGTGAACATCCTGGTCACACTAATACACTAATAAGAGACGAACGACAAACAAGAAACCAAACAGACCCCACCGATGAGTACCATTTCACTCTACTAGGGTCACATTGCTTAAACACAGAGCTTTATTTCTGTTAAGACTTGTTTTGAATTATCTCCCTTGCTATTGGCTGAATATTTTTCATTATTCATGTAATGTGAATGAAACTCTCAGGGGGAAAACAGCGGACAGCGGGGGACGATCTCAGAGCTAATAAACTGAGCAGATATTATTAAAACTGAATAATAAATAATGATGTGCATACACTGACACCACAGTGCAGAAGTAAATGCAACATTTTTTGCTTTTTTCCCTTTTCTGGGACATTTTTTCCTCTTACACAGTCACACTGACACTCTTTATCTGTTCAACTGCACATTAAAGCAAATATCTCATAAGCCAGTCACATGGCAGCAACTCAGCAGAGACATGGTCAAGATGACCTTGACCGAGCATCAGATCAGAGCATCAGATTGAGGTATGAAACAGTTTTAAGTCACTTGAACGTGATATGGTTGTTGGTGCCAGATGGGCTGCTCAGAGTATGTAAGAGGCTGTGTGATGCCATCATGTCAATATGGACCAAAATCTTTAAGGAATTTCCAGCACATTATTAAAGAAATATGCAAAAGGAGCTACATTAGCAGTAGCTAATGTAGCTCTCAGTGAGTGTATAGTGATGCAACATTCAGGATTATATCACAAGTGTGAGCAGTCAGTGAAGTGAGCATACAATACTGTGAAAAAAGTCTTAAGCAACCCCTCATTTACAGCAATTTATTGAAACATGCAAACATACCTGGAAATACAGCATATAACGCAAAATCAGAGTTTGTACAGTTCTAACAAGGTCAGTATTTAGCATGACCACCTTTATTCTTAAACACAGCCTAAACTGTCTCTGGCTTTTTTCTTGTAATTTCTTTAAGTGGTCTTCAGGAATAGTGCTCCAGGCCCTGGGGAGGTCGATCCATGAATGATAGTGTTTCGTTGGGTGTTTTTCTACCTGGGTATGGTTTTAAAGCACTGGCAGTGTGTCCAGGATCATCACCATACTAGAAAATGAAGCCTCTGTCAGTCTGATGGTACTTTCCATGTTCATAATTCCATCATTCTTTAGAGCAGGGATCCCCAATCCCAGTCCACAAGGGCCGGTGTCCCTACAGGTTTTAGATGTGTCCTTGATCCACCACAGCTAATTTAAATGGATAAATTACCTTCTCAACATGTCTTGAAGTTCTCCAGAGGCCTGGTAATGAACTAATCCTGTGATTCAGGTGTGTTGACCCAGGGTGAGATCTAAAACCTGCAGGACACCGGCCCTCGTGGACTGGGATTGGGGACCCCTGCTTTAGAGGATCCCTGAAACCACCGGCTGAAAGGTAAACCCAAATCATGCCAGGGCCTCCGCAGTGCTTTACAGATGGCTATAGACACTCACTGTTGAATCTCTGTTCTGACCTCTTCTGTGGATATTGGTGACCCGTTCACTCTTCATATATTAGAACTAGAGAAAGGGGATTTAATTTGACTCTTTGCTTGCTGTCTGTTATCTGTAGACACAACAGTGGTTCGTCCCTTGTGTCAGGTGCCTTTTTTTTATGTTTGAACAATTTGAAAAAAAGATTGCTTTTAAAAGGTACAAGAACTGGACTGAAAAAGCAGACAATGTCCAAAGATGGCCAATGACCAGTGTCCTTCAGAAATCCTGGAAAGCTATTGCTCAAAAATTACAGGAACGCTTGGCTCCTTGGGAGCAAAATATTAAGAAATAGGTGGTGCCTCAAGACTTTTGCACAGTATTGTAAACCTTGTCCAGATGAGACGGTGCCATGGGCTTGAATCTGCTGAAAACAGTTTTGGTCTTTGGGTATGCTTTGCCGGCAAAACAGCCGTAAACTCGTGAGTAACTTGTGACAAAAAACACAAAAGTCTAAAAACGGAATACGAAATTTGACTGCAAGATTTTTCTATGTACTTTCAGTACCTGCTATATTTCAAATGCACGGAGCCAAAACAATGAAGCTGTGTTCTGTGTAGGTTTAATATCACCCCTCCAGATTCACACTACACAACTATTGTTCCTGCAGAGAGGAAATGGTAATGCAGTGAATGCAGATTGTTCTGTAGTGAAAATGTACTGTCACCGTGCCCAGAAAAAGCAATGCGTGCTTCTGACTGATAGCGTCATCCTCAGAGCTTCCTTAAGGAAAACAAAAATAAACATAAATAAACCTAACATGCAACATCTGAATTATTCAGCATCCACATAAAGAAAAGGCCCCCTGCCGGCGCAGCTCCACAGCTCTTCTGACGGAGTTACGCAACACAAAGTCTCACCTGCATGAGTGAATCTGCTTCCTGACATCTGCAGATGGAGGGCAGCCTGAAGAAATGACCCCGTGTCACAACTCTTTACCCGGAGTGTCCATGCCAACACTGCGCTCTTGGTGAGCAGCCCACACAATAGGAAATGCTGATTGTGTGAAAAGAGTAGGTGTCGAGGGGGGGTGGCAGTGAGGGTAAACCTCACAGAGGGAGAGGTGCAGCGACCGTGTGCGGTTACGCATGAAGCTCAGTCCCGCAGCTTGAGTCGGATAAGGCTGAACGAATAAGGCAGCTAAAGCTTATCTGATTGAACTGAGATGGTGGCATTTAATGACTTGGCTTTGAGTGCCATGTCATAGTGCGGCGTATCGATCATCGCCGGGTAAACGTCAAATCTCTCCAGTGTCACGGAGGAGAGAAAACAAGCGTCTGACCAGTGCGTCACAGCGCCCACAGGGGACTGACAAACACCCAAATGAGAGTGAAAATGACATCCATTTTCTGTGTCACTTTGATGATGCGGCAGCAAACCGCTCCACTGACATTTTGTCATCTAAACCGCTGTTTGGGATCTATTTGCTTTTCGTGATTTGTTATTCAGAAAGACATTTAGGGAGCGCTTTGTCTGTGATTACATTTTCCCGCTTTCAAACCCATGAACTACTGAGCCAGCATCAGGTTTTTACTCCTTTCTCTCCCTTTCGCTTGAGTCACCTCCTCTCATTCATCCAAAAACTCTCCATCCTAATTCGGGTTCATCCCGAACGGACATGTGGATGTATAATACATTCACTCCATCCCCGGCTAAATCACCTCATTACATTATGAAGCACATTCACCAAAGAGAAGGAAATCAGATAACAGTAAGTAAGAACTTGACTTCTCTGTCTTCAATTCAGAGATGTGTACAGAGGGAGGAAAAACACGCTGTGGGGTCTCACACAGAACACAGTCTCATTAAACAAAACGGAGCTTCTGAAGAAATACAGGAAATCATATAATTCAGTCAAAGGCAGAGACAGCCAAGGCTTGACTCAATAGAAACTTTTATTTAAAAACCAGTAATGTCCAATAATGAATACTATCAGATACAGCTAAAAAAGGATGGTTTTTGTTGTAAATGTGAGTGCAGGAATCTCTTTACAAAGCCCGCCTGCCTCTGGGTAATTGGGGGATGACTAAAAATTGTAGAAAAGAGTTTTTGGTACCCTAGATGAGGGAAGGGAGGTTAGTGGTGGTGGAGCACTGTTGTGTGTTTTCTGTCTCACTGACTCAGATCAGCCTCTACAATGATTACAAAGGAGAGATGATTATTTCACGTAAAACCCCTTTTTAGTGTTATAAGTAAAAAAGAGTGTATCTAGTATATATAAATATAAAATCCAGTCTGATCTTTAAAGATTCTCCACCTCTACACAGATTCACTTATTCCTGCAACTAGAAACAACTTTATTAACAAGCCACACTTAGTAAAGTGTGATGTCTAGCACTGACACAAGTATAAGGGGGAAAAAATAAAAGCGTGAGACATGTTAATCACAGGTCATGTCTACAAATTCCTTGTGCTGCATTCATACAGACCTTGACCCACTTTTCTTTACAACATTGCTTGAGTTCACTGACGTTTTGGGGCATTCATTTATGCACAGCTCTCTCAAGGTTCCACCACAGCATTTCAATCACGGTGAAGTCTGGACTTTGACTGGACTATTGCAACACCTTGATTCTTTTCTTTTTTTAACCATTATGTTGCAGATTTGCTGCTGTGCTTGGGATCATTATCCTGTTGCGTGATCCAATTTCAGCCAAGCTTTTGCTGTCAGACAGACTGCCTCACATTTGACTCTAGAATACTTTAGTATACACAGGAGTTCATGATCCACTCAGCGACTGCAAGGTGCACATGTCCAAAGCCAACAACAAGAAGATACAACTTTGCAAATCTAAGCCATGCTGCCATGTTTATATTAGAGAGAAGAAGCTTTCTCCTGGTGACTTTTGAACAAGCCATGCTTGTTCAGTCTTTTTCTAATTGTACTGTCCTTTAACTGTCCAGTACTTTAACATTTAATATGCTAAGGCCTGACCTCACTGAAGAATGATGGACTTCAGATTGTTTATAAATGGCCTTATATCCCTTCCCAGATTGACAAACAGCAACACTTGCTTCTCCAAGATCATTGTTGATGTCTTTTCTCCTTGGCATTGTGGTAACAGTCATCTGAATGCTCCTGCAAACTCCGCAAACCTCACACTTTCCAACAATCAATTCATCAACTGCAGTTGATCAACAGCGCCTGGCTGCTTTCTACCCTCTTGGTTCCTATGTAACCAGTAAGGGTGTACTTCATCTTTCACACACTGCTTCTGCATTTTGTTTTTGTTAAATAAATAATGACAGGGTGTAATATGTGTTGTTTTGTAATTCATCTCAGACTGTATTTACCTCATTTTAAGATCTGTTGTGGACCAGATTACTTTCATTATGTCCCAATACCCAAAACCTTAGAATTGAAGTCTACTTTCTTTTTACCATGATTATTCACCTCATACAGCGCTACACAAAACTCTCAGAACCACAAAGTCAGAATCACAAAATGCTGCACCTAAGACATGATTTTCCAGATGTCCAAATGAGCAGTTATGCATGTTTTTGGTATGTCATTGTAGAGCTATAGCAATATGACATACAGCATATTCACTGAGCAAGGAATCAGAGGACAGTGCAGTTATATGGTATCCCAAATCAACGGTCAAATCTAGAATCTAGAATCCCTGAATTCATAGTTTTTATCATTTTCATTGTTTTCATTGGTGTATCAGATTTGAATCTGCAAAAAAGAGGCACAAGTAGAACTGCTGTTCTTTCTATGCCCCTCTGCTATGTGTCACTGTGCACTGTTACTATGTATAACTAACACAAAGGTCTCTGCACCAAAGCCACCAAGCCAAATTCTCGCTAAATTTAACCTGCATGAATTGTGACTCTGACATTTCTTCTGGGTTGAAAAGGAACCCTTCACACAATGCTAGCTCAATCCACACTGGGGCTGTAACAGACTGCCAGCAGACGTGTTTTGCTAACACTCTCCAAAATGATAAAAATGCCACTCACAGTCCTATCTGGAAGCATTGCAAATTCACCCGGCAGCATCAGCCTCACTGGCATGCATGGCACTTTTCTGCTCTCTGAGGTTTTTTTATTTCTTTAATAAACATGCCTGCAGCTCAAATACTAATCCTCACAGAGCAGCAGAAAAAAAATATGACAACTGGTCAGAAAAAAAGGTTTTTAAGGGAAATGCACTTCTTGGCCTCAGCAGAAAAACTGTATATTCTGGGACAGGGTGAGGACGTATTAGAAAATGTCTAAATCTGAAAGAATAAACATAAAGAGCACGGCATTATGAAAAAATTCTAATGTCAAGGCATGTAGGTTTCGTACTCCTCACTTCATCCTTAAACTGGATAACATACAGGCTGGTTAAGGATTAGACAACTCATCACAGCTCTTAAATTTTTAAAGTTTTAGTTTGCTGAGTTCATCCTGCTTTTGGTGCAAATTCGACAAGATTTTTAAAACTGGGGGGAAAACTTAAACTTTGCACATCTGGGTGACTTGTTCCTCAGACAGAAACACAAAGGACCTTCCTCTCGCCTTGTAACTCCCATCATCCTGGGCAAACTGACGACAAGAGCTTCAGGCAGCACTCTGCTGGCTGAATCGTTTTCTTCTAAACCGTTTATTGGACATGATTTATACTCAAGTGTCCTGCCACATGGCAAAAAAACTCTTTGGGGAGAGCCGCACAATGCTAGCCAAACACCAAACTGACAAAAAAAAAAGAGAGAGAGAAAAACTCCAAACAATGTGAATTACACAGCATTCAAATATCTTGCAGTGCACCAGGACTGTCTCTCCCACAGGTTTACCCTCCCCCTCAGTTTGCTTTGTATAGCAGCCAGTTAGCAATAGCACTGTACCTTTCAAGGACACCACCACCAGAAAGGATAGAGATAGAGGAAGAGAAGGGGAAAAAAGAGAGAAATTGAGATCCGGAGGTGAGGAGAGTGAGAGATCAGGAAGGAGATACGCCAGAGAGAATCAGGTGGAGACATTTAAGCAGTGCAGGGGAAGGAAAAAGAGGGGTGGAGCTCATGTAAAGTGGGATAGTTAAAGATGCATAAGAGATGATATAGAGCAGAGGCAGAGTGAGATCCAGTGAGTGAGTGACCAGGAAGTGAGAGACTCTGAGAGAGGGAGGCGGCCATGATGGCTTACGTCACCTTCAGGATGACATTGCCGGGACACACAGGTCTGCTGCCTCATCAATTCTACTGCTGCTCAAGGGGACATCATATCACACAATCACACACACACACACACACACAGGCACAGCCACAGCCTCTGGCAATGTGGCTCTACCTGGCCGAACACACCCGGAGCCTCTGATTGGCTGCTGAAAGCCAGCAGCACTCCCACTGCTCCCTAGCCGGCAAGACTCTGCTTGGAAACAGAGCGACTGTGCTACCACGACAGGCCACTGCTGCAGCGCGGCTCAGCGCTGCTCTGATCCGCGCTCAGGTTCATTGTCCTTATGACAGCATATACGGGTTCTTTAATGGCGCCTGATGGTGTGCCGTTAAGGTCACAACCTGAAGTGTTTAGGAGTAGGTTGATGCCACACACTGCTGTTACACTTCCTCACACACATACAGCCTGTTGTATGATATGTATTATCTATTATTGATAACTAATTACGTGACCTTATGGTTTAATTTTCATTTAATGAGCAGTAAATATCTAAATCGGCTGCAAACAAAATGAGGATTGTAAAAAAAAAAAGATCCTTTTTGACCTTCAGTTAGTAAATACTCTTCCAGATATAGTGAAACTGATCTAACTCCTCCCTTGACACTAACTACCAATCTGTCTCCAGTGATCTTTACGTCAAATCATTACCAATGTCAGCATCTGCATGTCTGACATTAACCATAAGGACCTCTCTATTTTATCCAGCTCTGTTCAACATGAACATAAAGTTGTTTTCTTCTGTAAGATCTTGGACTACATGAGATTAATCCTTGGTAACACTTGCTAGTCATGCATATTAGCAATCTTATTAGCCTACATTTTTACATTTTAGTTAACAAATAGTGTAAAAGTGTAGGCTTGTTTGAACACATATTACTGCTTACTGAATTTTGTATCTTGCTGGTCATAGTTCCATTAGTACAATGATTGTTCTGGACTATAAAGCTGGTCCTGACCGCATCAGGATGAGTCTTTGACTGTGAGGTGACTTATCAATCATAAGTTGTTAGCCAGTGAGCATATGATGGTTAATCCTCATTTTTTAATCTAACCAGACTTAATTTTTTATTCAGTATGACTCAAAATGAGTGACTGAGCCCATGAACTCATCAGGAAAGTGTTTAAAGAGGTCAAGACAGAAAGCTGTTTTCCCATAGACTTCAACTGGAACAAAGACTTTTTCCAACCACAGCTGTCGTTATCTGGTGCGGGATGGATACATCGTGGCAATTCAGGGTTTAGTGTCTCACCCAAAGATGCTTCAGTACATAGACTGAAGGAGCCAGGGATCAAGCTTTGCTCCTTCTGATTGGCAGACAACCCCCCCAAAAACAACATAATGTTTAAGCTGAAGAGCTCCACAGAAGCTTGTGAGTAAATTTTGGTAGATGATCAGTGAGATTAGCTGCTTCTCTGTTTCATGCTAGGCTAAATTACTCAACTGATGGGCCACCACTTCAGCTTTAATGTTTCATCTCATTTTCTTATCCAACACTTTGCAAGCAGGTGAATAACTTGCTTTTAAAGGAAGAAATAAAGAGGAAATACTGGATCTAAAGAAAAACAGCTTGCAGAAAAGTGTTGAAATCATGGGATGGAGTTGTTTCCTCACCTTTTCCTGATATTGCCGTCTGGAGGAGTCCAGGGACTGGATGAGAGCTGTTGCATGGCCAATAAAAACAGCGTAGCACGTAGCTCCTACAATCATACTCAACATAGTGAGCCAGATATCTGATAGACTCTCCGGGGCTTGGCGGCCATAACCAATGCACAGCATGTGGCTCATTGCTTTGAAAACAGCAAAGGAGTACAGCTCTGACCAGGTGTCGTTCTGTGGAAAGACAAGAAAGGAGATAAACAAGGAGTTAAACACACAAATGTTACATTCAAATATATGTTTCAGACGAGGGTGATGCCATGGAGTAGGTAACTAGAAGAAAAGCTTTGGGGACAGGGGGTCATGGAGGAACAGTTATATAAATGAGAGCTCAAGGGACACAGAAGGAAAGAGGGAGGAAGGGGAAACAACACCGAGGGATTCCTTCGAGGCCTAATCAGGAAAGTAGAGACGGTTTGAAAGTTATTTCCTCAGAGAGGAATTATAATGAGAGGCCATTAAATATGCACTTGAAAAACTGTGTGAATCGGAATCTACTACAGCGGGGCAGCAGTCACCAAGCTGCTTGTGCGGCAACTCCAAACTCTTATTGTGACTTAGAAGGACATCTATGTTTCCGCCCACTTTAAATACATGTAATGAACACTTATTAAATGTTTTATTTCACTGTAACTTTGTCCCCAAACACAGCCCTTCACAGAAAAGTCAGATGAAAAAGGTCTTACTGTGCTTACCTGAGTCTGAACATGATGCTGATGCAGTTAATTCAAAGCCAAAAGTAGGATCAGAATCCTAGATTTTTAGCTATGTTTAATCTTTTTTCTACTAAAGAAACTCATTATCTGTGTAAGCTGTGTAACTAAAGCAGCGCACAGGGAAAAAAGGTTACAAACAGCATCCTCAGAGACCCTCAAGTCTTAAAGAAACACACACACTAAAAAACACACACTTAGCCTCACTAAATATGTACCAGCTACACAGAGGTCACAGGCTGCACTTAACAAAGGCAATCAGCTGCATTATATCCTCCCCATAACCTGCTGCAGAGAAGTGCATCAGCACTCTACTACAGCATTATATCAAGAAGTGTGCAGTTCTTCTCTGTTTCTTTCCTATAACGAAACTAACCAAATGAACCAAAGTGTAGCGCTTTTATGAAAAACCTGAACTTATTCAATGTTTTAATCTCAAAAATTAACATCATTGTTTTAAGTTCATGTAAAAAACTTTTTTAGTGCGATGCAAAATGTGTTGTGTGTATTCAAATGTTAACAATTTGACGATACAACAAGTACTGTGTCTAGCAGATTAATGCACAAATCAGTTTCTCATTATGAATATTTGGCTTAATTGAGGCAAATAAATGTAGTTTCTCTAAGTGCTGGTAACTCCCAAACCTGAAAACTAAAAAAAACACATGGGGTTTTTTTGTTGGTTTTTTTTGCTGTTTTCTGATTTGTTTTTATCTGATTCCTCTATTAGATTAGATACGAGAACAATCACTAGGTATAAAAGGTTAAAAAAAAATCACAGGTAGAGACTGAGCAGAGAGGTTTGTTAACATCCAAACAGCATAACTTTAAATGGCCACAAAGTGATAGAAAGAGCTCTCCATATGAGCTCAGGGAAATCAAAACTCCCAAAATAAATATAGCTCCACCAAGTGGGCTGGGGCTAAATGGTATATGTAAAAACAGAAAGAGAAACAGTGGAGTGAAGCAGATTGAATAATAGATGAACGATGAGCACTTTGATTCTGAAATAGAAACAGGCAAGAGAGAAGGAGAGACTCCATATCCTCGTAAGTCTCAATCGCTCTCCTCTGAGATTTCAGTTTGGGAACTATCCGTTGCTTTGATGGTAATCACCGTCTCCATTAGCCGCAGATAGTCTGTTTGAACTTGACTGATAATGCAGGGGCTTTAAATTTATCTTGCGGTACCCTAAAATGCTTCTTTAAATAGCCTGCAGCAACCTTGTTGTGCAAGATGCTTCACAAACACAGATGTGAAACGCACCTGCCAAACAGTTTGGGCAGGTTTATGTAACTCGTGTGCTGTCAAAATACCTTCACATTATCAGTATGCATCAGCACTTTATCCATGCTAGCAGCGGTGGGATGCTTTTAATTCTTTCCCCCATAAAGGCGACATTTGACAACCTCCCCTATACCATTAATGATGAGTTATGACACTTTGGTATATATCAATAAAGATGTGGTGTGACAAGAACTAGAATAGTTTCTGGGTTTTGTTCATAGGCAGAAAGCACCATCACTAACCTCTGACCTAATCTTTTTCTGTAAGCAAGTCTGAAATATGACAGAAACCACCCAGTTCAGATAGGAGCTGCAAGGGTTACTGTTAGTAGGGGTAAAACAGGTCATCTACCAATCAGAAGGTTGGTGGTTTGATCCCTGGCTGCCAGATTTCCTTGGGCAAGATCCTAACCCCAAGTTGTTCTCAAGTGTATCCATCAGAGCCCGATAGAAAAAAAAGTGCTTGTGTGAATGGCTGAAAGTGGTTGGGTAGAGCAGAAAAGTGCAATATGAAAATTGTTACGTTTACTGTAATTGCGGATGGTGTCAAAATACATTATATATATATATATATATATATATATATATATATATATATATATATATATAACAAAGTTTATAGTCTAATGAAAATTTGAAAGCAATCTGTTAAATTCTGTAATCAAAGTGTTACGCAGAGCAACAGACAGACCTTCCCATTCCCTGATCCAAATCACTTACATTGTTACAAATGACACAAAGTGCATGAAAAACAACAGTAATACTGAAGTGGAAAATGGAGCAATATCATACTGAATGATCACTATGCCCGATAAGCTGAACAAACATCTCAAAGATAATCGACAACCGTCTGAGAAAGTCGCTGCCCTGGCCTGTCACACGCCCACCAGTTTAGTTTACAACAGCTTATCAGAGTTCATTGTACAGTCAGCTTTGTCTGGTGCTTCCTCTCCTTCTGTTTCTCCCTGTCTGCCTCAGTGTGCGTGGTGTCTTTATGATCTGCAGTTTGGACAGTGAAATGTATTTATTTGGAAAGTGGAGGGCAAAGCATGCTCCACAGAGAGCTCATTGTAAGGTCAACAGAGAAGCTGGATTTCAGTATTCTGTCCAATATGAGCTGATGGCTGCCTGGCCCAGTGGAGCTACTTAATTTAAGCCAACTTTAGAGAAGATGAAAAGAACCGGAGACACTTTGTTATACACTGTGTTTCATGAGTTAGATATGGTGAGAAAATGCTTACTCTGTTTAGTCTTCTATCGTCTGTGTCATAGTTATAGGCCCAAAAACTGAAGGAGGACTTTTGCTCAGCTGGTCAGTTATACCAATGAAATCAATCAAATCCAAACAGCTCATGTTTACATTTGGAGGGGCTCATGCAAACAAAAATAGTACATAACACTAAAAGTTCAGTGTATCAACGTTACTCTTTGGACAGAGTCAGATTAGCTGTTTCCAGCATCTTATTTCACCGTCTCCACTAGAGTTTGATCGTCATGGTACATATCTCAGACTTATACGTGTCTTCTTTTTTTTAACCCTTGGTCAAGCTTTTCCTGCAAAGGTTTTGTGTTAAATTAAATGCAACTTATAAGTCATTTTTTTGTACTCACTGTGATGAAATGGTAAACCTGTGAGCGACAGATTAAAGAGGATTAGGCAGATGAAGCAGAGACCAACATGCCCTGATTTTTTTCCTTAGTACTGGCTGTGTGCTAAAATTATTAACCTGTCATTAACATCAGTTATTTTTTTGGACTTGACAAAACTCATTCAGAGAAACTGGAAAAAATATTTCTATGGAGTGAGTAGTGCTCCTCATCACCAAATATATATATATATATATATATATATATATATATATATATATATACATATATACTGTTTATCCATACACTCACTAGTCACTTTGTTTGGTATAATGTTCAACTGCTTGTTAATGCAAATATCAACCCCCCCAATCACATGGCAGCAACTTAGTTCACTAAAACATGGAGACAAACGGGATATTGTATTTGTTTTAAATGTTATGTACTTGTGTGGTACATGTATTTTTGACTTTTGCTGCCATGATGCCAGGTCTCTCTTGAGAATGAGACTTTTTAATCTCAATGAGATTTTTTACCTGGATAAATAAAGGACTAATACATTTGGCCTGATGATTTTCAAAGTGAACCTCAGAGCACAGGTGATTTAAGAGACTTTGAATCTAGCATGGTTGTTGGGCCAGACAAGCTACTCTGAGTATTTCAGAAACTGCTGATCTACTGGGATTTTCCCACACAGCCATCTCTGGTGTTTGCAGAGAATGTTCTGAAAAAGAGAAAATATCCAGTGAGCAGGAGCTCTCTGGGTGAAAATGCCTTGCTGATGTAAGAGGAGAATGGCCAGACTGCTTTGAGCTGACAGGAGGGCTGCAGTAACTCAAATAACCACTCAACACAACCAAAGTTTGCAGAGGAACGACTCTGATCATTAACCTTGAAGTAGAAGTAGCAGCAGAAGACCACAGCAGGTGCCACCCATGTTAGTTAAAAACAGGAAACTGAATGTTTAAATGGTGCAGCATACCTGAGTATTGTTGCTGCCCAGGTCCATCCCTTTATGACCACACTGTACCAATGGCTCAAACTGGTTTCTTGACCAGGACAGTGAGTTCACTGCACTCAAATAGCCTCCACAGTCACCAGATCTCAATCCAATAGAGCAGCTTTGAAAGGTGATGGAACAGGAGATTCACATCATGAATCTGCAGCAACTGTGTGATGCTGGCATGTCAGTAACCACCAACATCTCTGAGGAATGTTTCCAGCACTTTGTTGAATCTGTGCAATGAAGAATTAAAGCCGCTGTGGAGGAAAAAGGGGGTACAAACCAATACCAGAGGGGTGGAACTAATAAAGTGTATATATATTTTTTGACGGTGGCCACAGCAGCTGTCATCTTTGTGAAAAGCCTCCATGAAATTGTAGTGTTACCATACTTGTGAGGACCGACAGTCACTTAAGCGGACAAAATGCCCGTCCCCACGAGTTTGAAGGAATCTTTGAGACTCAAAATGTGGTTTTAGTGTCAGGGTTACAATTAGGTTATGGTTAGGTTTAGGCTAAGGGTTATGGTTAGGCATTCATTTTTGATGGTTAGGGTTTGGGGAAGCCGCTAGGGGAAGCATTATCGCAATTAGATGTCCTCACTAAGATATGAAAATGTGTGAGTGTGTGTGTGTAAGGGAAATAAGTTGAGTCAGGAGCCCACCTTAGTCCTTTTAACAACACCACGTGAGGGAAAGTTCCTGTTACACTGGCTTCAAAATACTTCCTCTTGAGTGGCTTTCAGCATAATTAGATGTCATAGCTACTTGTTCAGTAATACAACTTCTTTTAGTAGGCTATAATATTATTGCATTCCTTGTACTCGGCTCAGTAAGGCTGTACAAAACAAAAACACCTGCGATATAATCCCATCTTTCTCTCTCCTCTCCCACGAAACAAACACCACCAACTAATTTCGAGTTAATTTAGAGCTCAGACAGCAGATTTGGCTCTTCATGTGTATATTGCTATAACTGGCTTAATGAGTACTTCAAATCAAATCTGAAATATCCCACAGCAGACCTGTGATGGTGTTTGGTCAAACTAACTGCAATGAGTAAATCAGATGATTTCACACCAGACACAGTGATTACTGACTTACTGTCACTAAAGTAAGCAGACCGCTGTACTGCAAAGCTGAGGGAAGCGGAGAATAATGGGAAAGAGACGCCTCTGTGATGTGGGTACTGGAAGGGATGGGTGCACACACAGCTGTAATTACAGAGTTGAAAGTATACACCCCGTTTCTGTCAGTTAGCATGACTGTCACTGTTATTACCCAGTCGTCTCTGTACTCTATAATGCAGCCAAGCTCTATAAGCACTCTTGCATGGAAATTAACTTAGTGGCTGATAAGGCAGAGTAAAGCTCACGCTAAATATAACCGGAGTTCAATACAGGGGTGGAAGTTGGGTGTACTGCTAAAACAACCTATGTTCCCTGAGGTAGTACAAGTTTGACTGAATCCAATTATTAGCTGGTGGATGTCATTCAGAGTTACAGAGTGTTCTCAACGCCCTCCATGGGTCCTGCCTGTGGGCTCCACACCACCAGAGCCACTGTAGGGTGTGAGCCATGATGGATGGCCTGGCTGCAACACAATGGCTAATGTTACAAGTTGTCAGCCACTCAATAGGGGGTGGTCTCAGGTGGCCATATGTAGCCCATGCCAGAGCGGGCCTTTCGTTTGAGAGTGACGGCTCTCTGGAGACCGGCTGTCTTTGATTATACAGCAGGAGAGAACACTGGAGGAGTCAGTGTCCTGTCAGGCCCAGACTCCATCATCATGGACTTCAAACTCTGCAACGTGTACTGAGCACGATTGCCTTTTGTGCAGCCTATAAGTTTAGAAAAGTAGAAATACTTTTGAACTTGTGTTGCTGTTGCATCTGCGGTGCTTTTTAGTTGTCATTGTTAGATACGCGCTTTACATTTTACATAGCAGCTGCATGTTGGTGCACTAAATCTCTTGGATATTCTCTCGGTGAGTTCTTTAGGCCTTTAACCTCTTTCACCCTGGAGGTCCGTGTCTTCCAAAGTACCATAGTACATTTACTGAGCAGGCCCCTGTTCCTGCTATGATTAAAATGGATGTACTATTTGTTGTGGTTCATTTGCGTTGTATCAAAGTTGGTCGAGTGCAGTCGACAACTTTTACAACAGGTCCAAAATCATCTGTGCCACTGACACAGTTTTATTGCCGTTATGTACTCTCTAATTTATGATGTTATCAATATTTGATAGACATTTTTAAATCTCACTGTGGGCCGATATCAACAAAAGTCTTTAGTTTTTCATTTTGTGAGTCCAAAACAGCATTTTCAAATTCCTTATTTTGATTTACCAGGAATGTCGAGTTATGTAAAACAAAGAGATTAGCCATAAGTCATGTGAGCAACAGAAGTAGTGAATATTTGGTACTTACAGCTAATCAAAAGATTTCATCTGTTGTCATTAAGTTGCTGATTTAATTTTCTGTGGCTCGACAAATGGAGCTAATCATTTCAGATCCAATAAATCGCTGCAATTTCAATTTGACTGTCTTATTCCTATTCTCTGCACACTGCCTTTCACCCTCTGACATGACAGCTGTTGATAGGCTCCAACCCTGAATTGGACAAGTGATTAAGAAACTAGATGGAAGGATGGATGGATAAATTCAAAGAAGCAGGGGTGTTTGTTATACTGGTACTGTGGTGTGTACTTCAGTGTAGGGCATAGAGCTGATACAGTCAAGGCAATGCATGACGGATTTTTAATCATCTATAAGATCAAAGGCTTGGTTTTGATATAGTCAGCCTCGGGGATGAGCGAACACACCTCCACTCATTGCAATCTCTAAATTTCTGCATATAAATATGTGTACGTACATTTTCTGGATGTAGGTTAGTTATTTAGAGGAGCAAAATAAAAAGTAAGAGGTAATTTATTGTTCTTTTTGCTCCAAGATCATTTTACCAGCAATGAAGAAAAATATATATATATATATGGTTTGTCCTCGGTGACCCAGCTCTACAAAATAACATCAGTAAAACTGCAGCAGGTTTCAGTCTGACACATCAAACAAAAAGTGAATCCTTTTCATCTCAGCAATATGGCAAACAGGATGTTTACCCTCATCATCCCATTAACTTGTTCCAACTAGAATTACTCTTGTACAGCACTAAAAACAAGAGTCCCTCCTCTCATCCAGGAAATACTTCAAATCTGAATTTACAAGCCGTCGTGGCCGACCCAGACGGTGTCTGGGAGCAGGACCCAATCTGTTTAAAACCCCATTTGGACCTGTGCCTCGTGTCTGGGTTTGGTGTGGTCTCCTCTTGCTCAGTAAAAGGCTGGTTTGACAGACAGACCTATAAACAAACAGCTTTTATCTCTCTGAGAGAGACATGGCAACAAAGAGCCCAGCTGCCTGGCCATATTTCCCCCATCCCTCTATTTCCCCCTTTTATCTTTCCTGTCATCGCCCCACCGTGCTGAAGAGGAGGCACGGAGTGATGTAGAGGTGCACTTAAATCTCACAGGTTTGTTTTTAACAGTCTCTTTGTTGGTAAGCTATAGCTGTTTTCTGCCAATGACAAGGTTGTGATATGAGTAATATCCTTGATTTGCTTGAAAGGCGAACACACTTTTCCTCCTGAATCATACACAGCAGTGATCACTAAGCTTAATAATGATTTTCTGCCCTGGTATCAGTAATATTAATTCATATTAATATTATAAATTATTGAATCATACACGGTTATTTGTAAAGTAGTGTGGTCACGATTAAGATCTGTTTAATGTTCATGTCTTAATATTTTTTGTGCTCACATCATTTAAAAAGATTAACCAATAAAAACAAGCTACTGAGGCAGCACAACAGAGATATTCTCTTTTTGCTTGCATGCCTCCTTCCTCCTGCCCACATTACCCACACTGGAGAATCAGCTGCGTTATGCTGGTGGAGCCTGATGTAGCTTTGAGCTGAGGAGTGGGCGACAGATGATATCTGGTAACTTCAAGTGCCATCACTTGACATTTATCACACTTCACACGGCTTTGTGAAGTGACAAAGGGCACTGTGCAACTTTCTTTAACATATTTAGCAAGGTCCTGTAAACACAAGTGGAAAATTGGTGGTGTTCGTCTCTAAAGTATTAAAAATCTCTGAGGCCAATTTAAGGCTTCCCTTCTCCAAATAACCTTTCTAAAGCACCGGGGTTTCCTGCGCAGTGAAAGAGAAGAAAGAGCTTATCATGGTCACAAAATATTGACTGAGATTTAGCCAATATTTTCTGATGACAGCGAGACGCTTCGATCAATACCTTGTGATCACAGTTAGTTCTTGTTCACTTGGGTTACAAGAAGCAAGCCCAGTTCTGGTCTGATATGTGCAGTCCGACGTGCCTAGTCATGATTCCCTCATACGTACCTCCATCTTGTTGAGGGACACCCAGCAGTCCGATGGGAACTCCTGCAGCATGGGGACCAGGAACTGTAGGCAGCCATCCCAGTGACACAACAACAGCATCATACCGATCAGGTTAAAGATCCGCATCACCGCGCTGGCTAGGTCATAGGTCATATGAAAGATCTGGAGACAGCAAGGCAAGGAGAGGAGTTTATATGTAAGATTATATTGGAACATGAACTCAGTAATTATGGCTTTCTTGACAGTGTCGTAAGTTTTATCTGATGAGACTTCAGCGCTATGTGTTCTCCAGCTGTCTGCATTTCGACCAGTCGAAATAATTACCCCCTACCTCCAATTCATAATTGCTTTACTTTGATCTTAATGGAAAACATCATGAGGACAAGGAAAGGGGAACTTATAAGGACTTCGTAAAAGAAAAACTTGGTAGTGCTGCACTCTTGAACAAATGACTGCAATGTTGAAACTACAATGCCCAGATGGGCTACAAAATGCACATCGGACATCATTCCAGCGTGCTGTTTCAGGCACTTCGTATATATGACAATTTTAATTTTTAAAATCATGGATGTTAAAAAAAAAGCTGAAAACAGAAGGATACATACAGCTAATACAAAGTGAATTGTAGTAAACTTTAAACATGTTTTCGATTAAGCTTTTCCTTTATATGTAAATCTTCACACAAGGGAAAATCTCAATAAGTAGCAAATTTTATCTTTTTTCTTTTCATAAAAGATGCTCCAGTGTATCATGTGGTCTTATTATGGCTGCCGTGCGGATGCGTCCTGGTCACTTCACACATTCAGGAATGGTCCTGAGCAGATTTGATTACCTGACCCACCACCCTTTGTGCTACCTCCTTTTTTTATTTGGAGGATTATTCCCTGTTTTTACTTTCTCCCTTTGTTTTCTGTCCACAGTTGTTAGTGTCTGATTCATCACACTGTACCTTATTAACCTCCTCCTCGCCGTGTCTTTATTCTGTGTGTCTTCTTTCACTCTGTGTCACAGAGTCAACACAGCTTCCTTTTGTTCTGCAGCCTCTTCATTCTCCATGTTGGTATTCATAACCCCGGCCAGTTTGTCTTCTTTGTGTGTGTGTGTGTGTGTGTGTGTGTGTGTGTGTGTGTGTGTGTGTGTGTGTGTGTGTGTGTGTGTGTGTGTGTGTGCATCAGTAACCGTGTCCACTTTTGAACCTCAATCTTGACCATGTCAACTGCCCCTCTGCTAAGAATCTACTATGAATTCATTTCTTATTGGGAAGCTGCCTTCCTGCTCAGCTTCACACTCTTCTTTGGATTCCACCAAGTTTAATCAATGAGTAGGGGAGACAGCTTCCCATCAGTTTCAAACCAAACACAGCAGGAGCGAGCAGCGCATTCGTTACACCGAGATATGTGACATCAATCTGAGGCGCCAGCACGCATGGGGCCCAGTCACATATACAAAACACTCACGCAAGCCGGCGGGCACAAAAGATACACTAACAGCGGAGACAGACGTGCCATCACATGCACACAGCGTGATGGACGGGGACCATCATGAGCCTTAACAACTGATAGTCTGTGTTGTCTCGCACATCAATCATCCTCCATCACTGGACAGTCACTTAGGCCAATCATCTATCACTTGCCTGACCTCAAGAATCAAAACTGTGATGCTGCTTAGCATCTAATAGCTGCTTAAAAGCACTAATAATAGGTATGAGATCTTAATGTGCAGAAGTGACAGTATGTTTCATTATAAAACACGTAGAATGGTCTGATTAGTCTACTATGAAGGAACAGGAAATGGGTCATTTCTTACTCAGTGCAACTGAGGGAGAAGTGATACTCTATGACTGGAGTGATGAGGAATGAGACTGGACATGAATCACATGTGCTGATCTTTCTAAATGCAGCTTTAACCTTTATGAGATTTTCACTGTCACTTTTTATCAATCAGCGACTCACAAAATAGAGCAGTTGGTCATCATTCTTGCAAGGAGGATGGATGACAGAAAGCCGACTTACACGGTCATGTTGTGCTGGCTCACTGAGGTGTTCAGAACCGCGGACAGCACCGAGAACGTTACAGGAACTAAAAACAGCTCACAGCTTCAGCTCTTGGATTTTCAAAATAAACTGTTATAGTTAACAATAACGGAAACAGGCATTTGAAATGGGCATCTCCCGCATGTGCCAGTGTTTCGCTCTCCACTACATCGCCACTCTTATTCTTCACACGTGCAAGTATTACTTCCCATCATGCACCACTCTATGTGCATATCACATAATATCTTCAGAAATCCAATTATCCAAAGGTCAAGTGAGCAGCCAAGCCCCACTGTGCTGCTCACTACTGCAAAATGCCAGCACCAGGCTGCCAATACTCGCATAAATGAAAAGTAGAGCGATCTTATGACACTGTTGGACCTCCTGTCTCCCAGACTATTCCTCTTAAAGCAGAGGAGGAGAGTCTGGTAAGGGGCTGGGGCAGGGGCCCACAAAGGTGTATCCCTCTCGTGGAATAAATAATAGCTGAGTGGCCGGGAAGTTCAGGACTGGTGCTTTGGGTTCAGTCTTCAAGAAGCATCCTAGCAACAGCACCCATCCTCACATGCAGAGTCTACCAGTCAGGTCTGTGCAGACCTGCCATCTCACCTAACTCTAATCACTTTAAATGAATAATTAGTCACATAATCACAGTCGATAGCCCCCCTAGTGCTGCTTATGATAATCGCTGTCTCTGCTTCACCTGCTCTTCCTCCGGTCTCTTAATTGATTAACTATGTTTGCCCTGGTAATAGGTTGCTTATTAAGTGCCACCTGTGGGACTGCCAGGTCAGATGGAGACAGAAGGTTAGGAGGATGGTGTTACAATAACAGTAATTAGAATGCAAACTTTGTTAGCGCGCAAACATCCTGCAGACATTATATTTTTCTCACCAGGTGGCAGGTGAGAACACTGATCCTGGGCCTCCAGGTGAAGGAGAGCAGGCCAGAGAAGCAGATTGTTGGTTTGGCCATGAGCCAACATCAGCATATTGGAGGAAAATCACTGACCTTTTCTCACGGACTAAGCTAGGGGTTTCTTCTTCTGTAGCTGTGAGTTTTGAGATAATGTTTTAGCTCATGGACAGCTATGAAATGTGTGACCTTACCTCTTCCCATTGGTGGATGTAGCGTATTAATCTGGAGAGCCTCAACAGCCTCAGGAGACTCAGGATCTTGGTAAAGCGGACGATCCTCAGGGCCCGAGCAGTCTTGTACACCTCTGAGTCGATCCCCTTCTCTACTATAAGGAATATGTAATCCACTGGGATGGAGGAGATAAAGTCTACAATGAACCAAGTTTTTAAGTACTTCTTCTTAATGGTTTTAGGGTCCAAAATGATGTCTGAGTTGTCCTCGATGATGATTCCAGTGCGAAAATTAAGCACAAGGTCCATGAGGAAGAAGGTATCAGACACCACATTGAAGATGATCCAGGGCGTCGTGGTCTCGTCCTTGAAGAAGGTGATGCCCACGGGGATGATGATCAGGTTGCCCACCATGAAAAGCAGCATTGTAAAATCCCAGTAGAACCTATCAGGCGTGTGTGCGAAGTGGATGTGTGTGCGTGACAGTGCATTTTAGATGGGTGTGTGCACAGAGTACAGGAGGGAAAAAGAGGGGAAAGGGGAAGAAAAGACAAAAATAGAGTCAGATGAGAAGAGGGATTTGCTGTGGAAACGCAATAGGCACAAGAGACTGCCTGGCTCAAAATGGAAAAGTGTAAACAAAGTGCAGCCAAAGTGGTATTTTTGCCAGCATGAGCATGCAGAGAATAATGGGGGGGGGGAAATACTTACTTTTTCCGATACTGACGTGAATTATAATCAGCATTAAACCGATTTCTTTACACATTTTAGATTTTTGTAACAAAGCAAAAGGAATCTAATGATTATCACTGTTTGTGTGAGTAAGGACATGTAGCAGAACTGCTTTTCCTGTAATAACTCAAAAATTTAAATGCAAATGCTTAAATGATGGGTTAAACCATGGAAGGCCTTTTCATCTTCGTTTCTGAACCACTGGGTTTTATTTTGGCTTTGCCTCTTAATAATAATAATAATACATTTTATTTATAAAGCGCCTTTCAAGACACCCAAGGACACTGTACAATAGATAACAACACATAATAGAACAATGACACAATGAAGAACAATAAAACAAAAGCATAAGATAAAATTAACAAACTGTGGGTTCACAGTGAATATGCAGATTTGAACAGATGGGTTTTGAGTTCAGATTTAAACTGGGGGAGAAAACCAATGTTTCTTATATCTGGGGGTAGAGAGTTCCACAGCCTGGGAGCAGAGAAGGTTAGAGAAGGTTAGCAGAAGAAGTTCCTGAAGAACAGGGGTGATGTGCTGGTAGGAGGGGGTTCTGGTGATAATGTGAGCAGCAGAGTTCTGAACCAGTTGAAGCTTATGGAGGGATTTTGGGGGGAGACCATGCAAAAGAGAATTGCAGTAGTCAATACGGTAGGTAACAAGACTGTGGACAAGAATGGACATAGACTGGGTGGAAAGAGAAGGACGTAATCTGTTAATGTTGCATTTGGCAGGACCCTCTTCATTGTTTAGGGTCCTGCCAACACTTATACATCTGCATGTTTAAAAATCAGCATTAAGGGAATATAAATGACCAGAAAATTCCTTTTTAATTTCTTTCTGTTGTTCAGACCTCATTAAAACCAGATATGTATGAATATAAGCTGAATTTGCGACCAGCAACAAACAAGGAAATGTTTCATGTTTTTGATTTACTTTAATTCAATAACACAGATGCATGCAATTAGGATTAGAGTGAGGAAGTGCTGCATAGGAAGTAGCCTATTATTAAGATCAGCAAGTAGATATCGATTGTTTTCTCTCAGGTTTTACATCTGGAGTCTGAGAGACTGCAAACAGAGGGATTTTATCACTATTTTTATTATTTTTTATTTCTGAATTCTGAATGATCTGTTTAAACCCATGATTGTATTCTCTTGTCACAAAAAGTCGCGCATAGACTGTGTTAAATGTATTTATGAGCTCTCCTGGGCCCCATTAACAGAAAATGAGGGCTCGTTTATACGAAACTCTCAACAATATTACGGTATTGATATCAAGAGGATGACAGTCTCGCTTACTTACTGCCAGTGCTGATGTGACAGGCTGGTAAATGGGACAGAGAGCAAAGTGTTGAGGTTTGATCCCGTCACAGGAAGCTCTGCAGGACAGGTGCAGCGCTGAGTCATTACACTGCGACTTATGCAACAGGAACTAACTCCCCCACCACACGACAACAACAATAACCGCCCCGATGATGATATTTGAAGCAACTTTGTTGCTTTAAGATGCATTAATTAGCATAAGTATCAGGGGAGGGCCGCTAGCTTCTCGCGGAGTGGGAGTCTGCGAGCTAAACAAAGGTCTACAAAGTGGCCTGTCGTCAAATTGCATCTCTGCTGCTAAAGTTATGTCTCATCCTTGGTGTCCTGACACGGTGTTACGTGATACGAAAGGGCCGAGCGTGGATGATGAGTGATGGGGGTCTAAACGTAGCGCTCACACGCGCGAGCCGACTCCAAATGAGATGGGAGCTGTCCACTCCCTGTGGTGCTGAAACCAACCCATCCAGCCCCAGAGTCAAAACTGCTGGTTTTTTGACCCAAATTCAATCAGGCGACTCATACGTTTATAATAAAACGCTGAAAGGCAAGCCTCAATCACGAGGAGCCCTCTTCTCTGGTGCTTCCTCCAAAATATTTGAATGACAAAATAGCTGCTGGATGTCCAGCTGGGTGATCGGCGTTTGAGCCGCAATATAAAAGAGCGCATCCGTCATTATAATGCACAATCCGGGGAGTCTTACAGGCGGATATGTCTCCAGTGAGCATGCTTGAGGTTTCCGCACACTTGGCTCAAGGTGACATTCCATTACTGAGTGCATCGCATACACACGCAGGCACACACACTCACACACACACACATACACACACACACACACATATACATCCTGTCAGCAAGCTTTTGTGGTAGAGCCTACACTGCACACCTTATCCGGATCCTCAAAGAAATAATGGCATTTTAAATGAAGGCAGCTTCAGAGCGCTGTCCCCTTTGCTAAATGAGATCGCACTGCAACGAAAAGTCGAGGTATATTAGCAGGCCTAGCTTGTTGAGCACCCCAGACATGCTATAGTGTGGACTACAATGGGTTTGTTTACAACCTTGAAAGGACACTCTTCGCCAAAGTCGGTTTGCCTGACAACAGGTTGTTTGGCGGGGGGATTACAGGCAGTCCGATGCAATGCATCGTTTTAAATCTCTGCGGGTTCAGTCATAAGGGACGGCATGAAAAACCAGCAGCTGGCAGCCCCGAACAATAAATGTATGTGTTTCCAAGGAGTCCCAGTGGTTAGGCTACTCACTGCAAAGTAAGTTGTAGATGACAATGAGGACCCTTGCGAGCCCCTCATGTAACCAATTGCACCCACAGCTCTTACCTGAAATCGCTGTAAGGGTGGATAATCCAATTTCCAGCTGATTTTACCCTCTCCTGCTCTCTCTCCACTGCTTTTTGACTACCATACATGCGCAAGGAGAATTTGTTAACTCCAGGCTGCAGCATACTGCTAAACTGCCGCTGCATGAAGCTGGCTTGGCTTCCCCGAGGTTCTGCATCTTCGGCGGGCACAATTGCCGGGCCATCCTCCGGCTTCTGGAAAGTGACAGAGTTCCTCGGCTGCTGGGTCTGAGTCTGAGCCGGGCCGTGTAGCGAGGACGAGGCTTTCCGGCTTGGTGCGTTAGAGAAGGACACCTTGGAGTCCTTTTTCTCGGGGACTCCGCTGGACACGGGGTTTGCGCTTTCTCCTCCGTGCCCCCCGGTCAGGGACCCGCCTGGCGTGATCGAGCCGTCCATGCTGGCGGTGGTCGAGTTACAGGCTCCTCGCTTGGCGCTACCCCCGTCCTCGGCTCTCCCCGATCCCCCGGTCTGCTTCTCCGTCTTGGAGATGATTGAGCGCAGGCTCCCGGTACCCGAGTCCCTCCTGCATTCTCCGTTTTTGTTGCATTTCATGCTGGAAATTGGAGCGACGCCGTTGCAACCATCACCCGCTGTCGCGTTTAAAACCTCTACCGCGACCGCTGATTCCGACGCCTCCACCCCAGAAGCTCTGCAGGTCTCGCCGCGTTGGGCAGCATCGCCCGGAGAGGGTGTCTCGGTAGCTCTGGAGGCAGCAGTGGGCCGTGGGGCGGCAGGAGCGTCCTCTGTGTGCGTAAGGCAGGGTTCCTTGTTGGAGTTTCTCCTGGAAGCCAAGGACGAGGCTCCCCCTCCTGGCGTAAAGTTCTTCATCCTGATACTGCCGCCTCCTCCTCCGCCTCCGCCGCTGCCGCTCCCCCCAGCTCGGCGCAACCGCGGATGCTGAAACTTGGACTCCTCTTCTCCGTCCTCGGTCTCGTCCATCACGACGTTGCTGGGCACACCGGACAGGTTAGCGCTCGCTGCCCCGGGAGAGCCAGGGTCCAGACAGTTCTGCCCGCTGTTGCTCCGCGTGCATTTGGATGAGACAGCCTTGGCTGCGCTGATGTGGCTGCATCCAGTGCCGCCCTCCGCCTTCTTTTTCATGGTGGCAGCAGACGCCGGCGAAACCTCATTCCTGTCCATGACATTGAGCATATCAAATTTTGCCTCCAATTATCTTTGAAGAAAGCCAATCAGAGATAGAGCGAGGATGGAGAGGAGAAGAAGGGGGGAGAGAGGGAGAGATGGGGGGAGAGAGAAAGGAGAGAGGGAGGGGTGGACGTGACTTATTTGCAAACTACTGCACTTATATTTTCACTAGTCATTGTGTCAGAAATGATTAAGCATGAAATTAATTGGGTTCTTTGCGTCAAATGTCATTACACCATTAGCCTGTGCTCTTCTAAATTCAGTTCAGCCTGCATCCAGCTGAGGCCTCTCAGTCATTACCTTAAACATGAATTAAGCGTCATGTTTAAATCTAAAAAAAAAAAAAAATACCTGACATGCTGTCAATTACTGAATGTTTTCCCTAAACGTCAATGCAAACTGAAATTAATTCATGTGTTCTGTAAGACGTTGACAATGTCAATCTTCCTTAAAGCATGTTGGTGCCTTAGCTGGTGTTTAGCACCCTCTAGTGGTCATAATTCATTTTATGATTCTGGCAAAGCTCTCAAATGTTATCCATGGCACATGTTCAAAACCAGCAACAGATCTACAGTCTGGACTCATTTCTCTACAAAAACAAAGTGTATTGATGATCCCGAGGGGACATACTGAAACTCACAATATTGATTTTTGTCCTAAAAGCTTTTTCTTCTTTCTCATTCAACTTATTTATGGCTACACATTTGAGTCTAGTAAAAAAATATCCAAAATATGAATGGGTCCAGTATAAAGTTTCTTACATTCAAAGCATACAATCCATCATTCTCTTCTGCCATAGAGCAAGAGGTAGGCTACACCCTGGACAGGTCAGCAGTTTGTCACAGGGCTAACACAGAGAGAAGACAACCATTCACATTCATATTCACACCTATTTAGAATCACCAATTAACCTAACCCCACTAACTGAATGTCTTTGGATTGTGGGAGGAAGCCGGGGTACCCAGAGAGAACCCACGCAGACACGGGGGGAACTCCACACAGAAAGTCTCTGGCTACAAACTGGATTCAAACCCAGGACTTTTTAGCTGTGAGGTGCTAACCACTGCCAAGTATACAGCTCATGAAACAAAAACGTCTGTTCTGGTGCTGTCCACATTTGGCATTTTTTTGTTTTTAAATGCTTACTCTTATATGAAAAGGAAATACCCAGGAATAATCAATTAGTTATTCCTGTCCTTCTCCAACACCTGACCCTCAAAAACAGAACAACTTAACACTCAGAAGTGGAGTCAGCTACTGCATAATCTGGCAGAGACTACCTGTGACAAAGGTCGGCAAGAATACACAGCAGATGTCATGTACTGCAACGACTGTGGTTTCACCTGCAAAGTATGAACACAACACCAGCTGCTTCCACATAGTGAACAAGTAAATGAATATCCACTGGCATCACCACGTTCCAGACTAGCAGATAGTCTGAACCCACATGTAACACCAGCCAAAGCCACAGAGGTATAGCTTCATCTCTACAGATTTAGGCCACGATAATCGAGTGTTCTGCTACCAGAGGAGAGATAGTAGCTAGCCTCTTTTCTTTGTTCTAGTTTTGGTTGGGTGCAATTTCGGCCACATATATTTAAAAAAAATGGTTGTGGTGCTTCACAGAATCTGGCATTAACACAAGAATATACAGTAACTAATCCCACTTAGCAGATCTGTTCTGCGACATCTCAGAAATCTCTTATCTTTTACCATCAGTGCTCAGAAGTCATCTTCGGTTTAATTTCCTGGTAGTGGTGATGTAGTGGTCTGACATTGTCAAATGGTTTCCAGCTAATTCCAGACCAAAGGGAGGCAGGAAAATTAATGTAGGTAGCAGAAAAGAAACTCTCAACAAGTAGGTGGGTAATGTGAGTGGCCCAGAAACATGTTGGTGAACACAAGAGCAGAACGCACACGCTATAAAGGTTGATCCATTAATCAAACCACATGTGTTAGCCCATATTAGGAAGACTAAGCGATGGCCTTATTTGTGTGGCCCATAAGGTAAGAGCTCTAAAAACTAAAGAGGAATCATATCATCTGTAAGTCTTCCCAAAAGTTCTAAGGCTTAGTGATACAAAATTTCTCCACTACAGCAGTTCTGTCAAGCTTGTGTAAATAAGTCACCAAAAGCTTTCTGTAATTGCGTTGACGTGCTGCCACCTCATTTCTTTGTACCAACAACTTGGAGTCCTTTAGCAATCTTATATTCATTTACTTGAATCTGAAAACCTCACAGGGCGCTGCAGTGACTCAGACGCCACCTGATTATTAATGGCTGCTTAATTCAATGGGAACGTCTGATGTCTTTTTCACACATTGACAGAAATCCAAGAATGGCATGTTCCTTTCAGGGAAGTAGTTCAAGGCTTGAAGGTTTTATCAGTGTAGATTTAGGTTTTATGAACACCAGGCCTCAAATGAACTTGTAATGTTGTAAATGATCTATCAGAGTCATCTTCGTGCTCTTAATTTTGCCTTCACGGTCACTCATGATATGTATAAATACACTCATCAGCTACTTCATTAAGTACTTACTTAACATAAATATCTAATCAGCCAATCACATGGCAACAACTGAGTGCGTTTAGGCATGTAGACGTGGTCAGGACGACCTGCTGAAGTTCAAACCAAGCATCAGAACGGAGAAGGTGATTTAAGTATCTCTGAATGCGGCATGGTTGTTAGTGCCAGATGGACTGGTCTGAGTATTTCAGAAACTGCTGATCTGCTGAGATGTTCTCACACAACCATATCCTGGGTTTACAGAGAATGGCCCGAAAAAGAGAAAATATCCAGTGAGCATTAGTTTTCTGGGTGATGTCAGAGGAAAATAGCCAGAATGCTTTGAACTAATAGGAAGGCCACAGTAACTCAATGTAATAATAAAGATGGGTTGATGGATGATTTCTAGTGCTCTATTAAATGCTTGCTCTTTGATGCTGTCAGCTCCCTCAGCTTGTTTTCCCAGCTACTCATACTCTGCTCTCTGGGTCCCAAGGTGCTATCCAAGGTGAAATGGTGGATGCACGATTAGAACATGGGCACCACATGTGCTAGCCAGCCTTCCCTGGCACTGCCCCATCCCCAAGGTGAAATGGTGGATGCACGATTAGAACATGGGCACCACATGTGCTAGCCAGCCTTCCCTGGCACTGCCCCATCCATTCCCTGCAGCTGAACAGCAGACCACATCCTGCCACACTCAAATAACCACTTGTTAAAACCAGGGTATGCAAAAGAGCATCTCTGAACACACGTCAAACCTTGAGACAGAAAGGCTACAGCCACAGAAGACCACACTGGGTGTCACTCCTGTGAGCTAAGAGGAGGAAGCTTAAATTCACATATGCTCAACAAAATTGGTAAAATGAAGATTTACAAAGTGATTCCTAGTCTGCCGAATCTCGATTTCTGCTGCAACATCCAGATATTAGTCAGAATTTGGTGAAAACATGAAATCATGGATTTATTCTGCTTCAGTCTGCTGTGGGGGATATTTTCTTGGAACAATCTGGACTCCCTGTACCAAAAGGGCTTCTTTAAAAAAAAAAAACAAAAAAAAAAAAACCAGAATATTGTTGCTGACCATGTCCTTTCCTTTATCACCAGTGTACCATCTTCTGATGGCTGCTTCCAGCAGGACAACGCACCATGTCACAAAACTCACATCATCTCAAACTGGATTCTTGAACATGAACCGAGTCCACACTACTCCACAGTCACCAGATCTCAGTCCTATAGAGCACCTGTGAGATTCACAGTTGACACCTGGAGAAGCTGCATGACGCTATCATGTCAGTATGGACCAAAATCTGAGGACCACTTCCAGCACCTTCTACAATCTGTGCCACAAATAATTAAGGCAGCCCTAAGAAGGTGTACCTTATAAAGTGTCCTTTGGTTGTTTATCATAACTGAAAGGCTTTGACTTGTTCCGTAATACAGAGTGAAATATTATAGTTTCAAATTTGTTGCATCATCATATCAAGTTTTTGTTTTTTTAAGCCATTGATCAGTTTCTATTAAGCCACACATCACCTACACTGATTCAGTGTTGTATAACAATCACATATAAGGTCAGATACTGGACGTGGCTGAAAACGAGCATTGCTGCAGCAAACAAGACACTGATTTACAACCATCACTTTACTACATGATCAAAAAAAAGTTTCAAGACATATGTAAGACATTGTTTTATCCAAAAGTTTCAAATCTCACATGGTGAGAAAACACATTAACATTTGTTATGACCCATTAAAGAAATCAAACCTCAAAACACTTCATCCTGAAAAAGGGAATGAGGGAATTTACATTTTTTAACATCCTTTTTTCCCTAAACCTATAGTTTAACGTATACTGTACAGTTGAACCTCAGAGTAACTTTGTCAGCTGTCATATTTCTTTACAACGTCAGCAAAAACCTTTAAATTTGTTTTTAATCACTTTATTGTGACTGTACAAAAATTCAGTAAATAAAATAATAAACACTTGTTTTTCGTGAAACACATTTGGCCAGTTCCACAGAGGTAAGATGATTTCATGCCTGTTTGCCTTTTCTTTTCTTTTTTTTTTACTTTGCAGGGGTCCAATAAACACACAGTTGTGAACATTTTCACTACATATCCCCTCCTAAGTTGTAACAATGTTCAACTTACCAAGATGCACCAAATACACTGAATCAAACTCTAAAAAAATAAATTAATAAAAAGAAAAAACACATCTTCAAAGATTTATTCAATGCAAAAGGTTGAAATGTTGCTTGTTTTTGTTCAGCAGTTGACTCACATTCACATCCCAACATGAGATTTTGTGCCAAAAAAAAAAAAAAAACCCTAAAAAAACAAAAAAAAACCTGTGCAAATAAATAAAAATCAAATGCACACTCTCAGTCTCTTTCCCGCAAGGTCTTAGTTTGATCCATTTGCTGTACAGTGGCTCGCAGTTCAAAAAGGAATTCTCTATCTACACATCTACGGACTCCACCACCACAGGCAATGTTTTTAAAAAAAAGAGCATCTTGTCTTTTAAATATAAAATGTGTCCAAGCACTGCTGCAAGGACATGTTTTCATCAAAAAGCAGTCCAATCTGGCTTCAATTCTGCTCCGGGTCTTGTAAGAATCCCACTCATAAGGGGACTGTTATTATTACCGTCATCATATTCTCCATCTTTTCTGACTCCCACCTCCTCAAACACTCTGTAACAGTAGCAGCGGGAGCTGGTCCCAATATCCGTTCAGCACAGAAGGAGGGAGAAAAACAACAAAACAAAAAAAAAAAATCCTAAAATTTGAGTTTACCTCGTCTCACTGTCCTGTTCACCTGAGACAGAAAAATGTCCTGGTTTCAGCTGCAGAGAGGAGCTGCTGGGTCTAAGAAGGGTGTCATGTTTTCTCTTGTGAAACAGTGAAAATCTAGGAGTTGCTGGCAGCATTTTCATTGCTAGGTGAGCTTGGGGAGGAAGAGGAGGAGGAAGAGGGGGAGAAGTTCATTCTCGATAACCCCGGCGGGTCTGTGGCTGTGTTTTGTCCACTAAGACTCTTCCTGCACACAGGACACGTATCATGCTGTAAGAGACGGGAAATAGGAAGTTATCACTGTGATCAGCTTCAATACATGGACACAGCAGTTTTATTCTCACCCACAATCTTAATAATTCAATAAAATGGACAATTGAATAGAGCATTTAAACAACTGAAAGAAGCCTGGTTCCAGACAACAGCCTTGTGGCTACACTGTGGACATAATGCAGACTCTTCACTGGGTATATGCTTCCACTGTAATCAATGAAAATGCCTACATTAGGCGTGATAGCAATGAGTAAACTGAGTGCGCCACAAAGAGCCACTCCACAAATGTAAAAATAGATGACGCTATTGGGTTGGGAAATCTTTTTTTAACAACATAAATGACCTTTGATGCCAACATTTATTTAGCCAGTGTAGTCTGGCCATCCCACAAATTCAGTCAAACTGCCCTACCCTGAACATGCAAAAGAGAGCCTTCAGTTTTTAGGCCCCTCTTCTATGGAACCAGCTTCCAGCTTGGATGCAGGAAACAGACACTATCTCTACTTTTAAGATTAGGTTTAAAACTTTCCTTTTTGCTAAAGCATATAGTTAGGGCTGGATCAGGTGACCCTGAATCCTCCCTTAGTTATGCTGCAATAGGCTGCTGGGGAAATTCGCATGATGCACTGAGTATTTATTCTTCAGTCATCTTTCTAACTCACTATGTGTTAATAGACCTCTCTGCACTGAATCACACTTGTTATTAATCTCTGCCTCTCTTCCACAGCATGTCTTTATCCTGTCTTCATTCTCTCAACCCAACCGGTCGCAGCAGATGGCCCCACCCCTCCCTGAGCCTGGTTCTGCTGGAATTTTCTTCTTGTTAAAAAGGAGTTTTTCCTTCCCACTGTCGCCAAAGTGCTTGCTCATAGGGGGTCATATGATTATTGGGTTTTTCTCTGTATGTATTATTGTAGGGTCTACCTTACAATATAAAGCGCCTTGAGGTGAACGTTGTTGTGATTTAGCGCTGTATAAATAAAATTGAATTGAATTGAACAAGCACTGCATGTAGCCAGTAAAAAGAGAGAAAATCACCGCAAACAGTCTGAAAACCCTCCGTGTCCAGTGCAACCAAAGAGTTAGTGTTGGAATTTGTTATTGTCAATTCAATTTGACATATTTCTGTAAACAATGTAATTCAACTGCCTCTAGCCACAGCTTCAGTGACAAGGTGATTTCTTCAGGACTCACACGTCATAAGCTACTCATGTTAGAGCAAAATAAAACTAAATAACCCAGGGCTCGCAAAATTTCAAAATCCCTGGTAGCCCTTCGGGCAGGGACTCTTCAGTTTTTGGTAGCCCAAAATAAATTTAAGTAGCCCGAATAAAAAAGAGAGCAATTTTTTGATTGATGTTTTGTTTCCGTTACAATATTATACATTAAAGTATAATATTGTAACGGAAACAAAACATTAATCAAAAAATTGTTTAAACACAAATTACAACATTGTATAAAAATTACAATCATCAACTCAAATACTTGGTTCTAATTGAACAGAAATTTCTATGAACTTGTAAGAACTGTGTAGGACATGAATCAGTCTGTGTCAGATCCTGAATTTGAAATTTCCACTGAAGTCACGGGAAAGAGGCAAGTGGAACCAAGATCGAGGCCATTTGCTTTTTGAAGTTTGCAAAGACTGCTAAATTGTGCCAGTGGTAGTTCACTCTTTGCAACATAGTACGCTATTCTAAACTGATTTTCAGGTTTATTTTTAGTATGTTATTTGCAATTGGTGTTTGTTCTGGGAACGATATTGCAGACTGAGCAATAATGCATTTCTTGCATTTCTCATGGGTTCTAATGGGGGCCTTTCTTAAAATGACTGGTCCCAGTAACAAAGGCGCTTGTCGACTCAGAAATCGAGGGAAAAGCAACAACACACCCGGCAGAACATTATGTTATTTACACGGGTGCACATAAGTGGTCCGCATGTGCGCATTCGCTGTCAAAATAAAAGACGCGCACCAGATAAGAAGTTGCAACGCGCGTTTGCGTCCATATAAAAGGCACTGTTTTTGTCCGCTAGAGTGGGATTTTCACGGCACATTCTGCACCACACCTCTGTGCGTTCATCATTTGTTTGAAGCCAGCTCACCTCCTGCAAACACTTTTCCGAGAATACGCGCTTCTTTTGTGGTTCGGACTCCTTCTGACATTTCTTTGGATGTGGAGGAAAACCAAAGTAATTGCTTAAAGGAGTTTGCTTCTTCGACATCTTTAAGAGTTCTAAACAAATGTCTGTCCTCCTCCAGAAAATCTTATGTACGCAAACACGCGGTGCAACTTCTTATCTTGTGCGCGTTTTTTATTTTGACAGCGAATGCGCACCTGCGGACCACTTATGTGCAGCCCTGGTTATATAGCTCATCATATCGCAGCCACAGAAATTCTTTTGTCCATGAAACCATAAAGCTGCACTTTCTTTTTGCCTTATAGTCTGATTTGTCATAACCTTTCCGTTTTGTGGTAAGCTTTTCTTTGGCTGTCACTTCTTCACCCTGACCTGTCTTATTTGGCTCAGCAGAACTAAAATATATATCCTGCTGCTTTTACACACGCACTCACATAACGCTCAGCGATTCTCTGCGCGATCAACCTCTCACATGTTTAAGCTTGCTGCGGGAGATTTCACTTGTCATGTTTGCATAGTAAGCTAACGATTGATAAGACGATGTCAGAGGAATTGGTGCGCAAATTATCATCACTCACCAATCAGTGCTGTCGCTCTCTATACACAGTTCCCGCGATTGCAAAGTGAAAGCAAAAAACAAGCGCAAATTCAAACACGATTTCAATATGTCACATATTGACAGTGGCTCACCGATGCCAATGACATAATTACCCAGCTACATTTCCGAAAGAATGCAAAAGCATTGAAATATATTTTCCTATGATAGCCCTACGGGCAGGGCAGAGACAGATTTTGGTAGCCCGACTGGAAAAATCGCTAGCCCCGGGACGTCGGGCTAGCGATTTTGCGAGCCCTGTAACCCCCACCAACCAGAAAACATCTGACCTCAACACAATGGCAGGATGAATGAGAGCTCTTAACAGTGCAGCCTGCATCCGACTGGTTTTGTAAGCCGTGCCCACTTATACACAGGTACTTTGGTAAACACTGCTTTTTCTGTTTTGGCCTTTTAGTAAAACAGAGCTTTTGAAAAAAAATCTTTCCAGGGTGAAGATTGGCTCACAAATGTCAGCAAATTCCTGGAAGATTGCTGAAAGTACCAGAAGAGACACATGATATGCACCAAGGAAAAAAAATGCAACCCATTTATAATATGGCCTGCAACTAAGTGTAAGACGGGGAAATATTGTGTGTTTTTCCAAACTACCGTGTAATGATGCAGTATGTGTAAAACTGCATGGATTAGAGCGTTTTTCTTTACTCCTGGAATACAGAAAACCACTAAAGTTTCAAAGCAGCAAGATTTAAGAGAGCCACCAGAGAATATTGAGAATCAGTGCTGCTTTTGAAAGTCTTTATTAAAACTGTAAAGCTATGATTTAGCAGTTAACTTGTTTACAGTATCATCAGAAACATTTTAATTGTATTTATATAGTATCAATTCATAACAGCACTCACCTAAAGGCACTTTATACTTTACGGAAAATAATCTTGAAGATTAGAAAAAAACCCAACTATCACACAACCCATTATGAGCAAGAACTTGGCAACATTGGGAGGGAAAAACTCCCTTTTAACAGGAAGAAAACCTTTCAGCAGAACCAGATTCGGGGAGGGGCAGCCATCTGCTGCAACCACATTAGTAGTTTATGAAGTACATAGGTTATATAAGAATCAAGTGATCCAAAACAAACCTGGCTTCATATGTAAGTGGTTGATATCATTGAAATAACACAATTAATGTTTTAATCAGCTCTATAGTTCTGTTTGCATCATCCATTAAATATACATACCTGTTCCAGCCACGGTACTATACAGTCATTGTGAAACAAATGATTGCAGGGTAGCTGCCTTACACTCTCGTCAACACTGTAGTCTTCTTTGCACACGGGACACTCTAAACCAGCACCTGTGCAAACAGCAAACGACACACCATCTGTCTGTGCTCACACACACACACATCAGCCCCATGGAGAACTGAGATCACGCTGATATAGTTTATTTGAGTTTAGGTAGTGTTGAGCAATTGTGACTGAAAGCCAAATGTCCCAAAAAAGAGGCACTTTTCAAAGGCTGTTTTCTCATTATTAAAAAAAAACAAAAAAAAATACATACTGTTGTTGAATCAGTAGAAATGTCTACACAGATGTTTTATTTATTTGTTTTTAAGTAGAGTGCATAGCTGAGCAGGTTGCAGTGAAATGTACAAAGAACCACGCTGAAAATGAGAAGAGGACTTACTGACGTGCTCCTCTGTGATGGAAATCGTGGGTAAATTCTTTATCCTCTCTCTGTCTGCAGGAGGGGGACCCGTGTTTTCAAACTGGTTTAATAACTACAAATGAAAAGCAGACAGGCTCACAATGACCAGCTGTGACCAAATCAGAATGACAACAAGGCCGATCAAATCAAAGGAAACTTCTCTTCATATTTCTATATGCCTGATCATCAGAGCTTCATTAGGCAGTTGCAAACGTGCATTCTTTGACTCGAGACACAAAAAAAGAAAAATTTTAATTTGGACCTTCTCCTTTTTCTCCCGACTCCACTCCCACTGTCACTGCTATTTTTAGAGTGAACCCTGAAATTCCTGTTCTGACCAGACCCTCATGTTGAGGATCATTAATATTGATGAGAACCAGGTCAATGAAAGCTATGACCCAGGGACCAAACCACAAGTTTCAGTGAATGAGTCCACAGTGTCCAAGCCTGAAGGCAGCATATCAGGTCAGGAACGTGACCTGGATGTGAAAGTTGCAGGAAGGTTAGAAGTGATGCTGGGCTGCAGAAGAAGATGCTCCTTTAGACTGAAAGTTTTATACAATTCCAGGGGGATACTGCTTGTGACCTTAACTTCAGGCCTGCATTGTGCTTTGCCATTTCCTTAAGCTACAACACTGGTGTAATTTCTACCATTTCTGTGTTTGTTGTGGTGGCTCTTTTATTTTGCCTCCATGCTCCTCTGTGTTCTTATCCTGTCCTCTGTCACATTAAACACCATGAATTAAAAAACAAGCTGCACATTTCACTAAATTATGTTCAAGTCACAAATACATTCTGAGCCAGTTAGCCTAGAGCTTTGTCTTTGGACTTCACCTTAATAACATTACAATAATGTCTGATTTGGACTTCTGCAAAGACATTTAGGGTCATGCTGGTGTGTTACGTGTTAATTACCATGCGGTTATGTCCTGATGTTTCATATCCAGTGCCAGTCGATAGAAAAACAAAAAAGCTGGGAGTTTTTTCCCTCCTAGGTCCTCGTTCTTTGTTGTAGTCAGCCCCCCTCCCATCTCCCACAGAGTAATTTTTGTTTGTTTGTTTTAGTTTATTCTCATCAGCTGATGCAGATTTACATTTTAGCTAGTGATCCAAATTTGAAAGCCTTCAAGGTCAAATCTCTGAAGCCTCTCTGTGTACGTTAGTGAGACTTCCTGAAACACCAGAGGGAGGTTCCAAATGTTGTGCTCAACACTTTTAGATTGTTTCAGTGTATTTTTAAGTGCTAAACTTGCTAAAATGACCCCGCTCTGAAATCCAGGGCCCAGGTCTTGTATTCACTAGATCACAGTATTCCTGCAACTCTGTTAAATAGATTTGTTGGACTTGAAAGCCAAGTATAACATTCTGTTTCAGTTTATCTCTATTTTCATGTGAAAGAAAAACATTGTACATACCTGCGTAATGATAGCATCGAGCCCATTGGCACCCCAGGCATAGTCCATTGGATTGGAATGTAGCATACCCCTGCAAATTAAGAAGGATGTTAACAAAGTAAAAAGTCTCCTGAAATAAGTAAGCAATGTGTCTATCATACATTCTTAAACTTACCAAGGTCCCATCCCAATATTTGGCATGGCTGTCGGTGCTATAATTCCATTTACTAGCTGCTGGATAATTCTAGTCAGGAAAAAAGAAACATCACAAAAACAAACTACTTACAACAAGCAACAGGGTTCAAACTGAGAAACAGTGGGATTAATACTGTTACCGTAACATGTGACATAATATTTGCACATAACACAGTAACAAGCCAAGTTGTTTCCCCTGTCACTTCTTCTCAGTCACGCTCTACTGCTGTAAATGTCTCACCCCTCTAATGTGGGCACTCCTTCGTGTCGCGTACCCTGTCGCCGAGGAACATGCCGACCCCGTGGTTGCCGTGCACCGTATCTTTGCCGCGATGCCATTTCCCGCTCTCTTCTGTTTTCCGTCTCTCGGTTGTCCTCTGTGGGTAGCCGCAACCGAAGGTCAAAGTTTTCATCAAAAATCCCAAGGGCGAACGGACCATAACCCGGGGGAAATGTGAATAAGTGCTGGTGATCCATGTTCTAGTGGTAGAGACAGAGACAATGTCAAAATATAGTGTAGGGTGTTAAAAAATGTTTTTCAGGACCAGCTGATTTATCACGTCACACTGACCTCCAAGACTGGGCGGAACTGATCACTGGAAGAGGAAGTAGAGGCAGACCCATTTTCAGCACTGCATAAACACAGAAAGTGAAACGTTAAGAGGTAGAAATGTCCTGAAATATTAAACTAAGTAGCGATACACCGATTTATCATCAGAGCATCAGCACACAAGTCCCTTCTGCCTATGGTCAAGATTTACTGGTGGCTCATATTTTGCACTAATGTTCTGATGCATTGACTAAATGTTCAAAGAGAGTGTGATGAAGAGCTAAACTTTGTTTCAGTGGACTTCTTCAGATTGATCCTCCTTACCTTCTTTCTTCAGGCAGTTCCTCAATAAAACCAGATTCACAGCGTGGACACGTGTAGTCCTACAATGAAAATGTAAATTTGAATCCCTGACACAAACACAGTTGTCTCTTTATTAGGTCAAACGCCACCATTATATACTTCTGCAACCCATAATATATATATATATATATATATATATATATATATATATATTATTATTTTTATTTTTTTTATTTAAATTATCTTTAGGAGCGTTTATGGAGTGCAACTTTATTGAGCAGGGCTTCAGAAGTTTCCTACATTTAAAGGGCACTGTGTCACACAGCTGAGCAGCAGACTGACTAAAGAGAAACTGTTACTGCAACATTCAAGAAGCTTCATGTGAAAGGCTTTGACAACAGTGCTGGGAGGTTGGTTGATGCCACAACAGCAGAGCCGACAGAGAGTGACTTTGTAATGATTTAACAACTACAATCAGCCAACAACAGTCTTTACTGGAAAGCATTCCCCGCTAAGCGGTGTCTCCTGAGTAAAAAAAAAGAACAAGTCCCCTAAATCGAAAGTGAGCCCGCGGTCTTCCGTTAGCTTGCCCGTTAACGTCAAAAGGCTACCGCGGCTAAACTTGTCAAGCCCTTAACGTCAGCTCTACTTGGTTGTCATTTAGTGACGTTCGATATAATAACGGTCAAACATGACATCTCAACCCGAGCGTATCCGCCAGCCTGATTAGTGACACCTGACTACCACCCCGTCCTTTACTACAGGGCTAGCCGAACTAGCGCAGCTAAACAGCAGCAAATGAGTCGAGAGACTCTCTGAGTGCCAAACGCACATAAAAAAAAAAGACAAGGTCGGATATTACTCATCATCCTTCACGCGGACAAAAGGTGTCTCTACGGCCCTTACCGGTAAACGCGGACTAATCTCTGCTGAACACCGGTGACAAAAAAACCGGCAGGGCCGTGGGGGAGCTTCAGCCATTTCTGAGCAGGAGAGCAGTTCGCACAGTACGGACGGGTAGCAGCAAGGGACAACAGCAACGGCAACTAACGCGCACCTGACACGACAGGCAGGAAATGACTTCCGGTGTATTTACCTCCAAATTATAATTTCTGTTCTTCTATCTTACAATAAAACGAACTAAACGAATATATAATATAGAAGCAAGTCTTTAGTTTTATTTTTTGTCAGTTTTGTCAAATTTGAGGAGGCCCTATTGGTGCATTTTTGATCTACCTTGGTATGGCTGTAAGACAAAGTGTTTTGTCTATCTGTATATTGTACTACCTTTTCAGAACATTTTAAACCTGATCATTTTTATAATAATACGAGGAAGAAGGCAAAGAAGAAAGAGAACTAACCCATTTTAAACAATAAAAATGAACCTGAAAAGAAGCTGAATGATAACAATTAATAAATGATTAAAGTATTGCACTATGATTACTGTATTTTTATTCTTCTTTCGACTACTGCCTACTCCTCTCTCACACGAATCCTCGGTATGTCCTCCTTCACTGTATCCATCTTCTTCCTGCCTGAGCTTGTGGTAACAATATATTCACTAGCCCTCCTCTTTACAAGTCCAAACAATTTCAATAGGGCTGGGAGATGTGAAGAAAACAAATCTTACTACAGGTTGTTTTGTTGTTGTTGTTGTTTGTTTATTTCTTTGTCTGTTTTCCTTTAGGGGTTTGAAGATGAAGGATAATTATATACATTGTTTAAGATTCGGAATTTAATAAAGCATGGTTTTATTTAATTATTATAAACCTATTTACTACATAAACTTTAAAGTAAATGCGGTTAAGGCTCGAGGTAAAAAATTATGCTTTTATTCTGGTGAGTGGAAACCGGAAGTTTTGTGGGGAAATTCAGCTGAAGTCGCCCCGCTTCTACCGTAACTACTGCAGGCCTTTTGTGTCGTCCTTGCTCGTCTTTTTTAGAAGTGCATTTTTCTTCCTGCTGCGACCATGGAGTCTGGCGATGCAGGTAAACCTTTACAGTGAGATTTACACCAAATACGTGCAAACTGCACTTTAAGGTCGATAGTTTATCCGTTAAATCTCACAAGCTAATTTAGCTTGTTTGAACCAGTGTACAACGCCAGCTAAGTTAACTAGCTGTTGGGTTAGCTGGGTCAGGTTTTAAATAAGATTAATACAGTTCAATAAAAACACACTTTTAACTGCAGTATTTAACAATCATATTTAAAGACACAACTGCCTCTTTAACCCAGTTCAGAGTTCGTCACATAGCTACTGAAAATTGTTTTGTTGCTCGAATAAGTGTTTTTAAAAAAGGCTAGCACTAGTCTTCGCCAGTTTATAAAATAAGTGTCAGATTTCCTGATATGCTAGTTGTTTCAGAGGGTGGCTCTATCTTTTGTTAGAGGTTTAGGTTTGTTGTCACATGCATTGTATTTTGTCATGTATTTGAGGTCGAGGAGGAGGAGGGTGGAAGTCCAGACCCATCCAACCACAGAAAAGCAAAATGAACATGACTATTCTCCGTCAAGAAAAACTGATAGCTCAGAAGAAAAAAGAGATCGAAGAAAGAATGGCAGAGCAAGCAAAAATGAATGTTCAAACCACTAGCAAGCCTCTGTCTGAAAGGTAATTATACACATCCTATTATGGCCCACATTCAGTTTGAATACCAACAATCTGATACTTGTACACGTGAATGTTTTCTGTGATGCCAGCAGTGACCTTAGACTTGAAAACATATTTTTAAAAAGACCTTTTTACACTTTTATCCCTGTAGTTCTACCAGTGTCCAAGGGGCTTCCACAAATAAGTTCGCAAATGATGGGAGCTTCTTACAGCAGTTCATGAAGATGCAGAAGGAAAAGGCGCATGTGTCTGGTTAGTACCCGATTCTGCACAGCTTACTCAAAATATTGAATCATATTTAGCAGAGCTTTAGATGGGACAGTTTGCATTAGTATGCATAACCTAATTAATTAGAATCTAAATATAATAGAATTTAGTAGAAGGGTTTTCCTGAAGTGTCTCCTTTTCTTTCTAGGTTCCATCAATGATGCCAAGACCCCATCAACCCCAACTTTATCACCAGGAGGAAATGCGCTCCAGAAAAAGAGCATTTTCGTTGGCCAGCGACCTGGCCTTGGAGTCAGCAGCATGCTAAATCAGTTCAAGAGCTTCTCACAGTCCAAGAAGAATCCTATTCTCAGCCAGAGGCCAAGTGTCTTTTGCTCTCCAGATGGTGATGATGAGGAAGAAGAGGCCGATTACTCCAAATTCTTAGAGATGAAAGGTAATTCCTGGCCTGTGTTTTTCATTGTGTCAGGGGACACCTCCATGGCTTGGACATTTCAGTGCATCCTCTGCGTACTCCAGTGGAACAGTTGCCTTGTGACTGGCATTTTGTCATTTGTGCCCTTTGAGTAAATGTACTCATAGCGTGCTTAAAGTCTCTCCCCCAGAGGATTCAGACACCAGACTCATTATCGACAAGATGGCTTCTTTTGTGGCCGAGGGGGGACCTGAGTTGGAGAAGAAGGCCAAGGAAGACTACAAGGACAATCCTGTTTTCTCGTAAGTTTGAAGGACATTGTCGCTTAACTTAGTAAGACTTATTTTACTCTGAAAGTTTTTTTCAGACGTATCTGTTTACAATTTTTGTCCTTGTCTTTTAGTTTTTTGTATGATAAGAGCAGCGTGGAATATCTCTACTACAAGAAAAAGATTGCAGAATGGAAAAAGGATTTGCAAAGACCAGAGAAACTCTCAGATAATGGTAAATGGCCTTTTTACTTCACACACTTCCTTTTCTGCTTCTTTTCTTTAATCTTTCCTCTCAAGAGTTACTGTTATTGCACAGGAATGCATGCCGATACCGCATTCTCAGATACACTTGCAAATTTCAAGTATTATAATCTGACTACTGAGATACTCAGAGCTTGATAGTGATGGCTAATATCGTGACTACAGAAGCCTGTAACTAATGTACTATTGCAACAGAGTTCATCATAACTTGATCTGTTTTGAAAACTGCATAGCAGAAGGCTCACATTTCTCAGTAGTGTTAGTGCAGCTTACCATCTACACCAATATTTTTTTATTTTAAATGTGTAACTTTTACTGTGTCTACTCCTAGCATATCTAAAACTGAGATATTTAGAAAGCAGCTGAACCATTCATGTATTTTAAAGTTCTGATCTGGATCGGCACTTTTCAACACCCACTTTCTGCTTCTGATTGGGTCTTTTTCCAACTTCATGCCAACACATCACAGCTAGCCTTTGCTTTTAACTGTTCTTAATATGTTGCAGATTTTTCTTTCAGACTCTCAATCTGTTTTCTGGCACAATGACTGTGCTATACTGATTTATTTTTGGATAGGTCTTTAATAAATGCAGTATTAGACTTTGACTTGAACAGTGTAATGAATGCAGATGTAAGTTTTAAATTATAGTCATACTGTATGTTGTTTGAGTCTCTCAGGGCTTCATTCTTCATTTGTTACAGTAAAAGCCTCAAATCCATACAGTTCCCCATTCACCACCCCTGTCCCCCTTGCTCCTCCTTCCCTTTTCCTTTTCTTATCCCCTATTGGCTCTAGACTGGTGGTGTATGAGGGCCAGTTGAGTACGGTACAGTAGTAGAGTGTGAATTGACTCCCAGTACTAATAGGCTGCTTAAAGTCTCCCCCCCAGTGGACGCGGAAACCCAGCAGGTGGCTGAGAAGCTGGCCAAGTTTGTGGCGGAGGGTGGCCCAGAGGTGGAAGCCATCGCTGCTGAGCGCAACCGAGACAACCCAGCCTTCAGGTAAGTGGCCATATCTGTTCCTGTGTCCTGCATGTCTCACATTTTCTTTTTTGGTAGTTCGTCTGAACTGTATGAATCTTCTGTCCTTCAGTTTTTTATATGATGAACAAAGTCCAGCCCACCGTTTCTACAAAGAGAAAGTAAAGGAGTATCGTGCTGCAAACTCTCAGAACTCTGCAGATTTAACAGGAGATTCCAGGACAGCTGTTAAGCCACCAGCTGCTTTTCCGGTACCAGAAATCTCTCCACAGCAGAGCCAACCATCTGCACTTAACTTTAAGGAGTCAGAAACCCCACCTGTGAAACGAAAGAGGAAGAGCAGATGGGGGTCTGAAGAAGACAAAGTCGACCTGCCTATTCCTCTCATTGTTGTTCCTCATGAGAACAGTCTTCCAGACCCTAACGCACCATCACTTTCTGGTATTTACTTTACAAATGTGCAAGTACTGTTCATGTGTTTATTTGTAGGGGATGAATATTAATTTAACCCCAAACCTTTTTCTTGTGCAATTCTTTCGGAAGACGGTATTATGTGTTTTGCAGCTGACAACAAATATTGTTAAATATTTCATAAAGTCATCTGAACATTGAGCCCAGCAAGATAGTTTGACAATTAATGAGAAATTGAGATTGCTAGCATTATACATACTAATGGATATTCCCCGTTTTAGCCCAGGAGCTGAGAGGTCTGGGTTATAAAAAAGGGAAACCTCTTGGTCTGGTTGGAGTGACAGAATTATCTGAGGACCAGAAGAGACAATTGAAAGAACAACAAGAGGTATGGAAGTATTAAAAAAGAATACATAGTGTTGTTGCTTTAGTCTTTTAAATTTCTTTCAGATCATACAAGATTATAATTTCCTGGAAGTTCTTAACAATGTACGTGTTGCTAACTGAGCAGGCGTTGTTTTTGGGGTTTTTTGCAGATGCAAGAGATGTATGACATGATCATGAAGCACAAGCGTGCAATGGCAGACATGCAAGTGATGTGGGAGAAGGCCATAAGAGAGCATCAGCACGAGTATGACAGCGATGAAGAGGTGGACCAGCAAGCGGGGACCTGGGAACATCGGCTCCGAAAGATGGAAATGGAGAAGACTCGCGGTGAGTTTTGCCAGCAGCCTGGAAAATCATTCAAATACACTTTAACTCTATAGGCTTTTGAAGACTTAGTATGTGATCCTTTCTGATTTATTTTTTTTTAAATGTAAATGTCTATTCCAGAGTGGGCTGAATCTCTGACAGAAATGGGTAAAGGGAAACACTTTATTGGTGACTTCCTGCCCCCAGAGGAGCTGGAGAAGTTTATGGAGACTTTCAAGGCACTAAAGGTCAGTTTTCATTTCAATTCAACACTTCCCGAAATTGGGAAGGAAATATCAGGATTTGTTTAATGCATCACGCATGTTATTTCTGGGGAAAAGAAAGGATTGCAAAAGTAGGCCTTTGTAAATCAGTTCATATATACATATATATGTATGTATGTGTGTGTGTGTGTGTGTGTGTGTATGTATGTATGTGTGTATATATATATATATATATATATATATATATGAATGAGCTTACGGCCACACCACCCTGAACACGCCCGATCTCGTCTGATCTCGGAAGCCAAGCTGGGTCGGGCCTGGTCAGTACTTGGATGGGAGACCGCCTGGGAACACCAGGTGCCGTAAGCTCAATAGCAGCTGGATTACAAGAAGGCCTATGACTCAATGCCCCACAGCTGGATCCTGGAATGCTTAGAATTGTACAAGATCAACAGGATCCTAAGAGCCTTCATCAGGAACTCAATGGGGATGTGGCGTACAACACTAGAGGCCAACTCCAAGCCCATAGCACAAGTCACCATCAAGTGCGGGATCTACCAAGGAGATGCTCTGTCCCCACTGCTGTTCTGCATAGGCCTGAACCCCCTCAGTGAGATCATTAACAAGACTGGCTACGGATACCGACTACGGAACGGAGCAGTTGTCAGCCACCTCCTGTACATGGATGACATCAAGCTGTATGCCAAGAGTGAACGAGACATCGATTCACTGATCCACACTACCAGGCTACAGCAATGACATTGGAATGTCGTTCGGACTGGAGAAGTGTAGTCGAATGGTAACGAAGAGAGGGAAGGTAGTCAGAACTGAGGGGATTGAACTACCAGAAGGCAACATTGCAGACATAGAGGACAGTTACAAGTACCTGGGGATCCCGCAGGCGAATGGGAACCATGAAGAGGCCGCTAGAAAGGCTGCAACCACCAAGTACCTGCAGAGGGTCAGGCAAGTCCTGAGGAGTCAGCTGAACGGTAAGAACAAGATCCGGGCCATCAACACCTACGCCCTGCCCGTGATCAGGTACCCTGCTGGGGTAATGGGCTGGCCAAAGGAGGAGATAGAAGCCACTGACATAAAGACAAGAAAGCTCCTTACCATGCATGGAGGGTTTCACCCCAAGTCCAGCACCCTGAGGCTGTACGCTAAGCGGAAGGAAGGGGGCCGGGGACTGGTGAGTGTCAGCACCACAGTCCAGGATGAGACAACGAACATCCAAGAATACATTGGGAAGATGGCCCCAACTGACCGAGTGCTCAGTGAATACCTCAGGCAGCAGAAACCCAAGAAAGAGGAGGGAGACGAGGAACCATCATGGAAGGACAGGCCCCTGCACGGTATGTACCACCGGCAGATAGAGGAGGTGGCTGACATCCAGAAATCCTACCAGTGGCTGGACAAAGCTGGACTGAAAGACAGCACAGAGGCACTAATCATGGCAGCACAAGAACAAGCTCTGAGTACAAGATCCATAGAGGCTGGGGTCTATCACACCAGGCAAGACCCCAGGTGCAGGCTGTGTAAAGATGCTCCAGAGACAATCCAGCACATAACAGCAGGGTGCAAGATGCTAGCAGGCAAGGCATACATGGAACGCCATAACCAAGTGGCCGGCATAGTGTACAGGAACATCTGTGCCGAGTATAACCTGGAAGTCCCGAGGTCAAAATGGGAGATGCCCCCAAGGGTGGTGGAGAATGACTGAGCTAAGATCCTGTGGGACTTCCAGATACAGACGGACAAAATGGTGGTGGCTAACCAACCGGACATAGTGGTGGTAGACAAACAGAGGAAGACGGCCGTAGTGATCGATGTAGCGGTTCCGAATGACAGCAATATCAGGAAGAAGGAACACGAGAAGCTGGAGAAATACCAAGGGCTCAGAGAAGAGCTCGAGAGGATGTGGAGGGTGAAGGTGACGGTGGTCCCCGTGGTAATCGGAGCACTAGGTGCGGTGACTCCCAAGCTAGGCGAGTGGCTCCAGCAGATCCCGGGAACAACATCGGAGATCTCTGTCCAGAAGAGCGCAGTCCTAGGAACAGCTAAGATACTGCGCAGGACCCTCAAGCTCCCAGGCCTCTGGTAGAGGACCCGAGCTTGAAGGATAAACCGCCCGCAGGGGCGAGATGGGTGTGTTTGTTTTTTTTTATATATATATATAGTGTGTGTGTGTGTGTGTGTATGTATATGTATATATGTATATCTTTTTTCTTTTTTTTTTTTTGTCTTTTCCACAACAAATGCATGCATATCTTTAGTAGAGCTGAGGCTTTTCTGAAATGCCTCAGCAGTTGAACCCAGACTGCCCATTTCCCAGCACATTCCTCGTCCCTTTCTGAAAGTCCCCTAGGAACAGACTATAATTGCTACTTTAAAAAGAAATCTGTGTGATTTGACACTGTTATTATCTCATCAAAAAGTATCGAAGCTGAAAATGGGAAGTTGTTAGAAAGTCAGCTCCAGGATGTGGCTTTTTAAATGGCAAACGGCATACAGTTTGAGTCTAAGCACGTATAAACACAGACAAGTGTCTTTGAGGAAAATGTAATATAACTGTTGGGTTATTATAGTACATATGTTTTTGCAGGCTGTATTTGATGAAGGCCTGAAGGCTGAGTGTTATTGAGATACATCATCTATAATGTTCTCAACATTTAAAACAACTAAACAATAGAAGACACCTATGACTTACCTGTGCAGAACTAATAATCAACTATATACACTCCCTGTTTCTGTACATGTGCACTTCCCAAGGATGATAAACATGGTTGCTTTATTTTAGCTGTTTCCATGTCCCATTTGCTCCATGTTTGTGCGACATCTTTAGGATTTTTTTGAGTGTTTCTAATAAAACTGAATTATGATTCCTCACAGTCATAAAAAATAATGTGTGGAATCAAAACACAATGCTGCTTCTGTTTGTTATGAATGCTCAACTTTTTATCCTGGATTCACAGGAGGGTCGGGACCCTGACTACTCAGAATACAAAGAGTTTAAGTTGACGGTGGAGAATCTCGGTTTCCGAATGCTCATGAAGATGGGCTGGAAAGAAGGCGAAGGCCTCGGCAGTGAAGGACAAGGAATAAAGGCTCCTGTCAACAAGTGAGCATTTCTACTTATAATATCATCCTTCTAATATTTAAATTAAACTGAACTCAGTGCAGTAATTTTATCATGTTGGATTTCTGGTGTTTACAGTTGTGGGCAAAAGTTTGCATATACTAATCATGGGCATGCATGCCGTGGTAAATTGGGGCTTTAAATGATTTCTTTTAACTGTTAATTTTCCAGGATGGATTGATTGCAATATTTGGTTAAATGTCTCTTATCAAGTTGCACCTCAACCAGACACTTTTGGTATTGTCAAACCAGTTCATTTAAATTGCCTGGTTTTCTACCACAACCCAGCTTTTAAACATAGTCTACAGATTTTCAATAAGGTTGAGGTCGGGGCTTTGGGAGGGCCATTCCATCGGCTTAATGTTAACCTGCTTTGACTGAAATTTGGTTTGGATAATCTTGAAGGTGTTTTTAGAGCAGGATCGTCTTTATTGGTCAGTACCCTCTCACTCCACGTCAACGTAAAACTCGCTTCAGTGTGGACAGTGACACTGGTTTTTCCAGCAGTTTCCAGTTCTTGAGTTTTGGCAGTTATAAAAAGATTCCAACTTGTGCACCATTTCTTGTTTTGTTTTTTTTGTTTGTTTTGTTTTTAAGTCAATAGAGAGTAATATATGCTGTATAATCACTCCATCCTGGAAGATGAACGGTTGCAAAAATTCTAAATAACCATGAAATTCATGCCCATGATGAGTGTAAGTAAACTACACCTGATTTACTACTTCAGTCACAGGGTACTTTGGTACATAAATTGCAGGAATTATTAGTTCAACATTTAGTGCAGTAAGTATATAAAAGTGTAATTTGGTGTCGTTAAATGACCCGGTAATGACAGTGTCAGGAATGTATTACTTAGCAGTCAGTTTACAGTGTGTGCTTGTAATCTTGTGGGCGTTTATACCTAAATAGGACTTAGCAGACCTATTTAGGTATAAATAGCTGAATATAAACAGAGCCATTATTACCACTGGCTCTGTTTATATTCAGCTGTCTCAGGGGGCCATGAGTTTGACAGTGAGCCAACGTGCACAGTAGCCATTCATTAATACTTTCATTATTTACGCCTCTGATTTGGAAGAGCAGTTGTTTTTATTAGAGACTGTAACACTCGTATCAGAGAGACACAAAAAAGGCTTATTTTATGATCTCTCTGTCTCACTCCAGGGGAACTACGGCTATGAATGGAGCAGGATTTGGAATTGACCGCCCAGCTGAGCTCTCAAAAGGTGATGATGAATATGACGCTTTTAGAAAGAGGATGATGCTCGCCTACCGCTTCAGGCCCAACCCACTGGTAACATATCTTTTATGTTTTCTAACATTGTAAAAGTAATCTATAAAATTTCACCAATTTATGTAAACTGTTTACATAATTTGGATTTGCATAAAGAAAGCCACACATTGTTTCCGTGTTATGAACTGTTGACTTTTTAAAGAAGATTTCTGCTGCACAGCCACACACAGTCCTTTGTTGTGCTTGAATTTAATCTGCTTTTTCTTTTGTCTTCTTACAGAATAATCCACGGAGACCATATTACTAATGTAGACAGCTGTTTATGTTTATACTTGTTCTTCTTTATTGTAACTTAAAAGCTTTTTTTTCCAGTTGCCACAGCTCTGCTTCATTACAAAATGAACACTGTTGCACAGTAGAAATTTTGAAATACTGTGTGTGTGTGTGTGTGTGTGTGTGTGTGTGTGTGTGTGTGTGTGTGTGTGTGTGTGTGTGTGTGTGTCTGCGTCTGCGTCTGCGTCTGCCCAAGAGGATGACGAAGTTTGAAAATGGAATACAGATCTGTAGATTCTCTAGTTTGTTTGGTGTAATTACACACAGTTTTCAGTAATTGATCATCTGTGTTATATTTCAATTTAAGATTGTAACAAATACTGTCCTCACCCGACTTCTATAATAAGTAAACTCATTACATCTTTTTGCTTTACCATCTAATAAACTCACTTCTGCTTTAGCACACAATTTTCTGTATAATTTTGCTTACTGTGTTCTGTAACAATTTTGATTATTTTCACTATATGCTACAGTTTCTGCAATAAAACAGCCACTTCCTGAAATGTGCAGTTTTCTTTTCACCTACTTATACCTATTTGTTTATAATCTATTTATTAGAGGACATGCAGGGGCCAAGAGTATCTTACTTTCAGTTTATGACATACCTGTGTGCCAAGTGTAGGCAGTCGTGTAATCATATTTGATAGTTTGATCGGTAATCATTCTGCCATGGCTCTGTACAGCAGTGAGTCATTAAGCAGGCTTGACCGGGCTCAAGCAGCCAGTAGTGAGGAGTGACAAATCAGTGAAACCAGACCTTCAGTTTGCCATTCCCCAGAGAGGTTTAGACAGGATAAATATAACTCAGAAATCCCAGCTAAGCAAGAGCTGCTCCTCAGCCAAATAATCAATCAGAGGCAACTTAAGTGAAAGTAGAAAGTAAATCGAGAGTTGCTGGTTAATGGCATGAGGGTTTCTTGATGGATTAAATTTCTTAAGACAGATATTAGTGGGTGCAATTATTATAATCCATTAATCTTTTGATCTCTTAAAATTTATGAGAATTGTGAAAGGGATGTAAAATTGCTTTTGACAATATACTTAAAAAATTATTTATCTTGAAGGCAAATAAATCCTGACATTTGGACAAAGTAATGATTGACATTTTTTAGTTGGAATAAATGATTAATTGGATATTTAATTGGTTAATTAATTGTCTCAGTTAACAATTTCTCTTTCTTGTAATCAGTGCTTGAGAAAAATGAACTACATTTGCTGAGAATATACTCTCTCCTCCTGGGAAATATAAATGATCACAGATAACAATGGGGTAAAATCCCTTATTAAAAGTGAAATGAGAAAGATTACAGTTGTTGTATTAAACTCCCCTGTTGTTGACATTCCTCTACATTGTTTGGGGGGAAAAAAACTTTGATTTGACGCATTAACCTATGGGCTGTCCCTGCGAGTAGGGGGGTAGGTAAACAAGATGGCGACAACCTGAGAAGCAAGAGTAACACGAAGAGTCAGGGGAAAAAATATATCACTGAGATTTTGTCAGACTAAAGTTAAATAATTTATTCACTGGGGACGAACTCACAACAGAGGACAAACCTTGCAGCGAAAAGGAGGTTCATTTGGATCTAGGTGAGACCCGGTACCGGGAGTTAGTTAGCTTGTTAACCAGCTAGCTCGCTATTTACATTGGCATCCAACGCAACTCCGGTTAGCTTGCGTTAGCTGAATTTATCTGGTGCGTTTCTTCTGAGTGTAGAAGATGTTGAAGATAGTGTCTCTGCTGTCGGCTCAACGCAATGCTTTGTCTTCAGAGAACAATGTGTGTCCCCATTATTGCCTCCGCTTCCACCGGTAAAGGAGGTGAAGTTGGCTAACGCTAAATACAAACGTCAGGCAAAGTTGGCTAGCTAGTACTGGAGGTGCACAGCCACCGTTAGCTCCAGCTGGATGACGACGTTTCGGTTATCCCCCCACCTACCAGCTGTTCTCTGTCAGTTCACTGTCAAATTAAATTGCTATCTGTTGTTTTTAACCATGTCTCTGAGATGAAACCTGCTGTGCTTGCTGAATGTGTGCTTACCGACTGACCGCAAAGTGGTATTTCAGGCTAGTTCATTCAAGCAGACTTGCTGCACTAGCTTACCAGCTAGCCAACAGTTGACACTTAAAATATTTATTCCGGCTTAAGAACTTGTAAACTACAATCCTTACATATATGAGGTTGTTATGTTTGCATATAGAAAGAATAACCTGGTGACGTTTGTTTTGTTTTTTGACCACGGGATTTCAAGGTGGTTAGGTGTTGATGTGTTGTCGATTGTTTACCAAAGATGGCTAACTTATGTGTATGTTTTTATTAATGTTTAAATTACTCATATTTTCAGGCACCGGGCAGTAAAAACCGCGGTGACATGGAGGACACCTGAGGACAGTTCAACACATTGGACATTGGAGTCGATCTCCAGGAGCCCCACTGATAGCAGAGATTGGACTGATACTGCTGCATGCTCTGGCTGTAGATCTGTGCTTGGATCCAATCCAGCTATAAACACTTATGTACCCTGAGAAAACTCTGATATCCAGCATGGACCCTTGACAGAAATGCCGTGCTGCATGGCCTTGAATCAAGACTGGTTGCCTCTGCTTAAGACTGTAGGGTATTCATTCTGAGGTGATTGGTGAAAGAGAAGAAAAACGTTGTAGTATCGCTTTTTTTCAGTTTTCTGTTCAACCTCACTTGTTGTAGATGTAGTTAAAAATGCACAGTATAAAGCACTAACTCGTACTGGACTCCAAGGGTTTTTAGCCCCTTTTTGCCCCTCTTGAGTGAAAAAGTTTACAAATTGGGCTTGATCACCCACCTCCTCCCCTTAACTCTCAGGCCTGATTACTCCCTCTCCAATGTTCAGTATTTTGTAACTCATCCTGCAGAATTAAAATACTCACCTCGGTGCTGAAAAGTTACCAGTGGGTTACTTCACAGCAGCAGTCATAGCTATTTGCAAACCGTTTCCTTCACTGGAAGTACAAGCTGTCAATCATGAGTGCCAGCGAGTTGCCTCACCTGTCTGACTATCTAAATGAAAATGAACTGATGGAGATGGATACTTTTATTCACCGCATTGACTCTACAGAGGTGATCTACCAGCCTCGGAGGAAGAGGGCAAAGCTGATAGGAAAGTACTTGATGGGGGATCTACTCGGGGAAGGATCTTATGGCAAGGTGAAAGAAATGCTGGACTCAGAGACTCTTTGTCGCAGGGCTGTCAAGATACTGAAGAAGAAGAAGCTTAGGAGGATTCCCAATGGTGAAGCCAATGTGAAAAAGTGAGTGTTTCCCGATTTGTGTTTTATCTTGTTTCACACATGCATCTTGAAAGGTCTTTTTAGTTGGTTGTACTAGGTAAAACTAGGTGGCATGCCTGCAGTGTATGATCAAAATATAATTAATTTTAGTCACTGCACAGACAATTTATTTGGCCTGCCAACAGTAAAATCAGTTTCTTATGAGTTTTAATGTGTGCCATAGCCTTTAAAAAAATGCAGCTCCCTTTCCGAAACATGTACAACTCCTAATTTGTATTTTTAAAATGAAAAACCCGATACTGTACTTGAAACCTACCGATCATAACTGATAAGGGGAAAAGGCAGACACAAAGCCTTAGTTTCAATCCAAACACCAGAATACTGTAATATATTTGAGACATTTAATTTCAATACACAGTGTTATTTTTCTCACTTAACAAAGCCAAACCTGTCCAGCAATTGACATAGCAAAGATAATTTTACATAGTCAGCATCACTCTCGAGTCCTGAGAGTGAAGTTGTGCTTGTGCAGCCATTAAAATGTAAGAGTCGTTGATCATTGTGGTGGGTAATCCATCTGTCATTTATATGAACAAAGTCAATAATAGTAGAATTATATCGGTAATATCAATAGCATTTGTGTCGCTGCACTAATGGTACCTCCCAGTCAAAGCTGGCGCACACACACATATGCCAAACACCATCCGTAGATGCAAGGCCAACTTGCAGATCTGGCCTAAATGATGACTTTCTACACCTAGCCATAAAAAAGAGAAGAGTGATTTATTAGCGATGCACAAATGTGTGGATCTGTTTTTATCTAATAGGGGAAAAAACTGCAGGAAATGGTTGTGTATTTTTGCTAAAATGTGAAGGAGACAACGAAAGGCTGCATGAGGATGCTGCATTCAGCGATTTTTAGATGCACATCAATAGGTCATTGTCAGCTTTTTGCAGTAGTCACATAAACATGAAACCTGATTACTTTCATCAACGTACTCTATTAATGCTTAGTTTTTTGTTCGCAATCCCCCATGTGATGGGGAAAAAAACGGTGTCTTCAGCTCAGATCTTCACTTATCCATTTGATAAAGCGGTTATTTAATTCCAGTGCATCTACACAACGTGCACAGAGGAAAAAAAATATGTCATCAAATATTACTTATACAAACCAGTAACGTGTTTTGTTTTTGTTTGTGAGTAGTAGATGGATTTCCAGTAACTGTGTAATTGTTTTCTGTTCTTGCGGCTCTGTTTCCTTTGTCTCACTGCCTCTGTGATTTAGCTGTCATGTCTGTGTATTCTTTTTTTCTTTTCTTTTTTTTCTTTTTTTGCATCCCACATTTCTTGATGAGCATCGGTAGTTTTAATCACAGCAGTATTATTAAATATCACTCCAGCCTTTCGCCTTGGGCCTGTGCTAATTATAGAGTAAGCCTTAGAAAACTGTCAGAGCAAGTTCACCCAGACAGAAAGAAGCTGCAAGATAATGTGGGGGTTTTTTGTTTGTTTGGGTTTTTTTTTTTTTTTTTTTTTTTTTTTTTTTAGGCCACAGTCACAACAGCAGCAGAGCAATGAATAGCCTGTAAGCTCAGTTAGAATCATTTTGTTGGTATTGCAATGGCGTGTTTTATCTAACTTAAACAAATTTTGTCCTAGAAAACTGTGCTTTATAATCTAAAACTGCATTTTAGTTTGCTGGGAATAAAAGAGCCTTGCAGCAGCTGTAGTCTCAGCTGTTAGTATCTTCACTGGCTCTGTTCACCCGTAGTGCTGCCTTTGCACTAAGATGCAGTTTGAGAATGCAATCAGCTCAACTCACCATTTATCACTGTTCACCTCAATGTTGTTAATACTTATTTATTTCGGCTCGATTTTTATTTATTATTTTGCACTGTTGAGTCTTCGATGGTATGAGTGGGAATATTTGACAACACCACTAAGACAAAGTCTGTTTTAATGTCAGCAGAGAACCAGAAAACAATAAATTAGCATTCCCTACCCCATTACTGGCTCTGGGGTGTAGTGTTGGTAATTAGCGCTTGTGACTTGTAATCAAAGTACAACAAATTAAATACACCTACAAATGCAAAGTCCAGTTACTGGTGTTGATTTTCTGGAGGAAGAAAATCATCATAAAAAAGTATTGTGTGCAAATCTTCAGTGTTACGTAAAAGTCCCGATAAGGAAAATGTTACGAGCGTTTTAGAGTTTCAGTATCTCACTAGGGTAAGGGATAAAAAAGAAGTCCTTGTGTATAGGTCACTAAGTCAATGATGGCTGGGGGAAAAAACAAAACAAAACACACAAGCTGACCAGAAGTGACGGTAGAGGTTAAAATGAAAATGCAAAATGAGAAGTCCTTAGAAAACCAACTGCTGGCAAAATAAATGTAACTTGTGAGACGTTTATTTTCTACTAAGACACTGACTCATTTTTTAAGTTTTTTTTTTTTGAGTGGTCACGTCCAGGCCTGAGTCCAGTCCCAAGTCTGTGGCCTGTCTCCCCTGATAAACTTTGAAAAGTTTGTTCAAAGCAGAATGGTGAAAACCGGTTTGTCCACATGTGCAAATCTTATAAAAATAGATACACAGTCAGTACTTTGTAACATCTTCTCAGGCTAGTATTACAACTTAAAGGGTTTTTTTTTTGGGGGGTTTTGTTTGAGTGTTTAGAATGCTGTTAGAGAGATTTTTGCAAAATTTCCCTGCAAAAGGCTTCCAGTTATGTGAGATTTATGAGCTTTCTTGCATGCAGAGTTCGTTTAATATCCATGCTTGTTTTGTTTTGCGGGGTTTGTTTTTGTTTTGTTTTGGTTTGGTTTTTTGGGCATCTGTGAGCACCATGTCCAAACCTTAATCTTGCAGTTCCTGTTGTAATCCACGGAGTATTTTAAGGTCTCCCCTATTTATCTTCAGCTGCCTTATACATGGTGTGTTGTTTCCTTCTAGAAATTTGGCGGTATTTCATAGAATTCATTGTTTTTATTGCCAGGAAAATATTCTCCATGGCCATCGTCTGCCACCAAACTAAGCAGTGGGTGAAGGGTTCGTGTCAGCGCTTTTCCTCCACATGTATCTTTGCCCTTTGCACTACAAACGGTCTGGTTTAACTTCATCAGTTCACAGGACTTGTTTCCAAAATACATCAGGCTTGTTTATTTCATTTTCAAACTTCTGCTGAGTTTCATGTTGAGGTCACAGGAAATGTTTTTTTTTGATGACTCTTCCGTGAAGGTCACATTTGTTCAAGTACACCACTACTTTATCTAGGTTTTCTGAAGGTCTAACGCAGCTTTTGCTAGCCTAACTAGCAATCCTACAATAAGTTGTTTTTAAGCGTTTTCTTGGTCTTTCAGATCTTTCCTCTTTCTGAGGTGTTTGTTTTGTGACCATGCAGACTTGTCAGCTGGGAATTTTCATTATGATGCACAGACTAAATGGTAAATGGCCTGTATTTGTATAGCGCTTTACTAGTCCCTAAGGACCCCAAAGCTCTTTACACATCCAGTCAACCACCCATTCACACACACATTCACACACTGGTGATGGCAAGCTACATTGTAGCCACAGCCACCCTGGGGCGCACTGACAGAGGCGAGGCTGCCGGACACTGGCGGCACCGGGCCCTCTGACCACCACCAGTAGGCAACGGGTGAAGTGTCTTGTCCAAGGACACAACGACCGAGACTGTCCAAGCCGGGGCTCGAACCGGTAACCTTCCAATTACAAGGCGAACTCCCAACTCTTGAGCCACGATCACCTCAGGCAGTGGACTTAAAGGAAACTTAAAAAGAAGTATGAGCCATCAGCCATCAGGTCTTCAGCTGTCTGTGTCCAGAATAGAGTATATTCTGGACCTAAATGTGAACAAGTAATACCCCTGGCATGCTAATTAAGCTTGGTAAAAGTTATCCAAGAGCTAAGATCTGTTGAAATGCCTAAACTCTTGGACCACATTCTTTTTTTAGATAAATAGTTAGATCCTTTATTAATTATTTTCAGGAAATTACACAGCAGCTTCTACACAAACCTAAGACTATACATCCAACAGCTAAACAATGTGAATTCCTTATAAAGGGTTTGTAGTTACGCAGTTTGGTTCACACAGAATTTTTTCTGTGTGTGAAACCAAACCACAAGGAAAAGCTACAGTTTACAAGCTCATCAACTGTTTGAGACCAGAGTAAACAAGCTATAGGTGTGAAAACACCCTTAATGACATGTGAGGGGACCATTACAGGTCTGTAGTCATTGTGGTTGGTGAGATGACTTTTTGGAACCAAGCAAGGCATTTTCCACAGCCTTGAGAGCTTCAGATTGAACAGGTGTGTTAGAATATCACACAGCATCACGAAGCAGGTCTTCATCAGTCTCAACTGCTTTCTTTGCATGCTGGTGTATCTTTTCCTGAGTTACAAGGTAGCTCATCTAAAGCCAGTTCTCACTTTCTTATTTTAGATTTCTTTGGTTATATTTATAGGCTGCAATAGTACATGGTTCTGTCACTTTGTTAATGGGGCCATAGCAGTGTCTCTTGATGTGTGAAATTGTTTTCCCTTTGCTTTTTCCCCCTTGTACTTTTTCTTCTTGTACACCCCTCCCACTTGGTGTTTGCCTTACGTTTTCCAGCCTGAGGAAGCTGTATTCCCGAGCCTGTGAAAGCCTGTCTGTGCTTGGGTGTCACAGTAGCCCCCAGCCTCTCTATTCAGCCACTGTTGAGCATTCCTGTGTGCCTAACACTTCCTGCTTTTAAAGTGTTGCTGTAGGGACAAGCATGCTTATGCTTGCTTTGATTGAGCAATGCTACTTCTGTTCCTATGGTAACACGCCAAGAATGCCCTTCCCACGTTTGGAATGACAGGCTCACACACACGGTCACGCACAGTGGAGATGCAGATTTTGATCAGCTGTTTATGTTGGTGCTGTGTGCCTGAGTCACTGCCATATCACTAAGCTCTGCGGATTGCAGGCCTCGAATGCACGAGGTCCATCGGTGCACATTTGAACTCAGACTGTGGATGGACTGCAGCAGTCAGTGTGCCTTAAGCAACAGCCCTGCCTCCATTTCATGATTCACTTTTTATGGAAATGAGCTATGTTATTAATGCACTGTGATTTCCTACAGTTCACACATCATCTGTACGTCATTTAGTAGCCAGTTTCAGACTCGATATTTTAATGTTGCTCTGTTCTACATGTGGGTGAGCTTTTTAGTCTTTCTGCCAGTGCAGTGATGCAGCAGTAACCGCTTGTGTGTCTGTGTGTGAAAGCGAGAGGCTGACTAGCCCCTGAATATCCATTTGTCAGTAGGGGTGGTTGTGTTTAAGACGAAGGACTGACGCAGCTCATACACTGCAGGGTGACGACGGCCAGAAAAGCTCTGAAGTGTGTATTTTGTGAGAGCACAGATGATGTCTCAGCTCTGAAGGGACTGAAGAGTATTATTTATTTTAGGCAGCCCTCCTTTATGGCTTTGACTTGTTATTGTGTGATGCAGTAAATTACATTTAGTATCAAGAGAAGCAGGCGGAGAATCTTATTCAACAATCAAAAAAATGTTTGTTTGGGTTTTTTTTACCCTGTTTACCTCTACTGCATTATGAAACATAAATGGCAGTTAAACAAACCGGTCTTCACTATATATGAAAAAATATTACAGAGAAGTAAGCAGCATTTCATTCATAGTTATGCTAACTGCTTTGAATTATAACCAATACAAGTTGTCTTGTTATGAGTGCAAATAATATATCGTGATGCTCAGCGAAATGTGCAAAAATACAAAATGATACTTGATTTTAGATTCCTTCCTGTAATTGTAAAGCAAGCCCTCAATATTTCCTGTGTGAGCATCTGGATATTACCCCTGGAAAGTCTGTGGTTTGTGCTTTTTTTTTCTCCCTCGTACGATCCAGATTCATTAACGTTCCCTTTCATGGCTCGCTGATTAATGTTCAGTCTCCAGGGGTTTTGCCATGCTGGTGATTTGAACATCTCCTCTTTGGGCAGCGAAGTAAACTGTCAGGTTATCTGTCTTTATAGTAAGAATGGAGTTGCTACTGCTGCACTGTTTTTGGTGGGTGCATATTTGTTAGGGTCTCATTAACAAACAATCGAACAGTATGACACATGTCAGAATTTAACAATCCATTGTTTAGCAGGCACTAATAGTTTGGAAATTATAGAAATTTTCATTATTTTTATTATTCATTTTATTCATAATCCCAGTTACATAGTCATAGCTACAAAGAAAAATGTGCCACTGTCCAAAAAAAGCCTAACTGTATCTGCTCTGCTGCTGGTGCTTCAGCCTATACTGAGCATGGTAAATGTCAGGGCTTTAGCCGCTCTGCTGGGCAAACTGTGATGACAGCAACTCTATATTTCACCAAGTGTCCTTTTCTGCATGGTGTTCTGTTAAAGTTAGTAGCAGCAAATGTCAGACAGCACTGTTACCCATGACCATCAGAAGCCAGTTTCAGCTGATAACATGAAGTCTGTTAATATAGTGTCCTTGCAACTCTGCTCATCCTCTTCTATTAGTCGGTCTTAAATGTGTTTTCTCTTAATTCAATGTTTTTCATTAAGAGCTAAATCACATGATGAATTTAAATTTGACTGTCTGTATAGAGTAAATCATAAACCTGTTACGCATTATGTAGTGAAACAACTAGATTTTTCACCAGTTCTCGCATTGTTTAGCAGGTTATTAGAAAGTAATGAAACTAATAATACACTTGTGGCCATGCTGTACAGTCACTTACTGAAGCCAGTGTGCAGATGTACGGTACCCAGCCTTTAACCTACATTATGCAGCTAACATGGCCCAGTAGAAAATGATACTAATAGAAAATTTCTCTCATTAAGTAAGCAAGTGGATGCATTTTCATGTCTTTTCTCTGTATGTTCATTTATAGGGAGATTCAGCTGCTAAGAAGACTCCAACACAAGAATGTGATTCAGTTGGTGGACGTTCTTTACAATGAAGAGAAGCAGAAAATATATCTTTTACCTACTGAATAAGCATATGTTGATTTTTGACATTAATTATTATAGACGGTCTATTTTACCGTTGGTTATTTCTGTACCCAAGTTCTATTTATGTTCTGCACTTTTCCCGATTTTTATAGTTGGTTCATAATTGTAAAAAATGTGTTTGTTTGGTTTGGTAAATTCTCTTGACTCCTGACTTACGTATATGGTGATGGAGTATTGCGTTTGTGGGATGCAAGAAATGCTGGATAGCGTCCCAGAGAAAAGGTTTCCAGTATTTCAAGCTCACGGGTAAGTCTTCCTCTTACTTCTCCTCTCTGCCCCCTCTATCCCTGAGTCTCTCTGCTATATTTAGTCTGAGCCTCTCTGCAGCCGCTGCTCCAAACCTAAGTTTAGATCGGAGACTTCAGGGCCTCTACCGTTAAAATTACTGACCGTAGACTGTGTGAATGTCGGGTCACTGCTGGAAAGCCACTGAAGCAAAATGTGATGCAGCTTTATCAACCACAGAAATATTTAATTTTTTAAGTTTCTTCTACTGTGATTGACTTTGGCTGGTTTTAAATGTGTCCATAAATTCCCTCTGGTTGATGCTTCTTGTAGGTACTTTTGCCAACTCTTAGATGGCCTTGAATATTTGCACAGCCAGGGAATAGTTCACAAAGACATTAAACCAGGGAATCTGCTGCTGACCACAGACGGCTCGCTTAAAATCTCCGACCTGGGAGTAGCAGAGGTAAGCATCGCCTGCCAGAGTTCCGTAAACTCTCTGAATTCTTACTCTTGATTAGAAGAAAAGGGCTGGCATTTCTTTGTATAGACTTTGTGTATGACTTTAATTCCTTGTGCTTGTGTTTGTTCCTTATGTTGGTGCTTTAAAGGTGTTAAGTTTATAATTATTTGCATTGAAATGTATACAGGAACAAAAAATAATCTATTTATTACTTGCTGTTTTTCCTCAGGCCCTTCACCCATTTGCAGAGGATGACACGTGTCGTACTAGTCAGGGCTCTCCAGCCTTTCAGCCTCCAGAAATTGCCAATGGACTGGACACCTTTTCAGGGTTTAAAGTGGACATTTGGTCTGCTGGAGTAACACTGTGAGCGGCACTCTGCGTACTTGTCATGCATTTATCCACATAAAGCTCTAAATTCTGTCCTTGACTCTTCCTGACTCTTGCTTCCTTTCAATCAGATACAACATTACAACAAGTCTGTATCCATTTGAGGGGGACAACATCTATAAGCTATTTGAGAACATTGGAAAAGGAGAGTACACTATTCCTGAGGAGTGTGGACCTCTCCTGTCAGACCTGCTGCAAGGTTGGTGTTGTTCGCAGCCAAAGTGTTTATATTTTCTGCATGAATTTTGACATTTTGTTTTGCCAATTCAGTGGTCTGTCGCCTCCTTGCAAATGCTGAACAGCACCTGAGAGTGGTGTTTCATTCCCTGTGTGCACACAGAAAAAGTGAAAAAAAAAAAAAAAAGTGAAAAGTCAGCATTGAGTGTTTGTTGGACTGGAAATATTACCATATTCACAGCTATTGATAGGTGTTCTTAGTATTTTAGAGGTGTCAATATACAGTGCCTATCAAAAAGAATAATTGATTTCGAAGTGCTTTAATTCTGCAGCTTTTCACTGGTAACAATCGAAACATGTACTGTTAGAAAGATTTGGGTTTGTAAGTTTCACTTGTTCACCTGCAGGTAGCATAACAGCAACAGTGACTACAGTGACTCCAATATGCTTGCAAAAGTATGGGACAAATTTGACCATCATATGTATATGTGCTGAGTGCACGGGAAGCTTCTATGTACATGTACTTCAAAAAAATATATATATATATATAACCTTTTTGATGTACCTTGTTTACTGATTCCTATGACGACCCTCTTATTCTCAACAATCTGTGGCTTTACGATGAAGTGGTTAACACATGAAACATCCAGTGTAAAAACGGTGCCAAATCCAATGCATGGATCCAACCATTTTTGACCATTTGAGACATGTAGGAGGAGCTGCAAAGTAAAGATACAAAACTGGCTGTTACTTGTGACACATTAAGTTTGCTATAGATGTTTGTTTAAAATCTCAGGTGGTGTGCCCCCTTCTAAAATTAAAATTACTTGCAGCTGTTGAACGTCATCACAAAACCAAAACTAACCACCTAGCAGTCAGGTGTTTTGCTGTAACCGCTGTCCACTGAGGACGGTACACCAGATGGTTTGCAAGATGAGGCATGCATCAGGTTTATATATTATTTTGTTTCTTAGGTTGCTTCCCTCCTTATACAAAACTACATTGTTTGTTTTCTATACATTATCTTAGATTTAGCTCAATTTTCATGAAATGCAAAATGAGTCACACTTTAAAAAACTGACATTTATTTTCAGTCCTTTATGCCTGTCAGTCTTTAGGTGTAGGCTGAAATAAAAGGCAGTGGATTTACAGTTCAGGGCACAATGAATCCATTAAAGATCATAGCGTTAACAGTAGATGTTTTTGTCATGCTTATTAATCATATATGAAAACATCCTCTAGACTGCTAGGATTGGTGAACAGGAGAATATAGGATAGAAAAACCAGCAGTCTAGTGGGTAATAAATCACTCAAATGTCAAGCAGTTTCACTGTGATCTTTTCAGTGTGCACCCAGTAGGTGGTGCTGTGACACTGGAAGTCACTGTGGCTTCTCAGCATGCCAGGCTTCCACCAAACTGTAGAAATCCCTCCAGCTGTTGACGTAGTTTCCATTGATCTGGAGCCAGCAGCAGAATACTAAGCACTTCACAGTCGGGCATTGCTTTTCCCGAGTGAAATACTGCAATGCTTTTGCCCCTTGTTTAAAAAACAAAACAAAAAAGGCAAGAGTCCTTCAGTTAAAAACAAATAAATTTTTTTTAAAAAAAAGAAGAAAGAATGGAGGGAAAAAAAGAAGGAACAGAAAAAGAATCGATAAAAAGAATCGATTACAAGACCCCAAACTCACTGCCTATAAAATCCAAGAACAATGTTGGGAAGATTATGTTTGTACTAACTAATGAAATCCTTCAATGAAGGCTGAATGCTAAGTTGTATTTCAGCATATTATCCAGCTTTGCTTTCCTTGTCCTTTTATGGAAATAAAAGCGCCGGGTACTGGAATAAGTGCTGGGGCTTATACCTGTAAAATGATTCTGGGTCAAATGGAGGCAATTTAAACATTTTTTTTTTCTGTCAAAAGGAATCAAATGTTTAACAATGAAGAGGAAAAAATAACTCCCTGATTTTTGTTTCTTCTGAAAAACATACTGGGCTTCAGTCCCCCGTCATCGGTATGACGTCTGTGTGTGAGATGACGCAGCACCTGAGAAATAGTCGGTCCATAATTACATCGCCTAAAATAAGCCACAAAAAGGTGTCTTTCAGCCAGCGCAGCACTACTATCAGCACTCTGCACACTCCTGTTTTCTGCCTACTAGGAAACAATTACATTAGTAGGAGAGGCACTGCATCACTTCTACCTTATCACACTGACACTGCGCTTTTCCCACAGATTCAGCCCACATTGTGAGAATTGAGATACAAAATCTTCATTACATTGTTACAGCTGTTGCTCAGTCCTTTTTTTCCCCCCTCTCTCTCTACTGTACTTCATTGACTTCTTCAGCTGTGCAGGATGCTTTGACATACAATGATTAATAAGATTATCACTTTCATTAATTGATGTTCTTGAATGAGGTTACTGTCTGGCTGCTGTTCACCTTCCCCACATTGCTGTGGCCTCCCAGCAGTTTGTGAAATGCTCCATGGAAACAGATGTGAGTGGAGGAAATTGTTCAGGATCATCGTGATTAAATTCACCTCGACATTGTGTTTGTGTTTTGTTCTCCCCCCCCCCCCCCCCATCTAGGCATGCTTGAGTACGATCCTGTGAAGAGGTTTTCCATACAAAACATAAGGCAACACAAGTGAGTATTTTGATTGTATTTCTGTGACTAAGCATACGAATTATCAGGTGTTTGGAAAATTATATTCTACACTAAAAATAAAAGACTGATCTGTTATCTACATGCCCTTTCCCCCCCACCATCCCGTCCTCCTTATAACCCTACCAGCTGGGTGCGGAAGAAACACCCTCCATCTGAGCCTCCTGTACCCATCCCTGCCAGCGCAGAGAGCAGGGACCCTTGGCGGAGTATGACGGTGGTGCCCTATCTAGAAGATCTGCATGGCTACACAGAGGAGGATGATGACGAGCTCTATGATGGGGAGGATGAGATCATATACACTCAGGACTTCACAGTGCCAGGTAAGAGTGGGCTTAGATAATTCTTATGATTTGAGTTGGGTACTCTCCATAAGCAGATATGCTATATGCAGAATCTGTCGGCAAGGAAAGGTTTTTGGTTGTCTTAGTTCTGTTTACAGTCAGGTCTGAGCAGGCTTTGGTTGCATGCAGGGATACGGTCAATGTGAAGAGCAAAAAGGGGAAATGCATTTGCTGAAATCCGAGACAGTTTGCCCGAGGTTCACTGCTTTACTCCTCAATTTAGTTTTGTGTCATTGTTTTAGTTTGTTGTATTGAAGAAAATTGGACATTTCATAATTGTTACTCTGCCTCTACGAGGTGTCATTTAAACTCTGACACAAACTTACAGCTGAACTACTGAAAATTCACATGAGGACAGAGTGTCAGCCAGTACTCAGGCTTACAGATATCTGGGGTTTGTTAGCGTCTGTCTCTCTTTGGAGCACTTGTTGGGAAGCTTTTATTGCAAAAAAAAAAATAATTTACTTGCTGTACGGTAATGAGGAGTTGTCTTCAGCCCAATTGATGCTTCTGTTCTTCCTCTTTCCTCTGCTGCTGGGTTCTGTGTTGTGCTCCACCACTCCTTCCTCTCTCTCACACACACACACACACACACACAGAGCAGCAAAGAGAAATCAGGAAACTTCAAAATGTAATAAATACTTTCACATTGAACTGAAATGAAAGAAATGCGCATAAATAACACAAAGTGAATGTTTAATGAAAGAAATGAGTTTTCCTTCCTTCCTTTGGCTTTGAAGGTCAGTTAATGAAAATGGAAACACTGCAGTATCAAAACCATGGGTTTTGTTTGCTTTTTTTAAAATTCGTATTTCCAAATAACTGCATAAAATTGGAAGTCTTAAATTTTGTCTGTAACGTCGATATCCAGGATACACAAGACATTGGATGTTTCCTCCAGAGGCTAAGTAAGCAGAGTAGCTAATGCAATATGTGGAAAATGGTATTGGGCCAGAGCTCTTACTCCTTGCATTCAGGGGTTTTCAGTCCTATAGTCACATGTGTATAAAATCAAGCACCTAGCCTTTCATTGTGCCTTTACAAACATTCAGAAAGAATGGGTTGTTTTAAAGATTTGTGTGGAAATGGTAAAATGGTATGGATAAAATATACTAGGTGATGTCCTGTGACTAAATAATTAATACTTAATCATCGCTGCTGTTTCCATCGCATTCACACAGAAATCGAAGTTCACATTAAGTATTAAAGTATTCAGTATGTTACAGCAGTTTGCAATTATCAGATACTGTTGGTTTTGATAAAGGCCTTACTGCTAATCTTTCCGTCCCATATTGCAAAGAATAAAACGGTCACGTCTTAATGTTACTAAAACTGAAGGCTTTGGGTTCAGTGTGAAGGTCAGCGCACAAATGATCAGATATGTGGTGTTTAATGTAGCTTGGTAATCACACATCATTTATTTCACTTCAATCATTCAGCCTGACATCGTGCTCATGTTTGGTGATTTCCTTTTGGGAGTGGCTGTGCAAATCAGTGAACTCAAATCGTGGAAGCTGCTGTCATTTCCTAGGATTTCCACACCGATTTAGGAATTGTGTGAGTCTCAGGGTTTTTATTTCTGTGCATTGTTTTATAACATTTTCTATCATGTCTTGTGGTTGTGGCCCTGTGCAGCTGCAGTGCAGTGTGAGTTCATGTAGTTTTAAAATGGTATGAATATGAATGGGACCAGACTTGACTACAAATTACCTGACACGACCTTGATGAAGACAAAACATGTTAAATACTCGTTAAAAGTTGTTGTTGTTGTTACTGTTATTATTATTGTTGTTGTTATTATTATTATTATTATTATTATTATTATTATTCAGAGGAACTCAGTAGACAAACTGCCTATTAAAGGATCCTGAGTAGAGTGGAGGAAGAAGTAATTCGTTGGTATCCTTTCAACTTATTTTAGTCATAAAGTTAGGAAAGCAGCAGTTAAAAAAAAAAAAAATCATAAATTAATAGACTTGCAATTCTCTGATTTCCTGTAAGCCTACATCCACACTTGCACATGTAGAAATGTGTGCCAGGCCTACAAATGATATCATGGTGTCCAGTTTGCCAAAAACAAAACAAATATAGGAGCACACCTTCTATGATGTAAGACAAAATGTTGATTTTACAGTAGGAGCGAGTTTTCCCAAAGCTCTGTCTTAAGTGACCTCGAGCACCTTTTTTTTTTTTTTTTTTTTTTTTTTTTTTTTTTTTTATATGTAATGAAAGCTGAGTTTACCAGAATACCTGCGTATGACAGGACCTAAATGTGAGGATTCATTGCTCGTCTGCTTGTTTACCCTCCTTTTTTCTTTTTCTTTTCTTGTTTTTCATTGTTTGTGAAATCCCTGAATAGTAAACATTACTACATTTTGTGCTGTGCGTGATTCCCTTTTCCCTGCAGAAGTGAGACTTATGAAAAGTTCTTTTAAAAGCCTTAAAATCTCTGCATCAGACTGCTCTCATGCATTTTATACGCTGACAGCATGATGGCTCTTTGCCCTCACGGTCTTTGCGGAAATGTGGACTGCTGGATCGGGCTTGTCCCAAAGGAACAGCACAGGTGTCTGGATGACCAATTTATTGCACTTAGGCAAGGTCCTGGGACACAGTATGAACCTGAGGCATCTTAAATTCCCCATTTCCTCTCCATGCTGTGCCGAGTCATAATGTCTGCCATGAAATAAGGTTCAGAGGGCTGGAACAAGGTGCACTTAAATGATATGTGTACAAACTTTAACCCACTGTTGACAGGCTCTGGTAAGAGCAGATATTAACTGCATCTTTTCATTTGATTTAATTTGCACCCCGGCTCCCCCCCCCCCCCCCCCCCCCCAGAATCCTTTATCTGTTGCTAGGCAACAGTCAGTAATAATAAATGCAGTAGTCTGTGTCGGATATCTAGAATTGGTGCCCCACATTAAAAAAACAAATGGAGCTGCAGAATGTGAATGAAGCGATCTAAAAATAATCCTGCTGAAATAGTTTCAGTGTGGGAGTCTGAATGGGTTTCCAGGATTCACTCCCACACACACACACCCTCTCTCACTCACAGGAAGCTTCACAGGAATAAAATGTTGGTGTGTTTGGTAAATTAAATCACTCGTTTGACCTCTTCTCTCGTAATCAGTAAATATAAATGTCCCTGCTCTTAATGTTCTCCTCAGACTTGCAGTTTGTGCTGTGTGGGAACCTGTAAGTTTATCTTGGCGCCTGCTGCACTCACAGATACTCACACATGTCTGTACTGAAATAAACTGGTCACACTGAGGTTAATTTCTATTTTTCAGCCGGTGGATTTCCTGTTGTTGTAGGTTTCGGTTTGTCGCACACTTCTCACCATTACCTGACCTGACATTTTGATGGTGCTGTTGGTAAATTAGATTTTCAGCGTTCCCCTCTCAAAATATATACACACTTGCAGTATGATCCAGTATACGATAAATACTGATCATTTGTGAGCTGTGAGTCATGCGAGTGTTTCAGTAGAATCTAAGAATAGAAATATTGATTAGAAATGAGCCTAAGTCCCCTTCAGTTCTCACAGCTTCAGGTTTCTTGTGTTATCATGGGGGTTTTGGTGAGGGTTTCTGATGACTGTGCAGCACGCAGTTACAGGTCATACAAATATGTGTTATTTGATAGAAACCTATGCATTACTTTTTTTATTTGTGTGGGTGGGGGGCTGGTTTTGTTTTGGGTTTTTTTGTTTGTTTGTTTTTAATGGATAAAACAAGTCATGTGTGACCAAATGCAGTAGGCTGTTTTCTATTTTTGGCATTTTTGATATCATCTAGTGAACTGGCTCTTTGCAAACTCATAAATTCTGTGGGTGAACTATAATATGTTTGCAAGCTTTTCTGTTCAAAAAACAGAATTTTATATTCTACATTGTGCATCTGCAGGTCTTTCTTCCATGCTTTGTCCATTTTAGCTTCTTTCTCTCAGGCGTTTTGAAAACAAAGCAAGGTTAGTTCAGTATGTACTCAGCATAGCACATTCAAACCAGCAGTATATCTGCTAACAACAAGCAAGAGTGTTGATTTTACATGTGAATGTAGCCAAAATCACAAAACGGACTTCTCTGATAAACTCCTCATTCACATTCGATGCCTTCTGTTACAAAATCTTTAGGCCTAAAGAGAAGAAGAAACTAGAAACTGGTTTAAAAGTAAAGGTTGGTTTTTATTGTCCTTAATGGATAGCATTAGTGTCGCTTTTTCATACTAATTAAGGATTAAGTGAATCTTTTGACTTCCTGGTTCCTTGGACACTTGGAGTAGAAAGCCTGGACCTTTCCTTGTGCTGAAATTCAGAGCCTGACGCAACACAAAGGTTTTTGTCGCACATGAGTGTCGGAGTGTTTTTGGTGCTTTGATGTTGGATAAAACAAGGTAAATGTCTACAGGGGTCTGCTCATACTACAAACTCACAGCTGGTTAGCAAAGCAGCACTCAACACTTGTGTATTGGGTTTGTTTTGAGCCTCGTATGTGTGTGTTTGTGTCTTTAGGACAAGTGGCCGAAGAAGATCAGGATCAGGGGAACGCAGACCACAGTCCAGCTGTAGCCAAGCCAGTTTGTGTGAACGGGACAGAAGGGGGGTCTCTGAACAGCAAGGCCAAAGCCGAACGCCGATCCTCATCCTCGTCCAACCCCTCACGTAAAGGAGTCTCCACAGCCAGCAAAATCCGCAAGCTCTCCACCTGCAAACAGCAATGACCCTCCTCCCCCTTTCTGCCTCAGCAGCAACCCACCTGGTGAGTGTGCAGACTGCTTCACAAAAATTGTGGCTCAATTTGTGCTTCTGAAGGACACCCTTGTTATACAGTAGAAGGTGGGAAAAGATAAAGAAGCCCTTATGGAAAGCAGGTGCTGCAGATCCAGATAAAAGGTAGGAGGAATGACAGTGCAGTGGAAGGGAGGAGGAGGGGGAGGAAATGAGTGAGTGAAGAGAGTCTGTGTTGATATTCAGCAAGCAGCACTCTGGATCACCACCATTCTCCTGGCAAACACACGGGCACTTTCCTATACAGTGACAAAAAACCACATCTGGACCTATCCCACGGTGATGCATCTCCTGTTTCTGTTCGGATCTGTTGCCTTTGAAGGGTTCATCAGTCACCCTCGTTCACGTGGAGTGAGGCAGATTTTTGCTACAAGCGTACACATAAATTTAACAAGTTGTCCTCCTCTCTTTTTCCAGTTACCGCCCACAGCTGCTCTTTCTGTCTTCAGCACATACAGAGCCAGTCACGGAGCGAGGCTGTTTGTCACGGGTGCAGTGCAGGAGAGATGCTCTGTATTAATTTGTTCAGGCGATGACTCATCCTTGGATGAGATAAAGTGGGCTGTGGGATGTTTGTGTCTCTCTTTTTCTCACTCTGTGGGTTGAGTCTTTTCCGCGTTAACGGCGCCAATTAGTACTTGTCTTGTAAAAAAATTCTGTCACAGCGTTTAGTTTTAAGTCGGGGGGGGCTTTCAATACCCTCGTCAGACTTCCGTTAATATTCTGTTGTCTGTGTCCCCTCAGGGTGATCTGTCCTCGTCCTCCTGTGTCCAGAGTCCTCACAGTTGTGAGAGAAAACCTGCTGACATTAAGCCCCCCCAACACCTTCACCTGCCCCCCTCCCCTCCCCAGACCACTGGCCTGCAGAGTCGTTTGAAGATGCGGTATTAGCGACGAGGAGGAGGAGGACAGCATGAAATGTTCTTTCTGCTCTGAGACTGAGGCTGTGAAGACGGTGTTTATTTTCTCCAAAATTTTGGGCTCCTTTTCAACTAAACTCATCCAGTTCTCTCTTATCATTTTCCCCCTCCCAACCCTCCCCCCTCCTCTCCAATCTTGTCATCCTCCTCAGAGAGCCAAGTGTTGCACCGGACGTTGCAGACTCCACCACCCACCTTCCCACTCCTCCCCTCCACCTACCCCACCCATCCCTCCTTAACCCACCTTGTTTCTTTGACTACCTTTTGTTTTTACAGAACCCTAATGGCAGTTTTTAAGACACATTGTGATGTGTAAAAAAATTAAAGAGGAAAAAAAAAACCACACATGTTATGAATAATTCTATATTTAAACCTCTGCTGAGCATAATTATGGTAGTGCTACCACCGACATAGAAACTGCATGCTGTACAGAGCTGGAAGAAAGGGAAAGCTCTTGGTTTTATGTGGATGCACTGACGGACTGAAGCCTTGAGATTTGTATTTTTTTTTCCCTCCCCTTTTAGGTTTTTTTTTCTTTTTCTTTTTTTTTTCCTATGAATATTTTTTAATTATTATTTATATAAAACATGTCCCAAACAGGCTGTTTTGTTGGATGATCCTTTCTGTTTGAATTTAAGTTCAGCATATTTTCATAAACACAGCTCATTGGTTTATGACCTTTTTTTTTATTTTTTCCTCCCCCTTTATTTCACGTGTCCTTTAAAGAGCGCACAGCTCTGACAGGAATATTAGACTCATCTTCCTCTCGTGTCTGCAGCAATTAGGTAGTCAGGGTGATGCTGCGGTTGCGGGCGGCATGCAGTGATGTTCTTTGCTGTGCCGATCACTTCAGCGGGTGTCCTTTCCCCCCCAACCCCCCTCTTACGCAGGCAGGCCCATCATCAGCTCCTCACTGGGAATAGATCAGAGAGCAGGTGAGTCACCACTGTGAGGGAGGGAGAGATGAGCGCTTCCCACGTCAGCAAGGTCGACGGAGAGGCTCTCCGTACGACGAGACAAATGAAGAAGAGAGATGTCGCGCTAACAGACCGAAGACGGGAGGGTGATTAGTACGTGAGGGCACACTTAAGGTTACTGGTCTCACTCTTGTGTCAGCTGACAGATCAGCAGCAAAAATTCATTTATTAAAAAAGAAAATCTGAAAAACTTAAAGTGCAAATCGATTTTTCGCCTCACAAGGTCGAGCTTTTGTTGAGGCTGCGAGACGTTTTGAATTTTCTGCACACTAAAGCATACGCTTCACCCTGAACGAGGGTTAAAAATTTCATGAGATGCACATTGGAGCTCAAACAGAAGTTAAAAAAAAAACCCTGTGTACCTACCGTTTCATTTCCCAGTTGACAGTCTTCATCACGCATTAGAAAATGAAGTATTTCTCACATGAATGCAAAACAAAGAGTACAAACTGAAAGCAGGAGAGGAAAACCTGATAATTAGTTTTCCATATTAGATCAATTCCTTGCTGTAGCGTCTCTTCTGGTTCTCCTCCTAAGGGAGGTGATGTACTCATGGACTGAACGAAACAAAACGTGATATATTGACAACGAACATGTCCTTAAAGATGCAAATTGTAGTTTCACAGGAAATTTAAAAAAGAATTCCCAGGAGTTATTTAGAACAACAACACAAAGATTATTTAAACAAAACATCAGGATTGTGTGACTAGTTTAAAATCCCTTAGCTGGATGAAGAGCTCATAAAAACCAGTTATCAGCTAAGAGAGTTTTCTGTACAGTTCATACGTGAGCATTTAATATTCTTAAAGCTTTGAGGATAATTACGCTTGTTCCCATGGGCTCTCATCTTAAGATTAGCTGTTAAATTTTGCCTTAAGTATTAAACCACTTCCACCAGAAAACGCCTCTGAGACTCTCTGGACTGCATAATTAAGCCGCACGTCACTTTCTACCCAGCTGGATGGGTTGCTTAGATTTACGATGGTTGTGCGATGCAGGTTAAAGTCATTGGGCTGAGATTTTTCTGGCAAAGAAGCGAGTATCTCTCAAGTGTAAACAGTGCTTTTTTTCCCGAGCGTTGGCAGGGCAGCGTTCAGCTGGAGAATGATGCATTTGGTGCTCGGCGTTGTATTTATGGCAGCGGGATGATGTCTGCGGGGCTCGGTAGCTGCTCTCATTGTAATGACAGAACAGTCCAACAGTGTGACTCACTGATGTTTATGTAATAATGTTTAGACAACAAATATGGAGCTCTGTGGCATAAAAGAATCTGACTTCGCCTACCCGGCCTTCATTTTTTAGTAAGATTACTTCCATTGCTGATTTTTGAGAAATGCAGTAAATCACCAAACTTCTATTTGGAAGCACACACTCCCACTGCCACACTGCCTTTCTGACAGACAATGTCGCAGGAGCTATTCCAACCTCCCGTGCCTCACAGCATCGGCTCTCCCATCACCAAACCATCTGTCTAAAAGCCTGAGAGGCTACTGTGTCACTATTTAAGCATCATCTGTCAGTCTTCCCTCAGCAGCACTCACTCCACTCCTCCCGGACACAACCTGATTGATGCACAGGGGACAGATGGCTAACAAGAATAAAAACGGGTAAAATATGAGGATGGAAAAACGCCTGCTGACTGGATTGTGCTTCCCATCTGTTTTTACTTTTAAGACATGTTCATGAAAGAGAGGGCTGCAAGCACTGAAGAATTGTTACGCTGTTTCTTTTTTTCTTTTCTTTTTTCAACATGGTCAGCATTGTTCTGATACAACAGCTCACACAGACATTTAACCTCATGATGGTCGAGACAAGAAGGACACTTGAGGATATGGTTTTTAAAATGAGGGGGAACAAACGCCATCACTGTCTTTCTTCCCATCAAAGTGCTTTTTTGTAAACTGTACAGTATTCACATATGATGATGTTCGGACCTATGGTAGCATGCCAAGAATTCACAGTTAAGTCTGAAAATATGTAGGTTTTCTTATGATGGGTTGAGTGCAATTCTTTATTTCTTCTCTTTTTTTTTTCCCCATGATTACCAATGGAAGGGATTATCACGTGTCACATGGGCATCACAGTGACAGCTGAGGTGTGAATGGAAATGCTTGAGCGAGAAGGTACTTCCGTCCTTTTTTTTTTTTTTTTTTTAAGACATCTGAAACACGAGGATGTTTGAACTGATGTGGACCCGTTTATCTGGGTGTGCGCTCTATAGACAACAGACTGGAAAACAGACATTAACAAGTTACGTGGGACTGAATCCAGGTGAGGCTGTGCGAGCCACTGTGAGCACACGCTCCGGTTCCCCCTGGCTGATCTCTGTGCTGCGCAGGCCGCTGTAAAGCCTCTCTTCCACTGACACAGCCAGCTTGTCTGTCAGACTGCTCTGTGCCTGCAGGGAGACCTCTGATAGGATAGCCTGACTGCTGTTGTTGTTCTTGTTGTCAACTCTTGGGTCCATGAAGCTCTTTTGTGCAGGCACCGTGGTTGCAGACGGGCAAGTTGTGCTTTCTGCTGTCTGTCTCTCTGCGGAGGCTTGGCAGCCATCGGTCTCACCAGCTGAAGCTGCACAACAAGAGCTGCTCTTTGTTGTTGCCTCGTCTCCTTCGGATGTTTTGTTGGCAGCGCTTTGTGGGGAATCCTCTGCCGCGCCTTCGTGTGATGGATCTGCGCTCTCTGCTCTTTCCTTTGCTGCCTCCTCAGAAGCCGCGACCTCGCTGGCTTCTTCATCAGCAGCACTTGCGATGCGCGAGAGGGTGCTGTGGTATCTGGTGTCCAGAGGGTAACCAGCGCTGTCCCCTCTCCTCAGCGGCGTGAACCTCTGCCTCTCCAAAGACGGGGAGTATCTTCCCCCAGAGCTCGAGCCAGGATCGCTGTATTGCTTATGTCTTTGCCACTGTTTCCGGAGGTGAACTCTGGATCGGTGCCTGGAACGTAACGGGGAGTCCTGCTGGTCGAACCGTGGGTCGTGGCGAAGGAACTCGTTAAATAGGGCGTCCGTCTTCTCATCTATGCTGTAGTCACGGCGGCGGAGACGTGTTCGGTGAGGACTGGTGGGCTGTGCGATTGTTTTCACAAGTGGAGACATCAGCTGTGTTTGCGATTCTGGAGATTTCTGAGGGTGAAGAGATTTCAGAGGTTGATGTGAATCTTGGAGGGTGAGAGTTTGGCTGCCGCTCTGTGGTTTCTCCTTTAGTTTCTCCTCTGGCTCGGTGCTGTTTGCCATCTCATCCTCCAGCTCCTCCTGAAACAGCCTGGCCTCTATGCTCTCACATACTGAACCCTTTCTACCGGAGTTGGTGAAAAACAACCTCCTCTCTGATGCCGTTTTCCCTCGTGGGGCACCGGGAGTCCCAAACAGTCGCATCTCCTCAGGGGCCCTGGATGGAGCTTCGATGGAGGCGTAACCACTGTCCATCTGAAGGAGCTTTCTGTTCCCCCCCTCACCCTCTCCCCCAGGTCCACTTCCCATCTCACTGTCTAAACCCAATGCCCCTCTGGTTCCCCCTTCCAATCCCTCTCCCTCCCCATCTCCTTCAGGCTCATCATCCAGGTCTTGGGACAAGCAGCTGTCGAGGCCAGAACGAGCTCCTGCACCGCCAAGGGATGAGACGCTGTCCGCGACGCTGTCCGCATCGCTGCGGATGGACTCCCGGTCTGTGCTGCTCTGGTCTGAGGAAGCATACAGCTCCAGAGAGGCTCGCAAGCTCCAAATGTCTCTGTACAAGGAAGGAGGCGCCTCCAGGCTCTCTTGGCGAAGCATGAAGGAAAGCGATGAGCCTGAGTCGGTCCTTTGTCTGGCTTCTGCCCCCAACACCACTTCGTCTCCATCATCTGGCTCTACCTCGTTCTTTTTCCTTGCATCTGCCATCACACCATCTATTTTTGCGTCTTTCCTCAACATGTCTTCAAACCTTTCCGGAATGACAGCTTCTTGTGTCCCAAACAACTCATCTTCGTCCGCTGACTCCAGCCCGTCTCCTCCCGATCCTGCTGCTGTTCCTATGACTGCCTCTTTCAGTGTTCCTGTTCCATTAACTGTAACCTCCTCTTGCCTCTGGGCGAGGCAGCGATCTGGTGGCAAACTGAACTCTTCTCTCCAGGTGCTGCTACCACCTACCTCCACCATGGCCTCCAGATTAAGCCTGCACAGATGGGAAAACTGTCAGACAATTTGGTAAATTGCATGGTGTTAAGTCATGGTATTATGGGCAGGGGTGTACCTGCTAAGGAAGACTGAAGATGTGGGTGCAGTTTGGGGATGAGAGAGAGACTCTGCAGAGAGTGACTGGAGGCCACCGGTCTGGATGGGTGTATGTGGAAAAGATTCAATGGCCTCATCTCGGAGAGGAGAGGAATCATCTTCAGCGTGATCAGTGGTTTCACTGGCTGCTCTCTGTCTCTGAAAGGGCCTTCTCTTGGGGGACCCTGCGAGAAATTCATATGATAAGAAGGTTAGACCTTACCCACGCTTTCAGTCTTATTTCAGTCAGGACCGCTAAAGTCAAAAGAAGCGTGATATTCCCATCAGCAGTAATACATATTTGGCAGCATGGCTCTGATCTGGGACTTTTCTGTCCATCCACATGCATACATGAGAGCACGATTCCCAGACGGAGCAGAGCATCAGTGACAACAGATCCTTATCTATCTATCTAAAATGATAACATTTGTAGCCACACGGGCTTCACTATCTTTGGCATGCAGACTGGACTAACCAGGGGTCAAACCACCAACTTTAGTCATCATAACGGAGTCCAGCGTATTTGTCAGGATTGTAACTGTGACTGATTTCGTGCCCTGGCTGAACTAACCATATCTGAGTGATCCATTTCTGGCATGCACACAAACCTTTGGCATCGAGACTTGCAGCGCGATGCGTGGTGTCAAACTTCCACCTCCTGAAGTAAGGCCCTGCCCCCTCCAGACTGGCGTGACGCCGCAGTTTGGAGAAGAAATGCAGAACTGAAGCTTGGCCCACAGTTTGACTCGTCTCGCTCTCGGCCTCTCCCCTGTCGCCAATAGCCTCCATCTGGCAGAAGAGACGAGGAGGACGGGGAGGGTGGTGGTGACACATTAAGGAGGAGCTGAAGCGGGAGAGCTAAGATGGATTGTGATGGGCAGAGGCAAAGTCCTCGGGGGACAGCAGTTTGTCATTTTGTCACTGAGTAGCAGTGATGACTGATGTCAAAGCGCATCAGCAGCTTTCAGCGCCCGTGGCAGCTGATTTTCACAGCTCTGTTAATGTTTGATGAAAGCAGATGAATCTGCACTGAATTGTACACTGTATTCCCGCCTTTTACTGAATGCAGGCTTATTAGGAAATTTTAAGACTTATTAAGACCCACCTATTTCTTTTATTCTCAGTGGGAGGTGAATAAAAGTCAAACTCACTGTCTGAGAACGTGTGTGCTGTGGTTTCATGGCTGATAAAGACTGCCTGGGCCCCTCGTCCAGGATGACGGAGTGGTGTCGGTCTCCTGGCAGACCCCCGCTGAGGCTCTGGCCCATCCAGTCAGAGACTCTCTTCTTAGCGGGCTGGAGAGAAAGAATTGAATCGCATGTTATTCTTGAGAGAGTCTGCTCCAGTGACTGAACAATGTGTGATTTCAAGCATACCTGGTAGATGGTGAGGGGTAGCTTGGGAGCTGCTGTCTCACTGATGTTTATGGTGCTGCTCTCTGTTGAGTCGCATTCCATGATGGTGAGTATTTTTAGGTCACATGGTGCGGGAGGCAGGTGAAGGTGGGTTAGCCGGGCCTTTTTCAGGTGGTGGAAGTCTCCTTCGGTCAGGGTGTACCTGAACATAAAGATTGAGCGCCTGAGCTCATGGCATCAAACGGCTTATCTAAATGATAAAAAAATCCCAAGCTCAGTTGAGCTGTACCTGCGTCCTTTGTCCTGAGTCGTTTTCTCCTGTTCATAAAGTGCAGACTCATTGAAGGAGACTCTGCGGCCCGTGGACCCGGTGGAGATGAATCGTTCTGACTCTCCATCGTGACAACTCGATGCTGAGAGGGCATCTGATTCATCGAGACGAATGGTGATTTCTGAGTGACAAAGACAACAAGGACACAGCAAGGGAGAGGAATAATGGAGTTATTGACGACAGCGGACCGAAAGAAAAAAAGAAGAACGTGAAAAATTTACACAGCTCTGACCTTGCGTGGGCTGAGAATCCTCAGCATAAGTGGTGTTTGTCTTCTCAGGGTCATCGCTCGCTCTGAAAGAGGCAAATGAGTTTTACTCAGATCTCTCTCGTGGAAGCAAAAACGCAGCGTCACCTCGCAGCTTTCCATTTCATTTTCAGCTTTAATCCACGGCGGTCATAATCACATCGGCCCCTGTAATCCCCGAGTGCCGTCGAGGCAAGCCTGACCTGCTAGTCCCCACGCAGTGTGTCACTTTGCAAGGCAGCGCTCACCTGGAGTAGCGTCGCCCACCCATGCAGCACCGGTGACAGAAGAGGAGCAGGAGGGAGAGCAGGACCAGCATCCCCCCGGCGAAAACACTCAGCAGCACCAACAGCAGGACATAGTTCTCTACCTGACCGGCCGACACCGGCACATCCTGATGGGAGGCAATCGTGAAAAGAGGGTGGCACGTTTGGTCAAACCTTTATTCATTTCAGAGGAGCAATCAGCCATAACATCTTGCTTATATTAATCAAATTATTAATCAAATATTAAATCAATAAATCAAGCTTTGTTTTCAAAGTTGGATAAGTTCCATAAAATAAATATAAAGAAAATTACACCTGTTCAACTGCTTGGACGACTAGATATCTGCATTATCAATCACATGGAAGCAACTCAGTGCATTTAGGTATGTGGATGTTGTCAAAACGATCTGATGAAGTTCAAACTGAACATCAGAATAAAGAAACAAGGTGATTTTAAGTGGCCGTCGTAGCTGCTGGGGCCAGACTGCTGATCTACTGATTTTTTTTCCCACATGATCTAGAGTTTACAGAAAGTGTTTCTAAAAAGAGAAAATATCCAAGGAGCATCGCCAGACTGATTTGAACTGGTAGGAAAGCAGCAGTAACTCAAATACCCCCTCTTTACAACCAAGCTGTGCACAAGAGCATCTCTAAACACGTCGTAGCAACAGAAGCAGGTTCCTGTCTGCTGAGAATGGGAAACTAAAGCTACAGCTCACATGGACTTCCTGATGGTAGGATCAGAATTTGGTGCAAACCACATGAAAGCACAAGCCTTTTATCAACAGCTCATGTTGCTGGTGATGTAATACTGTAGGGGATATTTTTGTCCAATGAGCACCTGAGTGTTGCTGATCAAGTCCGTCTCTTCATGACCACAGGGTTTCCATCTTCTGATGGCTTCTTCCAGCAGGATAACACACCATATCACAAAAGCTCAGAGGGGTCTTTGACATGTGTATGGCAAATGTGTTAATATTTACACCATGGACGCACTTTATATACATCAGTGTAATATTAATAAGGACCATTCCACATAACGAGTAGCTTTACATTTGAAAGTTTTAGTGTAACAACCAACTTATGACACCATAATGAGAGGGTCATTTTTTTTGCCATTGATTTGTTAGTCTCAATCTGAACTGAAACTCATCAGTAGTGTGCATGTCTGTTACAGCTGAGGCTGAAGAAGATGACAGAGCACACAGAAAGGCTGGGGTCACTTTACCGACTCATGGTTTAATCCAGTGACCAGTTTAATTCATCTCATTGTTTATTAACAAATATTAGAGAAAAGTGCAAATGGAAAAGCAGTGTTAATGAAATACCAATGAAACAGTAACACTAAAGCTATTTTTGTGCTTCAAGAAAAACCAAGTGTTACTGCTGACAGTAACAAGTTTAAAAATCTGAATTTCTCCCTTTTTAAGAATACAAAGGGTCTCACTAAAAACCCGTCAAACTGGTACTCTCTGTACTCTTCTCCCATTTGGGTTGCGCAACATCAAATTAATCTGCACCGCTTGTATTCACATGGCATAGCTGGAGCTCATAACTCCTTCCTTCAGAAGCACAATAAGGCACAAGCTTACATGCAGTATCTCTGTTGTTACGTTGTGTTGCAGTGAACTGGTGGCTGCACAGTTCAGTAATTGATTTTTCTCCCCTTGAGCTTCACAGCACTGAGGGATCTCTCTCGCTCTCGCTCTCTCGCTCTCTCGCTCTCTCTCTCTCTCTCTGGCATTAGGCAGTCAGCTAAGCGCTGTAATATTTAATGAGTGGAATTAACACTGAAAGACTCTCTTAAGTCCCTCACAGTGATTCTTATCCAGACGCACACTTGTGTACATCCGCGTTCTTCTGATTAATACTCTGTCTTGGCTGAGTGAGCCCGTGGATGCTAATCGAAACGTCAGCGAGACCCTTAATTCAATTTCCCAGCTCTTCTCAATGAAGGGGAAATGAGGCCTCTGCAGGCTAAAAATGGAAATCGGAGGAGGAAGAGGAGGAGGAGGAGGAGGATGCCAACGCACATGAGCAATCCGCACACCGCACCGAGACTTTCCTGGCTCTTCTTCCCATGTCAGCTTCAAAAAGCAGGGAAAATAATTGGTTTCTCTTCCCCCCCGCATCACATGCAGAATATTCATCTGCTGCAAGTCTTTGTGTTTTTTAATTCAGCAGGAAAGTGTGACAGACGGCCATTATGGAGCTTTAGAGTTAACTGTGAGGTGGAGAAGCTCCAACTTTTAGATGATGACCTTAATAGGAGCAGCAGCAAGGTTATTAAAGCAAACCCGAAGCCTGCTGCTGCCTATTTAAAGTTGTTGTCAGAAGAGCGAGCCAACCCCCAAATATATCCAGTTTACTCCGAACATGAGGCAAAGAAAAGCAGCGGCCTGTTAGAAAACGGCGTGTGCATGTTTGAAAAGAGCAAAAACAGCTGATTTTCACTGCCTCCACTATGATCTCAGAGGTTCTTCAGTACGAGCCTCAATCAGTCTCAGTCAGCTTCAATCACAGGCTCAATCTAACGTCATTATCTGCTTATTAAACCAGAAAGGGCTGATGATTCATGTGAGTTTAGACCCTTTTAGGGTCCAAACGCCTAAAAATAACTATAGTAATAAAGTAGTAATAATAATGTATTTTAGTGATATTTTCTAATGTCTTCTAATGTTATATTTGCCAACTCGTCCACTGCAGACAGGAGAGAGTGAAAACTGTCCTTTATGTCACACAGAGGCTCGACCTGTCTGAGCCATTAGTCTGCCGGTATCTCGCTAGTTGCCAGGAAAGAAGTTTGTTAAAGATTTCAGTTCCTATTCTGGTCAAATTCGGCTTCAGTGTTTATTAACAATACAGTTCCAGATCCAGGTGACAGTAAGTCAAGAGGATGTTACCCATCTATGTCCAGCAGTAGCTTGTATTCAGTTCAAATATTGCTTTAAATTGATACAGATCAATGCTGGTGTTGGTATCAGATCGATACTAGCATGACATGCTTTAGTGATTCATCAAATCATGACACACTGCTCTCCCCTACATAAGCTGTCTTTATAAGTTGAAAGCATTGGTGTCAGTCATATTGGCCCTGTGTTTACTTGCTATTAGATCAATACTGAAATTTGCCGAGCACAGCACCAGTGGACGCACTGACCAGTTTGTGTCAAAGGTGTTGACAGTACTCACAGTGGAGCTCTCAGTCAGAGTTGTCAGAACAGGCAGATCATTGCTCATGGTAAAGGTCGGTGTGAGTGAACCCTGCAGAGGATGAGAAAGTGAAGAATGTCACACACTGAGCTGACGCTTCTTACTAGACAGCAACACAATTCCTGTTATGTTATGCTGAAAAGTCTTAGGTGTAAACAGTGTGATCACTGGTAAGATGCGCAGTCGTTTTCTCGTGGTCATCGAATCCAGAACTAAGCCGGTGTGGAAAGATCCCACAAGACTGGGCTGAAACAATCATTTAGGCTGGAAATTTAACTCCATTGCAGGGTGCTCTGATCACGCAACTTTTATAATACTGGTATACACCCTGAACACTGAAACGGGTTAGTTATCAAGACTGCAAAATAAAAATATTTGGGACTGGCTAGCCTGTTGGACCAAGGAGTTTTAAAGATATGCTAAGGATATGAAAATGTCAAAGCCCTCACTAATCATAACATTTACAAATAAACAGTGCATAAAGTCTTGAGTAACGCCTTATTTCTTTACACGTTGTTTGTTCCAATTTCGGCTGAAAACTTGGCATATCTCAGCATGGTCTGCAGAGTGTCATTAAAAATGTGAGGAAACTGGACAATTGGAGGACAAACAAAGAAGTTGCAGGACTGCAAAACTATCTACAGCAGATAAACAATGTCTGCAAGTCATGTCCTTAAGAAATGAGAAAGAAAATCCAGCAAACACATGACACAGGACCTCCAAAGATGCATCTGATCCTTCAGTTGATCCATCTACTGTTCACTGAAGCTTCATCAGAATGGAAACTGTTGTCACTTAGTGTGGAGGAGGTCAGGAGATAGGTAAAGCAAGTAGGGGGTCGGATCCTACACCAGCTACCGCTTCAGTCTGTTTCAGTATATTGCTGCACCTATTTCCCATTTTCATACCAAAACCAAAAGAAATGAAGGGTGACTCAAGACTTTTACACGGTAGGATAAGCCTCTGAGCCACATAACTCTACTTTATAACCATCAAAAACACCTGAGAGAGCCACAGCATTGTACAGTGTGATGTGCTCTTGTTTTACAGTCAGCATATGGCAGAGTTTATTTTAAATACCACATACATCAGTGCTGTAAAATATTAATGAGAGCACCCAGAGAGTATTAATGCACAGCTGAAAATAGTACCCGACAAATGGGCCATTTAAAACCACTATTGTAATTCTGTCTCGCACAACTCACAACTTATGCGTCATCACATCTCACTTGCACGCACAGATGTACTCGCAGCCGTACTTTTACCACACGATGTTATCTGTTGTCATGTCCACATCAAATGAAAGACAATTTGAGAATGACACAGCAGCAATGTGCAGCTACATCTTCATATCATTAGGGTGATGATTGTTACTCACTGCCTGGAAATAATTTGGGGATGCGTGTGCGGGCTGATGGTTTGGTAGAGAACCTGATAGTTCAGCTTTAATGTCTTTATAAGATGAAGATGCACACCACGGCTACAGTGCATTTGTGGTGCGTCACGCCATCAGAGCTGTTTCTGAAAGCTGGCATTTTGACAATTTGAGCCGGACTTTGTGGTAATTATAGATAAATGGCACACGGTGGGGTTTTAAGGCGGCAAAGGAATCCAAAAGCAAGGTTTCTGAAGAAACTGAAAAGATGAAAAATATGGAAATCTACAGAGTTCAATATTGCTAAAAACCCTGGCTCCGGTGCTTGATGCTGCAGACTTTTAGGCTAGAAAATGCACTCCAGCAGAATCTTCTTTTGAATTCCTCCTGGAGCTCATCCACACCCCTCAAACTTGAAATACGCTGGTTAGTAATGAAGGCTGTCTGCATACCAGCAGCCACAGATCATGGAGATAACATGAATTCATCAGACTTTAATAACCTCCAAAAACAAGTCAGCTGAGCTGGATATTGCAAAACTGGAGTAATTCCCCTTTAACATCCCCAAGAATGTAAGCCTGACAGCTGACTGGGTCGACTGCTTTGCTGAGATTAGCTGACATCCACCGAAATGGCACAAAACCCCTCACAAATGTCTCTCAGCTAAAGCTCCCAAACATCTGCTCACATCTGGTAAACTAACCTCTCCTGCAGAAAGGTGCGAGCAAAGGAAGAGGAGCTGACACCCCATTAATATTTACACAGAGTTCAGCTTGTGTAACATCGGCTCAAGACCGCATTCTTCACACATGCTGATAACACCGCCGCACATTCCCTCACCATGTGAGAGCCATATTTTATGTAAGAGCTCATACAAACCAACAAGCTCGAGGTAACTATGATGTGAGCGCAGCTCTGAATTGAGGCGAGAACTACACACAGACACACACGGCCCATTCTTCTGCTGTCGAATTATCTTCAGTGAACGCTTGGCATTTGTCAAAATGTGCTTGAGAGCAGTCGGGGTATGGTGTGGGGACCTTAATCACTGGTGAGATGTACACTGAGGGGGACACGGGTCTTCTTTATGTGGGCAAAAAAGCAGATCCCCATAACAGACATGAGGATTTCATCTCAGGAAGACACAATTTTGAGATGGAATGAGGTTAAAGTGGGCATTTAATGGTGTGTGTGTGTGTGTGTGTGTGTGTGTGTGTGCGTGTGTGTGTGTTTGTGTCTTGGAGGGTTTCCACCATGCTGGGATCAGGCAAAACCAGAACAGATAATTAATTAGATTAATTATAACTCCAGATGTTATTTTGGAAACCATCTGTCTTCTTTCTGCTGATCACGTAACAGGCAGTCATAAACTTTGGATGATGGTTTTAAAATGTATCCTTGAAGGCACTCTTACATTCTCTGTGTATTCAATTATTACATCCAGACAAATCCACGGGGCTCTTTTAAACTAATTTCACAAATTAAGTCAAGTCTAGTTATTAACATATTTATTAAAATACTGGATTGCTTGAGTTTTAGAAGCTGGACCGACCATGAATCTCCAGTCAGGCTTGGAAAATGTCATTATTGTCGTTATTATCATGATCTTTTAAAAAATAATTTTCGGTGCTATAGTATTGGTAATTGTAACCTAGTAGCAGTGCATCAGCTTCACCATCATTTTGTCGGTAAATACTGAAGCTGAAGTTTAAAACATTGACCCCGACTGGTGGCAAAAAATATAACCTAATCCAACGCGTGCGTGCGTGTGTGCGCGTGTTAGTCCCAGGGTCTGAAGTCATGTTAGAATGTAACATCATCTCTGACGACGTCTTGGTGTACTTTATGTCACGGTAATGGAGCGGATGGTGTCACTTTCATAAATACTGTCCGGACTAAGGAGGAAGGGGGGCGGGTAATGGATGTCAGTCTGACGTGTGACTGCACGATGATGTGCTCCAGATGTGATGCATCTTACGGTCTATTCAGGCGTTGTTGACGGTGCTTCGCTCCGCTCTGTGGGGCCCGACTACAGCGATCCGCTGCAGCCGGCGGCGCTCAGCAGCCTCAGCATCAGCAGCAGCAGCAGCCTCGGCAGCATCTTCCCCTCTCCTCCGAAAACCCGGGGATCAGGACAGCCCCATATCTCTGCGACGTCTGATCTCAGCCTGCGGGGAATAAATCACGATTAGTCACCCAGGAGCCTTCATGTGCCGGACACGCTGGAGTGTGGGGGCTCAGCTGAGGACCCCCGCCCGCGCCTCAGACATGCCCCAATAAATCAGATGCTGCGATCTAGAGTCGGCTGTGTCACCTATCCCACCTATTACATAATGAAATAGTACCACATTAAACCGTGAGCACAGCTGTAGGTCCATGTAACCTGATCAGTGTGTGTGTGTGTGTGTGTGTGTGAGGCGCAAGGATCGGACTCACCCGGCTGTAGACTCCGTTTGAAGCGGTCCACCGGCAGCCTGCCCCGTCTGCATACTTTAATTTGGGCTTCAAATAAAGACTGTAGTTATGAATGAAGCCACACGCGATTAGACACACCCACCGCCCGCTCCCGATGCACCACGTGACAGGCACTGACGACGACAGTGGTGATGATGGTGGTGATGATGCGAGATGGAGGAGAAAACCCGTCCTCATTCACACCAGCTGCTCATGAATGGTATCTACTGAGAGGGGGAGGGGGGGCAGTAATTATCGGAGCCATATATATATATATCGATGCAGATATTTATCTAAGTCACTGAAATATGCCCAAGTTTCCCTTTTTGCAGTGTTTGAGTCTGTGTCCTATAGCGGGAGCAGACGGATCCCCTTAAAACGTTTTTTTTTTTTTTGTAATCTCATGTTTGGCCACGTGGTGGCAGCGTTGCACTGCTGTTTTTTCAATGTTTTGTTTGACTTAATTAATTAATTTTAATTTGTTTTGTTTGTTTCTGTCTGGGTTTTGTTGTTGTTGGTGGGGGGGTGCAGAAATGAAAACTGGAAGATCTGCTTGCAGGTTTTGTCCAGATGGTCCAGGGAAAAAACAGCTAAATAAAGCTTCATTTCACTCTAATTCAATAGAGTTAGTCCATCTAAAATTATTTGCCAGTGAAAGCTGCTGCACATTTGGATTCTAGTGAGGATGCTTTTCTGCAGAAAGAATTTATCTGCCCTCCTTTTCATGTTGCTCTTAATCTGTGATGTTTATTGTTTGGGTGCATTTTGCTAAATACGGCTGAGTTAACCCACCTCCGTAAGAGTGCTTGCAAATTATTTAAATCCATCTGCTAGTTTAAGGTTTTGTTGTTTACATGACCCTTTTTTTATTGTTGTGTTTGTCTCTGTTTTCATCATATAGGCTACAAACTGCATATTGCATCTGCACCCACAATGGAATCCACAGTTTGCAGCTCTAACCTCTGCAGTGTGCACTCCTTGCATGATGTTTTGCACAAACAGAAAATGCCTCAGCACCAAAATGAATAGACGTGTAACCTGTGCCTCTATGAAAACAGGAAACAGGGGGGCACTTAGACATCCGAAGAGCTATTTTTGGGTTGTTGTTGGGTTTGTTTCCCCCGCCTCTCTGAAAACTTTCGAGAACTGGTTCAAAGCTGAGCAACAGAAATAAACACACGTGACAAGTGATTTAATTCAACTTGGGAAATCAGTTCAGGGTGACTGAAATCACCAAAATGTATTTATTCAGTGGTGGTACACATTAATGTGTTGGGCACAGGAAACTGTGACGGTGTCCTCTGCCACCAGTGACTAAGCTGCTACGGTCTTAAATGTGTTCTCTCTTTTCTTCCAGGTCACTTTTTTGGAATATATTAATCTCCTCAAACCCTTTTTCCATTAACAAGAACCTAATTACTCAAAAAGCCAGAGAGAGCTCTTCCCTTGAAATGTAAATACACTTTTCATTATATACAATGAGGCACAGTGAATAAGGCCAGATAACCCTAATTATATGGAGAGACTCATCATGGACATGAGTTTTTCTTATTAAAATAAGAAAAATTTATAACTTTCTCTGCCGGATCTGAGAGTATCAGTATCCTGATAAATAAAGAATAAGACAGCAGTCATTTTTAAAGCAGCTCCACGGTTGGAACGGCATCTAAAATTATTGCTGAAAAGAGGAAATTCTACTTTTTTTTAGATGTTTTCCGCATATCAAAGCTGTTAAAGTATTACTCAGCGGACGTGACAGATCTCAGAGGGAACGGCACGTGTGGAGCGCTATCTTTGTAACATGGTGATTGTTTTGGATAATAATTAATGAACAAGTTGCACAAGTAGGGAAGAAAACTGAATATAGCAAAGTGGCTCAGTGCCAGATCTGTAACACTGGCCTTTGAGTACAATGTGTTAGACATCTTTGGATTTTATAGCTTTTTTTTAGTTCTATCTCTAATCTGTACTAGGAAGACTGTATTACGCCTCCTTTCACAGGTTACACTGTCACCATTTACACATGATCACAGTACACTGGAACTGACTTGCCTCACAGTAAGCGTGGGTGTACTTAAAGGGAACTAAGGCATATGTTAATAAATGCTTTGGAAAGGTGGAGCTACAAATCAACAAAGACTCAATGGTTTTAAACCAGATCTGCTCAGTGCATGGTGTTTTATGATTCTACTTGTCACTTTTGTTCTTGTAGTTTTAATAGTTATTTCTTTGCATCTTAATCGGCTGAACTCCTTGATCTTATTGTGCTGTGTCATAAAACGGCAACAACAGATGAATGAAACAAACAGTAGTGCCCTCTTTCTTTATTGCGTTCTTATTAGTGGCGTCTAAAAGCTACATTCCATCTAGATTTTCTTAGCTGATCTGTGAGGTCTTTGTTAAAATATTTCAGGTAAAATTCTTCATATATGACTGTTTTATCTAAAAAAAAAAAAAATTCCAGGAACTACAAGGGGTAAAACAGCCTGCCAGGGAACTGAAACATCTGGGAAATGATGCCAGGAGAGGCCGTGTTGGGGTGGGAGGAATGAGAAAGAGAGGATGGACGCAGTGGGTGTGTGTGCGTGTGTGTTCTTGGAGGGCTGACGTCAGAGCTGCGTCTGTGCATGCTCCGAAGAGCAGGACATCCTGTGGAATTGTTTTCTGTGAGGCCTGAAGAATGTAAAGCAGCGGCCTCTCTCATCTCACTCCTCTGGAGTGAACGGAGAGAAAAACGAGGAAGAAAAAGAGGAGGAGGAGAAGGAGAACACAATCTCCAAAGGGAGGTCAGATCCTCCATGAAAATATCACTGGAACATGAAGTTCAGGGAGTTATTTAAAGGAGAAAAGATCAGGGAGAGGTCAGCATGGGATTCCTTCTAAATTCCAGTGAAGTCAGCAGTGGTTGCATAAACTTCTCGTATCAGTTACACAAGGCACAGAGAGAGCTCGGTAACTGCTGAAACAGCTATGCAAAGGAAACCAGAGGAGAACAGCAAGGGATGCTGAGGTTTTTCAGGCAGAAAAGACGTGATGAAAGAAGCTCTGCATGTCTGCGTTTGGGAGAGAGGTGAGTGAGGGTGTGAGGTGATGCAGGTCATGTGGAAGTGCAGTGACGCAGGCTGTAAAACGGGGGTGCTGTGGGTATGGCTATTTTTAGCCACCGTGAGGAGACACATATGAGCTCCATTTCTCTTCACTCCTCGGCTTCATACGTCACTTTACTCCAAGCCAGTCCACTCGGCTGTGCATCACATGACAGGTGCAGCCTCGACCAGACCAGAGATGAGACCCGAATATTAAACAGACTGGGTGCTCTCTGTGAGCGCCCCATCCCACTGATTGAACGGTGAAATTCTACATCATTGCTAAATGCGTGATGGTAGGGAACACCATGCGCCGTTGGCAGGTGGAGAAACATAAGAATAAATGGTTGATTATCCCTGTATGATGTATGTTCTTACCCTAAGATCAGATTCTTGGAGGCTTTTACTGACATACCTCAGGTAGAGCAGGTCATCCACTAATTGAAAGGTTGGTGGTTTGATCCCTGACTGCTCCAGACTATGTGCCAAAGTATCCCTACGCAACATACCGAACCCCAAGTAGATCTCTGATGTGCTCCTCAGACTATAGATGTGTGTCAATGTCAGATAGAAAACACTTCGCTGTAGAAAAAATCCCAGTATGAATGGGTGAATGAAGCATGTTGTATAAAATGCCTCGAGTGCTTCTGCAGAGTAGAAAAGCACTATGTAAGAACCAGTCTGTTTACCATTTCTCTGAAACCTTTCTTTCCTAGGAAAAATATATATTTTTTAAAACTTTAGAAAAGTTGTTAGGGATACTTTTGATTATGCTCATGTTTTAATCAGCTCAAAGTGTCATAAAAGTTCTCAGGTTTTCATGAATCCACGTGTTTGACTCCACTGCATGTCCGTGAGGATTTTCTGTGCCTTTCATGCTGTAGGAGCTTCCAGCTCCTTAAAGGTTTTGCATAAAAATAGGCGACGCTGTTTTCATGCCAAGGAGTGGGTGTTTAACAAAATAGTCACCTCCTTAGAGGGGATGCAGTGTCATCGCGGGGGGTCAGAACTAACCCCCCTGCCGGTACAGAAGCATCTCTGGTATAATCTTTTAATAACGTGAATAATCCCCAGAGTTTAAATCTTAAGAATTACTACAGTCGGATGTTTTTTTGTGATTCTGTACAAAATGTGCACTGCGGATTGCATCATTTATGAATGGCGAGTTGGGTGAAAAAAAGCCACGTGAAGCAGAGCTCCTTCAGATTGGGCAATACAGCCTTCGTAGTCTTGTGTCCCTCTCCGATTGGTTGTGATGCGAAGTGGGCGGGCCTCGGCCTGCCAGGGGTCGGGGTGTATTTTCACGCTGGAGGAGTGGAGCTGCGCTTGTCAGAGACAGAAAGAGGAACTGGTGTGCAGTCTGCGGCTTGTCGTGGTTTCAGGGATGCTTCACATCGAGGAGCAGTGACGACCCGAGGACAGGAGCCCCGCAGCGCGTCGCTTCAGGTCATCCCAGCGACCAGAGCCCGAGTTTAAAGCAGCCAGTGTTCGTGAATGGAGCAGCAGCAGCGGGGTCTCTGTAGCGTCACCGCCTTCCAGTGTGCAAGCCGCGGGGCCGGGGTCTCCAGCGGCCAGTCCTCCATGCGTCTGTGCATCACCTCCACGGCCGGCAGCCCGGTGGAGCTGACCGTCCCCCGGGGGGAGACCGTGGAGGCCCTGAAAGCGCGCATCTCCCAGAAACTCAGACTGCACACGGACAGGATCGTACTCCTGCATAAAGACAGGTGAGTTGTTGCTTTACCCTGCATGCTGTGCACTTCCGGGAGTTTAGGTAAAGCAATTACGTTTAATCCGCGTATTTGATGCGTATGTGGGGGTTTTTTCCCCGGTTTGACCCATTAAAGCTGATTTATGTATTATAAATTAGGCACCTGACTGCAGGGACGCTCCTGGACCAGGGTGTAACAGATGGCAGCAAACTGACTCTGGTCCCAGTCATTGAAGCTGGTTTACTGGTACGTAAACTAATGCACATCTTAGACTGGCTGTTCTGTAACTTTGCCGCACACATATAATCAGACTGTTTACTATATTGTGCCGCACAGTGCTCGACTACCAGGGCTGAAAGGACTGTTATGGATGTGTTGGAAAGTTTAACAGAAGTCCAGGTGAGCGTTTTAATTCTTTCTCACTGTATGCTTAAAGTAAACACTAGAAACTACCGTTTGCTTGTAATAATAATGCTATTATATTATTGCATGCACCCATTTCATTAAATACAGCTTATTAGTTCTCGGTCGGACTCTATTTTGCCTTCCAACCTGTCTTGATTCTTCACGGCAGGAAACTCAGAGACTTTGGTTTATATTAACATGATAGCCCCACACAGATACATCCATGAACTGAATCTCCTGTCCACCACTTCCTAAAGGTGCTCTACTGGATTGAGATCAGGTGCCTGTGGAGGCCATTAGAGAGCAGTTCAAGAAACCAGAATGAGATCATTTAAGCTTTGATGTGTTATCCTGCTGGAAGCAGCCATCAGAACACGCTACACTGGTAGTTATAAAGGGATGGACATGGTCAGCAACAATGCTCAGGTAGACTGTTGTGTTTTAAGGGTGCTCAGCTGATAATAAGGGGGCAAAAAGTCACACCGTTGCACCACCAGCAGCCTGAACTATTAATACAGGCAGGATGGATCCATGTTTTCCTGTAGTTTGCACCTAATTCCTTCTGTAACAGCTGAATGTCGCAGCAGAAATCGAGACAACATTTCTCCAGTCTTCTGTTGTCCAGTCTTGGTGAGCCCGTGTGATGTGTAGCCTCAGTTTCCTGTTTTTAGCTGACAGGAGAGCCACCCAGTGTGGTTTTCTGTTACCGTAGCCCATCTACTTCAAGGTTCGATGTGTTGTGCTTTCAGAGCCTATCTTCTGCATACCTTGGTTGTAACAAGTGGTTATTTGAGTTCCTGTTGCCTTCTTATCAGCTTGACGCAGTAAACAAGGCTTTTTTTTTTTTTTGCCTTTCCTTTCTTCCACACTCTGATGCTCATCTTGACCATGCCGACATGCCTAAATGTGTTAAGTCGCTGTCGAGTGATTGTCTGATTACATATTTGCATTAACAAGTCGCAGAACAGGTGTGCCTAACAAAGTGGCTGGTGGGTGTACAGTCTATGGTAGAAACCGGTTGAATGCATGAATGAGGCAGAGAAACATATTAAAAACCCTTTAAAAAATCAATCAATAAATACTCGTCTAAAGACCAAGTTTGGAGGTGCATAGTTTTGGCTACACACACATCATTCAGCCGTTAAAGCTGCAAGAGAAAAGGTTTGCGGACCCTGTAATTATCAGGATTTCCGTCTTACTTTTACTTTTTATTTCAGTATTACTGTACTCGTAAAACGAGGTCTGACCTGTACACATATAGAGTCCTAATAATAGCACAAAAACAACTGCACTTTTCTTTTCTGTACTGAACACAAGCAGCAAACATTCACAGACAGTCAGGGTGGAGAAATGTAATCATATCTGTCCATTTATTATTACAATATTACAGTTTGGGAAAGAAGGGGTGGGGGTGAGACTTCAGGGGGAGGAATGCTGGAGCCGTCACCTGTTCCTCTTTCTACCCCCCCAGTCCCTTCTTTACTTCCCTTTTTTCTTTTATTATTTTTGTCTTTGTCATCACAGCCGTTTCTCATACTTACTGTCTTTTCTCACAATATGCTGATATCTTTGTCCATCTGTTCTTTCTCTTCCTTCTTCTTCATGACGTGTCGCTTCTTCTCTTTCTCTTTATTTATCATTTTCTCTTCCTCTTTCTCCTTTTGAACTTTCTTTTCCATCTTTTCCGGATCCTCTGCGTTGCAGCAGTATATTTTACATTCTAGTAAACTTTGAGCCACTTCCAACAAGTCTTTAATATGAAGTTTTAAAAAAATAAATAACTTTAGACAGCGTATCTGGCCTTCATCTTGCACCCGTCCACCTCTTCAAATAATTTCTCACGCTTCTCTTTTTCCACATCCTGCGTTGTCCTGCTCTATATTTCATCTTTGTGAGACAAGAGTTCACTTACTTTTCCCAGCCTGCGCTGTGAGTGATTGTTCAATAAAGATATATATTTTTATGTATCCTTTATTTAACCAGGTTAGGCCCACTGAGGTCAAAGATCCATTTTACAAGAGAGACTTTGCAACACAGATGCATAAAAACAAACATCGGATTCAATTAATAACATTAAAACATACATAGGTGAGATAACCTTCATCATTTTTGTAGTTACCAGAGGCAATAACCCACACAGACACACACACTACACAGTCTTTAAAGCTTTAATAAAGGTGTGGTGAAGCAAAGCGGCAAATTTGCTATTTAAATTTATATCTCTGTGTAGTAGATTCCTCTGTAATCAGAGGTTACGTCATTGAAGCCATTCAAATTGACCCACATGAGAAATTCATGGGAAACATCCATGATAGGTTTTCTTGGTTATCAGTGTATTGTGGTTTCAGATAACTGCTGTAAACTGATAGCACCGGGAGAAGAAGAGTGAAACTTTCCTGTCTGTCCCTGCAGATTAATGACTTCCTGTCTGGGCACTCACCTTTGAACATTAACCTTGGAATCGGTGCCCACGTGATGTGTGTGGAGCTCCAGCTGTCGGCGCAGGACGTGAAGGAGCTGCTGCTGGACTCAAAGGCTCACGGCAGCAATGCGCAGACGGCCAGCAGCACGAACCACCCTCACTCTGCCTCGGCGTGGACCTCCACCACTGGACCTGCTACCACATCAGCTTCACAGGCCTCATCTGCAACTCCATTCTCTGTTGACTCTTTGTCCTCGTTTCAGTTTAACACTCAGGGAGCCAGAACTTCACTGAACTCACAAAACCCTTCGGTTCCATCCAGTAGCGTTCCTGCCACAAACTGCTGTAATCCCTCTTCTCTGCTTAATTCCCACTCTGAGCACGGATCTCCGCACGATCCTTCTCCTCCTTTGCCCAGTGGTTCTCCACATCCGGGCTCTCCTTTGCGAGCGACTGCACCGGTCTGTTCAGCCGGTCCCGTCAGCTCCAGCCCGGCACCCCTGAGCCCCACAGCAGCCTCGACCTTCACAGAGGTTAGCCACACACACTCTAACGCAGAAGTCAGTGCCATCCATGTTAACGCGTAACCGAATTTTCACAATAGTCTTTTTGAATTTAAATTAGTGAGAAAATAATATTTTATTACTCAGACTTATTCCTTAAGGCGGATATTTGTCCCTTACAGAGTAATGCTGATGCTTCATCCACTGCACAGCTGCCCAATCCTCCAGGAGCTGTCATAGAGAGTTTCGTGAGACACTCACCTGGCATCTTCTCTGGGACTTTCTCTGGTACGTCTGATCTGGAGACTGCTCAGCAGTTTTTGTTTGGTCTGATTAACATAAACCAGTGATGTTTCCTAGTGTTGCAACTATAAGGGCACTCTTTCTAATCTAATGACCTTTCTCTTTTGAATAGCTGTTTTTAGGAAAAGTAGAGAAAAAAGTAGTAATGACTTCTTTATCCTCTCAGGCACCCTGGCCCCTTGCAGTCAGAGCGGTTTCAGTCATCCTCGACGTGGTGTCGCCATTATTCTCCAGATCCTCAACGACCTCCTCAGAGCCGCCTACCACCACCAGGGGGCTCCAGTTCCTCATCCTCTACACCGCTGTCCTGCTCAAGGCGCTGAAGTCAGCCCGCTGCTCACAGCAGAAGAGCCCAGACCACCAGTGATGCAGAGGACAGAGCCCCTCTGCGGAGCTCCAGGTCAGCTCAAGCTAATATTATTTTGGAAACTCGGAGAGCATGTCATCATCACGCGCATGTAAATGCATGCAAATACTGGAATAGTGTGCATTTTAGAAATCAGGACAGGGAAATGGAAACAAAAACAATAAAAAAAGAGACTGTTTCAGGCCCCCAGAGAATAAAACGCGCTCGTGTTTCTGTGCTGCGTCATATTTAGTCACGCAGCACTTGTGCAGCAGTTACACGGGCCTTCGTGAGTATAAAGACTATTACAGTCTTAACAGGCGGCGTTAACGACAGCGCATCCACGAGCGTTTACGCTTCCTTATTAGGCTCCGATTCTCTCGTGCTGACGGGGTTTCTCGTGGATTTGTATGTTTGCATTAGAGCTGAAAATATGAGGAAATCAAGCAGAGCAGTTGCCTCGCAGCTTGTCTGTCAATCACTTCTACATAGTTAGGTGCTTTTCTTTCTCCTCGTAGCTGATGAAACTTTGAGGGTTTTGACAGGTGGTGGAACAAGACGAAGCATCTGACAGCTGCAGCTTTAGAAAGTTCAACTAGTCGTATTTTTACTGCGTCAGAGAAACAAACTGATTCTGGGTCGGAGCTTCGGGAGGTCGTCTTGACCACGTCTGCGTGTTATTGGCTGATTGGATGTTTGCATTAATGAGCAGACATATAAATTAAGCCTGACAAAGTGGCTTTTGAGTGTATTTCTTATGATCAATGCAGTAATTAATGGCGGAGAGCACACCATAAACATTCACATGTCTGACCCATTTCTTTCTTCTTCTCTGTTGGTGACGTAGCCCACGAGGGTCCCGTCGTGCACTCGTCCACAGAGGAGAATCAAACGCTGCACTGTAAGCTAGAGCACCTCCAGCTCCTGATGCACGAGAGGCGTCTACGCAGGAGGGCTTGCAAGGCCTCGCGCCTCTCACAAGGCTCTCATCCGTACCAGAAGCGCCACCATCACCCCTAGTCTCTGAATGTAAAAAGACCCGCTCACTATGATAGATACCAGAGCTGACCTTGCCGTACAGGGCTACGAAAAAAAAATGAGCCTTTGTTAGTATTTTTCTACTATCTGAAACTATACGTCTAAATGTTGTGGCTTTTTCTGTGATGTGTAATCTGAGTCTGTCCTTCAGTGACTGCAGCTCCGGCTGTTGCAGTATGTAGCACGTGTCACATAGATTTCCCTGTTGGTGTTTTACTCTACGTACTCTGATGCCTTAACTGTACATGTTTTGAATGTAAGACTGTGTTTCGTTCCATGCAAGCAATGTTTCTTGAAAATATCTTATTTATGAAATAATAGGAAGCAAAAAAATATGCAAATAATAAAAGGAAACAATAAAAAATCTGAAAGCGTTTGAGTGGAGCCTGTTGTTTTTAAATGAAGAATATAATGTTGCCTTCGTCTGTTAAACTGGATTTTTGTTGGTTTTTTGGGGATAAAAATGTCTCAGCCTTATTCTACTGATCATCCTTTCTGTTTGGTTGTCACAGCTGCTCTTGTATCTAAGATCAGGAGATATATGTGGTGAAGATGAATGATCTACTTCAAGATTAAATGCTACGTGCTTTGTCTGAACTGAATGCCGTTTGTAAAGCTGGGAACACCTGCAGTCAGCACACTGGATCAACAGAAGCAGCCTTCTAGGTTACTCTGACCTCTGTGCTTTGTCGCTTTTCATTATTAATAGCTGCATGAGTTTCAGAGAGGTGATGCCATCTCTCTCCGTGGAGCAGAGGTTTCAAGAAAATCTAAGTGATGCTGTAAAGCTGAGCATTACGATTTAAAATAAAACTGAAATATTGGTTCTCCTCGACAGTAACGCAGGAAGTAGAATGTGAGCACTGATGTGCAGCCAACCAAGACTCCTTACACTTCTTCCATGACAGCAACTGAACATTTCAAACTGTTTCAAGCGGGCCATTAAAGACAAGCATAGCATAGGGTCTAAAACGTGATGCTTGAGATACCAGAATTTGCGTGAATAACTATGTGACTTATTAAAGCTATGACTGGAATCTTAAGAGGCACTCCAATGAGTACTTTGTGAAAAATGCCATAAACTGAAGCGTTCGCCTCTCTGTAGCCAGCGTGTCTGATGCTGAGCTCACAGGATGCAAATCACAGCGGCAGAACATGAAACTGTTCGAGGTGAGCTGAAAACATCTGTGCCTGCCTTCGCTGCTGACGTGCAGACAAACACGAAGTCTTGCTCGGGTGTAGCCTGTGTGATCTGCAAGCTGAGAAGCGTGTGGAAGCTCACTCGTTCGGCTATCAAACGACGATCAGCACACGGCTGGGGACTGCAGCGCGAATGCTGGCGTTGTTTTCGGTGCAGCTCTGTTGATCGTGATCACGGAGTGTGCAGCTGCAGCAGCACGCCCGGCGCCACATATCAGACAGCACACGGCTGCTCGTCCTGAATCCTAAAGAGCGCCTGTGCTGCAGGCACAGTCGGCCATGATAGTGTAGCCTACACACCGCCTGCCCCGATGAATTCATTTTGGCGGTATCGATCCAATGATTGAAAACCTTTCCCTGCACGCTGATCTATTCCTTGTAGCGCTGCAAGGACGTTGCAGATGAAAGCTATGGGTTTTCGAGCCTCCTACACAGACGTTCTTTTCTCTTTCTTTGCCTCCCACACACACCATTCACACACACTGCATCGCTTAGGCGTGCATGTGCAGATAAATCTTCCTCCCACACAGACAAACAGGACTTCGGCCCCACACACCTGACCGCCATCGTGATTCACGCAAACAAAGCACTCGAGGCTTGCAAAATAAACACAGTTGAATCATTTTCTCCGTTAACTACATATGAAAGCGACTTGCAGTTATGACTGGCATTCATCTGACTGCACTCGGTGTTTTTAATTGTGCTACCACGCTGTTATTTTACTGTGCTTCAAAACAAAGCATCTCTGGAATGATTATTAATCTGGTTTCTGTTTAAGACACAAATATACGCGGATACTTTCAGTTTAATGTGTTTGGAGGCCACTGACAGGAGGACATTTCTACATCTATATTGTTGGTTGCAAAGTCAAATCAGATACGGTAATCTGTGCTGCTAGGAAAACTACTTGGAGATGGAAAAGCCCAGAGGTGACTGATGGGTTCAAGGTGAGGGTTGAGATTGCATCAGGGATCGGCTCTGAGTACCTTGTTCTTTGCAGGGACATACAGAGCTGCCAGGCAGGAGGACTTCGTGGATGTAGTGGAAGAGGAAATGCAGGTGAGCTGTCTGATAATGGAGAATGCTAAAGATAGGGTGAGGCGGAGGCAAATGATCCGTTGTGGCGACCCCTAAAGGCAGCAGCCGAAAAACGAAGAGGAATTAAATGCGGCCCAACCTAAGAGCACTATGCTGCGTCACCCTAACACAAGATGGCGCTGTTGGCGGCTGTTCTAACGGTCTGCCGCCCAAACAGCAGTAGAAGAAGGAGTGAGTGCGCATTGCAGTGAAAAGCGGATCGCGCTCGTTCTTCTCCCTCATTCGACCTGCATCGCCGCTCCCAGCAACTTCCCTTACATCTCCGTGAGAGACAAAGGTAAACGCTTTCTCTTTGTTACGTGTTGTTTCTACACGTTGCAAGTTATAATCTTATTCATGCATCTATATTTGTAAAGTATGAAAGGCATATTTTTTTTTCAATGTGACCCTTTTCTATTGATTGAAAATATTTTTAACCGACGTTTGATCGCTTTTTTTTTTTATTTGATCGTATTAGAATGTTTTTTCGATGTGTAAATGCTATGGTGCACTTTGCAGAAATAGGTTAACCTATTTTTTCCCCCCCATATTAATTGGGGTCGTTATATAAGCTGCAAAATAAGGCAGCTGGCCACCCCTTGAGATGGCGCAAAGTAGCTCATTGAAACAAAAGCGTGTAGCGCGGTGCTACAAAATGGCGCTGGAAGAAAAACCGCCAGCTAATCCGCTAACGAAACTGCGCCACGTTTTCAGGCCCCAGGCCTAGGGTGACTCCATTTTGACTTTTGTCGACGCTCATCGATTAAATATGACGTAGCTTTAAGATAAATTCAGATTTCATGGTCTGTTAAACGTCGAGAGGTATGTAGGCCATTACTGCGCAATCAATGATCGCCATTTTATGAAACTGCTCCGGTGACCTACTTTCTCATTGCGGCTAACCCTAACCCGACTGTGCGTGTCGACGGGTTTTCGCCGATAAAGGGCCCTTCTTCAGTTTGAAGGATTTGTGGGGAGACTTTTTTTTTTTAATTGCCTTCATTTTTTTTGTAGCTATAACAAAAATGTCGGACGAGGGAAAATTATTCATCGGAGGTCTGAGCTTCGAGACCAACGAGGACTCTCTGGCTGCGGCTTTCGGCAAATACGGAACCATCGAAAAAGGTAATTAAACCTCTTTACCCCTCTTGAGTATATAGTTTAAAATGACTTCAGACATCAATATTTTACTAAATATGTGCCCTAATCGGAATTTCTCCCTGATTAGTGGACGTGATCAGAGACAAAGAAACCGGAAGATCTCGCGGGTTTGGCTTCGTGAAATACGACAATGCAGAGGACGCTAAAGACGCACTGGACGCCATGAACGGAAAGGTAAAAATCACGCTGCTCAATTTATAATTGAATTTAAAAAGTTAATGTAATTGTATTTATACGTTTTTACATTTCCTGTTGTATTGCAGACGCTGGATGGACGTGCTATTCGGGTGGACGAAGCTGGAAAGGGAGGGCGCTCAAGAGGAGGTTTTGGCTCTGGCCCACGAGGAGGCAGATTTAGCGGCTCCAGAGGGAGAGGTGGGCGTGGTTATTCCCGAGGTGCGACGTGGGAATATTTTTAAAAAATTGAAATTAAAGGTTTATTCTAACACTATCGAAATTAAAACTGATTTGTTTTTAATAGGTGGATATGGTGGAGACAGAGGGTACGGAGACAGGAGTTATGGTGACAGAAGCTTTGGTGGTGGTGGAGACAGGAGCTTTGGTGGCAGTGGATACAGGAGTGGAGGATATTCCTCAGGCGGCTACAGAGAAAACAGGTAAATAATCGGAGCTTAAGTTTGTTTAATGCAATTTATTTTGAATGTATCTTAAATGCAAGTTTCTTGTTTATATAGGGGGCAGGGTGGATATGGTGAACGTTCAGGATCTGGATCCTACCGCGATGGATACGACAGCTATGGTAAGCATCAATAATATGTATTTCAGGTATTTGGGTGCATTTATGTTGGGGCTGTCTGTACAAAATCTAAAGGAACACTGAAAGCACATCTCAGTAACTTGGCATAGTCAAACTGAGCAGCACTCTAGTTTTTAAATACCTGCTTTAAGTGGCGGGTTGAGATGCTGTACACTCATCAACACTGTAAATTGAGATTTCACAGCCCCAACATGGGAAGCCTATCACCATGTATGCCCCTCAGTTTTGTGCCCAACTTGATGCCTCTTTCCAAACGGTTGCCAGATTTCTTTTTGTGCCCTTCTCTGACAAAGAGGCTGGAAACCATTTGAACCACTTAAAGCAAACCCCGAATTTCACGTGTTCTCAAATTGCGAGGAAGGCAAGGACCCCCTTATGCAAAAAGAGGGAGGGTTGTTAGGCGGGTTGAAAGGGGAATATTTGTAAAACTCCAGTGTTCGAACTTGCAGTGTCTTTACCTCTGTGCCCACTTCTTATCCTCAGCTACACATGAGTAAACATCTCCCTGATTCAAGATCTTCACTTGGCTGGCTGTTTTTCAAAGATGCGCTCCTCAAGAAAAATGTCCACGTGTTTGCTGACCTTAGTTCTGTAGTTTTGTTGTAATAGTTCAGCATCTTTAAAAAGAAGAAAAATGTAGCAATGGGTTTTGGTCATTCCTTATAAAACCTGTTACAAATTACAGTTAAAGAATCTTAACCATGCTTAATTGGACTCATTTCTCAAAGATCGTGCAACTAAAAGGCATCTGTAATCTGATACTGTCAAGTCCCATTTTTGGGGATCAAAACAGTTCTCAGTGTGGCTTTTCATTGAATAGCCACTACCATTGCTCTAAACTTTGTCCAGCACTTGAAGTGCTTCCTGATTTGATTCCTTTTCTTATATATTGCAATATCTGGGGCTTGTTTGTGTTCCTTATTTTCCCCCTCAGTCTCTGACTGACCTACCTCCTGCCAGGTTTTAAACTGAGAGGAAAGATATATGCTCATAAACAGACTTTTGGGAGACTTGATGCTAAATTCAAATTAATATTAAAAAAGAAAAAAAAAACTTAGTTTAACTGAGGCTCCTGTTTGTTCAATTTCCCAAAAGAGTGAATTCCTTTCAGACTGGTGAACTACACATCCGAAGTGGCCGGCTGTTCATGAAGTTGCAAATTGCAGCATGCTACAGTCTGTCCAAGGTATCTTCTGTGCTCTGCTCAACATCTGCATTTTTAATGTGCTGTAAAATGGACTAATCTTGTTTAAAGTGATCGAGAAATGTAACTTTGTTTCCCTAAAGCTTATATATATCTCAAACCGGGAACAGTTTTGTACTTTTTGTTCTTTGTATGATCAACTTTTTTTTGTCAGTTTGGCTTCATGGAGCCTATTAAACAAATTGTGGAAAATGATCATGATTGTTGCCTCTTAAAACAACCGCATGGGGACTAAAGCTGAGCGCTGTAGGCTCATTTTAATGTAATGCTGCGTGAGAACTAAATCATCTGCTTGATGCAATCAGATGGTGCCCATCTCTGGACTAAAGTCAACAATTTGGTAGGCTAGTCAAAGTTCTCAAAGCTTAAAAGGGAGGGGAGGGAAAGCTGTTACTGGGTATCTGTAAAGATCCACATAAGTTTAAAAAGGGGAAAAGCACAGTTGAATCAAGTGAATCCTGTACATGTTAAACAATCCATGAGCCGAATGTTGTACCTACTAAGTGTGCTGATCAAACAAAGTGGCATATGGAAATATGGGGGAAGTTGGTGCCTGGTCATGTTCATGCTTCATTACGTTCAAGAGAGGTCAAGAGCTCCTTCAATATCCTACAAGTCCTTGGAGAGTGAAGTGTTGCGCCTACCAACAAGTGCTCCTCAGAGATGAAAGCTGCTCTTGCCTAGTCAAATGTGAAGAAAGTAGGCCAGTGCACGTGAGGTAAAAATCTCCTTTTGCTTTGCTCACATCCTTGAAACTAAGTTCTCATTGTTGCCATGAATACCTTCAAGTTAGCCGCTGTTTAGTCCTCTGCTTCAGATGTCTCCTACAAACATCACAAGTCCTCTTACCTGATTCTAAAGTCCATTGGGAGGTGGGGTTTCTGTCTGGGATATTAGTGCTCCACCTTGAGTCCACCAAAAAAATGCATTGGTCCTTTAAGTCGGGTAGTTTTGTGCTCAGTCCACTTTGGTCACTAGTCCACAAATTTGCTCCTGTAATGTCCACAAGCCCCAATTCATGTATAAGGTGTCTAGACTGCATTCACTTTTCCTTTGTACCTTATGTGGTGAGTCATTAATACTGCATGCAGTTTGACTTCAAGCATCAGTTGGCAGGTTTAATCCATCCATTTCTCCTCCTCTAGACTGAAAACTGACTGGATGCTTCAGTGGATCTCGTCACAGCTGAAGTAGCTGGATTTTTAGGCTGCAAGATCTCATGCAGTTGCTGTATCAGGTAAGTCGTAAAGCATGTTGTTACTCAAAGCTTTTGGTGGTTTTGTTTAGTTTTTTTGCTCAAAACTGGAATTGTCAGGCTAAATAAGATGTGTTTGTTCCAGGTCCAATGAGCAGTGGGGTGACTGTCAACATGAAGGAATCTTCCAAATTCCTGAAGCACATTTCCTGATGTTACAGTAAATGTCGCGAGCTGGGAAAACGGCATTACAGAGCTACAGTTGATAGACAAACCTGACTGTAGTTTTGCTTTGGATCAAAGCTTGAATAAAATCTGACACAAAAGAACTTGCTGTGGTTTTTCTTCCTTTGTAAACGCATGCCTGAGGTAGTGCTAACTTTGAAACTCCCGTTGGCTTTTTATTTCTAAAGCTATAGAGACATGTCAGAATGGTTTAAAGGTAGGAGGGAAAGTAATGTAGGAAATACTGTGTGCATAAGTTTAATTGTCATCTTAGGAAGATGATGCACTAGGGCCAGAGATTCCTGTTTAAGCATGTAGGGTAATGGGTCACTGGTACAAATTTGTAAACAGCTGGATATGAGTAGTGTGTAAAATACTACAGTCTCATTACCCAGCTCATTGTCTTTACAGTACTCTGGTGTTTGTAAGCCAATCTTAATTGGTTAACATCTCACTCTTGTCAAGCTGTTTAGACACACTGATGCTACCAAGCTATTACTTGGTATTATTACATACTTGGTAGAGGTAATAACTAATACTTGGTCTTTGTAAGATTTGAAGGATTACATTAGAAGTTTTTTAATGTGATCAATGCATCAGATATGGCAAAAGTAAGATGCAAATCTTTTGACTTCTGACCCGATGTGTACGTGACAAATGCAGCCGACCACGCACACTTACACAGGCACATGAAACAAGTCCAGGTTTGTTTACTATGCAAACATGAAGGCTGCTGGTGTGTCTTGTAAATTAGGACAAAGTTTAACAGGATGCACCGCTGTACTTTTTCTGTGGTTGTTTCATAATGGCTTCATCTAATCAGACAACTTCGTCTTAATCTTCAGAGTAATTTGATAAGTGAAATAAAAGCTACCTGAATCTACTACCTCAGTTTGGAAAGCTGATAATCAGGCAGTGGCTCACTTTTGTCAGTGTCTGCACTGACGACCTCCACACTGTGGTTCACCAAACTCATCTTCCTGTACTCGGCACACGTGTGGTGTCACATTTTACAAAGGCAGAGCTTCAGACTAGTAGATTTTGTGCTTGAGCACTGAGTTACATGTACTAAAAATACAAAATAAGGATTCATATTTAAGTATATTAATTCATTATTTAAATAAATATCAAGCATTTGGATGTCACAGCTGGTAGAGGTGTGTTAGTACTGTGCTAGTTCCTGTAGAAAAAAAAAACAAAACAGTAAACTTCATGGCTATAAAGTGCAGTGGAGTAAAAGTATGACGATAAATATCTGAAACAGTACTGACATAAGTAGTTTTGGTTTCGCCTAAATTAAACAACTGACACAGAAGCCAAGATCAGGTACAGAAAAACAGATACTTTAATTTGGAACATTTACAAGCTGAAGTGAACGACCACACAGGTCCAGGTGGTACCGACTGTGGAAGGTGGAGGAGCTCGGGATGCTGGTGGTCTCGGTGGTGCTCACACGTACCACAGGAAGCCGAAACGCTTGTGCAAAAGCTCTTCGCGGGGCCTGAGGTTGAACAGCTCCTCTGACAGAGGGGTGACCCAGCGGTCTGTGTGAAAGACGCTCTCGCCAACCTGCACGGGTTAAAAAGATGCACAGTCAGCATCAACACAGGAACGCTGAAGTTCAGCAACAGACCTGAACTAAAATATAGATTCATTTGTTACCCTGTTTACTGAGTCTTATGTATTTTCACTTTGCATTTTTGCAGTTTCCTTTATTTATTTAATTTTTCCTTTCAGCTGCAGTAGTACGGCATTGTTTAAATTGTGTCTCAGGTTAACCTTTACATCTCAGCAGGCTCACAGCAAGTAAGGTAGGTGGGAAATCTAGATAAGTGTTATGCTTACAAAACAAAGCTGAAAATAATACTGTCGGTCAGTGCGTTTAAGAGGAAAAGTCAAGCATCTTTTCTGTGTTGGACTGTACGCACCTATCTCAGCTAATATTTGTACAAAATGCAAAAGTTTATAGTATGATTCTTCTTTGGTGTCTGAACGGTTTTAAAAATGAAAACATCAAGTATATTAAAAACTAATGAAAAGGCCTCTATTAAATAATGTTGGACAGGTCATGAAAAATTCTTCTCTATAATTATATCATAAAGATGCTGTATATGAAAAAAAGAATAATAAATGACTAAAAAATAATAAGCAGGAGCAACTGATTTTTTAACTTCTTACCTTCCAACCTGGAACATCCTTCATGATGACTGCCTCCTCTTCCAAGTTTTCCCTCAGCATCCGTAAGGTCCTAGCACAGAGACAACATTCAGCTCTGCATTAAACAGCTGACCTGTGTTTGCAAGCTTAGGCAGTACAAAAGATGGACATAGTTCATGTGTCTGAAAAGGTCAAAGGCCTTCAATCTGCATTCTTTCTAATGGACAGCAGAGGGCGACTCCTGCGCTTGGAAAAAACCCCAAAGCATTCCCAAATTCCTCTGAGACCCCAGTAAACACTTTGCTGATGTGTTTAGGGACTCAGTTTGTAGTTTGTGTTTGTACTGAACAAACCATTGAGGCCATTTTGTCAATGAAAGTCAATCTGGGAGTCAGAAAGGAGAAACACCTCAGTTTGAAGCTTCATAACAGAAAATTACAGACCAACATTTAGGTGATCTAAACGTTGGTTGGCTGGCTATGTCTAACTATTAAATACAGTCTATTGTTGTAAACACCATTGAAAGAAAAAAAAAATCATAGTAAGCATGCACAAAAGTGCTCAGTCACCTTCGGTCATGCTCTGCCTGCAGCAGAGGCATCAGAGCTATCCTGGCTTCCAGCTCTTCAATCTGCAGTCGCCTGCAACACACAAACACGCACACACAGTTTGAGACTGAGCAGTGCACACAGGTGTGACAGTAAGCAAAACCACATCACAATTCCTTGACATTTCTTACCTCCTCTCTCTGTTCCACTTGAATAGCCTCCAGTACCCAAAGACCATGATGCCGATGCCAATGCCGAACATACTATATCCTGCAGGTTAAAGAATGAATGAAGCAACAGAACATTATTGAGTATTAATGCACATTTTTAACATCTTTAAGTAGCTTAAGTAAGTTTACATATGTATTAAAGCATTTACTATATTAATAGCTGCACAGGCTTATGCTGTTCTAACGTATTATACAGGAGAACTCATTGAAATATCCATCAGAGAATTTGCTTTTTAACAACATCAGACCCTGTTGGAGGAGCTGACATTCACATACGGTGTCACCTGCGTTCGGCCACAACTTTGGAAATAAATTCCCATCATTACATGTCAAAGATGTGGAAAACCTGAGTACTCTTCATTTTAAAGCAGTTTCACTGTGATATAAAGTCATCAGACTGCGACTGCTGACTGATGCCTCTGAGACTCATTTCAGATCTTTCTCGATACTGTCAAGTAAGTGGTGCTAAAATTCAGTGTCCTGTACTGCCCTACAACGCCTTATAAAATTACCATAAAATGGATATTACCACATACTTTTTGGTATAGGGAGGAAAAATGTGTGAAAATTTCACATACCAACTCAATGAGGTTCCATTAAAACATTTTTCCTGTTTTTTCAGATTAACCCATTATTCACATGACGAAACTAATCCAGGTGCTGGAGTAACAAACGGGAAATAATCTTAATTTAACACTTAACATTAATATGTATAGCATTCTTACTGCAACCACTATCTAGTCATGGAGTTTAACACAGTGTTTATATGCATTTTATACTTTTTACACTTTATATTTTTACTTACCAGGCAAAAGCCAAGCAAGTAAGGTTTTACAACTCAAAGGCAGGTGGGACAGTTTAGATAAAAGCGTCTAAAAGTCACTGTTTCTGTAGCTGCTGCTCTCTGAACCTCTTTGCAGTGCTTTTCAGTTGCAGTGTATTCTGATGTGTAGTCTTGTTGGCATAAAGTCTCTTTTTGGGTTCACATTAAAATAACTTTTATTCGTAGTCAGCTTAATTTGAAATCATCTATATAACGTTACTGTCACTAAGAGAGTTTTGTACCAATTATTGTGCCCCAATGTAAAGAGCTGTGCAAAAGTCTTGAGGCGCACCTGAGCTCTTTATATTTTCTTCCAAGGAGCCAGCCTTTCTTGTAATTTGCAAAGTAGTCTGACCAATCATTCTCTAGGCTTTCTGAAGGTCTATCCAAGCTTTTCTTTGGACATGGCTGCTTTTTCACTATTTTTCAGTCCTTGTACCTGACCACTGTCAAGGGAATGTTTCTTGTGTTTGTTAAGCCACTTAACACTGGCCTTTGAATAAATCAAAACACAAAAAAATGCACTTAACTCAAGGGATGCAACAGTGCTGTGTCTGCACATAACAGACAACTTACCAAAGAACACATTTTAAATTGTATCTTTATGCATTTTGTTACTAGCAGCCTGTAACAAAAACCAATTGTTCATTTCTATTCTTTTACTTGAATGTACAAGAAACTCCCAAAGACAACACTGTTTGATAAACATCAAATATTTTTGCACCGACAAGTTAATTCTCAAAGAGCTGAAAGCTTGGCATATTGTAGAATGTTGTGCAGTGTGCCCTAAAAAACAAAAACAAAAAAATTCAGGAAATTTGATAAGTGGAGGACAACAGAGATGTCAGGTCTAAAAAAAATATTTACAGCTCATGAACCACATCTGAAAGTCACCCCTGTAAGAAATCAAAGACCTGACACAGGATCTGAGAGATCAATCTGACCCTTCAACTAATCCATCTACTGTTCACTGAAGCCTAATAAAAGGAAACAGGGAGGAAAGGCTCAGGTATGTCAGATTACCCAAGAACTGGGCTGATCATCAGTCTCTTGTGGAGTGATAAATCCAGATTTGAAATTTTAGCTTCAAATCAAGTCAACATGTAGAGAGGAGACCATGAAAGAGGTACATTAGAGTGTCTACAGCCATATGTAAAACAGGATATAGGCTCATGTTTTGGAGCTGCATTTTAGCCAGTGGTGTAAAGACCTTGTGAACACAGTAAAGAAGTGTGGAACACAATCTGGTATTTTAGTATGTGCTGTAAATGCATGCCTGTATAAAAAAAAAAAAACACAGTAGTGGAACACTATCAGCCATGGACTGGCCTCCCAAAAGCTCAGACCTCAACATTACTGAAGCAGTGTGGGATCATGTTGACTGAGAACAGAACAAAAGGGGACAGAAACATCCAAAGAAGAGCTTTGAATGCCCTTCAAGAAGTCTGGAGAAATATTCCTGAATACCACTTCAGACTACGCTGTCCTAAGAGATCATCTTAATCAATTAACTTAAACTTAATCAAGTAGTTGATTTAAATTAGTTGACTTTACGACTTTAACACTGTTAACCAAGCAGCAAACGATAGAACAGCTAGAATAGTTTCATCAAATAAAACATAACCCCCTGTTTAACAGCAGGCATTATCACGTTAACTGAACCTGCAAATTAAACGACTCCCTGTGTTAGCTAGTTAGCATGTCGTTCTAAACCTGTCAATAACAATTCACATTAAAATGTTGCTCTGCTGCAAAAACACTTGTACAGCTGTTGTCGTGCTGTTAATGAAGATGTTCCTTTTAATGACAAGGATAAATGTAAGACCCAGCATACACATTTTATCCTAGCTTGGATCTTTGTATTTATGCTAACGGGTTAGCGTAACCAGCAAATATCACATAAACTATCCAACATTTAACAACTGCTGAATGAATCTAAATGTCTGGCTACGTGAGCGTGTGGCGTATGTACCCGAAAGTCCTCGTTTCGGTAGATTTCTCTTATAATCAAAGGAAGCATAGCCTCCCGGAGGAGGCATGTCCTGCTTCACCTTGGACCCCGCCATCTTCCTCCAACCTTCTCCAAAACACGCCAGTGACGTCCCTGAAGACACTCTTCTTCTCTGGTAGAGAAAAACTGTAGCAGCGCTCCAGCGCCCCCACATGTTCGGACATATTATATTATATTATATTATATTATATTATATTATATTATATTATATTATATTATATTCAACTGTAATGTTAACATATATTTTATAAAAATGTTACATAATGTTCATTTTTTTATGTTGATGTGGTAAAGTTATAACAACAATGCAAATAACAGAATAAAAACAGAAATATTCTATAACAAAGAAATGCCCTGAATCTGAGTAAAAGTACTTAAAAAGTGTATAGAAGCAAAGATGGATTTCCTAAAAACATCATGTCGCAGAAAAAGGCCAAAAAATGCTTGTTGAAATATCAACAAGCATCACTGTTGCTTGTTGATATTTCCATTTCATCATGTGATATCTTGCTGGCTTTGATTTTAGATTCACCTGTTTAATTTCGGACTGAAACACCAGAGGGGCCATTAGCTACGCCTCACTCGTATCAAGTTTCAGAACTGCCTTAATTCTTCATGGCACAGATTCAACAAGGTGCTGGAAACATTCCTCAGAGATTTTGATCCATATTGACATGACAGTATAAAATGGGATGTGGTGTGTTTCACCACATCCCAAAGCTGCTCTGTTGGATTGAGATCAGGTGACTGTAGAGGCCATTTGAGTACAGATGACCTGAGCTTTGTGACATGATGTGTTACCCTGTTGGAAGCAGCCATCAGAAGGCGGGCACACTGTGGTTTTAAAGGTACGGATATGGTCAGCAACAATACTCAGGTAGGCTGTGGTGTTTAAATGATGCACAGTTGGTACATTGGAGCATAAAGAGCACAGAGAATACATCCCCCACACCAAGACACCACCATCAGCCTGATCTATTGATACAAGGCAGTGTGGATCCATAAATCCATGTTGTTTATACCAAGTTCTGACTCCAACATCTTAAGAAATCTTGATTCATCGGCCCAGGCAATATTTTTCTAATCTTCTATTGGCCAATTTTAATGGACTCATGCAACCTGTAGCCTCAGTTTGCCGTTCTGATCTGACAGGAGTAATACCTGATGTGGTCTTCTGCTGCTGTAGCCCGTCTGCTTCAAGGTTGGAGTGGTGTAGTTCACCAATGCTCTTCTGTAGCCCTTTGTTGAAATGAGTGCTTAAAGCTGTCTGGCCATTCTCTAGACTCCATCTGATCTCTGACATCAGAGTATTTTCTTCAACAGAAATGCTGCTCACTGGATCCCAGTAGATTAGCAGTTTGTGAAATATGCCAGCCAGTTTGGCACCAACAACTGTGCTGCATTCAGTCCCTTAAAAAAATAAATTAATAAATGAAAAAGAAATAAATAAATCAACCTTCTTCCTCATTCTAACGCTCAAATTAAACTTCAGCAGGTCATCCTGACCACATCTACATGCATAGTTGCTACCATGTGAATGAATAGATATTTGTTAACAACATACATATGGGCCTAGAATCGAAATTCATAAGAGCAAAAATGTCACAGAGGCAGTGATATCCCAAAACAGCAAACGAAAGCAGCAGTTTAAAATGTAATATTTTTTATTATTTCTTTCAGGAGCTAGGAAAAAAGTAAACCAAATAAATTTAAACATAACTTTGTACATTGCAATTAAGATTACTGGAAAGCAGAGAAATTATGCATTATGGTGAGGGGCACAAGATAACGATGGTCTTGTGTAATCCAGAGTCTTAATCTTAATTGTGTGATCACACAACTCTTTAACTGTGTAATCCAAGAAGCTGGAAGATGTTTCCTTTAAGGACTGAGTCGAGGCAACATGTAGCCTGTGTCTCACGTGGACAATGGATAAATATCGGAGGCAAGATTTCTGGCTCCAGTGTGGCGAATTCAGCTCCTTCAGAGTTTTGCATTTTCTCAGTGATGATGTAACACTCAAAATAATCTTACAATGTTGACAATATAAAATAAGCAAATTACAGATGGTAATTACAGATGAATTAAGCAATGACACCACGCTTCTTCAGCTAAGGTGCAAAATGGGCTTAAGGATAGGCATGCTGTTAAACAGGAAAAAAAAAGAAAGAAAAAACAAAGCTAGAATAATCTTCATTTGTGGAAACCACATTATACTGAGTGATCTTAAACATCAGTCCAAAAAAAAAAAAAAAAAAAAAAAAAAGAAAGGAAAAACAAAAACACAAAAATAACTTACGGTAAATACAAAATAAATTCAAACCTTTAACTACATGGGTGGTGTAATGAAAATTTTACAACTTGGTTATTTTGCTTTTACTTAAAATAAATGTGTATTTTGTCGAACATGAACTCTTGGGTCTGATACAACTATTCAAGTGTCAAAAGGTTGGGTGCGTTTCACCCACGTCATGGCAGAAAAGGGCTAACAAGCCTCAAACAGAACGCTTATTTTTATCAAAGGTACTCGCAGCAGACATAACCTCCTATCGTACATCATCATTTGAACGACCCTGTCTGGAGGACAGAGCCCAGAGGAAGCCCTTCAAGTATTTTCTTCTCTGCCCAGTCAAATCAAAATGGTTTCTGCAGAATTATCAAATAACAGTGAACCTCAAAAGAAGAAAAAAACACATTAGAAAATAAGCAAAACTAAAACAAGAATCATACAAAGGTATTAATTAAGGAACGTTTCTTCACTTTGAGAGATTGTAATTGCTTAACAAGTCCTGCGGGGGCGCTGTGGACCGTATTATTGGAGCTGAGGAACTTGGGACAAAAACTAGTAAATGAGTAGCGGAGTACGGCTTCGACTATTTCCACGCGTTTGCAGTCTGCGAGATTGACGAGCGAGAGGGGATCATGTCCAGCAGGTACTCCCTCTGGCGAGCGTCCACTGTGGCTGATGTCTTGTGACCCGTCAGGCTGGGGTTCACGTAGGCCATGGTCACTCCTGTGAACATGCAGCAGAGCGGCAGGTCAGGTCAGGGCGTGGAAAAGAACTGCGACGTTACGTCTAATGATTTCGAAAAACACTGTACGATTGTGTAACACCTGAATGTAAAGCCACCCACGGCCCCATAACGCACGGACAGACACCAAGGAAAAACGAATGAGAGTTATGCGCTAATCTAACACACAGTAGTGAGACCCAGGAAAAAGTATTAAAACCACCAAACTGAGGGATTACAGCAGGAAAACAGATTAATTTCCAGAAGGGGTGGGGGTGGGGTGGGGGGTGCCTTGTCCGAAAACATTTCCTATTCATCATTTTCTTTCTAATGTGTAAGATTACAGTGATCACAATTTTTTTCTCTTTAGAAAGAAGACAAATTAATGATAAAAAAAAAAAAAAAAAAAGTTGGATTTGGGGTGTCAAAGGATTGCTTTTGGACCAGACAGGAATTTGAGAGAGAGCAGATGTCAGGCGTCAGAGTTGGGCTGGTATTAATGCGAGTCTACCTGTGTTGCTGCTGCTCTGCTTCTTCCATGCAGTGGATGAGGCACTACCTCCGCTGATAATCCTGTGGCCGCGGATTCCACTGCTGCTCACCTTTGAACTCTGCACAGAGCGGTGGGAAACATGGGCGTGCTTACCTGGCCGGCTGACCAAAGCCGCGGCCGCCACTGCGCTCTGCAGCTGGGAGGAGGAGGAAAAGGAGTGGGGGATGCCTCTCACCCCCACTGATGAGACACCGTGGGACAGGTGGCCCTGTGAGCTCTGAGGGAGGTTGGGAGACACAAAAAGGCTGTTTGAGCTACGGCAGCTTTGACTCTACAGTTGTTCTCTGAAAAAAAGAGAACAAAACCTGATTCCGACCTGCTTGATGGAGTGATGATGAATGAGGTTTCCTCGGCTGGCCTGGTGGTGGTGCTGGAGGGAGGACACTCTGGCCTGAACTTGCTTCAGCTGCTGAGCCACCAGATGCTCTGCCTTCAGTGATGAAGAGGCAGATGAAGCGGATGATGAGGTACTGTGGGAGACTGGTGAAGATGTCTGCTGAATTATACGCTGCTCTATTTCTTGCTCTTGCTGCAGTGCTTTGACAAAGGCGGCTTTCAGCCTATTGGTATGCTCAGCTTTCAAAGCCTTTTTCTGGTTAGATGACATGCAGTCTTCACAGAGCACCACCCCGCCTTTCGTCTTGTCCTGCCTCCAACGGCAGGTGAAGTCAGTGTTGCACTGGCTGCAGATGAAAGGTTCTCTGATGGTGGGCTTGGGCAGGGCTACACCCGTTTTTCCTGGTTGGAAACAGAGACAGGAAGCCCAGAGGCAATGAGCAAAGACAGAGCAGTGTGGCATCAAATAAGCACTGAAGAAAAACAGACACAAGCAGACAGATATTTAAATCCTGGGTGATAGTAGAGATGTCTTCACTCGGAAGGAACAATAGAAACAAAAATAAGCAGGCCAATTAGTAACAGGGGGAGGACAGCAACTAATCGCTATTTTCATTACTGAGGAACATGACAGTTATTTTCTTAATTAATCAGTTAATTGCTTGCTTGCCCCAAAATGTCTATCAATATTTCCCAAAGCTGATCGTGATGCCACAAAATTGCTGTGTAGCCAGAGATACTCGTTTTACTACCATACAAAATAAAAAGAACAAACTGTTAAAACCTAATCGCTGCAAAAGGAGACCGATTGGCAACCCTGATTATGAATGCCTTTAGTGATCACGTCTCATTATTGTTCTGTTGAACCACAGCTCAGTTCACCTCTATAACAACAAAAAAAAAGCAAAGCACCAAAAGCTAAAAATCCACACATACCTCTGTGGATGGTATCCAGCAGATTCTGCACCACCTCTTCCAGTCCCACCAGGTAGATGAATTCATTATTGGCTGCAGAGGGCAGGAAGTTGAACTCTGGGGCAGGTGGCTTGGGTGGAGGGATCTCCAAGAGGGTCTTCTCCAGTTGCTTCCGCAGCGCGAGTTTAGCTGCAGCCTGACGGCTTGCTGGAGAGTCATTCAGACCAACCACAGACACACCGCTTCCTAGGGAAGAGCCCTTCAAACTGGACGAAGAGGCCTGCGTAAACAAGCAAAGACAGGAAGAAACACATGGTGTAAATATTCAGCCCCGACCACAATAGTGTCTTAAAGCTCTGTCACAATGTATTTCACATTTGTGCCAATGTCAAATACAACACAATACACAAAATCTGACTCATCTGATGATCTGACTACAAAAATACCTGCTACTTATCAAAGATGCTGACTTCACACACACCTGGTTGGTCAACCTACTTTATTCCCTGGACTTTATCCTTACTCTTTGCCTGTTGGTTCTCCAGAAAAAGTCTGTTATGGGTGACTGTGCCATGTTCTCCTGAAGTCAGAAGTGTCCTGTTTAAGAGGCACCGACATAACAGCCAACTGTCCTGGCCAGAGGACCCTTCTCTGCGATTGGTTAGCCTGGCTCAAAATGAACTCTCCATTGCAGTAACTACACATTCTGAACAGTCTAATCTATGTTTCAAATTTATTGCTTCAGTAGCGAGGCTAAGCTAGTCAAATGAGTGATGAAGCGCATCATCTGCCTGAGCACAGTTTGTGAGCCTGAGCATCAACCGGCTTCAGAGTTTTTATTCGAACGATACATTAATCAATTTCTTCAAAGTTTAATCGAGGACTGGGAGAACTTGCTGTCTGCCACCTAATGCAGCCCTGTGGAAAAATAAGCTGGCAGAACCTCCTTTAGCGGCAATAACGTGATGTAATCATTTTCTGCATGACTTCCTCAGTCTGTCATATTGCTGTGGAGGAATTTTGTCCCGCGCTTTCATTTATGCACAGCTCTCTTAAGGTCCCACCGTAGCATTTCACAGTCTGCCTGAGGTCTGGACTTTGACTGGGCCATTGCAACACCTGACTCTTTCCTTTTTCACTCATTCTGTTGTAGATTTGATCATTGTTCTGTTGCATGACACAACTTGAACCGAGCTTTATCTGTCAGATAGACAGCCTCACATTTAGCTCTAGAATACTTTGGTATACAGAAGTGTTCACACTCCACTCAGTGACCAGGAAACCATCACCCCTCCACCAGCGTGCCTCGCAGTTGGTATGCCGATATGCTGTGTTTGGTTTTCGCTAAATATGGTGAAACATTTCCACTTTGACCTTGTCTGTCCAAAGCACATCATTGTTTTTTGAGGTTTCTGAGCATTGCACAGTCTGACCTTGAATTTGCTGGGACGACCACTCCTGAGTAGATTGTGACATTGTGTGTGTTCACACACACCTGAATGCTCCACACCAGCAAACTGCCAAAACCCATTTTCATAAAGGTGCTCACGCTTACTGATGATCAATTAACCAAGTGCATCTGATGACCATCTGATCAGGCTACTTCATGCCTTCTGAATTCCTATTGAAATGGGCAGTGTTCATTTTCACATGACTGTACATCTACAGGCTGACGGTACATCTTAGTCAACCTGATTCCCCTACAAGTAACAGTTTCCATTAACTGCCCGGCTTCCTATGGACTGGTAGATAAGGGTTCTCATTTGTTTTATTTTCAAAACTAAATGTGAGCTAACCAACCGTTTAGACTTCACTTTTTGTACTTTCTGCACACTTGATTGCACCTCAGCGTTGTAGATAATCAATGAAAGAAGTAGTTATTGAGTGAACCATTCAAGATTTTTGACTGAATTCCCATCAGTTAAATTTAGGATTCTTTGTAATATTAAATGCAACACATACACCAACGTGCAGTGGCTACAGCTTTCTCAGTTATAATCAGGAGCAATTTGAACTCTACACATATCAAATTTAGACAAAGTAACGAAACTTTAACTTCATGGTATAATACATCCTACGCTTCCAGCCTGGAAGAGTGAATCACTTCTCTGCCCACTCTCATTGTTTTTTTTACATTGAGGGACCGGTGACATACTAACCAGCGTGCTGCCGACTCTGATGAGGCCTGATTGGATCATTCCTCTCTGGCCCTGGGCGTCAGAGTTCCGGGGACCCAACAACAGAGGAGGAGGACCAGACCCCGAGCCTCCAGAGGCAGCCAGCTGTTGCTGCTGCTGCTGGCGGAGAGCCTGAATCTGCTGTGGAGACACAGAGATGGGCTAACCACGACAATGAGAGGGGCAACACAGACACAAAGGTAGCGGAGGACGAGGAAAGGACATCAAAAAGCACCAAAGCAAAGAACACACAGAAAGAGAGAGAGGCGCATAGAGAGAACATAAGTCCTACGTTTAAATATAACCTTTTCCCTATAGTCTGTCTCTTTAGAGTAAAAGACAACACTACCACGAAACACCTTCAGGCTATAATTAACTTGACAAGGATGAGTTTTCCCATGACTCACCTGTGCCCCTCTAACCAGAGGTGGCATGATGATCTGGGAGCCATGTTTAGACGATATCTGCTGCCCTCCTCTCACCAGGGGTGGAGGGATGACAGTACCCGAACTCCTCCCTGTCAAAATCTGGTTTAAAGAAGAAAAAGAAAAAACACACCGTGAGAAGTGGCATCAACTACAGTGCAACTGTGCTTTCAAACAAATAATGTGCATGTGTGATATTAGTGTATTAACCTGTGGAGAGCCTTTACTGCTTGCAATTGTTCCCCGAATTAGAGGAGGAGGAGCAGATGAGCCAGATAAACCTGAGGGCTGAAAAACAACGTACAGAGATATTAAACTGAAACGATGCTTCACTCTGCTGAACAGCACAAGCTTAGATGAACCAAATGTTGAATCGCATCGTCAATCAACAAATAAACAGCGGCCGTCCCTGGCAACGACATGAACTGCATGTAACACATGGTTTATCTGCACCATCAAGGCATCACCTGCATTATTCAACAGTTATCATGGCTTTAACCTATATATTGGAATAAAACCTGACCGAGAGTCGTTATCGCTTTTTAAAATCGTTTATTTACTTTGTTATGTAATAATTATGAGGCTGTTGTCATGGTTACTGTCAGTTTTACTTAATAGAAGTTGCAGATTAGTGTGGTTTGTTGTGTCATCTTTCTGTAACCAACGTTTTTCATAAATGTATTTAATCACATAGTCTGTACGTAAACAACAGATTCCTACCACAGTGACTTGAGCCGTTGGACAGTGCTCTGCTGTTTCCAGCATTTTGGATTCATCCGATTTCATTTTGGATGGATTTGACACATAAATCAAAGACTCTGCACGCTCATGCAGTAGCAACCCTAAAGTATACATCACAAAATGAACATTGTGTTCCTCCCCCAGCCCCCCTGCTGGACATTAGAAAGAATGCAGGTTTTAGCCACTTCTGCATTGGCTTCACATTTTAGACCCATCTTTTCTCTGCCTTCTGTGCATCACCTTTGACAAGTTTGACTTTAGTCATTTACAACAAATTATCATCACATGAAAAAGAAAATGTGCAGACGACTCGTATAATCTGAAGCTGTAGGTGAGAGATTGTAGGAGCGGCTTTTAATGTTAAGGGCCAATTTGTAGCGGCTGCTGCTCCCTTACAAACTCACATTGTGGGTTGGTGTCTTTTAGACTTGACTTATTTTTCTAACCTGATGCGTGTAACACAATACTGAAAATTCAATAAATGAATTAAAATACTCTGAATATAATGAACTAGGGGGCTGATCTCATATGTCTTAGCCAAATGACCGTACATTAAATCAGCTCAACCTAGAAACCATCCAACACTGAACACACCTTTGACCTCCCAACCGGCTCAGTCACATGAGTGACAGGAACCCCCTTGCCTCTGCTGACTGTATTGAATTTTCACATAGGCTACCAATTGCAAGTTGGGGTTATTAAAAGAGCTTGATTGTGTTGCACACCCATGACCGCTTTTGATCGCAAAGTGATTGCACAGGTCACCTGATACGAGGCAAACCTTTCTGCAAACAGTTGCAGTCTAACTCTCAGAGAGTCGAGGTTGGCAAATAACTGCTGTCTGATTTATACATGCATCAATCTGAACAAGTTTTGTCAATGAGCACACTCAGGGGACTCGACTCAGCTGGTTATATTCTTGTTGAACAGGAAGTCTGCTGAGCACAAATGTAAGTTAAAGTGAGGGGGTTTTTTTTTATGTAGAGGGCAACAAATGTGATTTTCAATGATTTATCACTGTTAATTGCTTTATTATCAGAAACAGATATAATTGCCAACATGAACACATTCAAATGCAGTCAGATAGACTGACTGTATTATGGTAACATTTATGGGAGATTTTAGTAACAGCGTTGGGATACTTCACAATCCACAGAAAACTGTGCAGGAACTATAAGAGAATCACTAAAGATCAATGACCTGTTGGCAGATTTGTAATATTATCCCATCAATATCTATCCCTACACGTGGAAAAGTGCAATGATGTGTTGATGTGGGCGAAAGCTGCTAGTTACCTTCTGCAGAGTGTCCCTCTGAATTTGGCTCTGCCGCAGTTTCTTCAGCAGCACGAGCTTGGCCTCCTCCAGTCTCAGCTCCTCCTTCAGCTGCTTAATGATACGCTCCCTCTCAGCTGGGCTGCTCTTCTACATTCAACAGAGCACAGCGGCACTTACACCACGCACGTTACAAAAAAAAAATAAAAAATGAAATCCCTTCAGGTTACTGAACATCCCCTGATTCCTCTGAGTCCTCAATCCACCTCTAACCACACAGTGCAACATCTCTGAGGTCCAAACTTGCACCCCCAGTACTAAAATCTATAAAAGCTCACAGCTAAGTGAGTCTCGAGCTCTCTCTTCCAAAGCACGATTTCTGACTTTGGTCTCTCACCATGAGCAACTCCGTGTCCAGCTCTTTAAAGTGGCTGAGCCCGTTCATCGGTGGACTAGGGGAGTCATTATCTGACAAAATGATGACGTCATCATCTTCAGGGGATGGAGGGCGCTTCTCTCTTTTTATACTCCTGGACAAAAAAAACAAAACAAAAATGTTAATAACAGCATTTAAATTGATGTTTCTGTACGGATTACACCCAGTGTGTTCCTTCAGTACTTTGAGGGATGTTATAATCATCCTACTCCACAGCTTGACCATTTCACTTCTTTCTATCATCTCTCTATTCTAGTCAAAATTCAGAAGATGCATCATTTGAATGTGTTGTGCATGAATGTGTATACTCTTGAAACATCAGCATCCCCAGTGAAAAATCACAAATGTGATTTGAGTTTAAAGACAGGATTTAGCTGCGCCGTTCGAGTTCGCAGTGGCAGATCCGGATAGGTTGAGAAGCTTCAGAACGTGTATGGCGGTTTGAAGGAAGATAAAGCACAACTCGACCGCTTCAAGTATTGGCAGCAATTACTAATGCCTGTATTTAAGGAGGTCTGCTCCTCAACCACAAATATAATTTATGACCACAGGTTTATCCTCTTCGCTGTAATCTAACAAGTCCAGACAGCGCTCCGCACAGCTTCTATTCATGTCGAAGGTTTACCAGCAACAAGGGGAACAGCCTTAAATGCCAAGGAGGGGCAAGGTGTGACTGACTTAAAGCTCCGGTGAAGGTCTTTAAGCCACAATGAAACGGCTGCTTGAGAGCACGCATTTCCTGTTGAAACAGGATACTGTGGGCAGGCGTCTGAAGCATTTGGAGTTGACCTGCATTCGCGTAAACTCGTCACACAAGGCACGCTAAGGAAATCTTGGAGAATTTTGGGATCAGCCATCACTTTTATCTACAAAACCACATCGTTATGCACGTTTTACTCATGGCCTCCCCTCCAAACACTTACAGCTCCTACTGCAAAGTGACTAGTTGAGCTGCAGGCTATATGTGAGAGTAGATGACCTAAATACTTTGACTAGTGGCACTCAAAAACTGAAGGGCAGGAGGAATGCTCCTGTTAAAATAAGACAGGCCTTATGATTGCACAGATTATGCATTTCTGTGAAGCATAAGAATTTGGTAAAGTCAACAAATGACAACACGCGGCCCGTCTCTTCTCCTCGCCGTCTTTTTTGTGTGTGTCTGTGTGTTTATTCATGTGTGTATTAGTCTCTCCTGAGGGCTTAGCGCCATCATCACTTCCTGTGGATTAATCACTTCTCTTCCAAAGAAGTCACGTGACCTCAAAGTCATCATCACGTGACACGTTCACTTTTCCTCCCATCTCTCCCCCCCCTCCCCCTCCCCTCACTGTTCCTTCCACTGTGGAAACCATGGCAACAACCGGCTGGAACCAGTTTGTGACACACACGGCTTCATTTTGTGTTCGGGGAGTTTTTAGGGTTCAGGTGGTGGAGAGGGGGGAAAATGGAGGTAGAGCAAAAGTTCAGCATCACCTCTGAGCCACAAACACACAAACACACACACGCAGCAGGATTACAAAAGTAACTTTGAAACATTTTTAGCCTGTTCATATTCAAACAAGGTGCCATTTGTCCTTTTCTAAAACCCCATAAGTGGGTTTTTAGAACAAAAAGTCTAGACAAGGAGCCGGCAGTGCTTCAGAAAAGCCACAAGGCACCTTCACGTTATTATTTTTGTGCTTGTCACAAGTGAACAGAGTTTACTGTGAACTGTTTCTCACCCTTTGGAGGTGCTCATGTCCACAGGCTGCTCTCCTGTCTGAACTTCAACCTTAATAGTGGCCTTTACTTCCCCTGCGGCCAGCATGCCGCCGGACGCCTTTGGCTCCGCCTGCCGGACGCGGCTCCTTGTGTCCATTGCCCTTGCTTTGTCATTGCAGTCAGTCCGATTGTCTGAGCCGGGTTCGACCACCTCCTGTCTCTGGGACCAATTCCGATCATCCTTCACCGGCTGGGAGGTCAAGGGTAACACTAAAGATAACGGCAAAGGGCTCTGATCCTGCTCCTGCTCCTTGTCATGCTCTAATCCGGGCCTAGTCCGGCTCTGACCATCCTGTGCCAGAATAAGGTCAGGCTTAGGTTTAGTTGGTGTCTGTGTTGGCGATTCAGACGGGTCCAGTTTAGGTTTTTTGCTTTCATTGTCGGCATCGGAGGTTTCTACAGACTGTGGGGCAGCCTCCCTCTCCAGCGCCCTCTTCTGGCTGCGTGTCTGGCGGACAGCCTCCTCAGACATCCCCTGTAAATAGAAAGAAGAAGAATAAGTGTTACGTGACGTGTTCAATAGTCAAGCAGGATCCCAAAATGACACGAAAACAAAAAAAAAAGTTTACATTGAAAACAGGGAGCATAAAAACTCCAGTAAAAGGAAATGTCCATTTTTATTGTATGAAGTTGGAAAACACCACTTAGGTATATTTAAGATTCTACTCAGTCAAAAAAACAAAACTTTTAAAATCATATTTCCATTTCTAAAAGAACTGAAAGTGAAAGTCCTTGTATTTAATTTACAATACCCATTTATAGTCACATGCTTATGGCCTACATCAGGGTCAACGTAAATATATATTTATAAAAATAAAAACTTAAAAAAATGTGAATAAACTACCTCAAAGTGTTTTGAGTGGATATGTCTGATGTTGGGGGAGACAAAATTTAAACACCACCCCTCAGCTGCACTTTTCCAGCTCATACCACCTTGTTTTCCACTGGACACTCCCTTTTTGCCTTGACTGACTATGATCGTATGATATTAGGCACAGCCGTATTTCCGCCTCATTGGCAGATCTTTATGTGACTTTACACTTGCCAGCCCTTTTTAACTTCTCATTAACACTGTTATCTAATCACTCAACAACACGGCAGCGACTCAGTTTATTTAGGCATGAACACATGGTCAAGACAATCTGCTGAAGTTCAAACTGAGAATCAGATTGAGAAAGAAAGGTGATTTAAGTAACTTTGAATGTAACGTTGCTGTTGCTCCCAGAGGAGTTGGCCTGAGTATTTCAGAAACTGCTGGGATTTTCCTACACAACCATTTCTAGTGTTTACAGAGAATGGTCCGAAAAAGAGAAAATATCCCGTGGGCAGCAGTTCTCGGAGTAAAAATGCGTTGTTAATGCCAGAGGTCAGAGGAGAATGGCCAGACTGCTTTGAGCTGACAGGAAAGGAACATTAACTCAGATAACCACTTGTTACAACCAAGGTATGCAGAGGATCTCTGAATGCATGCACAACATATCAAATCTGCTTGAAGGTTTGATACAGGAGCAGAAGACCACACCGGGTGAATTTAAGAACAGTAAACTGAGACTTCACACAGGATCACTGAAAGTGCACAACAGGAGGCTGCAGGTTCTATGAGGCTCGATTTCTGTTTCAGCAATCAGATGGTGGGGTCAGACTAAATAACATGAAAGCATTGAACCATCCTGCCTTATATCACTGATTCACAGTGGTCATAGAGTAATGGTATGGAGGATATTCTCTTGGCACGCTTTGGATCCCACAGTATTAACTGAGCATGGCTTAATTTTATGATCAGTGTACCCTTATACAAAGCTCAAATAAAAGCTCAAACTGGTTTCTGACTGGTTAAACATGACAATGAGTTCACTGAACTGCTGCAAGTGCAGCAGCCTCACTCAGCTGCTCTTCAAACTTCCTGTTAGTGAGGGGCAGCCAATCAGAAGAAAGCTCTCTTATAAGGAAAGGTGATAAAACAGCTTATTTCAGACAGTGGATGAATTGAGGGGCTGCACCAAGTAGAGGTGGGAATCACCATACATCCCACGATACGATATTATCACAATACTTAACACACGATACAATATTATTGCAATTTTTTTAAATATTTTGCGATATTCAGATTCTGTACATAAAGGTAAACTTTATCAATATTCATTTTATCTAATATCAAAGTCTCACACTCAGTCTTTCTCTCATTTCAGTCAGTTTTATTGTTGACAAACTGAACGGTTTGTATTAGAGTCTAGTCCAACTTAACTGAATGCAACCATCTGGTACAATTATAGCTATTCTGAACTATGCAATTTATGAAAACTATGCAGCCCATTCAGCAACTGAAGAATTTGAAAGTAAATTAAAACAAAATATAATTTTACATTAAATAAAAAAAGTTTTAAACTTAATTAAAATAAAATGTCTTAAATTAAAATGAGTAAACGGTCATGTTTATTTCTGCCACAAAAAAAAAGTTAAACACATTTGGACAGTGAAGGAATGTCAGGATTCTTGCTCAGAAAAAGGAGCTGATCAACATGCTCTGAAGTCAGAGCATGTTCCAGTCCACAAAAACTTTTTTTGTAACAAAATATCGATTTCTGCTGTCCCTGTATCGATACATTATTAGCAAACAAAATATCACGATACTACACAGTATCGATTTTTTCCCCCACCCCTAGCACCAAGGCACAGAGCAAGACAGATAAAGGTTATGATGAACTGTGAGAAGAAAAATAACAAAGCCCCTTTTATTTAGGCTCTAATTCAAGTCACATGTCATTCTCACAAGGCTAACACGGTAGGAGAAACCTGCAGGTCTATTACCCAATAATAAATTAAGGCGTCTATTTTACCCCAACTGCATTTACGATTGTCCTTGTGTCGTTCAATAATGACGCAGACAAGACTGACCTTGAACCAGCTGCAGGGGACATGCTCTGAAAATGGCACCCAGACAAAACATGTTGGATTATCACGGTCACATAGCCAAGATGTTGACTCAAGTATAATTCCAAAACATCCCATTCTCCAAATCTCAGTCTAAACTAAAAGCCAGGAGAAAGGGGGACACTAGGAAAAATATGGGCATACTCAGAAAGTGCTCAAGTGTTCAGGGCAAAATAGAAAATCAAAATATGCACTTGAGAGAAGCAGATAGGTATTTTGAAAGACTGCAAAGAGAAAAAAAAATGCTGCAGAGAGATAAAACATCTATGACAACATCGTAATCAAATCAGAGTTAAAGGGACTTGGGGTAGAGCGAAAATTCACTGGAGCATGAATTCTGTTCAAATATTCATAACAACTCATGAATCCACATATTTTAGAAATGTACGTATTCACGTGGAGGGATTTTTCATTGGCTGCGAGGAGCTCACGATGCGTATACAACTCTTTCTGAGTGGAGCACCATATCCATTACTGTCCAATATCCCCTGAACACCAGATTCAATCCCCACCAGATGTTGACATGGCAGCGGTAGTGGAGATGAGGACATACAGCAGCTCGCTCTGTCAGGCGGACGAGCATTACAGAGTGCACTTGTGCCCTCGCAGAAGTGCACCAGTACATGGCACATAGTGTCACACGTTATCCCTACAGTAGCTGCTCTGAATCACTCAGAGTCGGGTCAGAAACGAGAGCGGACGCACGGGAAGACGGCAGATACTCCACATCAGTCAATACATGCTGATGGTTTTGATAATGGCCTATCAAACTGTCTGGCTGTACATCTCTGATGCACTTTTCATATCAGTGGATATTGACCCATTTATCCATAATAGCATCCTGTGGACTAAGAAAAGACTTACAAAAGGGTCAATCATCCCACTGATGACTCTGTGGATTTGGGCACGTGCCTCTGAGGTGTTTTCTGCCCCATCAAGTACACACGATGCTGTATTATCTAAACACCAATATGCCTAAATATAGGTATAGTGTGAGATTATAAGGACAGAATATGACTCATAATTTCCATTACTAGTGGTGCTGATTATGCCGCAGACTTACATACTGTAGTTTGGTACAAGAATGATGCTGGTGATATGATCACAAAGGATTTACTCAGAAATTTTTATATCCAGAGCAATAGCAAAAAGCCAGGTAAGGCTCGCTATTGTTCACTGTGTACACACTCACTGAATTGGTTATTATTGAATGTGTAAAAAGGCAAATGTTGATCCATATGGCATGCAACACACAGAGAGTAGACAACCTGTGCTCAAAGTTCACAGGATCTCAAACAGACAGCACATTCAGAGATGCACAAAGGATCTTGCTCTCTGCTGGAAGAGCATGAAGAAGCAGCAGCGCACCGCAGTTATGTACTTATGCATATTTATGTCTTTATGTTACAGAATCAAGAGCCAGTCCTCCCAGGACTGTGGAGGCCCTCAGTCTGCCCAGCGACGCGCCACAGGAAGCTACGTTCCTTTTTTTGTTTTGTTTTTTTGGAAGGGTGTGGGAAGGAGGGGGGGGGGTTCGCTACAATTAACCCTTACAACCTGGAGTACTTCTCCGTGACACACACCGTATGCGCTTCCAACCCCTCCTCCTCCCCTTCCTGTTCTCAGAACGGCTATGGCGGCAAGCAATGAGCGCACTTAATGTATCCATCATGCGCACATACAAAATGCACGCAGGGTGACAATGCAGCATGCAGAGCAATCACCTGATAGCAGAGAGCTGACTAAGTTTTTATAATACTCTGACATCACTGAGACACACATGACATGACCCTTCCCAGGATTCAGTGGGACACACAAAGCACTTTTCCTGAGAACCGGTTTAAACCGGTTAGCTTGTGTGTGTGTGTGTGTGTGACTCTGTCAGTGTGTGTGTGTGTGTGTATGACAGAGAGAAGCTGAAGCTGGTTTTAACCCTTCAGGTGCTGGAGCAGGCGCAGGGCTTCCACACTGACGGCCATTATACAGTGTGTGCGTATGTGTGTTTGTGTGTGTGGTGTGGCGGGGGTAGGGTGTTGTGATGACATTATTAATTTCTGGCGCATATAGCTGTGAAATGATGCTGCTGGAAGGAATTAGACATGGGGAACGCCACCCATCCCCACACCAACCTTACACGGGCACTGACCCTATCTTTGTAATGGGGGATCTTTAATGGCTGGCAGGTTTCACATTTCATCTCCATGGCAGTTTACACACACAATTCCTTCAAACCCTCTTCACACACACGGTGGAGCATACCACCTCCCACCCAAGAACTTGACATCACATGCAACCAGTGGAAAACCTCTGAAAGCAACAGAAAGCAAAACTGAACTTTACATGTCTCACAAATTCAGGCTATATAGCCAAACTTAACTGCTCACTTTTCACACACACACACACACACACACTAAGAGGAAGAGCTACACTGTCCACTTCAATATTACACTTGTTACAGCAGCAGGCGGAGTGATTAGTGTCATGGTATGATCTGAATCACATTGTATACAACATTATCCTGTTAAATATTCAAATCAGATGGAAATCCTCAAACAGCATTAAACGACACTGCAAAGACTTGACAGCACAGCGAGAGATCGCGCTCATAATTCTCACGGCGGCTGGGCTGACTGGTTGATTGTCACTTCTTTAGTACATTTTCACCAGACCAAAAGTTTAGCATCTGCATTTCTTCCCAAAGTAGAAACATTCACTTGATTTTGACCAGAAGCTGCACTGTCCCTTTGGTGTCTGGTGAAAAGAAGTTACATTTTTCTGTCCTTGAATGATAACACCATTTTTTCCCCCCACTAGTACCTACTCGACTCAACTCTACGTGAGAGTTAGGTGGTAGTACCTGGTACTTTGCTAGTATCTACTTAGCCGGGGTTCTAAGCGAGCTGAAAATGTAATGTCAACAGACTGCATGCCACTGACTGGCCAGAAAGTGATGTCATTGGATGAGTCATGAGAGAGACTCCTTTGCAAGAATCAAACTCGCCATTTTTGAACCCCGGATACAAGGAAAAAGACTCCACACTAACCGACACTGTCCACCAACGACGAGGTGCAGACGATGTCCTCCATTGTTGTGTTGTTTTGTGCCGCATACTCACAGTGTGATGGCATTCAATTGTAATGGAAAACGACCGAAACCGATTCGAGTCGAGCAGAGTAGGTGCTAATCTAAAAGAGCCACATGAGCCACCCAACTGAAGGCCATTAGATATTAGACAAAAACATCTGAATGCACACTGTCGTTGCATTACTAAAACTCTTTATCAGTGTTTTTAAAAAAGGGTAACATAAATAGCTGTAATTTAATGACATTGAAGAACAAAGTTAAGAATCCAAGATTCTGCAGGTTTTGCAAAATGTAATGTCTTGCAGTTTCGTCCTAAAGCCACAAGTCTGTAATTGTAAAACTAGACTTCAGTTGGTCTTCCAGTTTTACAGGGACACAACAATGTAGGAAAACACGGCATCACTGCTGCTTTAAGAGACACATTTTCCAAAAATGATGGCAATTTTGATTTTTTTCCAATAAAGTTGCCGTGTGCACACTGTGCTTTCCAACATTTAGTTGTGCTTTGGAGGTTTCCATGTGCACACTACAAGAATGCCCACAAGACTGGTCCTCTAACAAGTCCTGCCCATGTCACTATATTGTTTAAGAAGTGACCATTAATGAGAATTGACGTGGCCCATACATCCGTGTAAGACGCCTGACCAACAGTAATACGAACGGCACATATGCAAGTTGACTCAGTGTCCAGAAAGTTGCCAATCCAACTCTGATCAGCTGTCTCAAATGCCTGATAAACATTTGAATCCTTTTTGTGACATTTCTCCAATCAAACCCAATCATCTCATTAACAACTGGAGTAAAATTAAATCACAGTGACCACTGCCACATTATCAAGTTGCAAAGTGCTACTTTAATCTAGTATCAGGTTCCTACCACTATCAGGGTTCTGTCTTCTCTGTCTTTTTCTCCTGCTATGAGGCAGTTATTTATCACATTGATCCTGTCAGCTATCAGTCAATCATCTTCACTCACACCAGCAGCCTCGCTCTCAATTATCACTGATGTCCACCTTTACATGCAGTATGTGTTCAGTACTTTATTTACCCACCGAGAGACCTTTTACCCTGTGAACACATATTTCTACATCACACGGGGGCTTCAGGAAACCGGGCAACTATGCGGCCACTCTACCTTGGAAAACTGCTGAACCAGCAAAGTATTCGTTTCCATTACCTGGTTGCATCTGTCAGAATAACAAATGATAGCAATGATAGTGTCCGTGCACTAACTAAAAAGCAAAACCTTTGCGGCCCCACTCACAATAGAAGAATGTCATCGGAGGTGTATGCTTAAATAAGATGTTGCTTTGGAGCTAGTTATGGCCAAAGCTCACTTTTGTGGGTCACTGACTTGCTCAGTTAAATAACTTCAGATCTTGAGAGCTCAGAGCTTCACACGGCAGCCAACGTCACCATCTACACGAAACGGACTGAAAAGGCAATTAGGGAGCAACTTGCTCCACACGTATTTGATGACGTCTCTGATGTTTGACCAAACAGGTCGCCCTGTGACCCCCAGTAGTTATGTGGAGCAGCTCGAAATGTGGCTAGCAGATGACCATTTACAGAACAGTAGCTGATTGCACAACAGCCCTGAACCAGCCTTGTGTGTCTGTGTGTGTGAGAGAGACATCGCTGGAACAGTGCTTTCTGGAATGGCTGAAAATTCATGCGCTGTTTCTGACTCACTCAGTCTTGTCATTTGAATACAAACAACACAATCACTCTGGGGTGGATAGTACTACTACTGCATCACGCTGCAGATGCACAGTTTCTACACAGGAAGGACAGGTAGCTCAACAGCCAAAGCGCTCCCCTCTCCTCTGACCGCCCCCTTCACTAAAGGCAACCTGCACACTGTTGACATGTAAATAATGCTTTACAGGGCCTTTGTTCACACAAACAAGCGAGGGTTCATTCCAGATCACCACAAAGAGGCAATAAAAGTCTCCTAAAAGCAGCAGCTCGCTTTTGCCACAATGCCATCCCCGGCTTACATGGCATGCATGGGACTTTTAAGTGGCTGCATTGTGTTGCAATGAGAACTAACAGAAACTGATAGGAATCGGACAGAAAACCTAGATTTTTTTTATTTTATTTTTTATAGCTGTCTTAGTCTTACAATAGTAGCATTTAACCACATATTTGTAGTTTTTTGGATCATTTTCACAAGCCGTCTTAATTTTATAATAATTATTTTTTAATGAATAAAAGACGATTGTGTAGCTTAACAAGAAGAACTTCACTGCAGTAACTGATTGTGGCTCACACTTTCAGGCATTAATGCTACTTGGAAAGCAAGTTGATACAAGTCAGCAGACATTAGTCAGCTATGTCCTCTGCAGGTGACGGTATGCAATAAGACGCTGAAAATCAATCAACTGCAAAACTAATTAATTAATTAATGAACCAATTAAAGGCTTACACGATCACGACTCAGCAAGAGTAACCAGTGCCGTCACAACACGGCGTCAGTCCGCGTGTGGCTCGCTGCACACACCATGAGCAACGCCGGCTTCCGTCACGTTCAGCTATTAGATATCCCCACGTTTTAAATCCACCTCAGCGCATCCGCATGAACGGACGGCACAAATTTAGCGGCGAACTGGTGTGACGGCAGAAATCCTGAGCCCACAGCTTTGTCCCGAAGCGCTGCAAAAACTCGTGCTGTGGAAATGTGTGCACGCGCCTGTGTGTGTGCGTGCGTGCTCCTGTCTGGCTGAGAGGAAGAGACAGAGAGGGGAGTGTGTGCGGTGTGTGTCAGAGTGTGTGTGTGTGTGTTCAGCTTTAAGAGGAGGAAGACTACGGTTGTCACAGAGAGAAGTAGGAAGATTAGCTACCAGATAGCAGAACCAATACTGGTGCCACGGGGCTTAAAGCGGGCAGCGGCGTCCACCATTAACGTTTCCAGCCGCCAGTACACAGTCCAAAAAACCAAACTCAGCCCTTTAAAAACTAAACCCAGCCCACACTTACATGTGCAACTAGCCGGCTTTTTTTTTATTATTGACACCGCCTCGGAGGAGGTGTGCGTGTTATTAGTTAGCGAGCTAACATTAGCTACATCGCACAAACAAAAACACGAAGCCACTTTTAGCTCGGATAAAGGCACTCGGTGTGTGTGACCACCAGCGGCTGCCGGACACTTTAAGCCAAACTACTGAAAGTCCTCCGAGCCGGGGCAAGCCGCTCGTCAACATGACCCCCACACACAACCAGAACCGAGCCCGAATCGTTGACCTGGCTCGCACCCCCGATGCGGGACAGCCGTCGAGCTCAAAAAGGACCCCCAAACTTTCGCGATACTGCCCTAAAAGTGTGGCTTTAGGAGGCTCACCGGGACGGTTTACCTGTCTGTCCCCTCCCGAGGAAAAACCTTCGAGTCGGAACTCATAAATTTCATCGACCGGCCCACGGACTGAGCCGCCGCCGCCGACGACCGTCGAGCCGCTGGCGATGTAACGTTGTAATCCTTACCTCGTTAAACGACTTCTACCGCACCAAATCAAGTCCAGCCATCACATTTACTCGCCGGTGCTCCTGAGGAAAGATTAAATAAAAGAAATTTTGGCTGAGCGAGCCCCCCCTCTTCTCCTCCCCAGTGCTCAACCTTTGGCTCTGCGGAGAAGTGTTACTTTTCAACAGCCCATCAGCTTCTTTATCGTCACAGATAGGTGGAGGAAAACCTGGCTCCTCTCGACGAGTCCGAATAAAAGGCTCCTCTCGATCCCCTCACTAAAAAAACTTCAGCTTCACATAAGTCAACTTACTCGGTAGCTTTGTCTCCCGTTCTTCGCCGATGGTCGACCAAGGAATGTTTAATCTGCAGTTAACCTCGATAAATCGTTGCTTTTTTTGAAATCCAGGGGATATCCTCTTTTTTCGGCCCTCCCCGCTGCCGCGTCTGTTGCCAAATAATGCGCCTCAACACACATGGAGCCGCTGCGTCCTCTTAGTGGGCATGCGCACCTCGCCATACCAGGGCGACCGGATCACATCATGTAAGTCACTGACCACGGAGGGCCAAAGCGGGACGACAATGTCAGGGCCCCCCGGGGTCCCCGGAGTGACCCGTGAGTGTACCAGCAAGTGTACAGATCCCCTCCAATACACACTCACACACGCACACACACTGTTACAGTACTGACCCATGAATATGTAAAACACCACATATTTCATCCCAAACACTCACTAGCATCCTCTTTGAATCACCACAGCTTCTACGGTGGCTCTAACTCCAAGTCAGGACTCAGCTCACAGATGCCAGAGTGGCTTTATTGCCAGCCTTATGAGCACGGTGACACAAGTAACGCTTCAAACTTAGCATGTGGACAAATAATCAATTTGCACACAAAACAAAGCGGACAGCAGCTGCAAAAGCGAGGAGACAATCCGCTCAACTGCACCCGAGCCCGGACCCTTAAAGGTCTCCAAAGTGCAAGCAAATGCTGATTTATTTCTACTTAAAGTACATTATGAGCTTAATGGGGGTGGTCCTGTTTTATTTCATAATGTTGAATCTGTGCCTGGCAGAGGCGAATGTGACTAAATAGATTTATCAAACCCTTATTTATAAATTTTTTATTTTTTTTGCTATGTTGTGCTGATGTAATCCATATAGACACGTATTTAATCACGTTAGTGGTTCATGTTGTCTTTACATGCCTGATTAAAGCTCAGATTGTTCACATTCATACAGTCAGTGAGTGATGCATAGTAAACATGCCACCCAGCAGTTTAATGTTTGCATTGTACATGATGGTTTGCAGGGTTTAATGGGGGGAGGGCAGCTGCAATCCCCCCCCCCCAGACTTAGATAGATGTCATGTGGGGAGTAAATATACATATAAATACTCCATAAACACGTTGTCTGCTGAGCTCAGTCTGTGATCTTACACAAGCAAAGTCAGCGCCATGTTTACCTTCAGTGTCTCTACAGCAGAAGTGCATCAGCGTCACATCCTCAGCATCGTGTAATTATCCGGCCTCACATTTGTCTCCCTGACCCCAAATTATGATCTAAGGTAACCATCCTCACTTATCTCCTGATTCAGAGTCACTGTGTGCAGCAGCATGTGATGCAACTCAGAATAGATCCAAGTCCTGAACCCAAACATTAAGGCTATTTGTGTCTCTCTTTACAGTGAAGAAGGTGTGTGTGTGGTGGGTGGGGGGGGGCACAGAGGAGGTTTGCTTTAAAGAGCGGTCAGCCAGCCCTGCAGTTAGAATCAGATCCAAACATGCAAGTCCAGAGCACTCTCAGCTGGGTTATACTATGCCAGTGACAGAGTCCCTTCTGTAAAAGCTCCAGCTGGCGTGCTCTTTCATGACAAGACCTGCATCGCTTCAAAGCATCCCTGTGAACTGAACTCATCCTCATTCGTCCACTACCGTGCATATAAATGGACATCCATATGTAAACGTGTGTGTGCCTGGAATACAGCGATCTAAGTACGACAGAAGTCCATAAAGACTGAGCGGGAGCGGGAGTGCTAGCCTCCAGGTGGGTGGAGAGGGGGGTGGTTAGAAGTGCTTTGTCAGCCTCACCCTCCCATTCTTTAAATGACAACAAAAAGAGCTCTCTCTCTAGATGTTGCTGTGTCATCGGGTCTGATTGTTTCTGTCCCCTCATCCCACTGTTCCATCTCCTGAGGCTACAGATTGTCTCGTGTAAAGCAATCATATCTGTAGCAAGGGAGCCATCTTCACATAATCACCCAGCACAAAGAAAAAAAATCAAATTAAGATGAAGGGGGGAAAAAGGCGGTCTTGAGTTTACAGGTTGTGATGAATCTTTCTGTAAATATTGCTCCTCCTCCTCCAGCAGACCCATGGAGAAGAACTGCGTTATCCCAGCTCTATTAAAAAACAATCAGGGCTGTGAGTTGCACTTGAGAACACTGAAGTCATCTCTTCTGTGTTATTTCTGGTCACTTTCTGCAACCCCTGGGGGAAGTTTTTCCAAGCCACAAGTCAAAGCACTTTGAATGAAAAGACTTCAAAGCGGAGCGGTCCACCTCTGGAAGAGGTCTACAAGGTGGAAGCCTTGCCAGACTTTTTTTTTTGTTTTTTTAGGATACATAAAGTGAAGATATTAGATGTCTGCTATTGACATTTAGTGAACATTTGCTTTTGGGATATAAAATACAGAAAATACAGTTCACTTGGGACAGGCTTGGACTGACTGACTAATTTCATCAAACAAATCAGTACATTTATGTTAATGACAACGTTGTATCCCGGTAGATATATGAGTGATTCACTACCCTCCAACAGGAGGGCTTTATGACAATAAATGAGTGAAATCTTGGAGACTTTGGGTGTCTTTGGGTTTTATTCTCGCATTGTGTGGACAGTGTTACACACACACACACACACTAATTGGCTGATTCATCATTTAATCACTCATTTAAAGTGGATAATTAACCAAACGAACAACCTTGAAGTGAGTACTATTGACAAAGAGACTTAATAAGGCTTATTGGGTTACATACATGCTTGTCATGTGATCTATGTTAGAAGTGTAAATAGCTTGTTTAAATAGGCTGGACCTGTTAAGTAACAAAGTAGCTCATAAAGATTATTAAACAAAGCAGATTTTATTCACACACACACACACACACACACACACACACATATATAATTGATATGCTAGTAGAAATGGTGTTTATTAAGGTCAGGATTGTACACTCTGCCAGGTTTTACAGGTCCTGTCCAGGTGGAAAGGGTTCAGCTCAGAAATCATAGTGAGGCGAGGCCAGCCTGCAGCTCCTCTCTCCGTGTGGAGCAGGCCTAATGGCCGCCCGTTACGACATGACAGCTTCAACTTAATCCTCATTAAGCACTGTAACAATGCAGGAAGTAGCAGCAGCAGTCACGATTAGGCGGGCTCACTATTTGGCAGGAAATGGCTCCTTTCAGCAGCTACGTCCAAGACACCTAGAGCGTCCCAAAAGTTTTCACTTCTCACTGTAACCTCCTCCTCCTTCTCCTCCGGTGGAGACAGTCACCCGGCGGCATCGGTGCACGAAGGAATAAAGGAGGAGAGAGGGGGTGGGTGTAGGTGTACTGGGATCAGATTGACTAGAAATTAGGTATTGAGAAAAGATTAGCTTTTGTAAGGGGGTCTCCGATGAATGCCGGTATCTGCGTCAGGCTGCCTAACCTCATGTTCGTGGGTGGAAATTTCGTGCTTTTTCTGAACGCGGACAAAGGCAACTGCGCATCAAGTTAACACTCATGCACACATTTAGCGCACAGAAGGAGTTATTTGATCATTTTCACATTAAACAAGTTATAAATTTGAAGTCAGGGCGCAGATGTTTGCTGTTCCTGTGAATTCATTTGTAAAAGCTTTGAAGGATTCATGATTCCCACCCTGCTGGCCTTTCTCCAACTTGCGTAAAAATCAATTTAAGCGTCTTTAAAGAGGAAAATGAGTCTACGGGCGTGCCGATCTGACATAACCACCTATAAGAAAGGGATCTATTAAACCAACTCAGCCTGACACCAATTAAGTGTTCATTCAATGTTTTAGGGGTTTCATTGGTGCTATAGGGTCCTCACCAGTTTACATTTTAAACTGCGCTGATGTTACACCATCTTTCTAACGTGTGAATGATTACTGTCTGTTCTCTAATCAGATTACGCAGATGAAGTTTGGCGTAATCACGGTGATAAAAATGTAATGGAGTCTCCACCGCGCGCGCGCATGTGTGTGTCTGTCTCCCTCTGTGGCAGGACTCTGCAGGCTGGCTGCTCACTGAACAGTGAAACCTTGTCTCCCTCTGCCCCCGGTGTGCCTTCATGTCCTACCTCACATGCATGCCTTACCTCAGCAGAGAAGACAGATGGCTGATTTTCAAAATAACTGCTCCAAATTCATCATCCCGAGTGAATGATGGGCTGTAGGTGTAAAGTGGTGGACGTGTAGCTTTTTAATTTTGTGTACTGAGGTTTGAGAATATGTTGTGGCACACATTTTCACTTTTCACATCTTCTGCGACTCATTCACCAAAATGAAGAGGTTTTAAAAGTGGACCCAGGTTTCACCACACCTGAAACACAAGACCTTTTGTTGGCTTTTTGTCTGAGCAGGTGATGGTCTTCACTTCCCTTGTGGTCCTGATGTCATTCACACTTTTCATGCGCTGCAAAGATATTATTAACACATACAGCGGTTATGTACAGCAGTAGGCTTAATGTGAAATGACTATTTTCTATTCACTGTTCTCACTCCTACATAAGGATGCATATACTGTAGTTTTTCACATCATAACCGTTTCTCCTTAAATTAATCAAATGTAAGATTCATGTCTGTCTTTTAAGCATGTCTTAGCCTCCAGGTCACCTGTGACCCATCATGGTTAGGTTTATTGAACCTACTAAAGAAGTAAACTAGAAGATAGTACCTATTAAATTTATCTTCATACAGTGGGGTTGTAATTTTTCTATTAAAAGTTTTTCAGTTTGGGTGATTAAAACAGATAAATTCAATTAAAAAAATAAAACTATCCCAGCCTTTAGATGGTCAACCGGCTCCAGAAGATGGAAAAACTTGTCATTTCCACACACAAGTAAAAAAAAAGAAGAACAAATCCAAGTTGAATCATAGAGAAATAAACTCCAGCATGGTGGCTTTACAAACTCTTCTGGTTGATTTTCACTCATCCCCCCCTGCCCCTGCCCCATGGTTGTCCATGCTTCCCCAGGACTGGCCGTTAGGCCCACACCACAGCTCGGGAACCGCTGCATTAATCAAACATCATCTCAGGCGTTCATAAAACGTCAAACCCTTTTAGAAGACAGGCTGTATAATTAAAATCAGGTCTTGTGGTTGAACTTAACTTCTGTGTGGACTTGGAGAATTCTTTGCAAAACAGCTCTTTGACTCTACGTCATGCACAAAGTTTTGGGTTTCACATTTTTTGGTGCATTTTCCTCCACTACGATCCATCTGTGCACCGGGAAATTAAAAGGCGGACAGACATCACTGTGCGGCAACGCAGTGCAAGTGAAGACTGCTCTTAACACATTCAAGCGACTCGCATAAATCGATGCAGACTTCAAACTGACAAATCAACAGTGTTTTTTGGACATTTTTTAAAATAATGTACAAGAATTATGAAACCCAGTGGACGCACTCAACATGTGGACAAAATAATTTCATTACAGCACATCAGCCTGGTTTCCCACACAGTTCAATGTGATGTAATGCAGAGTGTGTGCTTCTACTGGAGAAGCTAAAACAGCTAAATCTTTGGTATGGCTCTGCAGGCATTATTTCACTCAATCATATGTGCTGAACACAGTTATCAGGCTTTCTCCTCGCTGCAGCGCCGCACGTTGTGTCAGAGTGGATCCAAGTGTAGAAGAATATTCAGTGAAAACAAACAAATCATTCAACTTTAGAATCTTTATTCATAAAAAAAAGTTATACAAGTGTTAAAGTTAAGTCATAAAAATGACAACATGGCGAACAGAAATTAAACATTCCCTTTTATCACATGCTGTAAAATGGCAACCACACCGTACCAACCGAACGTCTTTGCTTTATCGCAATAATCACTATGCAGCTGACGAAACTCAGTAGTTGATTTTTAAAAAACTGTCTTAACTAATTAAATCTTTTCCTACTTTAGCATGAACTCAAAAATCATATCCTACATGCTATATAATAATATATCAAAACTATTATAAACTGTGTCGGCAAAAAACAAAAAAACCCTTAAATAAATAAGTTATTTAAATATAGATACATAAAGACATCGTCTGGAAGAGATAAGTGAAACGGAAAACAGTATAATTCTGAAAACGTTTGCAGGTTTCATTGTGAAACGGCACATGTGCAAAGAGGTAACAGTCGGTTCTATTTTAGTAGAAATGCTATTCTTATTACTGGTTTGTTGACCCGGGGAAAATGTGCACAGCATAGAGATATACACAGTGAGAGTGAAATGACAAAAATCTAAAGGGAAGCACAGTCAGGCTGCAAGACTGTAGTGTCAAAAGATGTCAGATTAGACTTGTTTTGTGACATCACAGTCACATTTTACACTTTACATACAACTGGACGTTCAATAAGTTCTTATGATGTTTACAAAATGCTCTGCTGGTTTGGCCGTTTCATACAACTTTAAACATTTGATCGTTTTCAGCGAGTAAGCCATATCAAACATATCATTGCATAACATTAACATAATTACACATAGTATGCTTTGTAATGCGTATCCAAATATATCCTAACAAATACTCTATCAAAGTCTGCCGGCCTGTGCTTTTAAAGAGACAAATACTGAACTCGTGCACAACGACAAACTAAACGCATCTGTCTGGCCACTGGTTCGACTTTAAAACGAACTCTTCAAAACTAAAAGCTTTATTTTACTTAATATAAGAACACATTCATGGTGGTTTGAAACAAAGGTTAAGAGATGAGCTGTGTCTGTCACGTTCGTGGAACAACGCAGGTGAATTTAAAAGAAAAGTTCAACAAAACTGCAGATCTTTTGTTTTTTGTTTCATACAGAAAGAAGCAGGTCAGGTGGTGGGCATCACAGGTGTGCTCAGTGGAGTCTGTTGCTCAGAAAAAAGCCACACACACTGTTTTTATACTAGCCTATGTTAGCAGCAACACACAGTACTCACTCACTTCCATTATTTTTTGAGGTATTTAAAAGAACCCAATGTTTTCTGAAAACATTCAAAGTGACTCTGTTATGCTTTAATGGAGTTAAAAGCATCGCAAAGTTCACAAAGACCAACGTTAGTGTCAAACTGGAGTTATTCTCAATAACAGAACTTCCTGAAACGCCCGTTTACAGTCCAGGCTTTCTACCTCACTGTGTATAACACAATGCACGTATGCATGATGACTAGTGTGACACACCCACAGACAAAGATTAAAGAGCTGATTAAATCCAGATGCAGTCAGCTGTTATTCTGCATCCACTTCTGCTAACTTAAAAATGTATCAGGTGGTCTTCATACACTGAGAGTTACTGCAGTGTCCCCACAACATGAGGAAAATCTCTATAAGCTTAGTGTTTGTATGCTGTGTGGCTAATGTGGCTAACAGTACTGTCTGCTTGTTCTCTCCAGCTCTCTTCATTCACATGTACTGCCTGTTCTAACACGCCAAACAAAACTCATTTACAGATCTTCACACAAACCCACCTCAGTACGACTAAAGCAAACTAGCCATCACTTTGAAACCATATTTCCTCCCGTTGCTCTCTGCTGCTAAAATCGCTGTTCGATAAAAGTCACTGTTCACATTGGCTAAAAGCACGTCAGCGTTGTGGTTTCAGGTAAATTTCAGAAAGAAGATAAAAGGCAGGCAAAGTCGGTAGGCAAAGGGGTTTTAAAACAGAGTGTTTCAGACAGTGGGTGAAAAGTGGCACCGCTGCAGTGTAGAGTGTAAAAAATATGAATGTGTGAAAAACTATTCTAGTGAGTATGAGCCTATAAAGAACCACAACAGGGGCACTTTAACCCAGTCAAACCCAGCTGTGATGCCCCAGTGCCCCAAAAAGATGAAGGAAAGCACCAAATGGAAGTCTGCCAAATGACAGTGCAGTGTGCCTCATTTTTTCCCTTAAATTCATTACTCCTCCTTTCTCTCTCTCACTCTTTTTTTTTTTTTTTTTACCCTTTTATCAGCTGCTTCTACTTTCAGACACCACAGTTTTCTTTAACCGTTTTGTCTGCAGCAGCTGCTCTGTCTCTCATTTTCTCTGTGGCATCGAGTTCTCAGAGTAGGCTGCCCAGGCTGGTCGTGGGTCCATTCTGAGGCTGGAACTGCACAGGAGGGAGGCCGTCTGTCCACTGAAACACAAAACAGAGGTTCCTTTGAAAACCCAACCAGGGTGGAGTGACTCACTGTTTATAGTGTGACTGATTGATGATGTGCTCACACTGATGAGGTTGTGTTCAGGGAGGCTGCAGGCTGCGATGTGGTCCTGCAGGAGCTGCTGGGAGAAGTTCTGATGCATCTGCGCGGCCTCGTGGGCGTCCATGGTGTTTCCACAAGCCTTGTTCAAATCTGCTGGGAAAAGATTAATTGTGTATGCTGATGATTGTTAAATTATTTTGGATCCAAACACCATTTCCAAACCTAGAATGCGCCGTATGTGTGCGTGTGTGTACTGTGATTAAATGATTTTTCACCCACTTGTTTTTCCCCAAGCTTCGTTCAGTTCTAATTCAGTTGTGGCTTCATTACTCTGTGATTTATTGATGCTATAACTGGCTGAGAAATGCATATCACTGCCCTTTCTGCAAGGGATCTTGCACCGTGAACCGAATACTGGTGCAAAATGATCAGCTGGAAATCAAAAAGCGCTTTTGTTATTCGAAGGGAGCGACAACTGTGCCAGGAAGGCGATGGTGTGTTCTTAGTATGTTCACTTGGCCAAAAATAACAATGTAGTTCAAAGAAACGTAACAGGCATTGTGTACTGTGCTGCAGCCGTGGAGCCATGGAGTTTGTTTATCATAATCACATCATGAATTTTGACTAAAATAAACAAATTACTGTTAATTATCAACCACTGGGTTATCCATTACACCAAGCTAAAGCTGTCAAATAAGAGAATCCACAAATAAATACCATATTCATCAAAGTTACAATGTTCTGTTTTTTTCTTTTTGTTGTTGCTGAAAATAAGCTAACTAACTGTTAACTATTATGGTGCTATAAGGGGGATGGGCTAGATAACAGGTGGCCCACCAACAGAGTACCGTGAAAAGTCTCGAGTCACCTCTCATTGCTTTATGTTTTCTTCTAGGGAGCCAGACGTTCTTGTAGTTTCATAAAATGCTCTTGAGCAATAGTTGTTCAAGCTTTCTGAAGGTCTTTCAGAGTTCTTCTTTGGTCATTGGCTGCTTTTTCACTCATTTTTTAGGCCATTCCTTGTATCCGACCATTTTCAGGCTAATGTGTTTGTTTTGTTTGTTATGCCACTTAACACTGACCTTTGAATCACTCAAGGATAAAAAAAACAAAAAACAAAAACTTGGGATGAAGGGGATGGGGATGAGGGATGAACCAGTGTTGTGTATACACATAACAGAAAACTGCACAAAGAACCAATTTTAAACCGTATCTTTAGGCACCAAAGTGCCTTAAGACAAAACAAAACAAACAAAAAAGCCCCGGTTCGACAGGCATAAGATATTTTTGCAATAACAAGGTGATTCTGAAAAAGCTGTTAGATAAAAACTTGGCATATCTCAACTTGGTGTGCAGTGTGTTCTTAAAAAAGTTGAGGACACTGGACAAGTGGAGGAACAAGTTGCAAGACTAAAACTATCTACAGCAGATGAACAGAATCTGAAAGTAATATCCTTAAGAAGTAGGAAAGAATTCAGTAAAGACCTGAGAGATGCATCTGGATCTTCAGCTGATCCATCTAGTGTTCAGTGAAGCCTCATCAGAAATGGTCTCAGTAGAAGGGGTGGCTGTCAAAAAGCCATTCTTAAGGAAGGGAAACAAGGAGGAAAGGCTGAGGTATGCCAAACTACACAAGAGCTGGACTGACAATCAGTGGCGAAGATTTTATGGAGAGATTTAAATTTTTATCGATTTGTGTGGATGAGGTGAGGAGAGAGGTACAACAGTGAGCGTTTACAGCCAGCTGTAAAACACGGTGGAGGCTCTGTCATGTTTTAGCTTCCTTTTCAGCCACTGGCATTGGGGACGTAGTCAAAATTGATGCAATTATGAATTCAGCTGTACCACCATATTTGGATACACCATGAAATAAAAGCACTAAACTGCCAAAGGCTTCATTTTTCAGCATGACGACGATCCCAAAGACACTGCCGATAAAATAAAAGCATGCCTGGATATCAGTGGATATGGACTGGCTTCCCAAAAACCCAGACATCAACAATATTGAAGCAGTGTGGGATCATCTTCACAGAGAACAGAACAAAAGGCAGAAACATCCAAAGAAGAGCTTTGAATGTCCTTCAAGGAAGTATAAAAAAATATTCCTGGAGACTACTTAAATAAATTACAAGAAAGCTGCCTAGACAGTTCAGCCTGTGTTAATGATTAAAGATTGTCATACCAGATGTGGACTTTTAAGCTTGTTAGAAGTGTACAAACTCTGTTTTTGCCTTATATACTGTATTCCCATGTATATTTGTACATGTTTCAATAAACCACTGCATTTGTTTCCTATTTGCAGAGCAAAATATAATGAACTAAGAGGTGGCTTGAGAGTTTTGCGCAGTCACATAGCAGCTCATGCTCAAACACTACTCACAGGACTGTGTAGTGTTCAAAAACAAAGTGATACATTTACACTGCTTGGCTGTAATGCACCGACTAATGAGAATAAAACCCCACTGCAGGTGGAGGAGGCTCGCAAACAGAAATGTTTGAGTTCACAAAGTTTATGGCTACATAGTCAGAAGTAACTATGGTCATAAAAATCATGAAAATATGTGAAGATATGAGCTTGTCACTGACCACATTACTAATGTCAGCATAACGGTGACAAGAAGCTCCATACCACACCTTTCTAATCTGGGAGTCGACCAATAGGATCCCTCCATGATCATGACTAAAATGATGAAACATGTGACAAAGCTATCACATCATTTCATGGAGTCCTTTCCTCATTTTGTGCGTACACAATTTATCAGCACGGAGAATCTCTGACTGTGTGACTCTGTGACTAATGTGCATGACAGTTATGCTCTGAAAATGGAAAGGGGCCCTCAAAATGACCATGACCTTTAGGGCAGTTTGGGTGAAGACCCATTGGGTAATCACTGTGTCATGACACTAGCTCATTGGTCCTTCAGCCTGATGAGCTAAACTTAATAATTAAGTTGAAACATCATCTCTCATAATAACTTCTTTAAGGTTCACAACTGAATGTATTCTTCAGGTTGAACTACTCCAAACACAGCGCTTGTCTATTGCGACCCCTTCAGGCCAAATATTGTCACAATTTTGTTGTTTGTAATCTTAAGAGGGATTTTAGCTCATAAACCCCCCTCGAGATTACAAACTATTTGGACCCATCTTAGGTAAATTAATTTTATCCCATAAACTGACCATAACACAAAAATTGAAGAAAGGCTCTGTGACAGCTGTACCTTTAAGAAGTGCCGAAGACCAGAGCTGCACAGACATGTCTGGGATCTTGCTTGCCAACTGCATGGCAGGAACCACCATGTTGTTGCTTTCCTGGAAAATGAAATGAAGTTGCAATCACATCCGCAGTCCTAAAATAACTGTGCCACAGCGTGCGTGGTCTAACGTGCAGGACATGCGGTGGTTTGCAGTCTCACCCTGTGGTTGCCTAGAACAAAGAAGATGTGGCCCAGTAGGACGAGCGAGCAGGCCGTCAGCCTGTTTAGATCCTCTGCATTAGACATCTTCAGAGTCTCCCTTAGAAATCTCCTGTTGATATAAATTTTCATGATAATCTCCCTCATCCCAAACAACAAGGACAGAATATTAAAAAAGTAACTTACTTTGCCTCGTTGTAACGTCCCTGAAAGAAAGACAGGAGCCCTCTGATGTAAAACGCTGCAGCTCGAAGGCAATGAGAGCTGAAAAAGTCAAAGTTATTTTATTTTAAAACAGTAAAAAATGCCAAATAAGTAACAAATCTGCACGATGTGTTTGTCTATGCAGCCTCTATAGTTACCTGACAGGAAAGTTGTGATCAGGGTTAATCCTCTCTAAAAGGCTATACAGCTGTTAATTAAAAAACACAAACACAAAAAAGGGAATTTAAACCAAAGGAGGCAAACATTTATTTAAAAAAAGGAAAAAAATAATTTAAATACTAGATAAAGCAGCAACTTTCAAACCTCTTGATGTCTGTTCCCTTCCCGAATGTAGACGCTTGCCAGGTTTGTCACAATGAACGTCCACAGTTCCTGATGTGTCGTCATCTAACAGAGGAAAGAGACACAGGGACTCACTGACAGCACAGAGCTATCTGAACACCACAGAGCCAAAAAATAATAATAAAACTACAGTCATTGCTGACAGACGGTCACTTTGTGTAAAAAAGTTAGCCGTGCATGAACTGATACAAACAGATGTTTGGTATCCTACCGGGTTTCCAGTATCTGGATAACCCGAAGAGTTCATGGCGAGTTCACAATGCACCTGGGACTTGGGATCTAAAAAGAAATGAAAGGACAAACAAATCCGGAGCTGATGGTGATGACGAAACTCACCTGCAGAGCTGCAGTGAACTGGGCTTCAGCATTGTCCATGCAGTTCACTGAGATACAGTACAGGCCCTGAGACACAAGAAGAGAAAACAGGTGAGAATTCTTCATATTAAATGAGACAGTTGTAGTTTGTAAACAGTAAGCGAGCAGTTAGAGAGGCACTTGAACAGAACCATAAGCTATAGAACATCAACCACAAGTGCACACTTATGTGACACATTTCATTGGGATTTAACTGAAACCTTGAAAAAGTACAGATCTTAAATGGAAAGGTTGTACATGCACCAAGAACCAATGTAAATACTTCTGCTGAACTTCTTTTTATAGCATCAGTCTTCTGAAATGTACTGAATGTCATATTTTCCATAAAGCTTTGTATCATCAGTCATGTAAAAAAGAACGTACGCAGTCTGAGATGTAGCTCTTGAGTGTTTCTGCAGTTTCTCTGAGCAGTACACGCTCTGACCTTGGGGTGAATAATCATCCTCAGTGTAGAATGAACTTCAGTGACTCACTTCCCAGACTGATGGGCAGCAAAAATTGTTCCTTTAACATCACTGCTGATGTCCTTCCTTCTTCGTGCTGTGTTAAAACGCACCTGAATGCTCCAGACCATGAAGCTACCAAAACCTCTGCTTTCATAGAAGTGCTCACAGCTGCTGATGTGCATTTTCTTTGACTGCAGACTTACCAGGAGTGTATGAAGCTGGGCTGCATGGTTGGTAAACAGCCTGGGTGACTGCTGGCACAGCTGGCAAACCTGAGAAATCTGAACACAAACCATTGCAATCTTAAGCTACAACTGCAAACTGCTGAGAATCTCCAAAGTAAGTTAATGTCACAGAATCTATGCTTTTATCCAGAATCATTCATCTGACAACGTAAGGATAAAATCTCTACAGCTGGTGACTCACTTCTTGTAAAGCTGTGGCCTTGTGTCCAGTGACCAGCCGGCACATGATGATATGCTCCAGCAGGATGACTTGAAACGTGGACAGGATGGGACTGCTGTCCAGCACTTTGAACACACAAATCGGAGGTGATTGATTAACACCATCATCAAGTAGGAAATAATAAGCGAGTGTACGCCATCAAACTTACTCTTCAGCTTCTCCAGCTGCATGAGCGCCTTGTCTGTGTACTTCTGTGCTTTCTCCAAGTATCCCGCCTGCATGGAGTGCATCACAGTCACCTTTTCAGACAAAAACAAACAAGCGATATTACACAAAACGTTATCTGCTTTTGCACTATACTTTCAGAGTCTTTCGCAAGCTGCGTGTCAGTAACAGCGTCTCACCAGATACACAAGCACACACATGTGCTCCTTGGGCAGCCAGTGGAAAAGGGCTGCTGGATTAGTGGGAAGGATCTCATCGTCGTGGAGAGTGGAGATGGTCTGGATGCACTGCTGCAGCTGCTTCAGACAGGGCTTCACGCTCTTTACCTGAATCCGACACATGCACAGACACTTTGAAGGTTACAGTCGGTCATTTAAAAGAAAAAATAAAATTGAATACTCTTTTTATACAGTGATTAGTGTGTAAATATGCCTTCCAACAAATGTATGCATTCTCATAACTTGAGAATTAATCCATTAAAAATAAGTAGGAGCAGGCACCAGTGAGTAGAAGCTGACATGTTACCCTTTAATCTTAAATACAGTGGGCCTTTCACCAAATCCAGTTTTATGTATGTGGCTAGAGACCAGCCGCATAAGTAGGACACCAAAGGTCAGGGAGAAGAGAAGTCGTAGCCGTTCCTGTGACGTGGAAGCAAATCGTGCCTGCACTTCCAGACTCCAGATATGAAGAATCATAAATGCGTTTTCTTGTCAGAGAAGGGGCCCCGTCACCGAAGAAGTGAAAGCGTGAAGGAAAGAGATAACCCACCGGCATCTTTTCCTGTGATAAACTGATTACACTCTCTCACCACATGAGGGTTTATTCACCAAACATCAGAGCCCAGCAATGTTAGACCCACTTTAACGAAAGTTTCACCAATGCTGGCTAACAACAGCAAATAGAGCAGCGTTTACTGACAGAAAAGTTCAGCATATCCTCAACAACTCATCACAGTAATGCTGTTATCGAACAGAACTGAGCTTCACTGACTCAACAGCCAATATTGGACTCCTTTTACAAAGCTTCACAGCCTCCAATACACTAAATAGATGTAGACACATATTGATATCTGAGGTAAACAGCGGACAGACAGCCTACACTCATTACAGATGAGCGGAGGTGAGAGTTGTTTGCCCTACAGTGGCCACCGTCGCTGGAATTATGCATTTGAATTGGGATGGATAAGAAGACAGAACTTAGTTATCCGCAATCTGCAATCTACTGACATCTAGTGGTGGGATTTTACACACTGCAGCTTTAACTTTGCTCTGAGCATCATTTTAGCATAATGTAAAAGCATACAGATTTATATTTGATATCTGGCACAAGTTATGGGGTTAAAAAAACTTGATTTAAAATAGATGTTTCTTACATTTTTGTGAAACTTCAACAATAACGTATCTATTTAGAGCCGGTAATGAACCACGGGAATACCTGTCCAGCATCCAGGTAGTGTGTAACCTGCAATACCAGGAAGAAAACTCTCAGCGACTCCTTCTGAATGGGGTTTCCCTGCCAGTTCTCCACAATGGTCCCACATAGTGTCAGCAGCGGGTGGACCTCGCTTAGCTTCCTCTCCATCAGCAGTAGCTACAGGGCCACAAACACACATTAAGAAGCTGCATAATCAGAAAACAACACAAGTTAACACATCGAGCGCTTTTAGTTAGAGGAGAATGATTTAAGCTTACCATTCCTTTGCTTAACAAGAAGAGGGCTCTGTGGGAAAATGAAAGAACAAACTTAACGTGAGTCAATGCATGACCACGGATGAATCACTTATCTCAATCAGAAAACAGAAATCTGACCCGTTTACCTCGTGTATTCTGATCCCATGACTCTTGCGTACTCTGCTCCGACTCCTAATAGGTCACAGGCGGACACCAAATCTTTCTCCAGTGCGTGCAGTTGCTGAAGGAGACAGAACAACATTGCGCTCATACATCAGCCACGCTTCAAATTAACATAACAGGCACGAGTAGGTTTGTAATGTTGAGATGTTTCTTACTGCCAGCTGAAAAAGCAGCCTGCAGTGCCAGTAGGGAGTTTGCTGGGAGATCTGGATGGCCTTCCGCAGCACCGGCTTTGCAGAGTCCACCAAGTTCTTGGAGAAAGAAGCAAATAAGTAATTGAAAGAGAATCTGAATTCATTTTCTCTTGAATTTAAGTCACAATCTAATTGGAATCAGAATCAGCTTTATTGATCAACTATGTGTACACGCACAAAGAATTAAGCTCCAGTTATTTCTTTGCTCTCAGTGTACAGAACAGAGTAGACAAGAGAGGATGCTGACATGACATCAACATGGCACACAGACAGCTATATATACACAAACACACATGCATGAGAGCATGCATTTTATTCATTCAGATTATTGGCCAGAGGTTTTTCCAAGTTGTTATCTCTGAGTTCTGAACACAAGGCTTGCACGTGACTCAGGTGTGCTCAGCGGTACAGCAGTGAGTATGACGTCACTGCGCGCAAAACCCAATAAAATAAACAAATGCACCTCTGCTAAAGTTTGTCCAACCATTGTTTTTTTTACAAACAGGGAAGATGATGATAACATGGATGTACATACCTGTTGACAGTAAAACTCGGAGAGAATACTCGCTGCCTCAAACTTGACATCTTCAAACTGAGAGATCTGATAGGTGTTGTTAAAGATGCAACCTACAATGTGAAAACTCACCTGGTTTTAAGGAGATGCTTAAGTGGCACAACTTAAAAAAACAAAAACAAAAACGGGTTGCATGGGTTTTAATACTGCACACGAAAAAGGATATCTGCTGTGATATGAACCACTAAGGAAGAAAAAAAAGGAAACAGATCATCAGTGAGAGCACGGTGGACCCTGGGTGGTGCAGTGATCATAAAACGGTGGTGGAGGTGTTTCTAGTACTGATCATCAGTGCTGCTCACCGCTTTCTCCAGGTGACTCTGGGCCAGCTCGTTGTTCTTTGTGTGGCGGTACAGCACCGAGCCCAGCTGGAGGTGAGTCCGGGCCTCGACCCTCGGGGGCGGCTTGAACTGAAACACTGCTTGCAGACAGTGGACGCAGAGCCGGATCTTTGGAGGACTCGACGTGCGGAAATGTTCCGCAAAGCCCAGCAGAGCCAGATACCAAGGCTCCGGGGCCTCTGTGCTCGCTGCCATCCCAAGTCGTCCGGGGATAAAAACAACAATTTACCGTTGGGACAACGTCCCCAGCTTCAGCTTGCCCCAGCTGCGCGTTCCACCTCTGTCATTTGCATGAATCGGAGTAATAGCGCCAAGGAGCTAGTCCGAAGAAAAATGACTTCCGGTTGTAGCTTTTCAAATATGGATACACCAAACAAGAACATATTTAGTATGTTGTAAACCTATCTGTTAAACTTGCCTGACGTGGATACAATATTCAAACAGAAAGAGCAATTTTCCATCATTTCGTTTTTTGACAAGTTACTTTTATAAATAATTGAAATTGCCTCCTTTATTTTGAAAGGGTATTCGTCAAAGTAAAAATATCATTTCAAATCCTTTTATCATCCACTAAATAATACATGTTACGTTAAATAATCGCATATAAATAATATGAATAATTTACTGCCATCTTCTCAAGATATAATGTAGTAATTGTAAAATTTGTGAGAGGAACCTATGCTTTTCAGACTATGTTCGAGAAGAGCAAAAATTTGTGTGGGACATTTGGAGAAATTTGCTATTCACGTACATTTTCCGCACAATTTCTCTTCTCTGTGAATAGTACCAAACAGTCGACAGCGAAAACTGCGTTACTGTGATCGCTTCATTCATAATACCGGAGAAAGCATCCTCTTTCAGGGCGGAGGTAATATCCAAAGCATTTGACTGAATTACTTTTAATCGGCTGATATAAAATAATAATGAAAACAACGAGAAATACCACAGTAAGGGTCTTATTTAACGATTGCCCTGGAAACTTCACCGGCTACAGTAACAGGGAATGGAGCTCATGTGCTTTAGCCAACAATAGCTGTCGGTATTAGCTACCTTAGTGGAGACTGAATCCGCCCAACACTGCTGAGGTTTCACTTCGTTGTTGCATTTAATTTCAGAGTTGAAGATAACGAGGCAAAATGGCCAAACGGAGAATCACACAGGAGACCTTTGATGCTGCTGTCAGGGAAAACATGGAGGAGTTTGAGATGGACCCAGACGAGGCTTTGAGGGAGGCTGTGGAGCAGTTTGAGTCTCAAGGTAAATGTCACAGTTGGTTAATGTACACTGACTGTTACACACTTTGTCGGGGTGACACCGTGTCGGTTAAGATTGATATAAACTTCAGGCCGAATGACAAGGTAAGAGTTGCATGTCTATTGAAATTAAGTCACTGATGGTCGAGCTGCAGAAGACTGGAGCCATGAGCATGTGCATGTGCAGTGCTCAGGAGGAAGACCACAGAGAAGGTTGTAGTGTAGATGAATGTAGTGAACGAGGATACACAGAAGGTTGGCGTGACGGAGAAGGATGCCAGTGATAGGGTGAGATGGAGGCAGACAGTGCCCTGTGGCAACGGCTAAAGAGAGCAGCCAAAAGAAGAAGAGGAGGAGGAGGAAGAAGAAGATGTAAAGTGCTCATGAAACATATGTCCTTTATTTTTTTGGTTCTGTCACATTTGATTTTGTTTCACGTTAAAATTTCTTTACTTTAAAGTGTTGCCTTATATTCTAACATCTGTAACATGTCATGTTATCTGTATGCATGCAGATGTTAGCCGAGATCAGGAATGTCAAACTCATTGTACATTGCAGGCCGCATACAGCCCACTTTGATCTTAAGTGTGCTGGACCATTGATACAGCTTTTTCTATTATTTTCACTACACATTTGATTCTGGGCCCTGGACTTAATGTTTGACAACTCTAGCCTTGATCCTTCATTTAATGGGAAGCTGAACTTACTATGCTGATAGACAGATTCCCTGTTTACTGCACTGTGCACTGCGAATTTTTAGTCTGTTTGCAAAAATCCAAAGTGAAAAATGTTGCAGTTTTTCCACATCAGCAGCATTAGAAACGGTCCAGATCATAAAACTCTGATTTTTGATCGGCCAAATCTAGATTAATCTCTGTTTTTGATTTGTGTAACCATTCTTTTGCCTCTTTCACTGTGGTTTTATGATTAGTTAAGTTTGTCTGTTTGGTCACTGTATTACTCAAAACTTATGAAAGGATTGGCATGAAAATTTTTAGGAGAGGTGGAGCTTGGCCTAAAATCAAAGTGATTAACTTTTGGATTTGATTTGCATTGTGAGAGCAAAACTGAACATTTTGCAACATGTCTGTACAAGTACACTGTTACATCCCCACAAATAAGGTCTAGGGGTAGGTGTGGGGGAGCAGTAAGAAATAGAACTGAAAGGCAGAAAAGGAAGCCAGTTCATGCATGGTGTGTAGGGGCTTTTCAGCAAAGGTATGCAGTCTTAAACTGGTCTTGCTTTATTTGTGTGCTTGTAAAAAAGAAGCAACATCCCTTTGTCTTTTTCCTTTTCAGTCTGTTCAAGTTTCATTCTCATGAATATGTCTTTGTAGCTGGTTCTCCTCAGTAACAGAGAGGGAAGACTGTACACACACACACACACACACAGAGCACACACACAGACTTCTTTATTATCAAGCACAAAAGAAAAACGTTTGCTCAACCAGCTGCCCAGATTCAGAGCATTATTGTTTCTGTGCTTTGCTCTGTTCTCTCGTCCTCTGGCACCCCTGCACTTACCATGTAGGGAAAGAGAGTATTTAGCAAATGCAAGTGTGCCATGCATTCAAGCATCCCATCTCTTTCCCTCTTACAGCCAAGCTACAAACGATATCCCACTGCCACAATCCTCAATAAAGTAGCAAACTTTTCACAACTGGATCAGTTGGCTTCTTTTCTCTTCAGACTTTAATCAGCTATAATTTACTTTTACTGCTGCTGTCCCTCCTGTCCCCGCAGTGACCCTCTCCATTTGCTTCTGCCATCTATCTGTCCGTCGCTCCATCCATCTATCTGTCCCCCCGGGCTGGAACCTATCCCAGCTTACCATAGTGCGGGAGGCAGGGTACACGCTGGACAGGTCGCCAGTCTGTTTCAGGACTAACACAGAGAGAGACAACCATTCATCCTCACATTAACACCTATGACAAATTTAGAATCACCAATTAATCCAACCCCACTAACTCCATGCCTTTGGACTGTGGGAGGAAGTTGGAGCTTTTTTTGTTGTTACTGCCGCTTCTGAGATGTTAAAATGGTCATTAAAGAAGTTATGTTGACCTTTGGACCTTTTTTTTGTGAACTTCATGTTGTGCTGTGAGTCACAGCATTAAATCTAATCGTATGTGTTAATGCAGGTGTGGACCTCAGTTGCATAGTGAAAGCTGTCCCAACATTATCATCGGCTGACAGTCAAGAAGAGCAGACACACGAGGTCCTACAGGTGAGTCTTGATCTGTTTTCCTGAAAAGAGAATGCTTATTGCAAAATTTTATCTATATTAAAAATGTTTTGTTTTTTTTTAATCATTTCAGGCGTTGGAGTCCCTCCGAATTGGAAAAGACTCTGCTGGTGTGACAGCAGACCTAAAAAGCTTCACTGAGCAGTGCTCACTGGGATTTGCCCAGCGGTACCTCGCTGCCCAGAAAGACGCCTACCCCGTCATCCTGTCCTACTGCAAAAAGAGCACGGAGGAGCAGGAAGCAGCATTAGCTGCGCTGTCTGCTCTGGCCGCGCTGACGGATGGACAGCCAGACTTGCTGGATGCAGAGGGCCGGCAGTTCCTATTGGATGTCCTTAAGAAGTACCAGGCAGACTCTTCTGTGACACGGGTTGCCATCAGTGCCGTGCGGCACTGCTGTTTAAAGCACGAACAGAACAGGCAGGATTTTGTTAAAGGCGGCGTCCTGCCGCTGCTCACTGGTGCCATCACACAGCACGGTGAATGTGCGGAGATGGTTAAGGAGGCCTGCGCAACTCTCCGAGTCATGACCTTTGATGATGACGTGCGGGTTACGTTTGGGCACGCTCATGAACACGCCAAGAGTATTGTTCTTGAACACAGCGGACTGAAGGTGTTGATTGAGGCTGCCAAAGGTAAGGCTAGCTGATCATATCAATATAGATTTAGCTTCTACGCTTTCTAGTCGCTTTGTATTTGCTGGTACACTTAAATAATTTTGATTTCTTGGATATCTTCCATACAGCTCACCTTGGCAACACTTCTGTTTTGAGTGAGCTGTGTGCGACTTTATCCCGTCTGGCTGTACGGAATGAGTTCTGTCAAGACATCTGTGATATGGGCGGATTAAAACTCATGATGACTTTGCTCGCAGACAGCTATGAGTCAGCGGTAACGTACAAGAAGCAAAGATCGTGATGAGGATCGAGTCCAGGTTTGTTTTTTTTCGCTGAAGTGTTTGTCTTCCCGCAGGAGCTGGTTCGGCAGGTCCTTAGCGCGATCCGAGCCATAGCAGGAAATGATGACGTGAAAGACACTGTTGTTAATGCCGGTGGAGTTCAGCTCATTGTCATCGCCATGAACAGGCACATGAGCAACTCTGCTGTGAGTGTCACTGTTGTACCTACATGTTAAATCATGCTAAATTGGTCTCTGTGCATTGAAACAAACACACAAATGAGGGATACACTGACTGAAAGAATTCTCTTAAGATGTTCTAAGATTGTGCTCACTTTCTGCCATAGGTGTGCGAGCAGGCTTGTGCATGCCTCTCTGTCCTTGCTCTACGTAAACCCAACAACTGCACAGTCATCATGGAGAATGGAGGTGCCTTGGCTGCCCTGCAGGCTATGAAGACTCATACCGATGTGGTGAACGTGCAAGTAAGATCATGTCGTCAGCAGTGTTGGTCAAGTTACTTGAAAAAAGTAATCAGTAACTGATTACTGATTACTTCCCCAAAAAAGTAATCCCGTTACTTTACTGATTACTTATTTTCAAAAGTAATTAATTACTTAGTTACTTTTAAAAACACGATTTACAACCTGAATAGGTGATAAAGCAATAGATCTTTCAGCCCAATTCTACTTTTTCTGCATAATCCATCATACAAAATGTAATCAAGTGGAAAAGTCTCTTTTTTTTTAACTTGTTTTATCAGTTTTAATCTTTTAACTTTATGCATCAAGCAAAAATTAAATTATATGCGACATTCTCTGACTGGAAGAAATTAGTTTAACATTTAAACCTATTTTCTGCACATTCCAGCACATAAAATAAAATATTTTTTTTGTGTTTACACTCAGTCTTTCAAATAGATGCAAGTAAAACACAGCAGAAAATAAATAAAATCAAAGACTCAGCGGTCCTGTTGCTCTATTTTCACCTGTAAAGCAGGAGTAGGGTGGGCGGAGGTGTGCTCTGGTGCAGGTGTGCCGCAGCGGTCAGTGGAAGGATACGGCAGCTTCTCTGTGAATTTCCCATTATGTGGTAGCGCACTCGGTGCTTGTTTAGGGGTTTTTTTCGCTGTAAAAAGAAGTTTTCTTCCCACGCACAACAGACGTTAATGTTTTTGTCACTTTTTATGGAATCAAACTCAAAGTAAGGTCAGTACTTCCACGCTTTAAACGCTGCACGCTCATACTCTCTCCCGCACTCGATATATTATCCATTGTTAATCTGCACACAGCTGTTGTCACCAACGTCGCACTCGCTTACGTCACTGTCATGAGACATTCTCGCAAAAAAATCACGGTTTTAGTAACGCAGTAACGCAGCGTTCCTACAGGAAAGTAACGGTAATCTAATTACCGTTTTTGCAATAGTAATCCCTTACTTTACTCGTTACTTGAAAAAAGTAATCAGATTACAGTAACGCGTTACTGCCCATCTCTGGTCGTCAGTGAACAATATGCTCCCTGGGATCTGGAGTCTTTGTGACTGTGATTCACATTTGGTGTTCTGCTCTTTACAGAAACAAGGGTGTATGGTGCTCAGAAATCTGGTCGCACGAATGCGTAACTTCAGCCAGCCAATCTTGGAGATGGGAGCAGAAGCGCTGATAGCCCAGGCGCTGCAGAACCATCAAGACTGCGGTGATGTAGGCAAGGCGGCCCTGAGAGATCTGGGATGTCAGGTGGAGCTTCGGGAGCTGTGGACCGGCAAACATGGCAGCCTTACCAACTGAAAGTGGAGCACAGCACCACTGCAGAAGGTTCGCAAGGAATGTTCAACACACCTTGCAGGGATGGGGTGGGGGTTTAATAGCAGACATTCAGTCCCGCCCACTGTGATTTCATTTCCCGGCAGAGGTTTAGGTGAGGCTTAACCATCAACTGCCATTGCATGCAGCCACATGATGAAGGAGAGACGCTGGTGATGTCAGTCTTCCTTCCATATTCGTATGAAAAAATAAAATAGCTTGTTAGTTAGCTACTTAACCACTAAAGTACAACAATCAATAGCCATAGACAGTATAAAAGATGGCTGTCGCTACCATGATGTCACTCAGTGATTTGTGAAGCCCTGTTTTGATGCCTCAAGCTGAGAGTTTTTGCCATCACCATCTTGATGTTTTGAAATCAGACGTGATGAGTGAGGGAGGGAACTGTGACAGCACGTGCTTACTGGCAATCAATCACAGTTGTTTACCTAATGAGATTATCTTGAATAATCTTCATTTCTGACACTTAAGATGACCAAAATTTACAAAATAGACTGAGTTTTTTATTCAGTATGTCCCAAAATATGTGACAGAGCCCATAAAATCATCAGTTTATGGTTTACAAAAGTCAAGATTGTTGTTCTTTTTCCCTTTTCGACTTCTATAGGACTATAGGATAGTATTTATGTAGGCACAGGCGATGCCTCATGGTGTCCATTAAAATTAATCCAGGTTTAAGATACCATGTTTGATACTTTGTTAGTAGTACTGATAGCCAGTAGCCTAGCTAGCTGAAGTAAGACAAAAAACATTTGAAAGCATATGAAGAAAAGCCTTCAGTTTTAGTTTCACATCTGGTTGAAAACATGTGGCCATTAAATGCATGAAGAGGGATAAAGAAGGGTGTGCTTTAGGGTGTGGCAGGCTTGTAAATGAGAAAGTGCCCTGACCCTTGTTATCTCAGTGAGTCCACCCCTCTCTTGTCTTGTCAGGTTTGAAAATGCAAAGATAGTGAGACTCGAGGCTTCAAGATGAGTTTTTTTTAACCAGAAATTTAATTGGTTGTATTTCAACAAAAAGTTACAACAACCTGTGACCCTAGGGTTTTCTTTGAGGTCTGTAAACACAACAGATGTAAATGGGTTTAATCTTACCCACAATCTATCCCTGTTTTAGTGGTAGCCCAGCTAAAATCTGCCCACATTTCACATTTGAACCAACAACATTGGCCCTGTTCTACTTGCCACAAACAAATATGTCTCCCTGAGTGCAATTCTGGCTAAAATGTAATCCTGTCATGTTTATATCTAACATATAAACATAGTAGAAGCAAATACTCTCTTAGTGAGGCATATTTGTACAGTACATTTGCTGAAAAGCATTTCAGGCAGTGTGAATCAACACACGACCAGTCACGATGCTTTTGCAAGATTTCAAAGTGTTTTCCAGTATAAATAAGTACAAAAAGGCCTTTGTAGTGCTGTTGTATGCATTTTTATTATTTATGTAAAACTTTTTTTTTTGTGTTTTTGTAAAATGTTGTATGAGTGCATTTGCTGCTATGCAACTGCTCTGTAACGTGGTGACTTATTTCCTGTGTTGGCAGGGCCAAATTGTACATGTTTTGAATGCCTTACACATGCTTTATTTTTAGTTTGTAAATTTGTCATTAAAGTTTAACACAGTATGATACCATCTTCTGTTATCTAGCTGTGTGTGATAGTAACAGACCCTGTATCTCTAGCAAGAAACTGCAGGAGGCTAGCACTGCCTGCTAAGTGGCTCTCCTACTCACGCCCCTCTAACTGACCTATCCAAGTGTGCCGCACCTCACTGAGACTTCATTTCCCACAATGCATCTGCGCTCGCCCTTGTCAAACCTCACTGTGGTCATTGCGAACCGCCTCGCCTGGCTGACAGGAGTAGTAACGGCAGAGCCCACAATAGAGAAAGCCTGTCACTTAGAGTCACTGCAGCTCTGGAGCATGTGAGAAACGTATTTTAAACGGCACCTTCAACATTAGGACACATTTCCAGTCAGGACATTAGCTCATGGTTAACATTTGCAGTACGCTGTTACCGAGAAAATAGACGCGAATTAAACGGCGGGCTAACGGCTAGCTTACCTTACTTAACCTGGTATTTGGCTAACTTAGAAATAACTCCTGAAGAAGCTGCTAACGGCTGGAAATAACGCGCCAGTAGAGGGGATATCAAAACGTGACAGCTCTTGATGCCGGTGTCGGGTTTATAAGGTAAGAAATGTGTTTGTGTAAGCAGTGACAGGTCGCTGGCTTCAGAGGGTGGCTGTGTTTTGTTTGCGGGCATGTGTCGACAGGTTTGAAGCAGCGGGCAGAAACAGAAAGGCGAGGCATGGTGATCGTTTAATGAATGAGTGTCCACTTCTACTGCAGTAATGTTGACTTGTAACCGTGCTTTGGTTTACAGTTTAATAAATGCCGAGGCAAATGGCAACATATGGGACACGGCGCTGTTACAAAACTGATGTATTAAGGAGGCAGGCAACATGAGCAGCTCATGATGTTGATGAGCCACTTCTCTCCAGCAACACTACACTCTTACATTTGCTGATTATTCAGATAATCCGCAGATAATTGTGATGAATTTTGAGTATTTATGCTTATGTATTTTCTGTTTCCCACAGCTAGCATATGGTCATATTTTACTCTCAACTTTTTCCACTTAGACTTCCAATAATTTTCATGGACTTATTCTTGATAAATACAGCACAAAATTAAACCCACGCTTTACCCATAAGTATTAAGTTGCCTTTTTTGACTCCCTTATTCTTGATAATACACTTTCTATAAAATCTCCACTGCTGCATGTGTATAGCATGGGAATGCTGTCCTGTATTACAGAGTAATGAAGCCTAAGGCACACAAATAAGACATAGCAGGACAGAAACAAGTGAGGAATAAGGAACTGTAAGATGATATGCATGGGGAAAGAAGCTTTAGGGAGGGGTGTGAGATGGCCTGAGATTTGGGATGGTGGCTGCTGTGAAAAGGTGGGTACAAGAAGTCCTAGGCCTGTTGCACTGCTGCCAGTATTTGCTGCCTCTGACCCAACTTTTGATCTGACCCTCCGTTTAGTTTCACTGTTGCCCTCGTCATCTTCATTTTCTTCTTTCCTCTCACTGCTTCTTCTTGAACTCTGGTGTTTCTAAGGGCTGTTTTGTTAATGTTTTAACAAATATTCAGCATCCACAAATCCTGTACTGAGCCTGTATGTATATCAAAAATTAAGTGACCCATATTCTCTGTAATAATATACATCTGAAAGGGCAGATCATCACCGAATCATACCAGTGCCAGTATTAGTTTGTTGGCAAAACTGTAAACAAGAAAAACTTTTAGGGTAAGTCAGCTGTTCATCATGCTTGAAGAATTATACAGCATAAAATGAATGTTACACAACAGATAAACATTAGTCATAGTCATAAGCAGATTTGATCTTATACTGATGAAGTATCCATGTGTCCCATGACGACAAAAAACAAACAAAAAACACAAATAAGTAAAATTCTTCACATGAAAACCCAAAGAAAAAAAGAGTTGCTGATCATTTTCATTCTTTCTTCTGAATGTGTGAAACTTGTAGATCTTGTGTAGACTGGATGTGAATTACTAATTTACATCTTGTTGTTCGTGTTCCTTCAGCTCAGGTTTAGATATTTGATAGCTTTGGACTTGATAAAGCAGAGTGGATGGGTTGAACATTACATGAATATGTGATCTATGTGGTGAAATGATTAGTTCTTTAAAGCCATGCAAATACCTCTATTGTTAAAATCGGTGAGTTCACTCTAAATAATGTTTGTCTTCTAAAGGTCAACTTGTCTTTATTGGCGAGATCTGGAGGATTGTCCTGAATGTTCAAAGTTGTGGTTACACTGCAAACTTGTTTCCAGCAAGGGAGGGGATTCAGGAGTGCTTGTGTCACTCAGACACCTTTCACCTACAAGTCCTCTGTCCTTCAGGAGTGATCTATTGTGCCTCCACTTAGCTCAGTGTCTGTGTGCAGTTTTCATGAGTGCAGGTGGTTCAGAGTAAGTGGGCCATTCTTGAGGTAGTTATTCACATCGGTGTGTATTGTATTTCTAGTTTATTGTGTACAGATAAACATCTTGTTTCTCAACTCATGTTGTAAGCATATAAGAAAGAGGGCGGTTAAGTAGAATAGATTTGAGACCAGACTTTGATTCTGTGGTACTTGTTATGATTCATTGAGGCCATAAATAATCATGCAGTCTAATTAGAGCACTGGTTATCAAACTGTGGCAGGTGGACAATCAGGTAAAAGGACATAAGAATATTTTAGAGAAAATAAACAAAGAGTGGATGACAGTGCTGACGTCATATTCTTTTTGTTCTGATTCATTAAAAGTTGTGTAATGTGGAGTATGAACATTTTTTTCTGAGGTGAGGCATACCAGGAAAAAGGGTTTTCAAACAACTTCCTTGCTGTAACAGGAAAATCTGTTTAAAAATATTTAGACTGACATGAAACTTAACTGTGTTTGTTTTTCCTCCTTTTTCCTTCTTCCCTGTAGCTTCTAGCCTCCTGTACTCCCCACAAGCATCACCGCTGCCACCAGCGGTTGAATTCATGAGCGTGCTTGGTTCATAATCCTCGAGGATGGGGAGTGGAGTCCAGGAACAACGGGCATCACTCACACAGGGTGAAGTGCTCCCACTGGCTTCCTCCAGTCAGTCAGAGGTGAGCACATTTATACAGGATCAGGGTAATCATACAGTTTAGGTTTGGGTAATACATTTTATTTAATTGTGACTAATTGTGTTTAGAGGAAAAAAAGTCATTATTGTGTTAATGTTGACATTCCAGGGGGTTGTACAATTATTTCTGGAGTCAGCCATTTTTGTCACCCCCAACGGATTCTGGCAGATAGCTGCCCCTTCCTGAGTCCAGTTCTGCCGGAGGTTTCTTCCTGTTAAAATTGAGTTTTTCCTTCACACTGTTACCAGGTTTTTGCAGTTAGGGGGTCGATTAATTGTTTGGGTTTTATCTGCGTTATTGTAGGGTCTTTATCTTACTAACTGAATTACATTAAATTGAATAGTTAGACAGTTTAGCTAGATATGTTTATTTGCATGCATGCATTTCTAAAATTGTGTATGTGTGTAATGGAGATATAAATATGCCTTATGTTACCATACAGTTATGTTTAAATGGGTTTTCTTACATGATTATTCATCCCCCACAGTTGTCCCATCACTTCTGTGATTGCATCCTATCAAGTCATGTTATTTTCAGAATATAGTGGCATTGTAACACTATTTTAGTGCCTCTGTTTCATGTGTGTACTGTGCACTAGAGACCCCTCATTCTGTTAGCTGAAAATGAAATTCATGAACTGAGCAGGTCTTTGGAGCTTCATGACCCCTCTGTTTCATTTAACCACATCTGCTTCTATTTGGGAGGTTTTGTTAGCTGGTTAGTTATCTGTCAACTGTTATCCTGATGTAACCCTTGCTTACTGATCAACACTATAGCAAACACAACAAGTTGCAAATGTACAGCGTCTCTGTCTCTGTTTGAACCTAAAATGTGATCATTTGTCTTTGCAGGGGATGAAACAGACTCGGTCTGTTATCAACTCGCTCTTTTCGGGGGCTTTAGCAGGAGCTGTAGCCAAGACAGCTGTCGCCCCATTGGACAGAACTAAAATCATCTTCCAAGGCAAGCTGGCTGCTCTGCTAATTTACAACAGTGACCTGAATAAATGACATATATTAATATATGATTACATCTTGTTGGGACTAGTGTGGAAATACCTAAAAAATCATATTATTGATATTACTTAAAAAATGACTGGACTTGTTAGAAACACTGCAGATTTTTTAAAGAATCTCTATTTTTAACATCTTTGATTTTATTTTCTGTTTATGCCATTTGTATGTGTACAGCACTTTGTGAACCCTGGTTTATTTTAAAGTGCTGTACAAATAAGGGTGGTTCGGTATGGTTTTTATATTGTTTATGTATTTTGTTTTTCAGTGTCTTCTGCAAGATTCTCTGCCAAGGTATGTTTGAGCATGCTTCCTATTTATAAGCGTTTTTTTTTTTTTTGTTTTGTTTTTTAGCAGAAATAAAACTGGGTACACATATTTGTGCATCATGTTCATTTCGTGTTAATGTGAGAAAGTATATCTTTGTGCACACTGAATTAAAGGAAGCTTACAGGTTGATCTACCGCACCTACCTGAAGGAGGGCTTCTTCAGTTTGTGGAGGGGAAACTCTGCCACCATGGTGCGAGTCATCCCGTACGCTGCCATCCAGTTTTGCGCACACGAGCAGTACAAGGGCCTGCTGGGAGGCTACTATGGCTTTCAGGGAAAGTACGTATCTGTGTTTTGCTTGTTTATGAAATGTTTTCTTATGTAAAGACATAAAAGGGCTGAAGTGCTGATGGGTTTTTTCCTTTTTTTGGTTGCAGTGCCCTACCTCCAGTCCCAAGGTTGCTGGCTGGGTCCATGGCTGGTACCACTGCCGCCATGATGACATATCCTCTTGATATGGTGCGTGCGAGGATGGCTGTAACGCCAAAGGAAATGTAAGCCAACTTTGAAGTTATTATAAATTGTCTTCTGGGCATAGTTGGGGAGTTTGTTAATAGCATCAGCAAAACAATCCAAGGGTCATGAAACATGGTTAATGTTTAGGGTAGTTATACATACACTCACTTTGCCACTACATTAGGTACACCTTGCTTGTACTGGGCTAGACCTCCTTTTGTCTTCAGAGCTGTGTAATTGTGTTTTAAATCAATTTCTTGAGTCATTTATAGATTTTTATGTGTCACTATGTCACTTTAGACAAATTCATCACTAAAAACCTGAAATGTTGTTCATTTGTTTTGAGAATAAAGATAGTTGGTTGTGCAACCATAATGCAGAAGATATTACTACAGCATATTTTCACATCTTCACTGTATAGTCAGCTGGGGTATTGTGTGATCCTATTTAGCCTCTAATGGACTTTAACTGCACCCTTGTGCAGACTGAGTCAACTTCTATGATCTAAGATGTAAAGAGCAATTTTTTTTCTTTTCTTCTGAATTTCTCATCCATCTTTAACTAAAACACATTTATATTTTTAATATTTTTCTGTTTTAGGTACAGTAACATTCTGCATGTGTTTGTGCGGATCTCTCGAGAAGAGGGCATGAAAACACTGTATCGAGGCTTTACTCCCACCATACTGGGTGTTGCCCCCTATGCTGGCCTCAGCTTCTTTACCTATGAGACACTGAAGAAGTTGCATGCAGGTATTCAACAGCCACATGTTTATCTGTATTGATCTAGCCCTGTTCCTTTCCTTCTGTGCACAGCTGCTGTTCATGTACAGTACTTAAACCTCACACGTTTCTCTTCCATGCAGAGCACAGCGGCCGCCAGCAGCCCTACTCATACGAACGTCTGGCTTTTGGAGCCTGTGCAGGTCTCATCGGCCAGTCTGCGTCTTACCCTCTGGATGTAGTACGCCGGCGGATGCAGACTGCGGGTGTCACAGGTCACACGTACCGCACCATCCTGGGGACCATGAGGGAGATTGTGTCCGAGGAAGGGGTTATCCGCGGACTCTACAAAGGTCTCAGTATGAACTGGGTTAAAGGACCTATTGCAGTGGGGATTAGCTTCACCACCTTTGACCTCACTCAGATTCTCTTGAAGAAGCTTCATCAAATGGGTTATACTACTCCATAATAATGACAAAGAGAGTTGAAAATGGGGGTAGAGGGTTGAGTAGATCCCTGTAAGCCCACTCTGGTGAGACAGAAGAGGAAGCAAGAGTGAAAAATGGGTATTGCTGGATAAAAGCAAAAAGCACAGTGGCTCAGGATGCGTGGGTAATAAAAATGTATTCTCTCACTTTGTCTGTGTGTAACAGAGGTAAGTTGGATAGTACGCCTTGTTGTCATGTACATCTAAGTGCAATATCATCAATACGTTTGTGTGTACACATGAATTGCAATGGTTCTACCCTCTCAGTACATTTGCAATCCAGAGAGTTAAAAGGTACGCACACACACAGCTGCCATGTGTATCATTTTAAATCTTTTACTTTCCAGTGCAGTGCTGGTTTCCACTCATTTCCCATGAGTTTAAAAAATGCATTCATTTAATAAGAGTAAGATATGCCCTTGTTGAGATTTGTTTTAAGGAAATTTATTTTAAGAAAATATACCAAAGGTTATGACGTGAGTTAATGCAAATGATATGCCATAAATGGTGTTGTAGTATGTTTAAGTGTGAGTTCACAGCAGCTTTGTAACTGCTATCAAATGGTTTGATTTAGTTTGAGCTGAAATATTAAAAGCTCACAGTCTAGTGTTTTTTTCAGTGGCACTCCTGAAGATTGAATTCAGTTTCATTAGTTGTTTAGTTGTGTTTTATGGTGGTGCCAACAAAAAAGAATTACCAGTGCCCATAGTGTTTTTTAGTAAGTTTTCGTCACATATCGATTGTTTTTCACTTTAATCATGTCATAGGCTTTTTGAAAGATTCATATCTGAAGTATAAATACAGATACTACAGTTACTCCAGCTAAACTATTGGGGCCTTTTCACTGCTGGAACCACTTCCCCTAGGAACTAGGAACATTTGGGAGGCTGTTTTGGATGGTTTTTTTTCTTTCTAATAAGCTCTGAAACATCAATGGAAAAGAGAGTATTGTAGAAACACAGACAAGTAACAATATGAAGGAACCTTGTAGTTCTTTGGGAAAAAGTTCCTGGGACTACAGCGTCTCAGGCTACGTCCACACGTACACGGGTATTTTTGAAAACGGAGATTTTCCGTTTTCGTTTTAAAAAATAATCCCGTCCACACGTAAAGGCAGAAATGAAGGAAAACTCTGCTAGGAACATGCCAAAGCAACAGGTGGCGATATGTTCCTAACCGTGCAGAAATGCTGGCCAATCAGAAGTCTAGAAGCCTCGGTGGGAAAAAGTAAACAAAGCTGAGGCATAGAAGCAGAACCGAGTAGTATGTGTGGAGGGGCAGTGACTGTGTGTGTATATGTAAGCATTTAAACACTGCAGAGAGTACAATTAACAGTAATAGTATTGTAGAAATTCATTTCACCGAAACAATAACGTGGCGCACAGTGTGACGTCAAAAAAGGCGCACACCTTTGACGCTGCGTTTTCTCCGTTTTTCTCGTCCACACCTAAATGCAAAAACGGAGTTTTCAAAAATATCCACCCTGGCCGGAGTTTTTAAAAATCTCCGTTTTCAGTGACCAAAAACGCCGTTTACGTGTGGACGAAAGGTGCAAACGCATAGAAAAGTCTGCGTTTTCAAAAATACCCGGGTACGTGTGGACGTAGCCTCAGTTTTAGTGGAAATATGCTTATTGGTTCTCAGCCCTAAGTAACGCACATCAAGCAGTTAGGTAATCCCCCAAATGTGAGATGTTACACACTGATATTTAGAAAGAACAGCTAAACATGTACACAGCCCTTTTGTGACGTTTACATTGTTGCTGACACAGTCTGAGAGGTGTTGCTTTTACATATGTCATTTATCTGTGGTGGTGTTTTTAAAAAGTACAGTATATCAAGAGGCATTTTTTATATCTTCACCCTCGTATGCGTCACTGATGTTGGACACACACGAAGTACACACATTACACAAATGTGTCTTCCATTTGCTGCCAGTGTGACAGCTGTGCAGTCTGTCTCTTCGCTGCCATTCACGGCTGTTTTGTTTTTAAAAACGTGACTTGACACTAGCCTAGACTGTGACATGTCACTGGAATGACTTTAAATCTCCTGGTTAGGGAGGAGGACTCAGTGTAGAGCTTTTAGCAGTATTTGCTAACTTGACTGGAAATATGCAAACACATAGTGAAGAGATCATTTGAGTTCTGTTACAAAGATAATTTAGTTCTCAGTATTGTACTTTACCTCAGCACACAATCACGTGTTTTTCTAATTGTCACATATCAATTAGAAGTGTTAATGTAGAGTTGTGGCAGCAGATGGGACTTGGAGCTTGTTTGAATGATGCAGATGAACATTTTGACAGTATTGATGCAGGCTCATAGAACCTGAGCAGTGTCAATAGTTTCTATACTTGGACCTTACATACCAAGGCAGAACGGCTGAGCTGGGTGAGCAGATGAGTAGAGCCAAGCGGAGCAGAGGGCATGAGGTGTCATCTGTAACAGGAATAAGAAGCAAGGCTTGTGACTGAAACTCAGCAGTGAATTTGAAAGATTTATATTTTTAAATATGTACAATTGTTTAATTGATGATTAAAAAAAGGGAAGATTAATCACCAAAACAAGAAAACCTAATCTGACTGATGACAGTGCCCAAAGTAATATTCTGATCTTAGACCAGCAGATAACCTCACCAAATAATAATTAACAACATGAGAAATACTAATAGTTTAGAAAATAGCTTTTGAGATTTGGAAAATGTTTCAGTTTATTAAAATGCAGTCACTTTAATTATTATTATTTTTTTTAAATTTACTTGTTGGTTTATCCAGGGACCGATTCACTGCTAAAGCATAATGATAATTGTTCCATTGTTAGTGCCTACAAGACATCAGCGTACTCATGGTGATATAGGTATTATTCTTTTTGGATAGTTTTAAACATGTTTTTCCAAAATAAAAGTAAAAGTAATGAGCACAGCTGGGATTGAAACCACAAACTTCTTTTTAAATAAATAAACATGTCAGAGGTGAAGTCTAAGTAAAGTAAGATCCACTTCTTTTTTTTTTCTATTTTCCCATTTTGTGCAGATTTGTAACGCACGTCGTGATGTGATTACTGAATTTAGTACAGTAACTCGTTACATTACTGTGTTGCTGAACAATGTAACACACTGACAAATAGCTAAGCATAACAAATGTTAATGAAATCTGTTTATGTTTTTTATGTCTGAAAGAAAAAGAAAATATCAGCCTATATATCAAATTTTTAAATCAACAAATATTGGCATCGCTCTTAAAAATATCTGGGAGGGGAGGTTTTACAGGGAGTTTTACAATCCCTACACTCCTGTATCCTGCCTTCTCTGGAAATCATTTTCTCATTTTCTTTGTCTGCTCATGGAAATTGTTTGTTGGAATTAATGTAGCGTTCAGGTGATCTCCTGAACATAACACAATATTTTGACTTTAGTTGACCTCTGTAAATGAGGAAGATTTGTGACATACAGCATCTCCAGTCCATATATCTGCTCCATCAGCTGTGGGCAGATGCATGTAAAGTGTTTTAATATCAGTTGTCTTTACCCCTTGCCTTAGGTAGCAGAAGAAAAGCTTAGATCAATGAGAATTTGGTCTGTAATTAGCACATATGAAAGTGTGCTTGGTTAAAAGAATACATTAAGTGAAACCTGAACGAAGGGTATTTCCTCACTCTAAGTGCCTAGCAAAGGATAGTAATGTTTTTACTACGACTGAGCTGCTTCTACTAACCCTTCTGAAGGTTTCTTCCATTTTCTAGCCTTGCTTCAGTCTGGATGTTCTCAGTAAGAGGAAGCAGATGCTCTGAAGTTTAGAAATTGTTAGTCCTCAGTGGCTGAATGTATTTCTTCAGGTTCAGTTTTGTATGTGAATTTTGTAAAGCTTAAACTGCCTTGGAGAGTAAATCACCACGAAAGGTGATTCTCAGTTCCCAGTTCATTCCAACACATTTAGGACTTATTTAAAGCCATGAAGGCAGAATTTAAAAAAAGCAAAGTTACTGGTTTGGTTTTTCCCCTTCTCCAACACGCCATAGATTTAAATTGGAATAACCGTGATTGTTGCATTGTTATGATCTTTTCTCTGATCTACCAGCAGATGAGTATAACACGAAGAGCCTGTTTGATTTCCGTTTCCAGACAATCATTGAATGCCAAAAAGTTGTGTTTTTTTTGTTTTTTGTCTAACACAAAATGATCTTTAGATGGGAACACAACAGGCGCTTAACAAGAACAAATACTGACACACTACAACGACTTACTCTAGTGCGAGTGTTTTTTGTTTCCTCTTGTAAAATCAAATGTTAATTGTTTTAACCTGTACATGTAGACTTATAACTCTACTTTGTGTGTCACAGCCGATTATCTTGTGGTGTTTTTTGTTGTTGTTGTTTTTCCAGTTTGGGTGCAGATGTGACTCAACAGCTGGTTGTTAAATTCTAGTGATTTGTGCCAACTGAATGTCAACATAGCTACTGATAACCACAACCTGTGTCTGGCCTGTAGTGATGATGATGATGCGTCTGTAACATCAAAGTCTACAATAAAACTGGATGTTGATAACACATTGATTTGTGATCATTAGTTTTGGTTTAATGTCCCAGACTGATGTATTTTTGTGCTTGGAGTGTTGTTTGGATTGATATTAAAGAATTTCCCCCCCTCAAACTGAGTTTTCTTGGGTTTTTTAGGGGGATATTTAACATTTGCTGGTCAGCATGATGTTGGTGCAGAGTTATAAAAACTTAAACAGTGAATTGAAAAGCTATACCTGCTTATGAAAAGCTAATTTTGGTCTCAAACACGTGTGATGTGCAAACCTGATGAAAACAGACTCAAATCTAGACTATTTACATATTCATAGATTCTGGTCTTCTTGGGAGATCCCATTTTGATAGCCAACCTAACCTGTTAAGCTACTTGCATATTTAAATTTCTTACAAAACCAATGAATCACTTGAATCATTTGTATAATGATAAACTGTATAAGTATAATCTGACCTTCCTATTCTTGAGTGTAACCAGTGGTTTTTACTTGTTGTAAACCCTTTGTATTTACATTCATGATTCACGAAGGTGTCTCATGACTGGATGTTGTTGTTTTTCCTTAACATTCAATAATTCTGTCTTCATGCACTTTAGTTGTCTTCCCTGGTCTTTGGGGCATTTTGGTGTTGATGAGCTGATGAGTGCATTTCTTCTTTTTTCAGCACAAACCAGGTTACTGATTTGGTTGATCCTACATTTTTTACTGTCTCTTGGATAGATTTAAGTTTTTAGCCTAATGATGACCTTCACTTGCACTGCCATCTCATTACTTGTGTCAAGCCAGACTTACTTATAGTTACAGTAAAAACATATACAAATTCAACACTAACATCTGTGTGTTTCTTTGTCAAGAAAAGGTGCCTCAAACGATCTGGAAGGCTGTTTTTGTCCAAGCTGTGGTTGTTGCAGCATCTAGCTAGCTGTTGGTACAGAAGAAGAGCTAGCTTAAGTGGGGTAACATTTTTAAGTTTCCGGTAATTTCAAATGCAACATTTTTAACAGCTCATCAAATATCAGATAGCAAAAACAGTTTCTGTGCAGTTTACCACGCTAGCTAAAGAGACGACTCCCTTGTTTCACAGAGTGAACGAAGTAAGAAAGACAGTACTGGAGAGGAAGAAGAAATATTATATTTAAAGGTAAGACTGCTCAGTTTCATTTGATAAACTGGAAATGTAAAACATGTAATGTTATCATTCTTAAATCAGATATTGGAACTCCACATGAGTCGATATATTTATTTTCTTATTGTGAAACGTCCTGTAAAACAAACTGGGGTGTGTTAACTATGTATTATTAAAATACTGGCAGTTTAGAGCAGGATAAACAGGCTAGCTTGCTGTAGTGTGGTGAATTAACAGTATAGCACTGTGTTGGACTGTTTTCTGTGGTGTTCATGGTCAGAGTTAGGACACATTAAGAACTTGAATTGAAGTTGATGATACTTAGATTCATTTACTGAATTCAGCCTTTTTACCAACAAAGATAGTATAAACAGTGTTGGGGAAAGATGGCTCGTGAAACGTCTCCTTACATTTTGCTGAATTCAGTGGTGTAAAGTCACAAAGAGCAGTAAACCTCAGAGCAGCAGCTCAGCTGACCACAGCCTGTGCATAAAGAAAAACTACTGTCTGACTCCAGCTTGGCCGTTTGGTAACACTGGTGCAGCGGATTCAAACAGCCTGGCCTCCACACAGTCTTTATTCATAAAAAATAGAGTGACAGTGGAACGTATATCCTTGTTTTTCAAAAGTGATCTCCTTAGGCTGCTATTTAGTTTTATTGTCCTTGTTTAACACTGAGTTAGCTAATTAGTGACAAATCCAATAACTCAAACTAATGTTAGTCTGTCCAAATATTTATGGATCTTCTCACGCCTGTTTATCGTGTAATGACATTTAATCACCACTCGAGGGCGCTGCTTCCTCATGAATGGTTGAGCGCCTTCTGCTGCAGGAATACACGTCGGTCAGCAGGTGGCGGTGCAGCCCGGCTCTTGGGGCTAAAGATAGCAGGTGTACTGGGTCAGATGGAGCTGCTGCTCCGCCCGAGGCCGCTCTGCCGCGTTGAACTTGACCGTGAACGCAGCAACACATGAAAGAAGGAAAAAAAACCCGCAATACTGTGAACATACCCAACAATTGAAAAAAAGGGGGACAATTATTATAATCCTGATCATCTCAGAGTAGATTTAAAGGCACTGAAGTCTCTAGAAAGAAATGACCTATTTTATTTAAGGTTGATTTTTTGGGTGTTTGTGTTCCTGTGCATCTTTCTGAATTAGGTTAAAAAAGGGGTTCTCTTCTTAAACCAGGCAGGAAGCTCGGTCCACACTCCTTTGTGCAAAGATTTTTGGGAAAGTGGGAGGAAAAAAACACCAGAAGAAAAGAGCTATAGGGAAGATAGAGGACTAATTAGGCCAAGAGAGTGAAGGAGGGAGGGATGGATGGAGGCTGTCAGAGGATGTGGTTGCTATAGATACTTGGCATGATGCCGGATGGAGGCAGCGCCAATTTGCATTCATTCAGATGATGGCGGCTCCACAGTCTCTCTCTCTCTCTCTCTCTCATTGCCTCTTTCCCTGAAATAAAAGCACCAGAAGAACCATTTCTTTCACTGTGCTTTCCCCATCTCTAAACAGCGCAGTTTTTTTTTTAAGTTTACTAAAAATTTAAGTAAAAAATTGAATTATAATATACCATTAAGCTCCTTGTGTTTGAATTAAAATACACCTGCTTTTCTGGTTAGTAATATTAAAACTATGCTGTAGACAGTATAGCGAGCGTTTTTGTTTTTTAACCATGTCAAAGATATTTAGCTAAAAACTTCAAAACCCGATCTTTTTTTTTCCTTTTTGTTTAAATGCTTCAAAAAGCCGGTTTGTTTAAAATGCAAATATTTCAATCTTCCTGACCTACTGCACTCTGAGTCTGAGCACAGTTTGGTGTGGGCCTAATTTTCCTGAGCTAGAAGAAAAACAATTCTACATTCACTGTTTGATTTAAAAAGTCACAAACAGACCAGTCTTTTATAGCAAATAGCATGTGTGGGCCTACACAAAAATAATTTTTAAAAAGTAAAAACAAAAAGATTTAATATTTCTGTTTATTCCTCTGCACTAAACCAGCAAATTGAGACAAATCAAATAAAAAAAACAAACAAAAAAACTTCCACGTTTGTCAAAAAGTCAGAATAACTGTAGTGAAAATGTTATTGTGTGAGTTTTCTCTATTGCATATTTCTTTATGTAACAAGACACTGGAGGTAGTGTTGTTTTGTAAATAGCTATAAGTGCGCTAGACTTATGATAATGAATGAAATAAATGTGAGAAAATAAACTGAATGTTAAAAAATCAGTTTCACCATCATTTTTTGGTCTTTATCAAAATATGTGACAGCTTCACGCCCAAATTAGACTTCTTAGATATTTTAGGGAAATGTGCATTTAGAATGAAAACTAAGTAATAAAAAAAAAAGCTGGAAATAGGAGGTTCAAATGAATGTTACTTTATTGAAAGCGCGTTTATACACACACATATATATACATTAGACACAAACTCTTTATTGTAAAACTGGCACAAAAATAAAAGTGCGGTGTGATCAATCTGACTTTTTATTAAAAAAATTTGTTCAAATTCTTCTCTATACTCATGCCGAATGACCAGCGTCAAATACAGCAGTGGACAGCAAGAAAAAAACAAGGCTCTCAATAAACAATATATATTTAAAAGCTTTAAATACATTTCTTTATTCAACCCCAGATGCTTGTTGGCAATAAAGTACATCTTAAGAGACAATGAAATAACAATTTTTTTGGTGTTTTTAAAATATCAATGTTAACCCATATTACAACAAAATCTTTGTTTCTGAGGTTTTGTTGTACACCAGAAAAACAACAGACGTGGATGAACAGGCCCGGTCTTTGAGCCAAACACAAGCAGATTTTTCTCCTGCGCCGTCAATCTGCAAGAGGAGATGAAGACAGAGGAAATGAGAAATTAGAGATAAAAACTGGGTGTGGAATAAAAAGACAGAGTGAAATTGTCATATTTTTCTTCACAGGCAGGGTTGAAACAGATTTGGACTACATTAACAAAAAAAGGGGTGGGGTATGACGAGGGGGAGACTCCCTCCTCATGACTACTAATATCTGTCTGTGTTCTAGTCTGCACTCCTTCACCTTTGACCTCCAACGTCTGGAGCGTCAAAAGGGCACAGAGTCAACAGGGAACTCTGCAATTATGCTAAACACACACACACACACACACACACACACACACACACACACACACACACACACACACACTTGCGTCTGGTTTTTGCACCGTCATGTCTGAACATAAAAAAAACCAACAAGCAGAGGAACGAGAATTAATCTGAACGTGTCCAAACTTTTAATCGTTACCATAAATTCAAATGGGAAACCCACCACCTTCACAAAGTTAAATTTGTCAACAAAAACCTTCTGCGAAATCAAAAATCGCTTAAAATTTGATAGATTTGAAATGCTAGTGTCTTGGTTCAGTACAGATTGATGGGGCGGCAGAAAAATCAAGGTGTGCGTGGGCTGTGAAGAGGAGGAGGAAGAGGCTAGTTATGACTGAAGCGATCAGAGCTAGACTGCAGTCCCTGGGTAGATTCAGGGCTTCAGACACTGGGCAATTGAGGGGGCCTTCCTGAGCCTGTAGGGCTCTCCAGGGCTCTTCTCCTGCCTACGCTGTCCCAACAACCAGATAATGTATGCAGAGGGGAGCCTACAGTCCTGTCTCCAATAACCACACACACACAGACACACACGCAGAAGAATATAACTGCATTCCTGCCAAAGACATCAGAGCTGGAGCGACCAGAGAAAGCTATCAGGCTGACTTTTATTTGATTAAAATGCAACTCTGATCTTTTTTATAATTAGCAATTGGTAAAAATTGTGGAACGAAGGATGGGGGCTTAATGCATTACTGCAATCCTTAAAATGATTCAGCAACTTTATGCTAGGATCCAAAAATATAAATATGAGGCATAGAAAGATGGACAGGCACAGGAAGTGATGGACTTTTTCCAGCTGAGAGGCATGTTTCTCCTACCTCTGTCCTTTGTACAGTCTTGTAATCCACAAAAACTACAAAGGGTTTAATGTATTTGTGAGAAAGTAACTCTAGATCTTAGAAAATAATATTACATTGCATATGTTCATGGTATATTGCTAAGTCACACTGACTCTATCAGAAAAACCAGTCCATTTAGGAAGTAATTGGGAATTGACCTCAAACATTGAGAATAGGCTGTTGTTTAGGTCAATACGCGAGACACCTAACGATGTGCGATGAATGCGGCTGATTGCAGAGCGGAAGAGTTTTAACTCTCGTGTCTTACGTTTATCAAAGTTTATTTTAATCAATCAGAGAATTCAGACGACACCGCTGTGAAAACTTCAAAAGAAGAGCGTCTTCGAGTAGCAAGCGTGCAAACCTCATATCAGCAAAAGCATGTAACGCTGATTTATCGCGTTTGACAAAATGTTCAGCTCTGGCGTCACAAGAGCTTGCCTTTGAGAACATCTGAGGCTTAACTTGGTCAAAAACACTAAATGCCAGCTCTGACATTCAACTTCTCCAACCTCTCCTATGTGCAGGACACACTTTTCCCCAAATTCTTCCTGTTTTCCCAAGAACAAGGTCACCCTCTAAAGGATGTTCTCACAGAAAAGAGTTAAATCTTCTTCCATAGAGACGGAGTGAATGTGTGTGTTTGTGTGTGTGTGACAGAGTGGATAAAGTAAGAGAGGCATAAATAGAGAAAAAGCCTGAATTTGGATGAGGAGGGTGTATGTGTGGGTAGGTGTAAAGTGGACTCTCTCCCTCTAGTTCCCTGCTTTCTATATTCAACCCCACCTTCCCCGACACACACACACACACACCCTAATGCTGACATTGTGTCCGTCCAACAAAGACGTCCCTGCAGCCCCCTCATTATAAATACATGTCATTGGATCACAGCTCGTCTGAATCCCCGAGTCTGCTGCGCTCTAAGTGGCCGTGACTGAGCCCTGAATGGGTGGCCGAGTGACAGCTAACCCAATAGAGCCAGCGGTGTGAGTGAGTGTGCGAGTAGCCTCAGCCTATGGGAATGAAAGCGTCGCAGCAGGACGAGGTCAGAGGTCAGGGGCTGTCCGTTACGTGTGAGGACGCGAATATACACACATGAAGTTTTCAGAGTGTCGGGCATGCTGCTTATAATTAAGAATTGGTGGCAAAAAAAGGGGGACATGAATCTGTGACGAGGACGGTTTTGAGATGAATTCATGAAAAGTGCGTTAACGGTTAGCTGCTGCATGCATGCAGGAGGTTTGCTTTAAATCTAGGGCAATAAGTTTCCTGCTGCCTCAACAACAAAGCTGCAGAAATCTTGTCCTGGTTCACTTAGAAGCAGGGAACAAGGTGTGTGTGTGTTTGCATGCGTACTTGCGTGCATGTGTGTTTGAAGGGCTCATCCTATCGCATTTTGCAGGGAAATGCAAAAGTGTCTCTATCCCTCTGGAACCACAAACCAGGACAAGTACAGTGTCGTACTCTCATTCCTCCTCCCTCTCTTCTATTTCTGAGTAAAAGCTTGCATTTCTCCCCAGGTATAATAAAGTTTCCCTCACTCTACTTTCACTTGCGTCTTGAACCACTGGAGATATGACCCTAAAGTCCACCAGAAATTAATATTTAAAGAGTAACTAATCACTAGCAGGTAAGCTGAACATGAACGCCAAGCCTTAATCATTGTTGCCTCATTTCGCCGAGCAAATGAATGACGTGAGCCCAGAGGTTAGTGTTTCAAGTTAAAATGTGTGCTTTCTCTCAGTTTTCTTTCTTTATGACACCTTTTTGAGTGTGAGCGTACATATGTGTGTATCACAGACAGTCTAATGCGCAGTTGGCTCATTAATGCAGCACCGCAACAATGAAATGAAGAAGCGATGACAGCTGCTCATGCTAATCATGTCTGACATCCCACCACCATCCAGCACGTTTGCCTATATATATATATATATATATATGTGTATGTATACATATACACATGTCTCCTGGCTCTCACTAGGCGAGGACCCCGAATAGCTGCCTGCACACATTGCCAGATGGGGAAAAAAAGACGTGCAGTGCTAACTGTAGAGGGAAATCACTGCATTTCTGTGTTTCTAGATTTTTATTCATGCTTTTTTACAAACTGCATCACATTCGTCAGTGTGCTTGACCCAACTGACAGTATAAAGCAGTGTGACAAGGTAAGCTACTCTAATTAGAATTAAATTTAGTTGGATACAGAGATATCGTTTTTTAAGGTCGATTTTTGTGGCCGCTGTTAATATAGAGGAAAATAAGGGAAAAGAAACATGAGGAAAATATATGTCACATGGCTGAGGGTGTTTTAGCCTAAGCCTTAACCAGACGGAGACCACTGTTGTGGTCAGACCCCCTCCACAGAACATGCAAGTACATGGAAGAATACTTTCCAACAGAATCCCAATACTGTCAATAAAAGTAATGAATGGATTTTAGCATAAAAATGAAAGAAGATAAAGGAATGATTAATGCAGGCATTAATATGTAAAACTTTAAATATTCTCGCCCCTTTTTTTAAGGTAGAAGCTTCATGCAAAATCAGAAATATGTATATAAGTATTAAAAAAAAGATAACACTAACTGATTCAAGTGAAAATGTGACAAATATAACAGTCTGTATCCTGTACAGCATATGGCTCTTCACTGAATGTCCAGTTCTGTGAGAGGAGTAAAAAAAAAAATTTGTGAAGCAGACAATAATGTGAGGGAGAACAAGAGTGAGGGACAAAGAGAGAGCGAGAGAGTCTAAAAGTGTCCATGCCAGGCTTCCTTTGGGCATGAGTGGGAAACTATGAGTGGTGTGTCAATGGATCAGAAAAGCACATGCAAACACACACACACACACACACACACACACACACTCCCCACTGAGCCAGAGCCTCTGCCAGAGACAGGTCTATGGGTCTATTGAGGGGACTGGGAGGGAGCTGTCCCTTTCTGTAGAGCTAATGAAGCCTGGATCCCCAAACATAAAGGAATGGAGAGAGTTAGCATTGCGCTCCTACACCCATTCACTCACTTCCTTCCTTTACACATCTCCTGATGAGGTAATGCTGTCTCTCTTAAAGGGATACCATAAGTAACGCACCTTTAGCCGCACAACGAACGCATCACGCCAAGATATGTGCTCCTATGAGCTTGCACAGGACCAGGCTGAGAGGGTTTAGCACAATTAGTTCTTAATGAAGATGTACATTTTTATAAATTCACATCTACCTTCACCGGCCACTTTGTTAGGTGCACCTTGCTAGTAGAGGGTTGTCTTTTTCCTTCAGAACTGCCATCACTCTGGGTGGCATAGATTCAACAAGGTGCTGGAAATATTCCTGAGATATGTTGATCTATATTTACATAATAGCATCAAACTATTAGATTGAGATCTGTTGACTGTGGAGGCCATCTGAGTGCAGTGAACTCATTATGTTCAAGAAACCAGATTGAGATGATTTAGTTTTGTGACATGATGCGTTATCCTGCTGGAAACAGTCAGGTTAAGGGGTCTAAGGTTTGCCATGGAAATATCCCCTAGACTATCACATCATCCATGCTTGTGGTTTACACCAAATTCTGACTCTACCATCCGAATGTCATGGCAAAAATAGAGAGACTCATCAGACAAGATATGCAAGGTTGTAAAAAGTTATTAACTTACTCTTGCCTTCCTATCAGCTCAAAGCAGTATGACATCTGGCATAAACAAGGCATTTTCACCCAGAGAACTGCAGCTCACTTGATATTTCTCTTTGTCAGACCATTCTCTGTAAACCCTAGAGATGGCTGTGTGGGAAAATCCCAGTAGATCAACAGTTTCTGAAATACTCAGACCAGGCTGTCTGGCACCAACAAGCATCTCCCCCATTCTGATGTTCGGTTTAAACTTCTACAGCTTGTCTTGACTACATCTAAATTCCTAAATGGACCAAGTTGCTGCCATATGATTGGTTGATTTGATTATTGTGTTAATGAGCAGCTGAACAGGTGTACTTAATGATCTGTATATAATTGCAGTTTTCATCATCAGCTGGTCACTGGTTTTTGGCAAGTGTTAATCTAACAACAGTAAATACAGTTTTTTAGGGGACTAATCAGATCTGGATTAATACAAAATTTTAACATGGACATTGTAGATGTTCTTTTAAATCAGAAAACATTTCACTGTTTTTTTTTTTATAGTTTTGGACAATAATGAAGAAAAAGATTCTAGGATTTTTATGTACATGAAATACTTTATAGAACCATCAATTCAAAAGACAGGTCAGATGATGTGAATCTAAATATTGCATTAAATCAACTGAATAAATATGTATTATAATAATTAAGGGCAGGATATAACATTTCTAAGATGTAAATATGTTGATTTAAGTGTCCTTAAAGCTGAAAATGTTGAAAGAAAAAAAGACTGTCGTGTAGAAGTCCTTTACATTATTACCAGCATATCCTTTGGTGAAAACTGCCCAGATAACTGTCATTTTTTGGGTAATAACTAAAGATAACATTGACTTACTCTTTACATTTTTGTGCTACAGAGTATCGTCAGCCTTTCCCATTTTGTTAACAGAATAGTAACAAAACGGTGTAAACTTGGCATGTGAATAAACGGTCTAAACCAGAGGACTCCGGATTTCCTTCATCATGGAAATGTGGAGTCTTGGTACAAAGCTGCAGTCAGTCAGCAAGAAACAAAGACAGGCACCACACTGGAGAGCCTGAGACCAACATGTCACTCAGAGAAGAAATGTCCCAGAGAGCAGAGATGTGGAGAGAAAAGGCTTCCAGACAACACAATCACACTTTCAGCAGGGGAGGTCTGACTTTAGGCGGCCTGTCTATCTGCCTGTCTGCTACTCTGCTGTGACTACAAGATGATGAAGGAGCGCTTGTCCAAGTCTACGCCCAGTCCTCTCTGAACAACCACACTGAGCTAATAATAGACGGCAGTGCTTATCAAACAGTCTCAAAACTTCATTTGCATCTTGCAAGACCCAGACAACAACCAGAGAGGCCCTACACACACACACACAGTCATGAACCAGACAACCCCTTCACTGGCCTTGACCCATGAACTCTAGGGTCCTCTTTCACCTGCTACGACAGCATTCATGCTCCCGAGGCTGTCTCGCCGGCAGCCGACTGTTCTGCATATCTGCTCGCTAGATTCCCACGCTCTGAGCTCAGACCTCCTGCACGGAGGACAATCACACTTTAAACACGGCTGTATTCATACAGGTAATTATGGAGATCAGTATTGTATCTGTGTCTGACTGTCTGACATTTGTGGGCCTCATGCACTGTCTTCACAGCTCAGTGCATACTATGGGGGGGTGGCGAGCTTTCCTTTTCCCTTCTTCCCTCTCAAATTGATCAGTCTGACTGGCACACACACACAAAAAACCCTTTTGTTCAGCACAGCACGGCGATCATGTATATTTCTAATAAACGTCTGTATTCTTTCACCATGAAACTCGGTCCGCTATCTTGCAAAGCGCTGGTCTCGTGTCGCCATTCCCCTTCCCACTATCCTCTGCATCCCTCTGTTTTGCTTGTTCCCTCTTCTCCAGCACATCAAGGGTAAACTCATGACTCGCCTCGCCTTTCTTTCCTCTTCCTGACTCTTTGCCGTTTGTCATTGGCTGAAAGCAGCTCCACATTGGCTGGACAGAAACGGTGATGCAACGAACACGAGGCTCCTGTGTAGTAGGGGTGTTTACGTGTTTTTTGTGAGAAACGGGCTCTGAGCGCGCGTCTGCTGCTCTCCCACAAATAATGTGACCGCCAAACACGAACGGGCGCAACACTCTCTTCTCTCGTGTGATCATGCGAGGGAGACCTACAAAAGACTGTGACTGAATTTGCCTCGCCGCGCAGCATATGGGCACCCTCGCCGTTCTATGCAAATGGCCGAAATGCAGACAAATCTGCACAAATGCAGACAAACTAAACTCCCCCCACCACCACCCTCCAGTGTCTCATTAATGGTTCCTCCTAAAACCAGACGCCCCCATCATCAAATAATAACCTCTCCACTTACACCCCCGCCCCAACTCCATCTTCCCCTCCTGTGCACACCCCGCCAATCCCATCCCACAGTCTAGACCCCACAACCCTCTCCCAAACCAGACACCCCAAAATCTCCCCCACCCCAACCAACCCCAACCCACCCCCACGCCTCCTCCCTCTCCTCTCCTCAGCTCCCACGACCAGCAGACAGACCCTATGATTTGCGTGACCGCCATTTTGCTGCCCACAGTAGACCTAACTGTACTGGCGCAGCAGCAGCTGCCTTGATGGGCAAATGCAAATGCGAGCGCCGCATTGTCGCTTGAATTAACGGCCCCACCACCACTACCCCCCAACACCGAAAAACAAGACCTGCTCGATCAGATGCGACTACACAATGACGCAGTGCCGTAACTGTAATACAGAAAACGTGACATGTTCATTTACACAAAGCGGCTGCGAGGAGCTGTGCTGAATGCTATTATGCATGGTTACGGGATCAAACGCATTCTGTATCCCCCCCCCGATTTTATAAAAAGGTGCATTTCCAAAGTCTCAAATAGGTGCAGCTGAGTCGTCTCCCGTTTTTCATGCGATACTTCAAAGCTACAATCCGCCAGTCTTCAGGCGGCAATTTTTGTGCTGCGGCCTATTTATATTTTTCATCTGCAGCTCTTTTCTAGCAAAATCAGTCACCCCATGATTTGTTCAGTGCCATGGTAACCAGACACCCATGTGCATGAAAATGAGACTATTATGGTCTGTGTGTCTGGAGTTTGTTGGGCCTATGGATCCCTACTTAATTAGAGTCTGTGTGCATGTCTGAGCCTCTCTGTTTGCTTAATGCTTTCATCTGTGCATTATGTATGTCTGTGTGTAAAAAACCCCAAAAAAAACCCCTAACTGCGAGTGTGCATGCGTGACAGCGCGATCTGATTAAACAAAGCCCCAGCTTAATCTTTTGTACAGTGTCACATTTGCATGCGAGGGAATCACATGCAAGCAAGCGCACCATATGGCACAGTATGTCTAGACAGTTGATCTAGCATGGACCGAACACCTATCAAACACATTTCTGGGTGCGAATACTCGCACCTTGAAAGAAACTCCCCCCCCCACCAAAACCCAAAAAACGGCATGGAGTACGCTTTAAAACATCACTTCGCTCCTGCTTGCTCGTCGCCAACGCGCGCCTTCGTAGGATCAATTACCAGCTCATGCCGACGACGTGATGTTCGGAGGTTATGCAAATGCAATTAGCCTTGATTTGCATTCGACGACAACAGCTAACCGACGCACAGATGGCAGACAACGGGGATGCACTCGCCATTTTTTGGCAGAGGGAGAGACTGGCGGCCATTTTGTCTGAAGCTGTGCCCATCTGGATGGAAACAACCACGCTGCATTACTGTGACGACGACAGCAGTTTGGGAGATGTGGGTGTACACTGCTGCTGCTGCTCGCAGCTCAAACACTCAAGGCCAAACATATACAGTCCATTTACACACACACACACACACACACACACACACACACACACACACACACACACACACACACACACACACACACGGCTCTGTGATGTAGATAAGAATTATACAGCGAGAGTAGAGATTGAAAGCACGAGTGGCATCTTATAATTAAAGAAACACCTCTTTTTTTTCACAGCTGTAATCCTAAATCGGCCTCAAAGGATGCCGAGTTACCATCTCTCCCTGTCACAGGCTATTTTAGGCAATGTGTGATGTAATGACAGCACATTCAGAGTAGTTCATAGAGTGGAAAATGTGAAGTGCTAAAGAGAGATACTTGCCATTTTACCATCTCCACTACAAGGTCTCTCTGCTCTATGATCTCCAGCCCTCTTTGCTGTTCAGTCAGTTTTTTTTTAAACAGTCTGAAATTGAATAATAGACATCATGGAGAAAAAAAAAGGATCATACTCAAAGCTCATACTTCGTGTGCCAGTATTTCTTGTTTGAACAGACACGTGTCTACAGCTCACCATAGTAACAGCAAGCCAAGCGAGTGGTAGAGAAAATAAAGATCTGTCTCTTTGTCAAATGTAAAAACTAGTTGGGGGAATAAACAACGGGCGAGTCGAGGATGGAGAATGAGTCAAAAGTAGCTCCCGAACTGTGTGTTTTTTTTGTTTTTTTTATCAGCCCGAGGCAGGAGGTTGGGGGGATACGTCAATCTTATGATGGAAAAAAAAGGCAAGAGAAAGGAGCATCCCTCTTGGCAGTCTTTCAACGTTCTGGGCATTGGGTATTATTTGGGGAGAAATCCCCTTCAGCAGAACCACACACACAGCCAGTGGAGATTGGGACTGAGGTCCAGTCCAAGGAGCCAGGGCTGCAGCTGAGAGAACCACACAGGACCTGTCTTTTGGAGGTCTGCAGGCCCGTAGGCCACACACTTAAAACACAGGAAACCCCACTCAGAGCTGTGAAGGTTTTCTGTTTCATATTGATTTCTCCTGCATGCCGGTAGCTCCAGAGGTGATCTGAGCCTTTGGGGACCTTCTCCATCCTTCCCGGCCCACTCACTAGCTCCCCGCCTGGGCTTCACTGGCTCTGCTGGACCCCTGGATGGAGGTACAAGCCACAGGAGGAGAGGAAGAAGACAAGAGCCCATGGCAATGATGATGAGCTGCGCCGGGTCTCTGAGTTCAGTCATCCAGCAGCCTTTATCCAGCCTTCCAACCACCCACCCTTGTTTCCATCTGAAAAAGGGAAAATAGAGAGTGTTTTTCAAAATCTCACCTTTGGCATTCAGCATCCCTCTGCTCAATGCAAATGCAAATGCAAACACTAACACTTTGATTAAAAATACGTGGGAAGAAAACGCCAACTTGCTCTTTTGTAACCCGCCCCAAGGCTCCCACTGCTGTACAGAAACAAATAAAAATTCTCAACATGCTGTATGAAAGACAGAAGCATCAATTTCTGTTCGTTTTTCTAAAATGTTATGCACAAATATGGATTTTTCACGTTAAAATCATTTACATTTAACCTTAACCATGAGGAATTATTAACAACAGTACCAATATGCATGTAGAAATATTATAAAAGTATTCTGAAACCTGTTATCATGCTAATACGCTATAATCCTTTGTGCTTCTTTGTTCTTTTCTTTAAAAAATAAGAATTGAAGGAGCCTCCCCGAGTAACCTGCACACACTGTCCCTAGTTTCTATCAAACTTGGCTACAGAGAGACTCAGCTCGGTGTGTTCTCCTGGAAAACGATTAACACAGTTATAGCCAGTCATGGGATAGTTTGCTAGGAAATTTAAGTTTGCAGTAATGTGCGTGTTTTCATCATATAATGGAAGGAGCAACGGGAGTAGCCCAGCGAGCCGGAGGAAGATTCAGACACAATGCAGCCATTGAGAGAGTTCAGACATGGGTGTTAACTCGCCATTCCTTCACACACAATAGGGCCCCCCACTACAGCCAGCATAGGGCACAATGTTGGTTCAGGGCAGCCCTCCACCCAGTGACAAAGAAAAGAGCTGCATTATCAAGATGGGAGGAGAAGGAAGGGTGAGGGGGGTGCAGGAGGAGAGAGACAAACAGGAGATTGAGGGATATTTGTGTATGAGGAGGGAGGCAGAGAAGCAGAGGGGAGGCCCTGCGACCCATGGCTTTGGACTTGAGGAACAAAACAGCGAGACGTCACCAACGTCAGCATCAGACGTTCCATCTATTTTCCGTCCCGCTCGCATGTTGTCAATTTTATTAGCGAGCACTGTGATGAAGCTATTCGCGCATTTACAGTGGTGCAAAATATGATGTGGGAAAAGTAAAGACTACTAACAGATGGTTTATTCCGAATCCCTTGAAACGACTTTCAAAGCATGAATTAAAGACATAGAAATATTTGTCCTAACTGATATTTTGCAGTGTGCAATTTACTAAGGATGCCTGGTTCTGTATTTCATTTGTAGGAGAATTAATGAGGACAAATAATAGCGTGATTCAGCCTCTGCTTCGGAGCGGTTAATATGTAGAACATATGTTCTTCTTGTTAGTTAATCCCTGTGAAGAAGAGCCTGGAAAGAAGCAGATCTGTCTTTGATCACACATATGTGGTTATGGGGTTTGTCTAGTATATTATTTAAATATAAATAATGCAATTTTTTTTGAGTTCCTGTCAAAAATATGCTTGGGACATTTTCAAGAAATAGATGGAGCCATACTGAACAAACCACACATAGCCAGTACCAAGCCAGGATAGCAAGCTGTATTTTGGGGATTTGCAGACTATTATATTATATTATATTATATTATATTATATTATATTATATTATATTATATTATATTATATTATATTATATTATATGCTTGGTGGATCCATATTAACGTACCACAAAACTAACGCAACTCCTAAAAAAGTTCTTTAATGGTTTCGTATTATGGGCTTCTCTTATTCATGTTTTTATTTTCTTTCCTTTTTTTTAACATCTATTGGACAATAAAGTAGAGAATAAACAGGAAAGTAGGAGAGAGAGCAAGAGGGTTGACAAACAGGAAAGCATTCAGGGTGGAACTGAACCCAGACCTCTGCAGTCTTTTGGCATACGTGTTCAACCAAAGCCATAGAGGTGCCTCATTATTCAGGTTTTCAGTGGCATGCTCTGGTGATACATACTGACCCAGCAAACAGTTTGTGCATTCATTTTTTTTTTTTTTTTAATAAAACACATTACTGAGTAAAATTTACACTTCACTTTACATTTAACGTATAACTGCAACGCCCCTCATCTGCTTTTGACTGGTGACCTTATTTCCACATTTCTTCCACCGTGTCCCTGTCAGGCTCTTCATACAAATTTTACCAACTGGTAATAAAAGCAGCAGCATTTTTGATGCAGGTGCATTTTAACTACATCCAACTCCCCCCCCCCCTTTTTTTTTTTTTCATTGGATCTGAAGGACCAAATTGTTTGCCTGCTTTTGTTTGTTCCAGTGAAACTCAGAGATGAATTTGATGTACAGTATGTGCATGAAATGAAGGACATGGGAATTTATCTGCACTTTAATGGCTTCATATTTGCAGCAGAGAGCAGGAATCACATCATCTCCAACGACTTCAGCATTTTTGAAACATCTTTAGTGGTCATCCAAAGACTGTATAACAAGCATTTGCTCGTTCTGAGTTGCTTGTTATACACTCTGCATGGTTGTAAGGGAGCACTGTTTTGGGAGTGAAGCTGACAGCGTTAACAATCCGTTGGTAATGTAGGTGTAAAAGCTTTTATTCTACCTTCCTTTTCCCAGACAGGTAAAAATCTCCTGCAAAACAAAGGGGCGACTTCTGCTTAAAATGTATAAAGGAAGCTATCAGTTTGACAGTGTTTAAGGCCAGCAGGCTGTATAGGTGGTGACGAGGTAGTGGGGCTGGGGGTGGAGGAGTAGTTGGAAAATGTTTATGGAGATCCTGTGTCTCTCTGGGAGCCTAATAGGATCCCATGGCTGGAGTGAGAGCTCATTGTGCCAGTGTAAAGGATTACACTGCTAAACTGGTAAAACAGGGGAAAAAGCCCAAACACTCTCTACCTCCTATGGAGAGGCAACGAACCATCCAACAATGAGAGGGGAGAGTATACTGGGAGCTGACTCATTTCATCAACACAGAAAGCGACCCAAGGAAAGAGAAGTATCGGAGGAACTGTGACAGAGGGGGGGAAAGACCGGGCAGTTCATTTAGCTGTATGTACAGAAACAAAAATGACTGCAAATGGAGGGAGGGATGACAAAAAAAAAACAGAAAGGAAGGGGCAGGGGGCTGCTTGGATGACAGTTTCAGTATTCGAGGGTAAAATGGGCAAATGATGTCTGTCTTGCTTGTCTGTCTGCATCCTGAGTGACAGTTTACAATCTCTGAGGCAGCAGGCAGGCCCAGCAGGTCGGCTCTTTGGCTCCATACAATCCCTCATTTCCTAACCTATTTTTTCCTCTCTCTGCCATCTACCCTCCACCTTCAGCTCTCGTCTGTTTCCAGCCATTTCTAATCTCCCCCACTCTGCCACCACAGCCACTACCTTCACTCTGCATATATATATATATATATGTATGTCTATGTGTATATATTTTTTTTATTTCCACAATTTTTTAGTTGATCGCCAGTTAATTTAATCATTACATTGACTGAGCCTTCCGTCGTTGTTTCTTTCCGACTTCACCACAAAAAGACTAATACTCTGCAACAATAATGCCCTCTCCTCTTTATGGAACTAGCTTGCAGGCTTTTTCTTGCCCTTTGACGCAAACGATGACCTGAATCAGTCCCTCTCTGCACCTGCCTCACATTCATCCAGTAACTGTTTACAGCCGACTTTCTTGGAGCTACGATCATGCTGAACTGGTAGATTAATTTTCAGCAAACATTTGCTTGCTTTTGGATTCTCTGCTCGCTTTAGTGTCTTATATAAATATATATTTGTTAAAAATCCCCAAAGGGTTTTTTTTTTCATCGCAAAATTTGAAAGCACAGGAAATCCTCCGAATGTCTGATGAGCATGATGACCCCGCATATTTCCTGCAGTTTTCATGTACAGCACGCACATACAACATTATTCTCATCTCATTTGCTGTTCAAATGGAAACCACGCCGGGCAAAAATGCATCATTTGCATCCTGCAACCTGCCAGGCTGACAGACTCCTCTCTCTCTCTCGTCCTCTCTCTCCTCCTTCGCTGTCTTCATCTCTTCCCTTCCTTCAAAGGCTGCTGAGGATGTATTCAAACAGCAGGATACACACTCAGCTAACAAACCTCATTAAGGGCCCATACACACTTTCTCAATGCTTACACTAGCTGTCACACATCCTCTCTCAATGCACACACTGGTGGCCACACTGACCACGACAAAGCATCTTTACAGAGCTAATTAGAAGGGTCCCCCTCTCTATTTGAAACTCATCTGAATAGGAGGGAACATGATAATGAGGAGGGGAGGACGAGATAGAGGAGGGAGGGACAGTTGGGATGAAAAAGGAAAAAAGGGGCAAAGGAGAGAGAGGGAGAGAGGATGCATGGTAATTTATTTGCAGAGATGGTGGGCATATTTTTTCGTGGCGTGGAATTAAAGTGAGGAGCCCGTGCAAGCAGGGGGAACCGAATTAGTGTGACACTGCTCAGAAGCAGCGACGGAGACGAACGGGGAGGGAAGTGAGTGCTGCACCATTTTGATTGGTGTGCCAGTATCTGGAGAGAGAGATAGAAAGAAGCCATGGGTGGGACCCTAGCTTCATTGGGAAGGAGGTAAAAAGAGCAGCCGCTGCCACGGACGGCATTTCAGAGAGCTTTACATGAACTCATGATCAAACTAACTGGAACACATGTAACACAAAATGTGGGGTAAAGAGGCACCAGATGATCACCTGAATTAAAGGGAATTATTTTCATTCCTTTTTCTGATTATAATTATTTATCTGTTATTCATCAGATAACATTTTGTGTTTACTGAGGGACAAAACGTCGCATTGAGGTTAAGCTCTAAAATGATCCTTAAAAGCTGCTTCATCTCTCTGTAAACTTTTCCCCATTTGTGCTTTTTTTCCCCTTTTGTTTCTCTGAAGCATCTCTCTCTTTGTGCCTGTGTGTGTGCAGACAATGCCAAGTTGACAGTTAAGGTCTCAGATCAAGTTTGTCTCTGGAGCCCGTGTGAGTGGACATATCAGAAGCTGCACAAGAGCTCTATCAGAGCTTTCCATCATAGTAAATTAAAAAAAAAAAAGAGCTTTTTAAAAATATTAGAATTAAACTACTTGAAAACAAACAACGATCAAACAAGATCACAATGTGAGTATGAGGGGAAAGAAATCCAGGCTCCTTTCAATGCTCAGCAGAATTTTAAGTTCAAGTTGAAGTTATGACCTAATTGTTCTCTCATCAAGGCCCAGTGGCCCCTTGATGGGAGTGCAAAGCATTCTGGGAGAATAGCAGGTGTCCCCGTGTCGCAGAGCTTCCCAGACAGCTTGTTAATTTGCACAACTTTTACAAATTAACAAGCTCTCTGCTGTATGTGTGTGTGCATGCGTGTGCATGTATGTGTGTATATATTAGCGATGGGACTTGACCCTAGCGAGCTGCGGCAGTGTTTCGCGTCTTGCTGGGCGTGGGAAAAAGACGGGACCCCTTTTCACAGCTGCCTGGCCGAGGCCTGGGCTGCTGGGGGCCCCCTGTACCCCCCTTCACACACACACACATACACACCCTGGTTCCCCCTTGTTCAAGATCCCCCCCAACTCACACACACACACACACACACACACACACACACACACACACACACACACACACACACACACACACACACACACCAACCCTTCTCCTCCTTCTATCCCATTCAGGCTCCAGCCTACTGGCTTTCAAAAGCAGGACCCCCTTCCCAGCCCTTCATAAATACATCTCATTATTCAAGCCCTAGTTTGCATAGGGATTCCAAAGAGATCTCCACTCTGCTCGCGAGGCCTGAAGCCTCTCAGCCTTTTGGACCGCACAAGTGCAAATTTCGACTTAGTAATCTCCCTGTGTTAATATTTGTTTTAAAACGATGTGCGCACACTTTCAAAATTCTTTCACCAATACTGAAACGCATATTTTTTCCCTTACTTTCTTTTTTTCTTTTCTTTTTTGTTTTTGTTTTTGCATCTGACTTAAAATTTCTAATTTGTCTCAGAAATTATGGAAAAATCTGTAGAAACTAAAGGCAGTGAAAAGAGAGTTTAGCATGACTATTAGCAAGTGCTTGTCTGTGTTCCATCTGCCACGGGCTATTGTACAGTACTACACACACGCACACACACACACACACACACACACACACACACACACACACACACACACACACACTTCAGACCCTGTACAATACCACCCCCCCACCCCCATTCACCATTCACTGCAATGCATTACTGCAGAGATTTATCTCCTATCAGCCTGTATAATACTGAGGTTATAATTTACATCCACTTTAGAAAACAGCAGCACAGGCCGCTCCTTGCATATGCTAATGTAAAGCTTGGGAAAATCTGGGCGACTCAAAGAACTCCATTCTAAATTTGAATAACTGAGCTTTCCATTGAGCTTCAAGGTTGTGGAACCACGAAGATTTGACCTTGCTAACAATATGTACTTACCGTTTAATTCCTTATTCTCGACTATTTAAGAGGGAATTGGAGGGAACGCTCTGACGGCCTTAAAGCCAGGAATGTTTCTGTTTCCATCTCGCTCCAATAACTGCACTTATATCATTTTTATTTATTTTTTGGTTATGTTTCTCAGCAGCCTTAAAATGATCTATTTTTTCAATAATCTTTAACCTTATGAGTCACTCTACAGTTTTCACTTAATGCTGCTGCTAAAACCGAATTATGCATATGCTATAGCTTTATGCTGACCGATGCTTTGCTCCCAGCAATCAGAGATTTTTGGATGAAGGGGAGGGTGGCTCATCAAGGCATTAGGGGCAAAAAGGACAGAGCCACCCAAACACTCTTTCCACATGAGCAGGTCCAAACCTTGGGTGAGCCCTACGCCTCCGCTCTCCTAACGGGATAAAGAACCACAGCAAAGATTACACGGCAACCTCCCCTGCACCTACCACACACTCCACCTGACAAATAGGATCATAGTGTTTAAAGGGATAAAACGCTGAATGTATGAGAATGAAAAGAGAGTTGTGAGTGCGTGCATGCGTGTGTGTCTAAGTGTGAGAATGATGGAGGGGAAAGGGGGGAGGAGGGGGTGATATACGACGTAAAAAATGTTAATACTTCAAAGGAAGAAAAGAAATGATGGAATTCAACATGGAGGTCCTACTTCACTCGCTTAGATCGGGCCATTTGCACTCTCTCATAGCTGCAGGCCACAGTCTACGGCTGTTACAACCTGTATGTATATTCCTGCATATATGTGAAAGGTATAAAACTGCCATTTACACAAAATAAAAATGGCAGTAAATGTGTCTCCTAATGCCCCTTTTGCTTTGAAAGGGTTTATGAGAATTACAGCAGAGCAACACACTTAAAAAAATCACATTTGATACTAAATAATAAAAATAATATATATATTTTTTTTAAGTATTTCAAAATTCAGGCTTAGTCTGTGTCTCTTTCTGGCTTTTTCACACCCACACACAGCCCACTATGGTCACACAGCTCAACAAAATATGGACAACAATCAACCACCAGCAAAGCTCCATCGCTGGCTGATGAATCTAGATGCAAAACTTTCTAAAAGCCTCCAGCATCTTCTGGTTTGACCTCTTGGATTCACTCTTAAAGCTACCCAAGCTGCATAAGACAAAAAGATGCACGCTTGCTTCTGCGCTTGGCAACACCGTCGTGGGTTGTTACCGATATGGAAGAAAACAACGTCGGCGTTCATCATGCACGTCTTCCTATTTTGTGTATTCACCTGCAGGCTGATTGCTGCTCCTCACTTGTCTGGTGGCAGCTTGACTTCGTTGTGAGGTGATAAATAAGGGGCTGAAATTCCCGGCATTTTTCTTCAAAGATAAAAGAAAGGAAAATCAGTTAGCAGTGATTTAGAGGCAGTGGATGAAAACACGAGGCAGGAGAAGAAAGGAATGCATTGTGTTTGTTAACCATACAGCTAAGAGCAGTCTCTAAAACTTGTTTACTTCCTTGTATTTTTCCTTTGTGCACTTTACATTAACCTTGCCTCGTTGCAAGGTTAAATCTATTTTGTGCTGCGCATACTGTAAACTATAAATGTAAGATGTCATGGACAAGTTACACAAAGTATTTCTAGTGAAGGAACTATACCACAAAGCAAAGCTATGCATGATGTTTTATCAGCACTGCATCACAGTTGCTAAGCTACTGAAATGCAGAATGAGACATAAAAAATAGCACATAAAATAACAGGAGAGTAGGTTAGAAATTTTTAAAGAACATCACAGAAAGACTCATATGACAAATTAATCCCTTTTTTTTGGGCATAAATGGAGAACATGGAGGTCAAATCGTGTATACCTCCTCAACCAGGCAAATGTCAACAACCCAGATTCACAAACATGGACACACGCACACGCACACATACCATTTGAGCTGTCTTGTCTAACGGCGCACATCAAATATTGTCAGTCATGGTCTAAATAGAGCATGCAGGGACTTCAGGGATATTCAGTCATCTCTGAGGCTCGCTGATTCTGCTCTAAGAATAGATCAAACTCTGAGCCGATGTCCTATTTAGTTCTTATCTAACAGGCGAACACAAAAATAATCCACCCTGCGAAACACAGATTCAAACATATCTGCCTCATCTAACTTGGATTTGAGTCGAAAGCCTGTTCAAAATACACTGAAGAGGGCCGGGTACAGCCCAGTCTCTTTTACTCTGAATGACTGATGCGGCGGATGTGTTGCACCTGCAGGTTCTGGTTGGGTAGCAAAGAACCAAACAACCCACAGTTATGTGATGGAATAACACTGATAGCAGGTAGCACACAGCAGTTCAGTCCTGCACTTTCTCCCAAGTACTCCACTAGCTGGGCTTCATCTTGCACACCGAGTGGTGTGCATGTACATCCAATTATACATCACACTCCTAATGTCAAGTTAATTACAGCCAGGGGACATCACTTAGGCTACACTGCTCATACAGGAAATACACTTGGAGTATTAGAGGAGTCAGAGAGTCTGCAGCAGCTCTGCAGGATAAATTCACACTGTGTAATTATGCCTTGAAATGCAGGCTACAGCAACTTCTGGGCCTACAACACATTGCCATAACTAACATGTGAGATCTCAGAAAGCGATCTGATGCTGCTGGTGCTGCCAACACCGTCACGTGAGCTCTGGATTGGCCAATCATGTGAAGCCTTTAACTATTTCTGTCTCACCCCTCAAGATATTACTGTTTTAACACCCACACAGTTGTGACAACTACACACTAGCATGCGGTGTGGATTTGGAGAACGATTTCTCCACATGCGTGTCTCCCTCGTGCCCCAAAGTTGAACGAAACGCTGATATATTGATGCCCAACAGGCCCCTGCATCACCGCGATACCCACGCCACGACCCCCCCTAAAAAAATACAGAAGCAACATTCACGCCCTCGCAAGCTCCAGAGAGCCAGCAGCTCTGCACAAGAGGTGGACTGCCACAGCTACAATCACGCAGGTGCTGTTTTCCACCCGCCCCTTCCACCACTCCTCCTCAGCGGCGGCAGCCGCGGCGGTCAGCCTCCCTCAGCATCCGTCCCTCCCGCTTCCTCCTGCTGTTGCCCGCCCCGGCATCGTTTCCTCCTCCTCCTCCATGCCGAGCGAGAGGACCCCGCGGCTCCGAAGTGCTCGGCGTCAGTTCGTACTTTCGGTTCTCTAGCTTTATGAAATTAAAACTCATACAGCTAGATAACCAAAGATACAAACTAACCCGTCGTCTCTTAAAGGGGCCGCCTCTCCGACACACACGGGAGAAAACAGAGGGCAGAAAGAGAGAGAGGGGGGGCAGAGAGAAAGAGAGAGAGAGAGAGAGAGAGAGAGAGAGAGAGAGAGAGAGCGAGAGAGCCTGCTTGTGGTCTCATTGGACTGAGAGATCCTCACACACACTCACACTCTGAGTGAGAGAGAGAGAAAGGAAGATGCTCAACATATCAGAAATATTCATGAATTTATTTATTAGGATTTAGAGGAGAAACACGGTTAAAACACGACTTTAACACAAACGCTCACTTCTACACACACACGGTGACTGACAGCTTAGCAGGCTGTAGGCCTGATAGATCTTTAACCTTAACTATGCCCACAGTCAAGTATCACCACAAGTTGGTTAGATGCTCAACCAGCGTTTTGTTTCGCACAGCCTCTTAAGTCCATGCAGCAGTGATATGCACACAGCTTATTTCTTCATCCACTCCCATTTACCAAGCAATGTATTTTTTTAATGAGTTTGAGCACCTTTGTTGTGCACACTGTCACACGCATGGGCCCTTTAACGTAAACCTTAACAAACGGTTTTCTATTGTAGTGTCACAGCTTCAGTTTATATTTCTGCAAACGCGCTCACAGTGTCAGAATCAGTGCGATGGATGAAGGCACACAGAAGCAAGTTAAAAACGCAAACACACACGGCACCTCAAGTTATAATCAGTTACACCAGTCACAAAGCCAGCATCCTACTTACTTGCACATCAGGCTAACTCCACTCCACCAGTCCATATCCTCCAAATATTTCAAATTCCACCCTGGGGTTTTAATTCACCTGTGCGTCTAGGTTTAATCGCATCCGAGAGGAAATAGCGCAAAAGCTCGGATACTCGAGACTACAGAGTGTCCACCCTCCTTCTCTCCCTGTCTCTTTGTGGATTTTGCAAAGGACCGACACGATGTCCTCTCTCTCACACGTGCAGGCTGCGACTGACAAGTGCGGAAAGCCCACGGTGTGCAGAGGGGATAAACTCCGCCTCAGAGAGAAAGAGCGAGAGAGGGAGAGAGAGAGAGGGGGAGAGAGGGCGCGAATCCGAAATTATTAAAGCCAAATTAGAAATGAATGCAGGTGCGTGTCAATCAGGAGCTGATTCCTCCAATTATACTCATTATCCATGGGCGTAAAATAGAGAGACGAACGCATCAATTATTTCTAAGAGCAAGATGCAGATGGAGCTGCATGGGTCAAACCTGACCTTTCACAGGCTGTATTTTTGAGAACTCAATTATAGATGTTTAAAACTTCCCTGTATTCATAATTTAATGTGTGGAGAAAAAATAAGGAGAGGACTGCTTCCCCCCCTTTTCTTTTGAGCTTTATAATTCGGTTCGGGGAGCGTAATGGGAGCACAAACTTCCTAAATTCATTTACTCCTTACGACTATTCTGGAAGGCTTAAAGCTTGATTTGAGCTGTTCATTCATATAATCAGTCAGGAACAAAAGATAACTCGCAAAAACACAACTGCGGTGATTTGGTGTCAGGGAAAGTCAGTCAGTGAGATGCAAGGTGTTAATCCAAATGCTAGTTGTGTGTCCAGTTAGGCTTCCTCTGCTGTGCGCATTAAATAGCACACCACACACGTGATTATACATTTTATTGTATGGCAGCAGTTGGGAAATAAACCCAATTAGTCGTCTTACATTCTCGTTACTGTATCATGTGACCTGATGGTGAGCGCAAACATTTTTATTACGTTATTATGACACAGTTCGGTCAGTGCGCACACCAACAGTAACATGTTAGAGGTTTTAAACGAGACTCCACAGAGTTAAGAAAATGTTACAATACAATCTCTTGTTTTATTTCAAGACTATAGAAGCTCGCTGCTGAGGCACCGAGCAGAGGAATTCTGGGGGTTTTTGTACTGGCTGCAGAAAGAAAAAGGGTTCACGCCGAGCTAAATCCTGATAGTATTCAGGCTTATCGAGTGCGATATATTATGATGTGAGTGATACCCGGGCTGTGGAGATGAGATAGCGAGAACGATAAGAATCACGCCCTTTGAAAGAAGAAGCTAATGGCAGAGACAAGACCCGGATAGCAACTTGTAATATAACCCAAAGTTTGAAAGGATATTTAAAAAGCTGCTGGAATCAGTGTGTGTCTGTGTGTGTGTGTGTAGGTGTGTGTGTGTGTGTGTGTGTGCGTGTGTGTGTGTGTGTGTGTGTGTGTGTGTGAGAGAGAGAGAGACATGCATTGCTTGTGTTGTGGGGACCCAAATCATAAAGACTTGTCGTTCTTATAGGGACAAAAATCAAGTCCCCATGACGCAAATAAGGTGAACCCGTGTTTTAAGGTTAAAGTGAAGGTCAGGGTTACGCATGTAGTAGGTGAGGCTAGTTAAAAAGTTAATGCAATTCGTTGTAATGTCCTCTGAAGTCATGGATATAGGGATGCACGTGTGTGTGTGTGTGTGTGTAAACCAATAAAAGAGCAGGGAGCTACAGTCCAGGTTTTCAAACGAAGCTTGCATCAGATAGCAGTTGCACAGGCCCATCTGATTATTGAGCATGGGCAATCTGTTAGTATCATGGAGGTGCAGCTCTGCTGTCAGGCTGCAGCACAGGTCGGACTTTACTGTATGAATCTTATTCTACTCTGCATCATTTATAAATAGATCTAATCGTGGCCTCCGTTATAATGCATCCGAGCTTGTGCAGCACATAGTGCATTGGCGCGGTTAAAAACAAAAATCAAAACACGAGAAAGCCTGCATACAAAGCACATTTACAAATATTCTTTCAACATTAGCATGAGCTAGATTTTCATTTTCATTGCACGGTCATCATTGCACCTGAGCATGCGTGACCAAGTCCTGGAGGACACGTGCTTCCCAACATCGCTTGCACCTGCTTGTAAAATATGTAACCTCCACTTCTGGCACCCATAAAGAAAAATATGAGATAACGTGTGTGTGTTGGAAAGCATCACACTCGATCACACGATCACCAATGTCAAAAACTGTTAAAAATATAAGAAAAATATCAGAATATGTAGGTCTTGATATCACCTGTTTGTTTTCCACGGTTAAAGAAATAATAATAATAATGATAGTATTAAAACCTTTTTATGGTGACGGATCTACTTAAAACAGCTGCCAAATAATTTAAAATGTTTTTGGTTAAAAAGAAACATTATTTTTTTTACATTCTAGTTTTAATGTTCACAAACGTCACCCACGTTCACAATTCCTGCTCTGAACATTTGAACAATATGTTGAAAGGTGTGTGTGTGTGTGTGTGTGTGTGTGTGTGTCTGGAAAGATTTTCCCACAAACAAGTGACAGGGAAAATTTGCCCCCACTCCCACCGCCCCCACCTCCCATCTCAAAAAAGAAAAAAAAAGAAAGAAAGAAAAAAAAAAGAGAGAAAAAGAAGTCAACATCAAGTTCAACAACGTGCCGGAGAGAAATTTACATGACAATCAGGTCTGGGATCCTCCAAGTCTCCCCCTCTCCCTCCAACCCCGCACAACAGAGTCTGGCGTCAGCCCCGCTACACTTTCCCAGGCTCACAACAATATCTCCCTGCTGAACTCTGCACTGCAGCGCTGCCTGGGGCCTCCACCTCCTCCCCAACCTCCTCCTCCCTCCCTACTACCACATGAATACTTCTTACATGAGCACATGGCAGCGGAGACCCTCATTAAATATTCCGGAGTTTGCGTTAACTTTGAAGCGAGCGAGCTGAGGTTCATCCCTGCACGATGGGAGCAAAATGTCCAATCTTTAAAGATTAATTTACAGTAAATATTAGGTGATCGGGAGGCCTTATTGTGCATTATTATTATTTTTGCACTATATAAGTCAGGTGATGCTAATATAAAATCTCAATCACAGTTCTCTTATAAATTTAGATAATTAAGCAAAAATAAATTTTAGGCGGATAAAGAAAAAAAATAGAATAATATGTAACTCGGTGCTTTTGAAATAAAAAAATATATATCTGGTAACACACACACACACACACACACACACACATACACACACACACACACACACACACACACACACACACACACACACACACACACACACACACACACAGAGAGATATGTATTTTTCTTGTGGAAGTGAAAGCAACACACTGAAGAGGAGAATTAAAGACATTTCCAGTGAAACACAAAATAACGTCCACCACGCTGCACCTGCATCACTGTCAAAATATAAAAGGCTACTTACAAATCACTTGAACGCAATCCAACACTTACATCCACATAGATCGTCTGCATTTAAAAAAAAGAAAAGAAAAAACCTTTTCGGGAGCAATAATTCGCCGCAGAAATGCACTCATTCAAATAATCTGGGCTCCACATTTACATGCATACATATATAAATATATCGCCCACTTTCTGCCAGCACCATAACTACAAACTGCTCTCCTCCTGCAAATCTTATGTCTTTTAGCAGCTACATAAACGGATGACTTCCTGACATGTTATGCAGAAAAAAAAATCCTCTCTTACCGGATAAAGCGGGTCAGACACGAGTGTAAGAGCTGCGGCTGCAGACAGCGAGAGAGGCGAAAGGAGGGAGGGTGATAATGAGGAAGAGGAGGAGGAGGGAATACAGCCGGCCCAGAGCCTATCAAATTTGTCAAACAGAGGCCTATAATATATATCTATATATTAATTTATTATTGGTGGGGGGGAATAAACGAGAAAATAAAAGCGCTCCAAATCAGGTTACTGATTGATTTATCTTGAAATAGAAATCAGGATCACATCCAGAAAATAACTACAATTAAAAGTGTGATGATGAGGATGTTTTGAATAAGCAGGGTGATGTAAAGCATCGGTACACGTCAGTGTGGTTAAACAACCACCGGTTTAGAAGCTGGGCTGAACGTATTTTCCTGCATAGAAGATATATCTATATATCTATATCTATATATATACATATGTATACATATGTATACACATATATATATATATATATATATATATATATATATATAGAGAGAGATATAGAGATATATATAGATATATATAGATATATATGTATATAGATATAGATATGAAACAGAAGCCTAATTAATTGTGTGTGTTTCCCTCTCCTTGTTCTAACGGTTTGATTTTTGTTGTATACGCCTGAAAAAGGACACTCCACTCTTAGACTGGGCTGAGTCTAAGATCTAGTTTTTAGTCTCTCCATCATGTGCATTTACAATATTATACCGTGAAAGAGTGGATGGTTATGCAAAACCTCTTAAAAATATAAAGGACCATTGTTGTCTCTTTGTTTTATAGTGGTAAATGACTGAAACAGATTGTATCCAGCGATAAGGTTAAAGCAGGAAAATAAATCCAAAGCACTGTATGATGTAGTTAATCTTTACAAAAATGCATTCTGGGTATTCAGGTGTTTCCAGCCTGTTTATGATGGAGCTATAACAGCCACGGATGCGCTCTCCTTTGGAATAATGAATTTTTATTAGCTGCTACTCACCAACTCTAACTGACTGTAGCTTGTGAATTTTAACCTTCTGGATCTTAAAATGCGAACGACATGCTGCAGGCTCGTGTTTAGAAGGCACATGTGTACAGTAAAGCAGCTTAAATTGAAAACGCAAAGACTGCAGGACGAAACAGCGACACACTTTGGCGAGAAACGAGACGATCGCCTCGTGAAAATGTGTCCACAGTCCACGAACAGTTTTTGTTGGGTTTTATTAGAATATTGATCGAATGTGTGAAGCCTGTCCGTGTGCGCTTCTTGAAACACAGAAATAAATAAAAGGGAAAGCAAGAGAGAAACATAAAGCTTGTTTTTTTAGCTGAAGACTGAACCTACACATTCAAATGAAAAGGAGACAAAAATATATTCAGATTGAATTTAATTGCTAAAAATCTACATTTTGAATTTTAAAAAAATGAATATTTTAATTGTAGAAAAAGGTTGCAGACTGCTGACGTGGTGAAAACAACGCTTGTAGGAAATAAAACATACAGCTAAAAACTGTCTTTGCATAATATTTCCTTTGTAAACTGCAGTTACAACAAATTATTTTACTAGATGTAATTTCATATAGTAGCATTAAAGAATGCTCAATAATCTTAATTTGACCTTTTCAGATAAGTAAATTTGATGAAAGTCAAAGTGAAAAATGCTAAAATGCTAAGTTAAAGTTAAAGGGTTAAAGTGTCTCACACTGTAAATGTTCCACTTCTTCTACTACTACTACTATTATTATTATTGTTATTATTATTATTATTATTATTATTATTGTTAATATGTATTTATTTCTCTTTTATTCGTCATACAGTTATGTAGTAAGTGTAAATATTTATATTGATTCTTTTTGGGATTATTTACAGAAAACAGTGTGTGTTTGAATTGAATGATGTTTCAGATTATTGAACTGAAACTGCTTCAGCAGTTCTTTTTAAATTTTGAAGCTATCATCACTGAAGTTCACATTTATTAAAGATAAATGGCAACATTCACCTGTCAGCTTCTAAAGATCACTATTTGTTACTGAATGTTGGGCCATCAGTGCCAACATGCATGGACGCTTTCCTTTATGCCATATTTTGAGATTAGGCAATGAAAAAACAACCCCCCCCCCTAAAAAAACAAACAAACAACAAAAACACATTAAACTAATGTGACATAACACCCACATAAAGTGTTGTGGGTATAAAGTGTGTAGTTAAAAAATAACAGTATTTTTGTCAGTTCGCAGATGAATTCATAAAAAGTCTCTAAATAATATAAACGATTTTAATTACGTGTGTTTGAATTGTTTAGTTGTGTTAAAAAACATGTTTGGGCTCAGTGTGTTTCTGGTATAAATGGCCACCATGCATGTGTGCTGTTCTTGCTTTGCTATTACACCTTATTATGCACTTTATTTCTGTTAATGTTATCTAACAGAGCGATAATTAATTTTTTTTAGTGCAAAATCAAAGAGTGTCACTCAGTGTGCGACATGTGTACTTCTCCATGTTTGTTTACACCAAAATCCTGAACTAATTTTTTACAAAACTCTTAAAGTTTTCTGCACATTTATGAAGATGCAGAATTATTCGGAGCCGATCCACAGATTCTAAAATAGTTTTTGATTTCGTTATGTATGTTATGGCTGTAACTTTGAAGTAAAACATGCAGAAATTATTTATTTGTTATGCATTTTCATTTTTCTGAGGTCAGTACAGGATTTATTTTAAACTGCAATTAACCATAATAGCATATGGATTTCATTAAATAAATAATAAGAATTATTATCTCAGTGGTATTTTTGTAGATTACACGTTTTCCACTTTGTTGCATTTTGAATTTAATGTCTGAATACAAACAGCAATGATTGATGGTACGAATACATTAAAAAAAGTTTCATTTCTTTGTGTTATTTGGGTTTATGCCTCTTCTGTAAAGCCTGTGTGAGCTGTGTTGGTGTTAGTGTTGCATGCTATAGCTCACAGGCCTCATATTAGACTGAACCAAGTACCCATCAAAAGACTCAACTCAGTGATGCAGCAGGCCCTGTAGGGGAAGATTTCATGTTTGAATTTAATAGATAAACCTTATTTAGAAAAAATCAGCAAATGTTTTTTTTTCTTTTTTGTGTCTTTTTTTCTTTTTATATAATATCCTATTTGTGCATTTGTTATGGAGTGGATTATAGAACAATAAAATGCAATGATAACAAAACAGCAGTGTGATTAGTGCATTTTGAGGTTAAGATGTGCTTTCAGACACAAGACATCAAATCCATTACTGCAAATTAAGTAAAAAAAAAGGGCAAAAGTAAATGAAATGCAATTTAAAGCAATTAAAACAATATAATCTATAACACACAAATTAATCAATTATTCGTTGTGAAATGACAATATGACGTAATACATTAAGAAAATAGATTAAAACTCCTTTAAATATAAAAATCAGTGTATTGTCAGTTGTGCTGTAAATACGCCTTTTTCCACAAGAAGACCAGCCAATAGGAAACTACAGTTATTAAAGAGCCTGTTTAATAACTAAAGAGACCTTTATCATATGAATATGTCAGAGACAGTTTATTCACATGATAAACAAAAAAGCTATTAGAGAAAAATAGTTCATATTTGTTTATTTTAACAGTCCAAGCTTCTTTCATATCTTCTCTCGAAAACGCAGTCAAGCTATTAATAACGTTTAAGCAAAGCTGAGACACAATCACACTTTTACAGGGGGCTAAAAAGTTGCCCATCTTCCGCAAGTCCGCAAGCAGCGGAAATATGCGCCATTTACAGCAGTTTATGTAGGACGTTAAACAAGCCTAAATTCAGCTTCAAAGGTGTTAAAACTGCTCGCAGCGAAAATATACTCCGGCCTCTGTCGCAGTTTTCATTAACACGAGAGAGCCGTGGATGTAAAGGCTTAGCGCAGGCTGTGTAAACGTGTGTATAAACCAGTAATAAAGTTCTTACCTCAGCAGGCTCCTGCAGAGACCTGTTAATTCCTCCTCTGCCTGGCGTGAAAGAGGGACCGCCAGCCTGAGCCCTCGTGCCTTAATTTGAAGCAGGCTGGGTTTTATGATAATCAGCGCTGACACCGACCTGCGCGCCATGAATAGAGGAGGGCACCCTCGAGCCTGCGTTCCCACGAGCCGCATTCCTGCGGTCAAGTTCAAGCTCAAAGCGCGAGCCACCATTACTATGCGAGGCGTGCCGCGTGGCTAATTCCAAAAAGGCGCGCACTGCTCGCCGTGGGAGAGTTCGTCACCTTGTATTCAAATGCAGCAGCAGATAGACGGATAGGCCCACTGAGAGGTTGTGGGCTACACTCTGAAACACACCAACGGGGCTTCTGCTGGCTTTACTTTCACCAAAAGCTTTAATAAATAAACAAAAAGCACACAAACTCAATCTCCAAATATCCTGCGGTTAAACAAAACAAACAAAAAAGGAATACAACTTACTTTCAATAATTATAATGATGTAAGTGTCCTTTAAAAATATCTCAGTTTGAAGATTTACTATTTTTTTATTTTTTATTTTTTATACACGCCGTTTTCTGTTGAGAAACTTTCAGGTTCAGTGATCTGAGTGAGCCCAAATGGAAAAAATAGTCATCAAATGACTTATCAAAATCTCTAAAGCCTAACAGCTGGTGTATTTTATTAGACTATAAGTGTGGTAAAAAAAACAAAAGTGTAAAAAAACCCCCATGTAGCATTAACATTTAACTGAAATTCACAAATGAAAAAGAAATGATTCAGCGTCTACACGTGATCACAGATCAGCACAAATCAGCATCAACATTACAACCCCTTATCAGATTATGAGTTAAAATTTATATTTTTGTTATCTTTGGGGGCAGTTTATATTTATATATATGAAAAAATAGTAATCTACAGAAACACAATCTGAGGAAATCTAAATGAGACAGAAATTTTGGTGCAGAAATTGTGATTGTGTAACAGTGACGTGTCAGTGGATATGAAACATTTCTGAAGGGCAGATTTACTAAAACAGAAGTTTATGTTCACATTTATCAGAAACACGCAGCTTTCATTTAAACCTTTCTTCTCTTCTATACTTTCACAGCTTGCATTTTCAGTCTACAATAGTTTAGGCATTTCTGAAGGAAAAACACTGGGCTTTTTCTTCTCAGTTATTATTATTAATATTATTATTCCCACATCCAATCAACTTATTGTTGGATGCAGTGTATACGAATAGAACACAATAAACACTGTGCTTCAACTGTGGCTTAGGCTAAACTTTATATTTTGGATGATTTGCAGATTTAAATCTTTCACAGTTTAAATAAAAAGAAGTTGGATGCTTTTTGAATTCGTACGATGAAGGCTTAAAACCAGACTACATGCTTGTATGCACGAGGATGACATCCGTGTGAGTAGTTTCAAACGCAGATCATTCCCACACGTATGGCGGGCGTGTAAGTGTGATGTGTCTAGTCAGAGTATAATTGGCTGGCTCAGTCTCAGACAGCTCTGTCCCACCTCCCCATGTTCGTGTATTTGAGGTCCCATAAAACAGTGTCTGGCTCGCTGATCCCACGACCCCTGGGGGAATAAATCCCTCACTCATGATTTGGATTTTCCAGCTCTGTCTGCGATTGTAAAGTCGAGAGTTTGAAATGTCACAAAGTTCTTAACACCTTAGCATCTATTTCTATTTTCATATTCTTTCAAAATTCACTTCGTCTGACATGTCACTGTGACTGTCATCTATGTAAAGCTACAATTAATATTCATATCTGAAATTAAAGTCAGCAAATTATTGGCTTTTGCTAGCCTTTAGCTACCAACAAAACAAACAACACCAAAACATGGGTTTCACCCATCATGTAGCTCTGCTATTGTTTAGTATTTACAAGCCAGTATACCATTTCACTAGCCTCTTTTACACCGACCTCCTCAGCTGGAGTTTAAAAGCCCGACAACCTCATAAAGGCATTTTACATTCAACTCTCTGTGGTCCTGCTAACAGAAACAGATTGATCAGTGTGGAGGGAAATGTCTTATTATGTAATGACGACAGAGAGGGCTGGCCAGGTCAGATGTGAGATGAACCCCTGACCCCGGCTGAGCTGCGGAGTGTGCCGCTGACCACGGGGCTGTTGATGAAGTCGTGGACCTGTGGACAGTGCATTTGGTGACCTTTGGTGTCAGCTGCCGGGCAGCAGACGGATGTGTCTTTAACTTAATTAGCACTGATTAGTTGACCTGTGGAGGAGAAGCCAGCGAGTTACCTGAGCTTAGATCAAAGCTGGATTGGAAGTTTTTATTAGTTATTACTTATTTACAGCTTATTAATTTTATATTTTTTCTGTATTTTATAATTTAACAAAAATAATATATGATTACACACAGAAAATAGCTAGAAAAATAGCTAGTGTTACAGAGTTTTATGCGTCTGTTTGTAAATATGTTCAAAACTCCAGCAGACACCAGTTTTTCAAGAGAAAAATGAATCTTAACTTTTAAAGTTTGCCAAAGCTTTCATCCTCTTCCAGTGACCTTCGTAAACAGATGGGGTTTGTTTACTCTCTCTGAGGTTGACGAGATATAAATATAAATTAGTACAACATAAAAATACCAGCTTTAGACTGATGAAGGTATGTTATGTAGTCAGTCATTAATTATTAGTTTATTCAAAGTTATTTCAAAGAAAAAGGTGGCAAAATTTCATTGGACTTAAAAATAGCAATTTAAAGGTATCTAGCAGTGTATTGAAAACTAAATCAATAACCTTAACTTTTATGTGTTTTAACTTTCAGTGGTTTAAAGTCATTTTAATTGTCTCGCTTTCTGTATATTTACACAAAATTCCCTGGTCTCTTTTCTATCTATCTATCTATCTATCTATCTATCTATCTATCTATCTATCTATCTATCTATCTATCTATCTATCTATCTATCTATCTATCTATCTATCTATCTATCTATCTATCTATCTATCTATCTATCTATTTTAGAAAAGTGATTAATGCCCACAGGTTTGATGTACGTAAAATATTTTTTTCTTTTCTATTCTTCCTTGTCAACAGTTAAAAGAAATCCTTTTTGTTTTGTTTTTTAATTTTGCCAGTGCAATGATGGTCAGTCTGGTGGGCAATGATTTCATACCCCCAGCCCACCGCACACACTCACGCACACACATACACACCGCAGGGCAGTCATTTTTCAATCAGCCCTGTGGGCCTCTGACAGGTCTGGGAGAGGGTCTGCCTCCATGTAAGGCAGACTGGCAGGAGTGACACCTCCGTATAGCAACGTTAATTATGGGCATCTGTTCGGACGCCCCAGTCTGGGGGTCTTCTAGGGTCCTTGGCTGTTGCCATAGGGACGGTGGAGAACCGTTGGTGGTTTTGGGGGGCAGACAGAGACCCCCTTATTCTCTTGAGGGGTGGCCAGACATGACCCCCCACAACTCACCCCTTTTGATTTGGGTGGGAACAGGGAGCAGCCAGCCAGGAGAGAGAGAGAGATCTTTCCAGCTTCATTTTGGGGACCATGGGTGCACCTCCTGAGAGGAGCAGAAACACTTTTAGTTTCAGTGCAGGAATATTGTAGCAATGTATGAGAGTGTTGTCCCTGCTTTCCTAAATGATTTCCACATTAATACTGAGTGGTTAAACTGTAATATGGTAGTACAGATACAGAAAACATACGTGCAAACAAATTAGAAATACCCAACACTTACACTGCATTCTTCAGACTATCCTCCATGACACCGCACTGACTTACATTAATCTAAACCTAACCACAAATAGCTACAACTGGGGTTCAGTCTGAACCCCAACCTGAGCTTACATCAAACCAAAGTCGTCTCTTTATGCTTCGTGTTATGAAAACTTTCTTCTCATCCTCATAATGTGATTGCATAAAAAGATTTAAGTCCCCACTGTATGAGTGATACCTGGACACACACACACACACACACACACACACACACACACACACACACACACACACACACACACACACACACACACACACACACACACCCTCTACATGAACACCCTTTATTCCCACTTTGCATACATTAGCCAGTGTCTGTGTTCTGAATGCATTGTTGTGTTTTCCCACACCCCCCTATTTGATGTCTCTTTTGTCACTGTGAATAAAAGCAGACTGACGAATGGGAGGTGGGATGTAGCTCCATTTCAGGGGGAGAGACCCCCATTAATTGCCAGCTACAGAGGCTGTAGGTGACCCCTGCTGGACAAGATGTGAATATTCTGAGAAAACTCTGATCCTCATGACCTGAATGGAAATCTGAGTCTCACAGGAAGCTTAGAATAACTGATTTGCCTCCATGCTTGGTTGTGTAAAATAACAGCTGCATGCTGCACTATTTGTGAAATAAGTATACACAGTGGAGGAACAATTCTTCTGAATGTGATGACGAGATCCCAGCAGACTAAATGTGGAGCAAAGAGCATGTTTGTGTGGGATAATGCGGGATTAATGCTGAGAGGTAGTATAAAACTTTTATAACCTATATCTACCTTCAAACACAATGATCATGGGAGGTCAAATATAGCTGTTTTATATCTGAGGAAATTCAAACACTGCTGTATTTTCTTTTTTTCTGTCCCCATAACTGTTAAAAATGTTATAATTACACTCTTGCTTTTATTTAATTTGCTGTTCTGTCTCATCTCTGGTTTTAAGTAGATCTTAACACATACTTTTATGTGTTTTATGTGCTCACATATATTGCCTTTTGTAAATTAGAGCCATTAAAGATGTAGGGTAGGAGATAAAAACACTGTGCAGTCTGACATAAAGAAGGACACATAGTCATCCCAACTCCTGAAGTAAGAGGAGAAATGTTAGTTGCACATTATTGTCTATTAATATATCGTGTAAAAGCATTGTGTTGCTGATTTATTAGGTGTTGTTAACATTTTACACCCACATAGACTGTTTTATTAAGAAAACCCATCAAATCAAATGTAGTTCAATAAAAAGCTGTTCCTCAAATATTCCCTGATAATGAAAAACCAATAAGTGTGATTCAGTCTTCTTCTTTTTCTTCTTCTTTGTCCTTTTAGGATTTGCCACAGCAGATTACTGATACATCTATCTGTCCCTATTGTCCTCCTCTGCCACACCATCCCTCTGCATGTCCTCCTTCACTAAATCCATGAATCTTCTCTGTGGTCTTCCTCATTTTCCTCCCACCTGGCAGCTCCATATTCAGCATCTATTGTCCAGTATGTCCTCTATCCTTCCTCTGCACATGTCCAAACCGTCTCAGCCTTGCCTCTCTAACTTCTTCTATCTTCTCTTCTTCTACCTTCTCCTATCCTTCCTCATCACTGCCAGTGAAAATCTTACCATCTTTAACTCTACCACCTCCAGCTCGGCCGCCAGCCTTTTTGTCAGTACAATTGTTTCTCAATCATGCGTCACAGCAGGTCTCACTCACTTCCAGCTTACAAACCTGTAATTAAGAATAAACATACAAGTAAAATTAACACATTTTTCACATTGTGAACACAAAGTAAAAATGCAGAATCTTTGAGAAGCAGAATTTATGGCAGAGTTGTTGGGATTGCATAGGAAAGGTGTTCCTAATAAGGAGTCAAACAGGGGAACAGGGAGAATTTGAGTCATTTAACTACTGTAAGTGAAGGTATTAATGTCACACTCAATAATATTCCTGTGCAGTCCAGGCTTTATTTACAAAGTTCACATATATTAACAGTTTTCCCTCTGATGTATTGATTTCAACCTGACTTTATAACTTTGCTCTCTCCTTCCTGTAAAATGATGTGTGGCTTCTGCTTTCGCAAATGTTGGATTTCCAAGAAAGAAAAAAAAAAGTAGAAAAAAAATAGTCACCTGTCATGTGACACCAATTGTACCCACTAGATGGCCCTAAAACACCACAGTGAATGCTCCCCCTCAGTCACCTGGTGTCTTCTTGTTCCCTTTTGTGAATCCATAATGAATCTCATGTAAAGAATCCAATTTTGCTCAGTCAAGGTTTTCATCACAGAAACTTTTCACTCACTCGCTTCAGTCCCACTGGTGTTACTGAGAAGTCTTCCGTGACATTTGAAGCGTCCTTCAGCGGAGTCAATCTGAGTCTGACGTGTAATTTACCGGAGCACCGAGGACAGGCAGCAACATCTTGGTGTCCTTCAAGAAAGTTGCTCCAAGCGTTTATTAGCGCAGAAGTGGCAGCAGGGAGCGAGACAGTGAGCAGTGGGTGTGAGAAACAATGCTTGCTTTGCAGTGATGAGACCATTAGTGGTACTGTGCTGTGAAAGGGATGAGACAGAGGGCAAAAGGAGGTGACCTGCTATCAGGACTCTGTGAATGTCACAGTTCAGCTCTTCTGAGGCTGTCGAGGTTTCAATTAGTCTGCCCTTTCTACCCACGAGGTTAAAAACCAATCCTTGTGCAGTGATCAATGGGATTGTTAGCCTGCTGCTCAGGTATGTGTCGATGTGGTGTTTGGGTGTATACATGTTTATACACATACCTAAAATATAGTGTTAAAAATAAATGAATGTCCTGTGCTTTAAGACACAGTGTGCCAGTACTGCAGTGTGAAGCACAGACATTTCTGCTACTGAAGGATTTACAGGTCTGTCTGCATAATCCACTCACAACACCTCCCACCCCTCCTTTACCTAACCAGCCAGACAGCAACAAGAACTCAACAGGCACGGAGGAGAAAGATGTTCGGTGGACAAACGAAGGACGAACAGGTTGCTCAGAATCACAATGAGCTATGAAGGGCAGATTTCAGAGCTAATGGACATTTAGGCTTCACTTAAAATAATAGTTTGACATTTTGGGGAAAGACCCTTAATTTTGCTTTCTAAAGGAGACTTCCACAAGGAGACTGTGCTGTAATTATGAAGATGTAAATACAAGGAGGCAGCTAACCTGGCTCTGACCCAGCCTCAAAATCCAGCTCACAGCACTTCTATCAATCGCTAATTATTATAATTGATATGATGCAAAGTGCAAAGTCCTGACACCACATGCTGACCAGCATTTGTAGCTCGATGCAATCGTTCTTCCAGCATTTCTTTTACTCGTCTTTCTGAAAAATGAGAGCGTTTGCTTTCCAGAATCTCACACACATCATCACCCACAACAGTATTTGTAATTAGAAATGGAAATCTTTGAGATTCTTCCAAAAAAACAGTGAAAAAAAACACAGATCCTGTAAAATCACTGCAATTTGGTTTTATGCATTCCTATAGTGTCAGTCAATGTTTTCTAGTCTTCCCTGTCTTGCTGCTATGACAGGCACGCCTCAGCAAGCCAAAACCATCACTTGTGGCAGGTTTAATGATATTGATTATGCTTTCGTATCAAGATTACCAGGTGTTCGTATGAGACTGTAGGCAGGGGTAGAGATAATTAGCACGCCTATAACAGCCATGTATCTTTGAGATGCACAGTATCTCCAGTGGAGTTGTGTGCTTTAAAAAATATGTTGGATTCACGCTGTGTTAATGTTCTGACAAGCCAAATGTGTTGTAATTAGGAAAAACAAACAGATGGGCATTTTCATTAGAGGCGTTAAATGTGGGTGTGTGTGTGTGTGCGAGAGAGAAAGGAGAAGAAGAACGTGGGGGAACTCGAGTTTTCAGAATTGTAGGTTTGGTGAGAAAAAGTCTAATGAGCGTCACCAACAAAACCCCCGAAAGCTTCTCTGTTGAACATTTGAGTTATTTCACTGCATTTTATTCAAAAGGTTTCGTCACCAGTCTGTTGATTTGCCTTTTTTTTTTTTGCTTGCGTGCTAAAGCTAGAGAATAAATTAAATGCATTTATGTGCAAAGCATGCTTTGTTTGCAGTGATTGGAAATGGCTCCATGTTTTCCATTTCAATAGCACGCAGAAGAGAGGGGAGGGCTGCTAACAGACAGACATGACATTATGCAAAGCTCCACGAGGGGTGTTTACACTGCTATGAAAAAACAGCCCTTGAACATCGCTGGTCGGCGCAGAGAGACAAGAAAAGAATGAGGCTGGAAATAAAAAAAAGCCAGAAGACTTGGGTGATGAAACCAGGTTAAAACTGGAGTAAAGTGGGTTAAGGAGTCTGTAGATCTAGTAGATCATTTAGTCAGATTTGTCTCACAGTCGGGGAGGCCGTATGAGGCAATCTGAATGAAACACGCTCTATTATCGGGCCAACTAGGGCAAGACTCACCTGCAGCGATAAAGAAATAAAGACCTACTTGTTTCTTCTACTCATTACTGTGTAAAGTTGTGATAAAATAGGTATAAAATAGGTGAGTTACAGGACTGAGGGACACAGTAATGATGTGTAGAGGAGAGAAGGCTGAAGGCTGGGTACAGAGGAGCACAGTTACAGGGAAGTCTGAGGGTGTGCACTGGCAGAGTAGAATAAAGCAGAGCTAAAGGGGCTTTACACTTTTACACGTCAAATTAATTTACACATTATGCAGCCTGTGAAAACAGTGGTATGTTATCAAAGGCTGCAGGATTTTTAAGACTGATCCCGATAGTTAGTGATTTGAAAATCTGATATTCTGATACATCAGCTGATATTTTTCCTCTCAGACATTTAGTCCCTATTTTGATGGCATCAGTGAATTTAAACCAGTCCTCCAACTAGATACAGACATATTGATCATGTGACATAAGCATTCATTAAAGTTCATATACCAGTCTTTCTATAGTAAAAGAGTGAAAGATCAGTGATTGTTAAAATACACTCTTTCACACAGGTTTGAAAAACCTGTTGCCAGGGTACTGAGCTCTGTTCCAGCTAAAAGTGACGACACCTTTGCAAAGACTTCTTCACACTACTGCTTATTTGTAAAACTCCTTGCACAAATGCCCTGCAAGGTCATGTTCAGGGAAAAGACAGTCTCTTAATGCAACACGGGTGCATGGATCCATAACAATCAAAATTTAAATGTGGTACTCTGAAGACTGGATCAGCAGTATCTTGCTTTGGTTGCGCTTTTCAACCTCCCATGCTGAGGGACCAGAAGGATGAGGCTAACAGTCTGAGGCTCCTTAGTGTAGTGGTTTACATATTCAGTGCAAAAGACTCCTAGTTTGAGACCTGGAGGAGACAGAAAGCAAGACTTTTATGAACACTGACATCTCATGTGTTGTGGCATTGTTTGGTGGTAAATCTGTCTTTAGTGTAGAGCAATTAAGATAAAATAGAAAAAAAAAGATAAAAAATAATTTATTAGAAGGGTTCATATTTGAAGTATTGACCAACTTGAACATTTTGGGGCGCTACAGTGACATTTATAGTCAAATTGTAAAAACAAAACAACAAAGGACAAAAGTGTTACGTGGCTCTAAAGGCTTATTGGTGAGATGCGCAATCCAAAAAAGGAGTTTCTGAGGAACATTTTATTCCCGGAGAAGTTTAGTAGGTCACTGTGATCACTGTGTGTTGAGTCTTTATCAGGGTCTGTCAATTTGTCATATCATAGTGTTAGTTCCTTTGTTACTTCATTCTTAATTAAATAACTGATTAAAATATGGATCAAGATAAGGAGAGTAGAATTATTTAGCATTTTTTGTAGAAGCTATCCATTTATAAGCTCTCCATTATTTGTAAAATAAAATAATTGATGAATTAAACAATATTAAAGAGAAAATTACAGTTTATTACAACTCAGGTTTTGTTGTTGTATTCAGGAGGTCTTTGCACTATAACACCGTATCCAGTGCACTACTCAAAGAAACTGTTAACATGTGAAAAAGGTGCAACATTTCTAAAAATGCAAAAAAAAGGCACGCATTGTCAGGTCATCAGAAAGGTTTTAGATAGAACTATGTTTCCCCCCCCACATGAGATCTAACTTTAGACTTCAGTGAATAAAATAGTCAGTCTCCTACTTGTGATGGAAATTTACAATTTGGGTTTTTTAAAATAAAAAAGGGCGTGTTTTTTTTTTTTTTTTTTGTCCATTCACCTTTTTTCTCTTTCCTAAATATTTTTGACCCATACTCATGCCAACATGCTGGATCTATTTAAAGCAAAGATGCAGCATTTTCCCACTGGTAGAAAGAGGAGACCAGAGTTTAGAGCTGAGCAGCAGCAGAACATGGAGTAGTTACATGAAGCAGAGCACACGAGAGCAAAGTGATGAAGAAAACTAAAAGAAATAGCAGAATTTACTGTTGCCCCAGTACGAATGATCTTGTCTTCCTCTTCTATGACAGGATCTATTCAGGACCGTGCCTACAGTATGCACTTGTCCCTGTGTGTGTGTGTATTTCTCTCTTCATATACCGTATGTGTGTTAAGGAGGAGAGCTTTATGTTTTCAAATCGGTGTGCTATGAATACATCGGCTTCCACAGACACTGGATGAAAGCAGGAGGAGGAGAAGGACGAAGGCTGAGTGTGACACGGACCACAGATGCTGCACAGGAGAGCTCATTAGAGACATGTCTCACACACACACACACACACACACACACACACACACACACACACACACACACACACACACACACACACACACACACTTCGATCATACTTACACACCTGAATCACTGAGAATGTACACAGTTACACACAAAGACACGTGCGCAGCAGACACACACTGTCACGCACCCACAGCTGCTCTTTCACAAGTGACCTGAATTTTAACTGCCAAGGTAGATCAGTGCTTAATTGAGCATGTAAAAGGTTTTCTCTCTTTCTTCTGCTTTTCTTTTCTTTTTTCTTTTCTTTTGGAAAGTCTGAATGTTTATGTGTGTGTGTATATGTGTTGTTGGTGTTAAAGCTGTCATACAGTCAGCATTAAAAGCCCTCCCACATCAGCTAAACTGTAAGAAAAGAACAATTGCACACACAAACAAATCAGCCCTGAAACTGAACAATGCAGATAAAAGATTTTTTTTAAAAATCCAAAGGAAAGCATCACTAAATTTAGTTCCACTGTCTGAAAAGCACATAGCTCTCAAACATCACCGCTGAACTGCTTTTGATTTAGGAATGTGCGCCTCCTTCGTTCTCTCCTCCTCCAAAGTCTCTGTTCTCTCGTTTGATTATTGTCTCTCAGCTGCTGTTTAGCTTTTCATTACAGTTTCTCATCATTCTTCGACACTGACAGTTTCTGACAAACATTTTTCTTGTCAAACTTGAAATCGCGAATTAATGACAGACTCCAACCCATCTCAGCACCCTTCACACCAAAGGCAAGGTTAATTACTTTGCTTTTGCAGCAGGCCCCTGGTGTGAAGGCTGCCAATGGACTGGATTTTGTCCAGAAAAGAACAGGTAAATGATGAGATGGACGACAGGATGTTACAAAAAAGGAGCCCTTAAGTTTAGAAAACCAACCAACCAGTCACACACAGCTATGGCATGTGGGGCGAGCTAAGCTAGCTTCTCTGTCTTAATGTGTTAAGTTTCATAGCGCACAACAGACACCAATCCCAACAAGACAAACTACTGGCAAAGATTTACCGGTACTCGTTATTCCAATTATATGGACCACATGTACGACGTTATTACTTACAAGCAAGAAAGAGCAGACAGATAAATGAGATGGATGACAGGTACTGTGATTTCCTCTCTCGCTTCTGCCAAGTTTGACAAGCTGACTCGAAACCAAACCGTCTCACAAGGGAGGAGATGCTTCCCTGTGTAAACTACTGCACAGAATCAGAAAATTAAGGACCTTATTTAACAAAATGACACATTAAATACACACAGAGTATAAGAAATTAAATCATTAAGGCATGTCACACTGTGGTCTAAGCCCCTTACCTATTGTACTGTCATATCTCTATGTCCAGATACAGAGAAAGTAGGCTCACAGTTTTGAAGTTTTATGTAATAGGACATAAATGTATTCTCTTAACGTCTTGACACAGCATTTCAATGCGATTGAGGTTTGGACTTTGACTGGGCCAGTGCAACTTTGATTCTTTTTTTTCCTGCCATTGTGTTTAGCTTTTCTGCTGTGCTTGGGATCATTATCCTGTTACCTGATCGAGTTTGGTCGAAGCTTTATCTGTCCGAGGTAGCTGTAGAACAGGAGGTAGAGCTGGTCGTCTGCTAATCGGAAGGTTGTTGGCCAGTGCCAAATATCCCTGCACTCGCTGACTGGCTGCTCCAGTCTGCATGCCAAATACTTGGCACACATACATGTGTGCAAATGTTAGATAGAAAGCCCTTCTGTATAGAATTGGTGCTTGTGTGAATGGGTGAATGAGGTATGTTGTATAAAGCGCTTTGAGTGCTCTAGGAGAGTAGAAAAGAAATATATAAGAATCAGTCCATTTACCATATTCGAGAATACTTTGATACACGGAGGACTTGAAGGTGCTCGGGTCCTGTGGCTGCAAAACAATCTCAAATCATCATCCCACCACCGGCTTGACAGTCAGTATGAGGTGTTTAGTTTTCTCCAAATGTGCCGGTGTGCAGCTATGTCTCTGCTCCATGGCACTGTGTAAAAACAAACCTGGATGCTCAAGACCTTCAAACTGTCAGAACGTCTGCTGTTACAGAGGTGCTCACTTCCTGATGAGCAGTTAATTAAGTGCATTTCATTATCAACATCTGGCTGTTTTGTACCCTCTTAATTCCTGTGGAAGCAGAGAGGATTGCTTAACTTTTGTTGTGTAATAGAGTAATTTTTTTAAGTGCTATTGTGATTTTTCTCAGCTTGTATTTACCTAACTTTAAGACCAGTTAAGGAGCAGATGATTTTTTATTTTTTTAAATTGTGGCCTGAAACATAAAAGTGTAAAACTGAAAGAAGATTATTTTCTTTTTACATGAATGTAAAATGATTTTGGATATGTGTCATAAACTATTGGAGGAACTTGCTTTATGAATTGAGAAAATTGTTCTCTCTGTATATGAAAAATGAATGAGATCATAACTTGTGGTCATATTTGATTATAACCAGTTTTTAGTGAAGCATGGCATCTTGCACTGGATGTTTTGCCTAGCTCTTCACTACATTGTAAGCACAAGGAAAAGTGTCCTGGAGTGACTGGACTCCCATGTGTGATTTACAGTAATTTTATGGGATTACACAATCCCATCCCTGACACTGTCAGTGGTTGAAGTGTGAAGAATAAGGTTGTCCACATATTTGTGAGTATTGTTTAGAGACCAGATTTTGACCTTTCATTAAAAAAAAGCCTAAAAAACCCCCAAAAGTGACGTCTACATCCATCATTTCAGGAAACTGCCTCATGCAATAACACGGCGCACAGTGGTACTTTTGGTTTCTCACTTATGCTCAAGGGGTTGCCACAGTGGATGGATCTGCATGTTGGATTTGGCACAGATTCTCCACCAGATGCCCTTCCTGACAAAACCCTCCCATTTCTCCAGGCTTGGGACCAGCAGATGTACACGTGTGACCCCCTGAGGCTGAGAGTGTGTCTCCATCAGGTCTCTGCGCACAGTCTGACATCGATAAAGGAACTGAAAGCGCACACCTTTGGCACTTTAAGACATTGGAAACATTCATCCATCCATTTTCTTCTGCTTATCCTTATCAGGGTTACAGGGGACTGAAGCCTATCCCAGCTATCATAGGGCAAGGGAAATAGTTTCTTTGAATTTCAGAAGCCAGACACACCCCAAACACTCTCCTTCTGATTACATGTCTATAAATATCTACTTACCTGAACCACACACACATTTACTGTTGTTTCCATGCTGTCATTCACATTCACATGCTCTCCGTTTTAACCTTCAGAGTTGCTGTTGTCAGTCTGCAGAGAGAGAGGGGTGATTCTCAAAAAGTACAGCTAACCCTCTAGAAGTGATTTAGTCTCCCAAAGTTTACAAAACCAGGAAATTAAAACATTCTTCTTCTGTGGTGACATGTGATCTGGCCCACCTGCCCATTTATCAAAGCTCAGCTGTGAGCAGCAAAGAGTGTCCACTTTCCAGAAGTTCTGCTAAAGACGCATGCGGCACTGTGTTGCCCTTTAAGCACCATCCTTTCCCCACTTCCTCGGTTATTTACTGTATTATAGCACCAGAGGCTAATTTCCTTCATCTGTTAAGTAATGGCAATTACTTTAATTTCTGGCACCGGGATGCCAGTTTCAAAATTCTCTATCCTACTTTTTCAGCATACTTCAGCTTCCATTTCAGGCAGCAGGTTGCCAGATAATCTCTTCTCTATCCTACTTTTAAAGATTCTTCAGTTCCCATTTCTGGCTCTGAGTTACCAGAGATGTTTCTCTGCAACCTACTTTTTCAGCATACTTCAGTTCCCATTTCAGGCAGCAGATAGCCAGATTCACTTTCTCTATCCTACTTGTTATATTTGCTTGCTCCCACTCCGGGAATCGGTTGCCAAATATTTCTCCGGCCCCACAGGTGAGGGGCTGCATTTAGCCGGATAAAACATAGCAACCAGATTGTTGCTGCAGATTGGATTAAGGCCCATCATGGTGTGCACTGTCTTCTGATATGGCAAGTCACATTATTCCTGACTGGGGTACAGTTGTGACAGGAGCTGAGAATGTGGGTCTGCAGCAAATCTCTTCATTCAGTCTGGAAAATGCAGGAAATTGTTGCATATAAAAGTGCCCTAAAATGATCTTGGTTCATCTCTGGTTTAAAAAGACTTCTAGATTTCTACACCCAGTATTCAGCTTTTAGACTTATTTGTATTTATTTACTTGTATTTACAGGTTGCAACTTTCTCTTCCGTCTTTTGGTTGGAAAGCTAAATAAATTATAGAAGCTAAACCATCATAAATTTCAACAGGTTTCAACATTGCATTCTTAGATCTTAATGTGTGTTGTTTCATGCAACAACTTGAATGGTCAAACATGTTTGATCAGTGCTACTCTGACCACAAGTGGAAAGTAGAGGGGTTCTTCACACCAAGAGATCTTTCTCCTTTACTTCAGATTACACTTATTTAGATTCAGGAAATGTTATTCAAGCATTTCATCGTGCCATTCCAGACAGAAACCACAGAGAAATAGGATCTTAGCTGCAGATTCCTGGTCTTTAGCACTGGGATGCCACTCTTCTTTACCTCTATCCTCCTTTTTAGAAATCTTTGGCACTTCTCTCTGGCGCTCATTATTCAGTCTCATTATTTGGCTTTCACACATCAGCAACCCTCAGCTAGTGATGAGTTAACAGTTCAGTCTGCCTCAAGTTGCCAGATGCACATACTGCTTGTTTCATTTTTATCATCTGACTACATTGCAGGTCCTAGAATTGGTTGTGACATCCTTGAGGGTCAATTCACCTTTCTATCAGAGATCCCACCTTTTAATACAGCAGCCCCAAAACCTTCTGTAATCTATAAGCTCCCATATGGCTCTATAAGCTCTATATCTATGTTAACAAGTGTTTTATGGGGTCTTGACATCCTTTGACTTCTTCATAGCATTTGAACATCTGATTGTTGCCCACAGAGAAACTTGATGGCATCTTTCTCCTCACAAAACCTTGTCTTAACCTGTCCTGCACCAGTGTGCTTCCTCTTGTGGCACTTGACCTTGGCTGTGTCCATCATTTTTCTGAGATGTTAGTTCAGTGTTACGCCCTCTCGCTGCATCATCCTCACCATTGCTTATCAGCACAATTACCTTTAACAGCCTGCCTAAATCAAAATCCCACGAGCTGCTGCTGATCCTTGATGCGGCGTTCCCCAAACCACATCCTCTGGCACAGCTTGTTGCTTTATTATCAACAAATGTTTTCCATTCACATTTGTGGTTGGGGGTCCTTGCTACTAAAAAAACGTTTTCTCAGCCCATAGGCAAACACAGAAATGTCTATGTCACACATATCTGTGTGGAGAGGCACAGGTGAAGATGATCACTGGGTTGCATTGAGCAACTGATTTTGCTAAAACATAAGGTCAGAAGAGATGGAAGTGAGATCACATCCCTCTGAGAATAAAATAAAAACAGCTGGCAGAAGGGAACAGATTTTATATTTACACAGCAAACAGGATGAGTAGCATCAAGAGGTCTGACTTAGTTAGTTGAAAGGCCTGAAGTTACAAGGAATAAGATTATGTAGCCAGATTAACTGCTATGAGGTTGTACCATAGACAGTATAAGAGATGGATGCAGCAACACCCACTGATTCTGGGCTATTAATTTTGAAGCTTCAACATTATTTGAAGGCCATGTTGGTATTTTAGAGCCAGACATTACCATATTTGGATGAAAAGGTGGAGTGCTAAGTTGTCAGTTAATGGTAGCTCTCTTACACAGTGTGTTTTGTGTCCTGTCTCCCTCCCCTCACCCTCAACTGGTCGGTCACAGCAGATGGCTGTCTGCACGAGGTTTCTTCTTGTTAAAAGGGAGTTTTTCCTTCTCACTGTCGCCAGTTTTCTGTACTTTGTTGTAGAGTCTACAATCTAAAGCACTTTGTGGTGCCTGTTATCGTTAAATTGAACTGAATTGAACTAGGAATCTTAGCTAGCAAGCCTCATCCTTAAACTGTATGAGACATGGTATGGTATTTAGTAACAGACTAATAAAATACTAGAATATAAATCACTGAGACTGAATGGACTATACAAGGAAAGCAAGGAAACTATACAAGGAAAGACTTTACAAAGAAAGCCCTAATCTTAGGCATTAGATAACTTTTAAACAAGTAGGTCATTCAGTTAGGCATCGTTCTGGATGCAAGGAAAACCCATAAATAACTTCAGCTGACAAAACTTATGGAGCAAATTTATTTGGAGTAATGAGACAAAATAATGAGAAAAAAAAGTTTTTAGCCACAACCTTAAAAACTACGTTTGGAGAAGAGTCAACGTTTGGTGTGATGAAAAGCACACCATCCCTGCTATGAAACTTGAAGGTGGATCACTGACATTTTAGGGATTTGTTAGCTACACAGGGAACTTGGTTAAAACTGATGGCAAGCTAAATGGAGAGTGCGATCGTGGCTCAAGAGTTGGGAGTTCGCCTTGTAATCGGAAGGTTGCCGGTTCGAGACCGGGCTCGGACAGTCTTGGTCGCTGTGTCCTTGGACAAGACACTTCACCTACTGCCTGGTGTTGGCCAGAAGGGCCGATGGCGTGATATGGCAGCCTCGCTTCTGAACAGTCCCAGGGCAGCTGTGGCTACAACTGTAGCTTGCCTCCACCAGTGTGTGAATGGGTGGATGACTGGGTGTGTAAAGCGCTATACAAATACAGGCCATTTACCATTTATCCGAAAATACTGGAGGATAATTTACACTCATCAGCCTCATCAGCATAGGGCGTATTTGGGTGTTCCAACATGACAATGTTGGAACATTGTTTTTTCCCTGCCTGCGTTAATGTTTGTACTTTGGAGGTTTGTTACTTTGAGTTCAGCATTAAAGCTGTTTTTTGAGTTCACGTCTGTCTCCGGAGTCTGCACTTTGGGTCCTTTTCCTGCCTGCACACAGCCGTTTCATAACACAACACAACACAACCTTGGACAATGATCCAAAACAGAAGGCCAAGTCGACCTTTCATTGGCTACAGAAGAAAAAAGTTCTCGAGTGGCCATCTCAGTCTCCTGACCTCAATGTCATTGAGCCACTTTGAGTTAGGAACTGGAGGCATTTTGGCAAGACAAATGAGCAGCTTTACCATCTGAGAAGATAAAGTGCCTCATCCACAACTACCACAAAAGACTTCAAGCTGTCGTTGATCTTAAATGAGGTAATAATAAAATATTTGGGTAGTTTCTCATTATGATTTAAAGACACACAGCTGTTTGTTCTGGGGGAACCCGATATCATGGCAAAGCATGTGATAGACACGCCGGTCCACTGTGTCCATTTTACGCTTTGCCTCTCCAAAATGTGAAATGTACACGCATGCAGAAGTAATTTGCAGTAACAGTAGAGGGAGATATTTTATTTGAAGCACAAAATAATCTCAGGAAAGCCTTTAAACAGAAATTACTAACACATTTACATGTAAATACACATTAGCTGCTAGTAAAGCATCTTTTGCATGCATGTCCATCTCACGTTTTGGAGATGCAAAGTGTGAAATGGACACGGTGGACCGGCGTGTCTATTTTGCTGTTATATTGGGGACATTTTGTTTATGTCATATCTGCTCTCTTTCTACATTTTTCCCATAAAATGTTTCTTGTAAAAGAAAGACAAAAAAAAAAAGAGAAAAGAAACAAAACTCTTGTAAACCTTTCTCCCAGTGCTTCAAATTATAACCCAGTGCATGCATGTCTGCTTTTCTAGAAACTCAGCCTCAAGCCTTTAAAGGAAAAGTTCTTCAGTGAAGCCTCCGGAGAAAACATAAAATATGAACGAAGGGAAAATTAGGCCAAAGCAAACATAAACCAAGGGCCCTGTGGTTAGACAGTATGGGGGTATTACATGTGGTTAGCTCCGCTGCCAACCTCGTCTCCTCCACTTCCTCCATGACTGCCCTGCTGCCGCCCAGATGGGCCTGCTGGGCTCGGAAACATTTAAACTTAGCAGGGTGGCTAAATCAAGCCTGAACAACTGCCCCATCAGCACAGAGACTGGAGTTTGTAAGATCTAGCTCAGTTTATATTTCTCCTGACTGGGAGGTATCCTGTTTTCCATCTTTTTATGTGGTTTTCTTTGATCTCCTCTCATTATCAGCAAGGCCAGCAAATAATAGGCAAGCATGTGAGTCTCAACCAGCGTGGAGAAGCCATGATGCTACAGAAAGCTTCATTACGCAGGCTGCCTTCCTACTGAGGGCAGCCTGCGTTACTTGGAAGTGGCATTTTGCTCCAGTGAAGATGCTATAATAGCTTTCCAGAAGTCTTTTTTGTCTCAGCATCCTCATCCGACCTCCCTTGTGTGCTGTGTGTTCTCCACTGTGCGCGGATGGCTGCCCCCTTGCTGGAGAGTGATTGACATTGTTTGTCTGTTTGGTGAGGTGCCTGACATTTCTAAAAGTCACAGCTCACATTAAGGATGAGCCTTCTTCGGGCTTGCGTGTGCATGAATTGCCGCCTGTGTCCACCACCACAGCATATCTGTTCTCTATGACTGTAAACTTTAAGCAGAGCCAGACTCAGATGTCTAGTTTTGCTTCAGACTATGAATAAATATAATTTGATATATTTGGTCTTTATTGCATCTCCTCTCTTGCAGCAGAGTGGCTACGAACCAATCAAAAAACAGCACAGGGCAAACAGTTTAATTCTGCAATGTTAGTTCTGGTGGGCTGATCTTACACATGTTCAGAGCTCCCTGTAGCAGTTCCCAAAGGCATCTGCAGTAAAAACTCTCAGAGCGATGCTTCTGCGGCTCTCTGCTCCTCCTCCTGTCATGTTTTGAGGGAATCTGAGATGCACTGAGAGCTTGATGAATCCCCCACAGTTTAGCCCGTCTCTATTTTTCCATCAGTCTCAAAGCGCTGATGAGAACGTCGAGAGACTCGTCTATAAATGTGTCCGCTTGTAAAATAAACACACCAACTGGATCAGGAGTTTATTTTATTTTACTGGATCCATAAGTGTGTATGTGTGTAAGTGTGTTTGTGTATGCGTGTGAGTCTGACTGAAATTTCCATACACTTTCTCCTTCTGTCTCATAAATCTTTTACAAAACACAGCATTGTGTTTGAAAGCCACCATGAGTAAAGCAGGAACTAACACGAATGCAACCACGTGTACACTCTAAACCAGATTAAATATGACTGTAACACGGCTTTTTTGTGGAGATTTTGGATTTTTATTTTGTATTTTGTGCCCTCATCGTGAAGCAAACAAACAAAAACAAACACATAGACATCAAGAGAGCATGACGAGGTGTTCGAATGGCTGAATGAACTCACATTTGCAGGGCTTGTTGTCACGTGCAGCGCTTCTGCTGTAGAGTTTTGTGTTGACAACAAAAAGGAAAAGCTTTTGCATCAGTCCGGGAAGGAGATGCAGAAAGTGCCCCTGCGTTTTAAGACTACACTGTTTAACAAAAGCAATAATTTCATGTTATTTGGAGCTCCCTTGCCTCTGTGGTACAGCCGTACTGTGTAGATCTAAAGTCGGCTCCTGTTCCAGACGATCAACTTGGGGCTGACACACACCTCTCCTTGTACGCTCATACACCTTGTTTACAGCTCAGGCAGCTCTGAATTCCTCAGTGTTGGAAGTATAAGTGGAAACACACAGAGGCATAAACTGAAGAGTCATCTCTACGCAGGTGTGAAGTTCATTGCAAAAGCACCGCATTATATTTCAAATGACTCGTGTTTATGCATCACTACCTTACCATCTGATGTTAGGAAGCACCGCTTTCAACACATTTTATGGATGTTTAATCCCTTGACATCCAAATTTATCCCTAATTCCCTTTGAAGGTGCTCCAATTAAAATTTGATAGGAACAATAGATGAAAAGTCTTTGTGTACTTGAATCTGCAGTCCCCCCGAGCTCCGTGGAGTTTTTAGCATCTTTCAGCTCACTGTTTTGGTTTACTCTATCATTCCCAAACCTCTGATCAGTGTCATTTTCAGAAGCGGTGGTAGACGGCTGTTGTTTCTGTAAATGATAAAAATACGTAAAATGATTATTATTTTAAATGATAAAAATAAGTAAAATGATATAAATATGGCCCCCGAGGCGAAAGACACATAAAAGCCATCCGACCCATTCATCTAACCACCCCGCTAAGTGATTACTTAGTAACCGTGATTTGGCATTACTGTATATCGCCGCTTTCATTGCCAGCAGAGTGCTTCCACTCTAGATTTAGGGGCTTTCGCCCGCTCTTCTTCTCCATCTCTTCTGATGAGGTCGCAGGTAATGTGTCCTTCTGATGACTCCTCTGCGTGGGTTCTGTTTGTTTGGTACAGTGAGCTGCTTCTCCCGTCCCAGCCAAACGTTCATCTCCTTTGGAGGCATGCTTTGTTTTGTCTTCCTGCCCAGCATACATCCAGTTTTCTCTGAAAGTTTTCTCAGGCTTCCAGATCTCGTTTTGACTTCACAGTTCCCTTTAATCGACATTTCTTAGTGACATTTCAAATGACACTTTGATATCTTTTTATAGCGCGTCCCTTCTTTGTAGACATCAGTTAGATTCATTTTTAGATCCTCCGTCAGAGGAACCGGAGGATGTTGAGTGTTAAATAAGGTTAGAGGAGTTTATCTCAGAGTCTGAGACTGTAATCAGAGGACAGTTCGTAATGACAGGTACATTACACTCCAGTAGCTAATTCATTAAGGCATAACAAGCTCCTAAAGCCCAAACTTCACAGGCCACAGTCGTTGCTCAAGCCCACAGACTTAACATTAAAGATAGACGTCACTATGATGTCAACCATTAATGGAAAACAACTTTGAAACATTGGGCTTTGCATTTATGTGCGACAGTGAAAATGGGGCATTATCAGCTAAAGCTAGAGCTTCCATAATTCATTGTGTTATTAAACACAATGCTTTTTTTTGGCTTAAACCAAAGAAATTAAAAATGAAACAGGTGAGTCCTTCGAACTTCTTCTTCTAGTCCTCCTTCTTCTTCTGTGTGTGGGGGGGCAACCTCCAAGTGACTGATTTCACATTCGGTGACCGATTGTTCTTGCAGTGACCAACAACAACACAACTCTTTGGTGAACCCTTGCGATCCCAAGACGGCACAGGAGGAAGGCAACTTTGACTGCAACCACTCTGAAACAGACTGACAAACGGAACGGCGTTAATATATTTGGATCGCTTATCACAGCTCAGATTCTTTTATTTTATCTGTATAGTTTTCTTTTTTTAATCTTTTATATAACTGTTGTATTTCTCATACGCCCTTTTTATAATTGCTGTTTAAATTGTTTTTAATTATCATTCATTTTTCTATTTTATATGTGGATTGTTTTCTTTTTGGCATCTATTGTGGACAGCAAAGAAAATGTTTGACTGCACAGAGAAACACGATTAATTACTGCGCATATGACAATAAACTTTGAAACTTTGAAACTAAAAATACTTTGAGGTCTAATTTATAAACGCAGACAGATTTTCAGCAGGTTGCGATCAATCTGAATCAGATGAGCGCAACTCAGCTGTCATACGTCTCGTTGCAGGGGGCTCGACTCCACTGGTTGCCAACTGGTTTTATTCTGTTTATATTCTTATGAAAGTAAACCTGCTGAGCTTCTGTGGCATTTGTTAAATTTCTGCCCTGCAGCAACTACGTCACAATTTGCGGAGTTTCTGAATTTCTGCTTCACATCTATGAGGTTCTGGTTGGACTTTGAATGCAATCAGGTTTATGCCATTTGTGATTTTTACCAACTGATCACAATTAATCATCACAAGCAGATTGCATGTAATTGCCAACATGACCTCATTTGTCGCAGACCGATGGCAGACTGATTCTGTCTTATTTATCACTGTCTTGATGCACTAAAGTCACTTTGAAGATGGCGGCTGACTGTTAGTGGTTGCAGACTTGGTCTTCATCTGTGAAGCAACCATTCTAGAGGCAGCAAGATTTCAACAGTTTTGGTTATGCTATAGCCTCCAGTCACTGTTTTACCCAGTGTGAGTATAGCACACTGGGCACCTGTCACTCCTGCCAACCCCTTACTTATGCTTAACCTCGAGCCTTTTATTATTTCCCCCTTAATAATAAAAACCTTCATTTAGAAATGAAAAGCTGTTATCTTTGTCTAATATTTAAATCTGTGACAAGCATACAAAAAACAGGAAATCAGGAAGGGGCAAGCACATTTTAACACCACTGTATATAAATAACTCATTCCCCGTACAGTAGTCTTGAAATTTAAAAGACAGACCAAGTAAATAAAACTGCTACTTGGACAAGATTTTAAAAATGTCTATTTCTGCTGTGAAATCTGGCAGTTTTACACTGTGGGGTGAGGAACTGTGGGTTTGACTTAGTTTGGAGATGGGCCCAAGTGTAACTCTCATGAACTGCAGTTCTTGGGACTTGTTCTTTGAGTTGGCTTCATTTTTCTTTTTCTTCTTTTGTGATTTTCCCTTTTCTTTTCTTTTCTTTTCTTTTCTTTTCTTTTCTTTTCTTTTCTTTTCTTTTCTTTTCTTTTCTTTTCTTTTCTTAAAACTACCCCCAAACAAATAATGCAACATTTGAAAAAATGCTCATTTTCACATTTACTTGTGTTTGTTTGCTATCACATCAAACTTAGCCCAAGGCTAAAAACGGCTGTTGTTAAGTATTTATCAGCTACAGAGTCAGATATTTTCTTCAGGAACGGGTGGAGCCCAAATCACAAATATTAAACTTGCATTCATTATGTGGTTGCTGGACTCTACATGAATGCTGATGCTGCTCCATGTCTGCTGGCTTTGCATGTTTACTTATTATTGCAATGATCTAATATTAGAATACATTCATGGTGTGTTTACTGGCGTTTGCTATCCCCAAGATGCCAGAACAAAATTTGATTTACTTTAAGTAGTTTTAAGCAGGTAGCACAAACTCACAGGTGAAATATTTAAACTTAAAAATCAAAACAGTCGTTATTTCTGCACGGTCAAACTGAAACACGCTGTTTTACACAATCCCAAAAATGCATTGTGGTATCTCCACTTTAATATGAATTTGAACAGGTCTGAGCAAACTTCAACACTATCTAGTGGCCAACAGGTGAGCCAGCTTTATTATATGAAGGTAAAAATGAACTCATATTCTTTATTACTTGTTTAATGCTCTAATTTAAGGCCTCAATTCTACGCAGATAAATCTGAAATATGAAGTTTTTGTGCGCACGCCAGCTCCGCAAATCCCCTCAGTTCTCCAAATCTTATTATAAGAATAAATGAATGAAATCAAACAGAGTATATACAGAATTTTTTCGCAGTCATCGTGATTATCATGATTAGCGGCTCGATTAAGATTCGAAAACCAACTCCTGCCTGTATTACACAAGGGAAGATGCATAATTCAAAACCATCTTGAGCACGGAGCAACAGACTGCAGACCTACAGTATGATGAATAACAAAGAGGAGAGAACTGCTCTTCTCACTTGATCACTGACAGGAATCAGTGTAGGAGCTGGACCTGTGGTCAGACAGCCCCAATGGCCAAGAGCTGCCATCAGCAACAAACCGCCGACTGCTGCTGGGTTTGTGTTCACCCCGTTGCAGCAGTGAGATGTTGCCAGGTTGGGAGATGCGTCTGATGCAGCCGGTTAACAGTTAACATTGCTCAGCATTAAGGTCAAACCCTGCAAACGTTAATTAAACGGACAAGAGCCCCAGCTTGTCTGGCCTGGGGTTTATACGCGTAAGCACACAAGTTCTTCCATTAAATGTGTGGAAACACGAGGTGACACGAGGGTGTTGGGGTGGGTGGGGGTTAACTGATGGTCAGACTGTCACTGTGAGCTCACGGGTAAATTTAATTCGCAGACCCCGGATCAACCTCGGAGGTTTATATAGGAATCGGATTATGGTCAAATAAACTACATCCCTTCTCCTCTTTTCACCCCCCACTCTCTCCTCAATCCCTCCCACCCACCCACACCGCCACCCTATCCCCACTCTTTGAATGGGGGGCGCTGGAACCGTCTGCCCGTCACTGCTTGCCTCTTTGTTTAGACCGATTCCGCTTCTCTCCCTCGGCGTTGCTGCTGGCGAGGAGGGGGGACGGAGGGAGCACCTTGCTGTCTCTCTCTCGCTCTCTCTCTCGCTTTTTCTCTTTCTGTGTGAGTGCTCCTGCTTCGATCTGGCACAAATCGGCGTCTGACGGGATGACCGGCGCATAGGCTGCTGCTCAGTGAGGAGAGGATAATGTTGAAGGAGTGAAAAGTAAGATCCGGAGCGCTTGTGCAGACACTCGCCCTGGTCTCTGTTCTGCCTCTGCAAAGTGCTGTTTCACCCTTGTTCCGTCGTTCGCCGTCTCTGCACCCCTCGGGGAGCTTTGGAGAGCACCTGATCTGAGGCGCAAAGCTTTGCTTTCCCTAGGACTGCACCACTGAGGCGAACCTTGGTTCGGTAGACACGGTAAGAGGGAGAGAGAGAGAGAAAAGGCAAGAATACAATGTTTTTCGCTTGCATGCTTTATGAAATCAGTCATTTGGTCAGTGTGTCATGTCTCAAGTCTCCGGGTAGCCGGAGGCGGCTGAGACCGCTCTGCTGCTGGAAGATGCTTTGAAGTGTGCGTTTCTTGGCTTAAAAAACGCACTTTTAGAGCAGCTAGAAGAAAAAAAACGAAAAAAAAACATGGGTACATTTTTCTCACATTGCTCTAATTATATGCAAATAAAATACCAGAAAGTATTAAAGTATTTTTTTCTTGTGGACCAATCAATGCCTTCCTGTTCGATCACACCGCCAGCTTCTGAGAGGCGCGCAAATCGCACCCGTTTGGGATATCTTTAATTATTTACAGGTCAAAGCTTTTAATATTGGTCTATATTTACAACCCATGTATGTTCATGCATAAATCATCAACTCAGCGAGTAACCTCGTTAGCGTGCCCATTACATGGTTTCATCTCAGGAGAGCTTGTCTTCATATCACGAGAACTGGTTTACACGAGCGCAAAAAACCTTCTTAAATCTTAATCTACAGATGTCAGAAAGAAAGGAAACCAGAAGGTGAAGACGCCTTCTGCCGGTGATGCAATTGTGGAAGCGCATCCGAGCTCTTGAACAGGTGTTTGTGAAATCTATTATGTAAATCAGAGCAAACAACATGTGCTGAGTGACTGCCAAAATCAGATCTCGTGGTCCATCTCCAGAGCTGTCACCTGCGCCTGACATCAAAGATCCTCCGTGGAATCTGAGTTACTAATGATCACAGGGTCTGCTTGTCAGTATGTTATCTTTACACTGAAGTACCCCGTGCCAACTTTGCTTTGCTTTGCTGAAAATATGTGAGAAGAAAAATGAAGCAACAAAAAAAAAAAGTGTCTGTAAAAAGATGGATTGCCTGGTGCCAAGTAGGTGAACAGATCTTAGAGGGTTTTATATTGATGAGTGCCCACTCTGTAAACAAACACTGGCATGTACAAATCACAGTGAAGGAGGAGAACAGTTTAAGTCACCTTGACGAATGAGCTGTATTGTCTGAGAATATGAGAGCCCCTGCAGCCCAATAAAGCCCATTCTGTTTCCATTCACCACCTCAGCCTGGAGGAGTCCAAGTCTTTTCTTCTTTTGCCTTGTTAGTGCGCCCACCACCAGCTGTGTGTCAGTGCCATAAAGCAGGATGAGGTTAACTAGGCAACGACACGTTATAGAGGAGCTCAGGAAAATGTTTGCAAGAGGCTACAGAGAGGCAGAGAAGTGGTGCTTACAGGGCGAGAAGAGAAAAGTGAGGAATGAGGCAAAGAGGCTCAGCTGAAAGTTTACAGCATGCATTTTTCATCCTGTCCGGATCTGTGTGTGTGTGCTTGAGAGATGGTGTATGTGTGTGTGGGTCATCCATGAGCCCTGGCACGCATGCAGTAGTTGTGTGTATGTTTGCGTGTTGAAGTGTGTATGTAGATGAGTGCACTCATACGAGCAGAGGGATCAGAGAGCGGTGTTGTGAGGAAGAAAGGGGTCTGATTCTAAAATAGAGTACGAGCTCAGTTCAGCTGGCTCGCTGTCTATTTGCTGCACACTTTGCACTCATTCAGCCTCTGTATTGTTTATCGTGCATCTCTCTGTGAGCAGTCTGCAATTTAAGGAGCCACTTTGCATCAGTGGAAGATGGAAAAAAAGAGGCTCATATGCAATGCTTTTAGAGATGCTAGAGTGTGATTAATCATTGCATAAAACTAGTTCCAGCTGTATGTGAGCATTTTTCTGCTTTTTTTTGTCTTGTGTATGAACATGAGCTGAATTTCTGTAGTTTGGCTGGAGAAAATAAACAATCTGCAGAAGCATTTCAGTGTTTTTCTGCAGTTTCTGTGGAGACAAAAATTAATTATTGAAACAATCACTAAGTTATTTGTAGCTGAGTGACAAACGTCACTGTTTTTCCAGATGTTATAGAACTGCAGAGTCAATATCTTCAGGTTTCAGTGGGCAATCAATGAAACTGCTGTGTTTCTTTTTTTGTGTGTTATTTTCTGATGAAAATAATCATTAGTAAAAGCCATGCTGGTCTCAGCTCATTTGAATTTGTTTCAAGAGCCTTGCTGCTGGCATATTTGTCAGTGAAAGCCAAAGGTAATTCTCAGTTAAGGTTTGATTTTATTCTCTATGGTTAGAAAGTGCCAACTCTAATATGTCACTTAGGTGATTATGGGTTCTATTCCCCACTAATACAGTGTTAATAGCTAACAGAATGGGACTATATAAATGCAAATGAGCACCAGCTTTGCGCTTATAGCGGCTTAGGTATGATCAAAATAAGCTTAACTTGGAGAGAGCCACGGGCTTGTTGCTGTATGATTGTGCATCTATTAAAAGGTTCTGATTTTGTTTGGCTCAGAATGTGATGGGCAGTGTTTTAAACCTCTTTTTGATGTTTTTTAAACTGCAATTTATAAGCAACAGGCTCATCTGTGAACTAAGCTGTGAACCAAAATGGGAGCTTTAACGATCTCTTTGGGCTTTGTGGTCCGTGTGGAGCCAGGAGGGGAATAGGTTTGTGGGCTAACAATGACTTTACAGCGATTGTTGTAAAAACTGTCTGTGTTTTCAGCACTGGACAGCTCCCAAATCTCAGAGCTCGGGGACCTAACTGCAAACACTTGGGAAATAGTGCAAGAGAAATGAACACTCAGTGATATGAGGTCCTTGGATTGGGATATTGTCGAACTCCGTCACTCTGCGGAATATTGAAACCCTCTCGCAGCCTGTGCACCCAGCAGCCAAAACCCAAGGGGGATTGGGCAAGCCAATCCATCAATCAAATTCAGTCTATAGCCTGGGAGGGACTAAAGCAACCCATGAAACCAATCATTACAAGCCTAGATGGGACCACAGCTGAACAGCTCACCCACACAAAGAGAAGGGCCCTCTCTTTGTCTTTGGCCAGGGGCTCTCCTCGAAGGTCTGGTGGAAGACAAATGTTTGGTTTCACAGATGGATGAGGAGAAGGTCTTGAAGGCAGCACGGAAGTTTTAACAGCCCCGCAACACAGAGATTAGAATATTTTCCACACGTTCGCTGGTTAATGCAGTTATGTTGTGATGTGTAATGTCCCCCCTGTTTGAAATATGTCCATTCAGCAATTCTTTGCTGTTATTGTTAAGTGCTGATGTGAGAATAAGCTGATGGCTCCAGACTCTCCAGGCATTTGGCACTGGTGACAAACACTTGGAGGACAATACTCTTCCCTTCTTCTTTCCTCGCCTAGTTGATATTCCACAGACTCAGCACATCATTAAAGATGAGGAATCTTCTTGGATGATGTCCCACCAGCGTGTGGGTCTATTATTCCATTTCATTTCACAGCTACTCACTTTTCTGACCACCTCTGGCTGCAGAACTGAACTGTGGTCATAAATGGCGGTCTGTTTACGGTAGATCCGATGATGCAAGGCGTACACAGAGGGCGTGAATGTGTGGAGGTTCAATATACTACAGAAGGTAGCACCTGATCCTTTGTTAGCATTGTTACTCAGAGCCAACCTCAGAGGCTTCACCTTTGACCTGTGCTCTCCTTCAGACACAGCAGGCTTCAGCATGCTAACAGCCTTTTGATGCTTATATTTGACCTTTGACCTTTAAATCATTACACATTTGACTTACAAAACATTTGTGTAAAGGTGCTTCTTTCTTTATGATAAAACGGAATAAAGGACTGTAATGTGAAAGGTGCTGTTTGCAGCCTATTTTAGCTCATTGTTTTGGTTTTGTGTCTGTGTTTTTATTTTACTTTAATCTCAGCAACAAGCAGCAGAGAGATGGTGGTATTAATGGAGGATTAGCCTGATAATGGACAGAGATGGACAGAGACTGAATATCAGAAACATGAGGAAAAAGTAAAAAGTATCAAGTTAGCGCACTAGCAAATGTTACAAGTAGCAAAAAATTATAAGATTTCAAGCTGAAACTATGATTCAGTAAGTTTTATTTGGTACAGCAAGTATCTAATTAGTACCAAGTACAGCAAAATGTAATTATTTAAACTTACTTACTTAACTGTACAAAGCCTTGAACCACCCCTCATTTCCGTGCATTTTGCTTCCAAGCATTTAGACTTTCTCGTAGTTGTATAAAGTGCTCTTGAGCAATAGTTCTCCTGGCTTTCTGAAGGTCATTCATTCAGTTACTCCTTGGCTGCTTTTTCACTCCTTTTCAGTCTTTGTACGTGACCATTTTCAGAAGAGTCAAGCATAAAAAAGGCACCCGACTCAAGGGATGAATCACTGTTGCTCTTACACATAGATATAGACAGACAACTTAGCAACAAACCAATTTAAGATTGTATCTTTAGGGACTATTTTTACTAGAAGCCTGTCACCAAACATGTAATTTGTTAACGTTTCTTAAGTTGAATCTACAAAAGATAACACAGACATGACATGGTACTTTTTGGAACAACAAAGTGATTTCCAAAGAGTTATTAGCTGAAAACTTGGCACTGTGTGCAACGTGCCCTTAAAAAACTATGAAAACTCCGCCATAGCAGATGAAGAGTATTTCCAACAAAGACCCGACACAGAACCTGAGAGATGCATCTGGCTCTTCAGTTGATCCGTTTGCTGTTCACTGAAGCCTCATCAGCAATGGTCTCAATATAACATCCTTCAAGAATCCTGGAGAACTACTCCTGAAGACTACAGACAAATCTGTGTCGAAGAATAAAAGTGGTCAGACCAAGTATTTACTTCAGGCTTGTTACAATTATACAAACTCTGTTTTTGCCTTCTATGCTGTAGGTTTGCACGTTTTAATAAATCAGTACAAATATTCCCCCTTTTCTAACAAAACATAAAGAAATAAGAGGCGACTCCAGACTTTTGCACAGTACTGTAGCCAGTGAAAACTATGAAATATTTCACCTAGATAGTGAGATAGTGAGATTTGTACCTAAAAATCTTGAGTCTCTATCTCAAGATTTTTATTCATTTTTTCATCATTTGGCCTGAAGTTTTCTGGAATCTACAAGCAAATTCTTCTCCATTATTTACAGACTTTACAGTCACAATATTTATCCTCTGATGTTGATATATTTTGATGCATTTGCTTCAGAGCAGTGATTGACTCTACACAGAATCTGCTGTTTGCTGGTCTTTATTTTCCTCTGAAAGCTACCTTACAATGCTCCACTCTCACACACTTATAAATAATGCGTCTCCCTCGTATGTTAATCAAATGCATTTAAATGGACTTTTTTGTCCAACTCGCAGCTGGCTGACCAAATCTCTCTCTCTCTCTCTCACACACACACCAACACACATATGGCAGTGACAGAAAGAGGCTGAGAATGAAGAGGTGGAGAGAGAAAATGAGCATATCTGAGATCATCTGCTGCAGGTCTGTCGAGTGCAGCTCCACAGCAGCTTAATAACACTACAGGAAGGTAGGAAACAGATGGATGGTATAAGAGCTGTCAATCTCTCTCAGGTACCTACAAATCACTGGCGACACATACATTAAACATCACGACAGTAAATTTCCTCTTTGGTACCTGCTGCATGTTGTCTCACTGAATAATTCACACACACAGACACACACACACACACAGAAAGAGTAAAGTTGTTACAGCTTGTAACCTACTTACACTTGTGCAAAGCCGAGTCCTGACCTAAGTCATTACACTTCTCTGTGTCTATCTCACTGGACTTGTGCATCAAGGATCCTTCAGATTGATCTAAATTGCCTTTTCCCACTTTACTGGATACACATCTAGTCAAATTTTACCTCATCCTCTCCTGAGCGTGTTATCGAGCTGTTTTAAATAACCCCTGTCCCAGCACCCAGTGAGATCAATGGTGTCAGTGTGAGAGGATGGAGTGTGTAATCTTGAATCGGAGCGACCAGCAGCTTTCCAGTGTCCTCTCTGCAGCTGAAGCCCAGGCCAGAGCTGTGAGTCATTAGCTGCTCTGAGTATAATCAGTGACCACACAGGCACACTGAGTGTGAAGGCTTTTGAATACTTGATCCAGATTTTCTTTTTCTTCCTTGTTGTTGTTTTAAATTCTTGAGTAATTAATGTTCATGCTCTCTGGTTTTATTGCCTCTTTTATGGTCCGACATCAACAATGCAATTTGGATTTTTTACTCTTTTCTCTGCAGTTACTTAGGAAAAGTTGGATTCAAGTGTGCAGAGTCTCCAGGATAGACTGGCCTCAGTGTTTTTTTGTTGTTTTTTGCACAAACATTAAATGAAAAAGACTTACAGAGTTACTGAGGCAATTTTTAGACCTTCCACCGTGGCAGTGTGTTATTGTCATAATGCTGATAAAATGACCTTCCTCTTTCGTTCTTCTCTCCTTCGTCTTTTTCCTCTCACCACTTTGTCTGTCACTTATTCCGCTCCTCACTCGGCTGCTCTCTGGAGGTAATGGTTTTGTGAGATATGATTAAAGAAGAAGGGGAGAACAGGAATCACCTTTTGCTGTCGGTTCGCAGTAGGAGACACGCGGCAGACAGTTTGACTCGTTTCTGTAAAACTGCTTCAGTTTCTGTCCTCGGGCCAGTTCTTAAACTATGTTACGTTGCTAGACATTGATTGTGCTGCTTCCTCTTGTCATCTCAAGATTTTGCAGATTGCTGTAAAATAAGGAAATAATATTAACGCCTGGATTTTACATCACTCAGAAAGTGAAAGAAGAGCTCAAACCCTGAAGGTTCAGTCAAATGTTGAGCATGAAGTGATTTTTTTTTCTTTTACTGTGAAAACAAATATGAACTTCAAATTTTTCATAACACAAACACAGAAAACAGATTGCATTAAGTGGTTATACGGTATATTATTGACAAGCTGCATGCAGCTAGCTCCCACCCTGCTGCAGTGGAAGAACAATACTTCTGTTTTGTTCTGGAGTTAGTGAGACATGTTCATACTTCTCCAGTCTTAAACTTCTATCAACTCGGTCTCATCAATGTGAAGATAGATTATTAAAAATATACAAAGCTATGAAACTAATCTTTGCGTTACTATAATCAGAAATCAGTTATTTCATGGAACATGTTACATTTATTATTTGCTCGTGAAACAGAAGGTAGACTTTTTGTACGGTACCCATGTTTTCTCATCCTAAATGATGGCTATTATTATAGTAAAGTACATGATGTTGCCATCAGACATATTTTGGAGTTTTACAGTTTAAAAAAAGTCAGCTGGAAACATGAGAAAGTCTTCTTTAGACATAATTTCACCGAACTCAGTGTTCAGTGACTATAGTCCAACTATCTGTAACATCAGCTGATAAAATGACTTTGTTTTTCCATTCTCTGTCAAGATGATGTCTGGGCTCTGGGGAGGCTAATCCATGACTGATAGTTTTTCACTGTGTGTTTTTCTATCCAGCTCTGCTTTTCCTGCTTTGGCAGTGTGTTTGGGATCATTGTCAAGCTGACAAATTAAGATGTTGCCATTCAGGCACTTTGCAGATGGTACTGCACGGTGGATCAAAATCTGAACATACTTTTCTAATTCCATCAAGTTTGACAAGATTCCCAACAACTACTGGCTGAAATACAGCCCGAAACCAAGACAGAGCCTCCACCATGTGGTACAGATGGCTGTAGACACATACTGGTGGACCTCTGTCCTCTTCTCTCCTGCACATATTGACAAAAGATTATATCAAAACCTCCAGTTTTTAATTCTTCAGTCCTGTTGCCACTGATTTTCAGACCAGTTCATATGTAATTTGGCATACCTCAGCATTTTCTCCCTGTTTCCTTTCCTAATGAAGGAACCCATGATAGCCAATCCTCCACTGAGAGCATTTGTCATGAGGCTTCAGTGAAAGGTAGATCAACTGAAGGCCGAGATACTTCTGTCAGGTCCTGTTCAGGTCTTTGCTGGCTTTTGTCCTATTTTTTTAAAGTTATAACCCTTAGTTAAAAATTCCAGTTTTCTTTTGTCCCACAGTTGCCAAGTTTTTGATTAATGGCTCTTTGAGAATCACTCTTTTTATCAAACTGCGTCATCTTTTTTTTGCAGATTTAACTAAAAATTCCTTGAGATAGTATCTTCTTTATGCACAAATAAGTCAGTATTAAGTAGTTTAACAAAGAAAGAAAACAAACAAATAAATTCCTCTGAAAATGGTCGGGTACAAGGACTGGACTGAAAATGAGTGAAAGACCTTTTTAGAAAGCACGGAGAACTTTTGCTCAAATATGACAGACACTCTGGCTGCCTGGAATCATAATATAAAAAAATAAGGGCTTGCTCAAGACTTTTTTGCAAGGTACTGCACTTTGTGCAATTCGTGATGTGGCGCACATGTTCATGACAGTCACGCTGGTCCCAACCTGGCCTGATTAAGTAAACCTTTGGAGCATATGAAACATGTAGCATGACGGAGGTGCCTCAGGCGTAAAGTTGCCACGTTGCGCATGCAAACATTTATATGTAACTGCAGCAGGAGCTGATATTTTGCTGCTTTTTTAACAACCAAGTGTCCTACCAACTGAAAACCTGAAGGAGATTTGGGATGGGGGGAAGGGGCCCTTCCTGCCTGCATCATGATGATCATGAGTGCAGTCAGCAGACTCACATGATGTAGGTCTGCCAGGCTCGCCTGTTAGCTCCCTTTGCATCTCTGTCACTCCCCTCGCCGGCTCTTACAATGCTCTGAGAATGCATCCTATTCAGACAACATCGGGAAAATGTGTCAGCTGGACATCCACATTGAAATCCACTGAAGCATTTTAGAGTCTTCTGGCTCTTTTCTCCTCAAGACACAACTGTGCCTGTTAAAGAAAAAAGGGGCAATTTAGAGGGAGGCGCTCACAACATCTGATGTCTCATCCTTAACAAAAGGTGGTACTGGTTAGCATTCGCTGCTGTGATTGGATGACCGGTTCACTGTATGTTGTAAATCCCCTCTGGTAACACTTTGAATGGCTTCTGTCTATAGGCATACAGTGTTGTGTGTCATGTAGCACCCATACAGACTGAGCTCTGTATTCTGCTGGTGTGGGTAGTGACTGTTGGGCCCCTGCCAGTCCCAGGCCCTCAGATACAGCGCTCTCCAATGCTCTCCGTTTTCAAGTCTGGGCAATCTCCTCAGTGTCACGACCCTCTCCAAGCCTTTAGAAATCTCTTGTCACCCACCCAGCCAGCTCAACCAATGGTTCAGGCCTTAAACATGCAGAGAGCCCAACGGCTCGACCCCAATCTGTCACAGCCCGTCACGAGGGCCTAACCCACCTTTAGAGATGGGATGCCTCAAAGTGTGTGGCACTGCGGGGTCTGTGCTTCTTTTCAGTCGTCCAAAATGGAAATGGTTGCCCACTATTAAAAATTGCACACTCAATAGTTGTTTAATGACAGCTTAGTTTGGCAGGTGTCACTGAGTCCAAGAGGAAGGTTTTCTTTCCAAGACCTACACACTCCGGTTTTATACATTTGAAGGTTTCACTCAGCTTTTCTCATGGTCAGGACACAGCGCAACCATTATTCCTGTAATTTATTAAAGCCTGAACTGGTGTTACACAATCTTCTTTCTAAGCATGAGGGATGCTGTTGGCATGGGTTGCTGTTACCGTGGTAAATGCAAAAAAGGCCTTTTGATTTCTTGGATAAATAATTTACTTTAACTGAAATCAAGATGTGTTGGACAAATTTCTCAAAACAATTTCACTTTCTTCAAAGAGTCTGCTAGGAAACCTCAGTTAAAGGTGTTGGTGTAGTCAAGAATGCTTAAAGAGACAGCTTTGTCCACAAGTGAATTAATAATTTAGATTTACCCGTCTTAAAATATGTATATATTTTAAAAACATAGAGTAGTTGTGTTTTCTTCAAACTGCACGCACTTCTCTTCATCTCCATTTCATACCACATAGCTCCATCTCAGACATCTCACCATTGAGCTGAGAAGCCTCGGGCACCAAGCCAAATCCTCTGGCAAAGACAGCAGCTCTTTTCCGATGTGTGGTAGGATTTCCTGAATGTTGTGCAGTAGGACTGCACCACAATCGCCTTTTTACTGCAGTAGTAAATGTTCACCCAGTCTAACAGCAGCTTTTGGAGCGATGCCATTGGGTTGTCAGAGAATTCAGTCCAGTTTTCTACATTAGATTTCTGTCTTACTGCGTCTGGTACATCAAACCAGACTCACAATATTCAAAGCCTTAGCTGTTGCATCAAATCTGTTTGTATGAGTCAAACAGGAAGTTGAAGCTCAGGTGGAAGAGAAGCTCCTGGGCAAAAAATGTAAGTTGCTGTTGGCAAAAGCATTTAGTGAAGGTATCAAATAATGCATCCATTGTGCCTCCTACCATTTCTAGGAGAGGAAGGGTTCAAAGGTCTCCTTGTCTCATCGATTGAAAGCAGTTTACAGGCTCTCACACACAATAGCGTTTCTTAGGTCATTGTCTAGACAACACGTGGATGCAAGCTCTAGTGAAGTGTGTTTGTAATGCAGTATTACTTTTTTGTTATAAATAAAATCGATCACCTAAGGTTTCGTTTTCAGCGATTCAGTGTTCAAGGCTGTTTTGGGGGAAGTTGCCACTTGTAAGCTGGAAATGGAAAGGAGTGAATAAAGGATCAGAAATTTGTGCATTCAGAAACATTGTGAAGGTCAGCATTAGTTTTTCTGGCAGTACTATTTGATGCTGTTCCTTGTCGGGGCTCCACAGGTTTGGTTACCTTAACTTATGGATGTATGTACAATACTGTGCAAAAATCTTAAAGAAAAAACTGAAAATCTTTCTTTATATTTTGCTTCCAAAGAGTCAGACTTCTAGTTTTTTAACATGCTTTTGAGCAAAAGCACTCCAGGCATTCTGAAGGTCTAGAAAAATCTTTTTTGGACATTGCCTTTCTGACTTAGTCCGGTCCTTGTACGTGACCATTTCCAAAGGAATGGGGTTTTATTTGTTTGTTTTATGATCTTTCAAGCATATAAAAGCACCTAATTCATGATTTTTTCTCATTTATGTAGTCGAATCTATGAAAAATATCAAAGATAACATAGTTTGACAGACGTAAAAATATGTTCACGCCAACTAGGTGTTTTGAAGAAACGGGACAATGGGTGAACAATAGATGAAGTGAAATGCTTTAAAAAGCTATCTACAGCACATGAACATATCTGAAAGTCATGTCCTTACGGAATAGGGAAAAAAAATCCAGCAGGGACCTGACACAGGACCTGAGAGATGGATCTACTATTCACTGAAGCCTCATGAGAAATGGACTCAGTGGAATGTCCTTCAAGACGCCTGGAGAACTCTTCCTGAAGAAAACTTAGAGACATTAGAAGAAAGCTTGCCTGGAAGAGTTGAGCCTGTGTCGAAGAATAAAGGCAGTTGGACCAAATATTTAATAACAGCTTTTTACTCTGTTTTTGACGCATGTGTTTCTATTTCCACTGCACTCATTTCCTGTTTTCTAGCAAAATAAATGAGGGGTGACTCAAGACATTTGCACAGTACTGTACTTGTATTGGAGAGTGAATGAACAGGATGCTGCGAGTAATTTCCTTTTTGCTGTGTTGAAATGGCACAAAAGCTTTAGATTTTACATACTAGATATGCAGCCCTCTTTTGCCAAAGTTATTACTAATTTCACTTGGTCTGCTTAGATTTGAAGAAGGTTTTATAAACACCGTCACCTGGTTTTTATCAGGCACACAAAAGGAAACGCAAACCTTCACTTCCTCAAACAATGAAAATGACCAAAGTGTTTCACCTCATAAAAATCATATTCTAATATTTTAGGACTTTTATTCAAAGTGCTTTAAAATTTGCCTCATTTCCTGCTTCACACACTCACACTTACATGCTGGTAGCAGCGACCTGCCATACAAGGCATTACCACTCGGCACAATTTGTGGTTGAGTGCAGCTGTAAATTTGACCCCTTCAGGGCTGTTATTTTTCTACAGCCTGAAGGGGTTGAGAAATCAAATTTTAACCAGCTTACTTTTCTCTAGTATATAAATATTTTTCTTCATTCTATTGACCACAGGCTCTGAAAGCATTAGAGCTTTAGAGTTTCAAGACGATAGAGAGCTCTAATAAGATCTAATTCAGCACAATTTCAAGTATAAAAAAAGGTGGCACGTGAAAATTTCAATTGGTGGTTTTGATTAGAATTACATTTTAATGCCAGCAGTCTGGGAACCCACTGTTTATTGCTTGATGACTTTGTTTCTGGAGATGGGGGAATATTTCCTAGTGTATTTCTGGTGTTGTCAGAGGTGTTGCCTGAGGCTGAGACTTCCTCTTCTGTCCACTAATCATTGCTTATGTATGCAAATAGTTTTTTAAAAGCTAATGGGTTAATTTGGCAAATGCTTTCCCTCTTTAATGCGCTACTCAAATGGCTTACTAGCATGGTGTCAAAGTCTGCTCAGAGGTGATTGGTTAATAGCACTTAAACTACAAGTGGAATCCAAAAAGCTTCCAGTATCCATAATCCGGACATTCTGCAAACAAATATGTGTTTCTAGAAATTAAATGTCATGTACGGCATCAGGCAATTGTCTGACTCGACCAATTTTGTGTATGCACAAATCTGTCATTTTTTTTTAGATCAAAATCATATTAGAGTGAAATAATGAGGAGACTCTAATAGTTGTGTCAAAAATCTGAAGCTAAAGTGAAACGGAGCAACTAAAATACTTTTGCGCCAAGCATAAAACCTGAAGTTTAAGTTGTACAAACACACTAACTTTCAAAACATTTTTACCTCCGATTGAGAGTGATTTTCACTCCCATATCATCGCTCTCTCTCACTACTTTCCCTCCTCCCCCTCTCTCAGCAGGTCTAGGATGGGGCTCGCTCTGTGTGCAGCTGGGCGGCAGATCCTCTTTCCTCTGATGCTGCTGCTCTCTTTAAGCTTGGGTGAGTTCTCTGTCTCCTTCCTGCACATTCTGCTCTGCAGAAACGAATCACCACCACAACAACACAAATAATAATAACAATAACAACAGACAAAGTCGACATACAGTTGGGGATAGAGATACCAGAGATAACAGGAAAGAACAAAGGGAGGTGGAGAAATCGTAGCAGAATAGAAAAGAGCCAACAACACACACACACACACACACACACACACACACACACACACACACACACACACACACACACACACACACACACACATATGTATATAGACCTTGACCTAGACAGGTCTGTAATAATTTGACTGTTTTAAGTGAGACCTGACATGTTGGGGATGTTTGCAGACATGCTCAGAGGGACTGAGCTGGAACCGCTCCAAGCCCATTTATGCAAGTTTAGCCGACCATCTGTTTCATTACAACTATGCATAAAATTCACAATTACAGAACAAAAGAGAAATCATCCCCGAGCTGCAGCTCTCTATTGGATAGTATCACAGGTTTCAGGTCCCACACGCGGCCAGCTGACTGCCCGTACTGAAGATAAGTTTCTCTCTTTAATTACTTTCACTGCAATTGGCATGCACGGCAGTGGTCAGCCTGGATTTTCATTAAAACGAAAACCTGCATTGCACATTTCCAGAGTCAGAGCATTACTTTACTAGTCACTGCGCTCAGACAACATACAGTTTTATCTCGCCACAGTCAATAGTGTTTTGTCTGTTTTTGTTGCACAACGAAGAGTTAAAAATAAACCTGAAAGATATTCCAACTGTTAAAATGAAACAACAGGATTTGAGCCTGTGATTTTTTTCAGAATTGAAGGGAGCAGATAATATTTTATCATCTCTGAGTTCATCACCATAAAGTCATCCTTGTGCATGTAACAGAGTGTGGGCTAAACAAGATTTAAAACTGGGAAACAGAGAGAGCTATATTAAGGTTATATAAACTGTATAAACTGAAGAAAAATGGTAAACAGTGTACAGAGTTTATAGTAAAAACTTCACCTCAGTAGTAATGTTTTATTTCAGCAGATCTGCAACAGATACACATGGTCACATTATGAGTTGATGAAAATCACAAGCAAATGCCAAAAAACTACCTTTGGCTAGTGCAAAGTGCTTTGTTAAATACAGATCGCCTCAACGCACCTCTGCAAGGTTTAACTGCTTGCATAACACTGGAACAGCCTGGGATTATTATATACCAGCCTAATGATGGATTTCTCTATAAAGGAATAGTTGCACACTTTGGGAAAAGCATGTTGTTGGAGCATTAGATAACAGCGTGGTTTGGCTTAGTGTGAAGGCTGAAAACAAAGCACGCCAGGATGTAACTTTCCCTCAGCTGATGTTGAACACATTTTAGATTTTGTGTTGATACAGACAAAACTTTTTGTTTTGTTACACTTGGACTTAGCACAGCTTGCTGTTTCCTGCAGTTTCTTTGAAGTTACCCTGTAGCTTCACACTGTGCAGACATGTGAAAGATGATGGGGCTGGTGAAACTAAATTCAAGTACAATATGACAAACTTTTATGATATTTGGCAATTAAATACTCCAAGAAAAGTTCACATAATTTGTGAACAATATCAAGGCGCTAAACCCAGACATTTCCCAACTGACCTCAGCGTATTGGGCACATTAGGTTTAAATTTTGGCTCATGGCATTTCCATTTGAGCTATTCCAGTAAAACAGAGCGAGGAAAAAATACAATACAATACAGTGAGCATGCATTACTTTAATCTCTTTGATTCTGCTGTGATAGGCTCAGACTTTAACGGCTTAGGCTGTTGGCCAGATTGTGTTTTTGTACAACTGATTAGCATGAAATACAATCTTTCATTTGTAGCATGCAACATTTCAGGGGTGATTTTATGCTGTTTTATCTACATAATGAAGGGTTAGTTTGAAATTACTAAAAATTAAATCTTTGGTAGCTGAGCACTCATTTTTTAATTGATGAATTAGCAGTTACATTTCTGGGACTGCCCTCTTCAGATTTAAGTGTATTTGTGGGAGTTTTTTTAGAAAGCATCCCTGGTGCTGACAGATCAGCTCTGACCTGGTGGGAAATGTACATGGGACCTCTGGAGGGCTGTCAAGAGAGCTGACAGCACCCATGTTGATTCTCAAATGTTGGCAGCCGAACCTTTAGATCCTGCAGGTTACAGAGTGAGTCCAGTGGGGATTTTGCTCGACCTTGGACCTCGGGCTCTTCTCTGTGGTGTGGTGCGGCTCACTGGCCCACAGTAGAGGCTGCTGCCATTGGGGAGTGCCACTGACATGGAAGAATGAGCTTAACTAAAATAATGTGCCCGTCAAAGTAACATCCACATGGATGTCACGACCTAAGGCCTCTGGAGCATTGCAGCGTAACAAGATGAGGAGTTCAATTAACTCCTGTCTGTGGTTTTAATGCACAGATAGACGTACAGTACCTGGTGATCTGCTGCAGCTGGAATGTGCTCTGATTGGTATCCTACACTCATGTGACTCTTAAGTGGTAAATGACAGCAACATAAATATTTTTAAATTACACTTTACACTTAGAGCTTTAAAGTCCATAATAGTTGGAACAATATTGACCACGAAGAAAAATAAATTTGTGGAACTGCAGATGGGTCTGTTAATGACAGAGAGCATCCTTTCATGTCACTTCCAGCTCTTTGCCTGGGGTTTTCTTTTCTCCCCTCCCATCACCTCCAGGCTACGAGGTACACTTCCTCCATTCAGTTTGTTGGATTAACTATTTTCCTCCATCCCTCTCTCATTCCTGCTCTGCCTCTTGTTTGAGCTCTCATTCTTTTCCCTCGTATTTATGATTCTGTGATTACATCTGATTGTGGGGAAGGCAGCGGGGGCGTCCTCTGCGCGGAGTTTCTCTCAGGGGGTTCAGTCTGTGAAAGCCGGCCAATCTAAATGCAGATAGAAATATCTTTCTGGGATTCTGTTCCTCTGTGTGCACTATTCCAAATAAAGCAGCTTTTTTCTTTTTCATACATGTGCTCTTTTTATGCCCCTGATTATTTTCTATTGTACTTGACTAACTGTGAAAAATTTAATGGTGAGGGAACAGAAAAGGCTTATGAACAAACAATGAAATATAAATAGGTAAGCAGCAGTTTATTTTTTTTTAAACTATATTAAAATATACCAAAAATAAATAAATGAATGAACTGAGGGTCCTTCTGGAGACTTTAGATGTATCCTAAAATCTTCACTAGTAGTGGATGGACAATGCTCAGTCATCAAGGCAAGTGTTGGCTATCATTATAATTTATCTACATAGGTTCAACCCTCTATAAATATATAGATATAATCAAATAACAGAAGGCTGGGATGTTACAGTAAGGTGCATCGTGTGGCAAAAAATGTCAGAAGAATGTAGGAAATAGTCATATCTGTACAGGTGATGGTGTTGTCATGGTTACATTAAGCCTGTATGTCATGGCAACCAGACTGAGTTAGTTGCTGATATCAATCTGCAGAACTCAATATTTTGTGCACAGAAAGTGGCATTGCTTCTTCTCCAGAAATAATTTTTTGAATTCTGATTAAAGGAGTTTGAGTGAAGGATAGGCTCATAAAAATAATATTATTGTAATAACTAATACTTATTGATTTATCTTAATTCCATCCTGTAACTTCACTGGAACAATAAAACATGTGAGTGTGAAACAACTAATGACATATCGTGTTAGTCAGTTTGGTTAACACATTTCAATACAGCGTAAACTTCCTGTGTACGTGCAACTTTTTATGCGTATAATGACCAAAATCATCCAGAAGACATCATTCATGTATGTACAGTAGTGTGAAAAAGTCTTGAGCCAACCATCATCTCTTTATATTTTGCTGGGAACATGGGAAATAGATGGAGTGGTTTATTGAAACATGTGCAGACATACATGGAAATACAGTATATGAGGCAAAAACAGAGTTTCCGCAATTCTAATGAGCATCAAATAATTACAATAATTGGTAAGGATCCCTTTATTCTTCAGCACAGCCTGAACTCTCTTAGGCAGCTTTCTGTTAATTTCATTGTTGGCAAAGATTTATACCAAAATGTTCAAATTTGGATTCCCTCCACAAAACTTCTCTCCCAACTTCCTCTGTAGGTGACCAAAAATTCAAATCACTCCATAAGACCTGCTGACCTGTTGCTAATTTTTCAGAACATGGCACATGGCATTTGGCATTCGTCAGCCTTTTCTCTTTGTTTCCCTTAATTAAGAATGGCTTCTTGACAGCCAGCCTTCCACTGAGACCATTTCTGATGAGCCTTCAGTGAACAGTAGATGGATCAGATGCATTTCTCAGGTTCTGTGTCAGGTCTTTGCTGGACTTTTTCCTAGGACATGAGTTTGAGATGCTATTCATCTGCTTTAGATAGAGTTTTAGGTCTGTTACTTCTTTTGTCCTCCACTTGTTCATTTCCCCCCAATTTTTCGGACACAGTGTACAGAATGCTGAGATTTGCCACGTTTTAGCTAAACAGCTCTTTGTGAACCACTTTGTTGGTGTAAAAACTATTTTATGTCTGCCACGCTTTGTTATGGCTGACATTTTTCATAGATTCAGCTAAATAAATTTGAACAAATGATGTGTTTTCATGACAGGCTGCTAGTAACAAAACATCTTAAGATACAATTTAAAACAACAAGACTGTTTCCTCCCCTGAGTTAGGTTCCTTTTTATGCTTCAATGAGTCATAGGAAAGTGTTAAATGGCTTAATAAACATGGTCTTTGTACCTGTTCAGGTATACTGAACTGAAAATGAGTGAAAAAGCAGATAATGTTCAAATAAAAACTCAGAAAGACTATCTATCTATCTATCTATCTATCTATCTATCTATCTATCTATCTATCTATCTATCTATCTATCTATCTATCTAGATATATAGAGATATATAGAGATATATAGAGATATAGATATTCTTTCCATTGTTTTCATTTCTTCTAAGCTAAATTTCCTTGAACACATTGCATAATCATGTTTGTTCTCTTGTTCATCCTCTCCAGGTGCAACCTCCTCCATTGTGAACATGCGTAGGATCACTCATCCTACAGTGCAACAAATGTTGGCAGGCAAAGCCACTCTGCCTTGTGTCTTCACCCTCCAGACCAGCACCTTCACTGGGCCTCCTCACCTCCTGTGGACTCGTACTAGGCTAGCAGGGGGAGGACAAGGTGCTCCTTCGGAGCAGACTGTGCTTTCTGCTAAAGGTAAAACAACAACCTAATGTTCCTGTTTCACTGAGTCAGCAGTATTCTGACTTTATTCAGTCAGAATACCCAGTGAGACTTAAAGCTACACTAATCAATAGTTTTGTATCAACAACAGATCAAATGTGTTTGTGTGAGGTGTTGTTCACAGATATTAGCTGACTCAGCTGGCCAGGCTGCAGTATTTATAGAATTTATCTTAAGGCCACAAAAGAAAAGAGGGGAAAAGATCTTAACAAGCTGATGGTAACAGCTCCTGGAATAAAAGTGAAATAAACCTGCGCTTCTAAATGTCCAAATCTGCCTGAGCAGTGCTGATTAAATCCATCCACAGGGTACCATACAGCAGACAACTTAACATTTTATCGGTCACAGCTGCCAGCTGTTTTCAGTGAAAGAGCTCTTACAACGCACTGTAGAAAATTGCTAGCACATAGCATAAAGCATTCAGCAGCAAAACAAAGTCACATTTACCTCAGAAATGAGCAGAGATCAGGTGGAGAAAGAAATATAACACAAAATGAATGCTAATGTTGTTCTGTATGTGTTTGATATGCAAACTGTTTGCTAACATGTTGTGCAGTTTATAATTTGGAGACTCACGGGGTTAACTAAATGCTGCAACGCTCAACAAGAAGTACGCAAATACTAGGAGGGAGGCAAAGACTACATTTGCCCAGGGCAGAACAGGGGCACAGGTGCATACAGGCAGGAAATAAACAAAGGCAGGAAGTGGAGGACCTGAAATTAGAGACATAAATCCCAAACAGGAAGCAGAGAAATCAAGGACAAAACATACTTACTTTAAGATCGTGGATCTGTCTAAATGTCAGATCTCTGCAGCAAACAGTGACTTTCTCAAACAACTGGTGAGAAAAGACTAAAAACCAAAAACCATGTCAGGGGGGTAACTGTTCTAACTTTGTTGGACAGTTAAGTGTTAGTGGGTCACCCCATTGCTGGTAGCAAAGGCTTTTAAATCCATATACGCAAACATGTAGCAAAGTTTATTTTCTACCTCTAAAATCTCTTTAATGACGAAACCTCTCTTTCTGTGCCCAAGGCGATGTAATCAAGGTGAATAAGGCTTTCAGTGGTCGCATCATGCTGCCAGGATACGCTGCCAACCCTCTGAATGCTACCATGGAGATCTCCAGCCTCCGTACCAACGACTCAGGCACTTACCACTGTCAGGTTGTCATGGGCAACGACTATGAGAAGGACACTGTTCCCCTGGTGGTGTCCGGTAAGTGCAGCAGCCGCCGACGAGACATTTCTGTCTGAGGAAAGTTTAGGGCCCCAAAGGAAACATATAGGCTAAGCACAAGTGATGCACAGAGGGTGAAGCGCATTAACTCGAAGGGCTTTAAAATTCCTCTTCCAGCTTAATTGATTTTGGTGTTTTATTGTGGCCAAGCCTTGTTGTGCTAATGTAAAACAGATAATGGCGGCTTTTAAAACAGAAGCACCTCATCCCCCCAAACCACTTTTTTTTGCTTTTTTATTTAATTAAGCATTAATAACATTGATTCACTCTATCGATATTATAATGACTGCTTTAATTAATGTAGCGTCATGCTTTCTGTGCTTGTTTTGTTTTTGTTATCTGGTTTTCCGCTTGAATAATTGTGTTATTCATTTAATTAAAGTGTTTGCACTGAATACCAATACCGGTTTCTCTCGCTCTCTCTTTTTTTCTTTTTCTGTGTGCTCATGTGTGAAATTTCAGCCGAAACTAGAGTATCTTTGCTTGATCTGTTTGTGGCCCCTAATAACATGTTCGCTGATTACATTCCCCTGATGTATTGATTCTGACTGTGTTGGTATATCTGTCAAATTAAAAGGAATTAAAACAGTTTGCCACCTGTCTCTGGGTCTGTCTGTGTAGGTGTGGTGTTTCACTACCGGTCTCCCAACGCTCGTTACGCCCTCTCGTTTAGTGACGCCCAGCGAGCCTGTCAGGAAAACTCTGCTCAGATCGCCACTCCGGCCCAGCTGTGGGCAGCGTACCATGACAACTTCACCAGCTGTTCTGCTGGCTGGTTGGATGATCAGACTGTTCGGTGAGGAGACGATCAATAAGTTCTCTTCTCTTGCTCGCTGCTTGCACTTTCTGCAACACTGTGGCGCTTTGAAGGACTGAAACTAATGACTATCCTGTTTGCTTCCTCTCTTCTTGGATCATCTGCTTTCTCTATTAATATTCCTCAGTTCTTTTTGCCGCTTCATCTACTTTAAGATCGTGTTCTTTTCTGTGTTGCTGTTTCTTTGCAATTAATTTGATTCTAATTTATTCTAATCCCTTACCCTTTAAAAGAGAATGCAAATAGGAATTTATTCTTTACTGATATTTAAAGTCTTAATGAAAAGAAACACTTTGATATGTGATCTAACACATTTGTCACGCAGTAAAATGTCCAAGTTATTATTATTTTGAAACAAAAGCAAAAAGTTACTTACATCACTCCCAAATGGTTGTCTCCACAGATATGCTGTCCAGGTTCCAGAGCTTGGCTGCTACGGACATAAGGAGTACTCTGCTGGAGTGAGGAATTATGGGAAGAGGGACCCAAAAGAGCTGTTTGATGTGTACTGCTTTGCAAAAGAATTGGATGGTACACAAACACACACTCACATTCATGCACACACAAACACAAACACACACACAAGAGAAGATATAAAACAGCATCAAGAGCTCTCACAGCTTTTGGCTGGTTTGCATCATATTCTGCTACAACATTAAAGGGATAAGTCAGGACTTTTTTTTAAGTGTTCTTATTGTTCTCACCAAATCAAGTGAAAAGACACAGACCAAACAGACATGTACACATGTGAAAGAAAGTCAGCAATCCAAAATAACAATAAAAAAAACACTATTAAAGTTCATGCGCTACAAAATCATGGCTCCCTATTTTTTATTATTTGCATTTTTATATGAAAATATTCACATTTCCAATACTTTCAGTAGAAATTTTGGCCTTTAAGCCACACGTGCTGCAGAAACTAAAAAAAAAAAAAAAAAACGTAAAAAGATTTTACAGGTCTACAAAGAGTCCTGTGAAAAACTAAATACTGCCCTCAAAGGACTAAAAAAAAAAAAAAATTAAACAAAAAAAACACACACACACATATATATATATTTTACTGTGCGTGTGCCAGTCTTCCTTATCCACTTTCTTCTCCTCCACCTCCTCTGTAAGATATATACAGCCTTGTGAAAAACTAAGCACACCTTACTGTTTTCATGGGAATTAAAATGGTGGAGTGAAGGTCCCCGCAAATTCAGCCCAAGGTCAGACCGTGCAACACTCGGAGAAACTGCAAAAACCCAAGACTCATGTCTCAGAATCTGCAAGCCTCAGTTAGCATGTTAAATGTTTGCGATAGTACAATTAGAAAAAAGACTGAGCAACTTGTTTGTGAACAAACCACGTGACTTCTTGAACAATGTCTGTTGTACAGACGAGACCAAAGTGGAGATGTTTGACCACAATGCACAAAATTCAAACGCAGCTTATTAGCTCAAACATCTCAAAAACAGGACCTGAAGTTGAACATGAACTCATCTTTATACCAAAATACTTTAGACTATAGAGTCAACTGAATTTGTCTGTCCAATAGCTAAAGTTGGGTCATGTGACAGTACAATGAGAAATTAAGAAAACAATCAAAGGTCACAGTTCAGACCTCAACTTCATTGAAATGCTCTGGTGGGACATCAAGAGAGCTGTGCATGAATGAATGCCTGCAAACCTCCATGAAACGAAGCAACATTTTATGGATGAGTGGGCTGAAATTCCTCCATAATAATGTTAGAGACTGAAAAAGTCGTACAGATAATGTTATTGAGTTATTGCTGCTAACGGTGGTTCTACAAACTGTTAAATCATAGGGTGCACTTTACTTTAGAATACCACCAGCCTCATTATTTTACCTCGAGCACTATTATATAACATTATGTGGCATTTCAGTTATTTAACCTATTAGAAATTTGACAGGCACCATCTGCTGTCTCTTTTGTTTCCCTGCTCCAGGCGAGGTGTTTCACTCCTCGGTCCCAGGCAGACTGTCACTTTCTTCTGCCTCCGACCGCTGTGTGTCCCTTGGGGGCCAGCTGGCCACAGTGGGGCAGCTGTACTTGGCCTGGAGGGCCGGCCTGGACAGCTGTGCCCCAGGCTGGTTGTCTGATGGCAGCGTCCGCTACCCAGTGACCTGGCCTCGTGCTGACTGTGGAGGGACAGAGCCAGGAGTCCGCACGGTCACGCCCAATGACACCGCTGACAACACTACAGCACTATATGATGCCTACTGCTACAGAGGTATGGTGGCCTACGGGTCAAATGATGTTTGTTAATTAAGTATTAACACAGCAGAAAACATCAATACAGTGAATTTATAGTATGATAAGGTTATGTAACATAGAATATTGTTTTATTTCCCATACAGGAATTAATAATGACTACAGGCATGATTACATACACAGATGTGACTAACATATCACTCCCAAACAAAGCCTTGAGTGTTATTAATGCAGGAACAATGACAATAAATGTCACTGCCAATGTTGTAGCTATGGCAACACTTGTTTCTGATTCATATCTGAGAAACTGTTGGATTGACAGAAGCTGTGGGAGAGAAAGAGAAAGAGAGAGAGAGAGAGGGAAAAGACGGGGTATGCTTAAGTTTAATATCTGGATGCTCAACTGTCAGTTCAGGCTTTTGTGCTGACTAATATCGTCAAAATTAAAACTCGGTAAAGCTTTTAGAGGCAAAAACCTTCAGTGAATGTCATACAAACAGCAAATCTCTTTGCCCTGTTTCCTAGGTAAAGTGAAGAACACAGGCTCCATCTCTCAGATCTACACCTCCCTGTGGAAGCCCTGGAGCTACCTCGCAGGCTCGAGCGATGCTGACTCTACAGGGACAGCGAGTCCCGACGTGACTTCACAACAAACCACCACGATCAGAGGTGTTGCATTTATCTGCAGTAGGCACATGAACCAGTGACGCCAACCAGAAAATTTGCTCATCCAATCAGTCGATGTAGACAGTGAGAATTAATGTAACATAGAAGAATTAAAAGTGTATTTTTCTTTGCACAGAGTCACCAGATGACAGCGAGCTTTCACCTTCCAACTGGACGGGATTGGTTGACCTAGAGGAGGAGGACTCCTTTCACAGCGCTGATGCCTGTAAGTACAAATGCTAATATTGACTCCCGTAAGAAAGAAAACTGGGTTTGATGGGCAAAGACAGCACAAATGAACATTCACATCATTGTCTCAAGCCTCAGACTCCTGGTCCTCAGAGTCCTCGACAACATATGTAACCCTCCAGTTAATCCCGGGACAGAACTCCTTTGACTGGGGAGAGTCACTGGAGCCTGGACCCGACTCTGAGGAGTTTCTCCTGCCCCCAGTCCATCCAACTCCTCCTGAGAAGAAGGTTGGTTTTAAGATTCTGTTGGGACACTTTAAACACTGAAACAGGGACTTTGTATTGAAATCAACTTTAATTTTAGGTTATTTCCAAAATCGTCAAGTCCATTTGGAAACCTTGGAACTATCTGGTGGGGACTGAAGATGAGGAGGGAACCCAATCACTGAGTGGAGAGTCAGAGGAAGAGAAGACTGTGACGAAAAAGGTCGACGAGGGTTCACAGGAATCCAGTACAGCACCATCAGGTGAATGGATGTGTCCTGTTTAAAACCAGTGAATTAAGATTAGCCAGTGAAGTGGGATTTACTACATTAAAATGCTTTTATTACTGAATGAACTCAAAATGTGTAAACAGACCTTGATGTATGTCTTACTTGGAGATTTCTATTATTCTGTATAGTTTAAGAATAACAGGACAAAGGGGACATGCTATAGCTCTACAGGCTCTATATGGCATAAGTCTATTGCACAGGGTTGGGTTTCTTCTCCCTGCACTCTCTCACAGCTTATTTGTCTACCCTCAATTGTCCTCCTATCATAATAAAAACTAAAATGCCCCCAAATACTTCAAAAAAACATAACAAGAGAAGAAAGAAAGGACACAAATACTCAAATTATAGACCTGAATGCACACATGGTCATTGAGTCTGTTGAGAAGACTAATTTGCGATCAGGTTTTCTATTGAATTTTACCATTACATTAAAAGTATATATATTTTTTTAGACAAATAAAGATCAAAACTGTGAGAAATTGAGTATTTCAGATTCTAAATTGGGATCTAGCTGAGACAGGAGGAAGGCCATTTCTTAGGAGACACATTTTAGAACTGTGAGAAAATTGTCAAAATCTGATCAAAAGATGTTAAATCGAGCTCAGGTCTGTGTGGGAGAAATGGGAAGAGGAATAGGATGAAATAGGCCATAAGGAGACGTCTTATTTAGATTTTTCCTTTTTTCTTCAGAACCGCAGCATCTGTGTTATGAAACACTGACAGGGCTTAATGCCAGTGTATATTTATGAGCATGTATTTGGAGCATATTTGTTCAGTAACTCGCACAGTGTGTGATGTTAGGGATGAGCAACTCAACAAGATGATGCATTAAGCTCCTGGAACAAGGTTTATTAAGAAACAGTGACATTGGGGGGAAGCAGACGCCTTTACTGAGGAGAGCAGAACTCCTGAAAGAAAAGCAAACTCTGAAGTCTGGAGAGAAATTAAAGTCACACTGACATACAGTAGCTCAGCTGCCACTCCCGCAGGACTGCTTTCAAGCTGTGATTGATACAAAGTGTGACAGCTGACGAGTTCTAGCTTTAAGCGGCGGCTTTCTTCACGCTGGGATACAGTCTGTAGCAAACTTTCGGCGGTCAGTAGGGTCACTGAATTGTTTCTTATTTTTGTCACTGAGTTTTTCCTTTGGAAAAAAATGGCAATCATAAGTGATATAGCTTATGCTGGCCACCATTTTCACTCTAAGTAACTGTAAACTGGGCTCCATGACACTTAGACTGCCACTGAAACTAGTTTCAACTTCAACTTGTAAAGCGATGCAGTGTCTCCCAGTGACATCAGGTATTCTATTGGGCAACATGTCATCATAACAATGAATCAACATTGCTACTGATTAATAATGCCATCTGAGCACTCAGGTATCATTAGCCAACAAGTTAGCTAATACTTTAAAAAAACTGTCACTAGCAAACCAGCATGAGTAGCCTAAATTTGGCTAATAGTAAACCTCACTTGATAATGTATTTATTATATATTATAAGTTACTAAAGAAAACACTACACATGCAGACCATTTGTTCCAGAAGAGAGTTTTATAATGGAAAACATTATTATCATGATACAGGAACAGCACCTCTGTAGCACATCTATACATATGGACATTATTATACGAATAAATGTATTATACTTTTCAGCTAACTCTTCTGGGGACCCTTTAACATGACAGCTTTTGTTATGTACATACTGGGTACCATATGGGTTGAATGTAATGGTTTGCAGAGTAAAGGATCCAATTTCAAGACACCTGAGCTCAAAAACAAAATGTGAGCTTTAATTCTGAAATGCAAGGATATAGTTGAAACAAAAAGTCAGTCTGGAAAAGCAAGGGGCAGAAACGATTCAAGGCTGGAGACAGTAGAACAAGGCACTGAGCAAACATCAGCAGACTGAAGCAACACCACAAATGTAAATACTAAAACAGAGAGGTGTCTGTGAAGGTTCTCAGCCATCCAGGTCATCGCGCTACAAGCAAGTTCAGCATAGCTGGGCTTTCCTTGCATTAGTTGGCTTGAAAAAACTTAAAGCTCCAGTCAGAGATAATGGGTATCACACCAGAAAAGGTAGTGTGTGCCCACATAACATGTTTTTATGTTTGATACTTAAGAGCAGGTAAAAACAGAACTAATTTCGTGACTCAGAATTTAAGCTGAACATAGCTCGTTAAAACCATGAATTGCTTCAGTGATGGTTAAACAAGACACAAATGAACATAATCATAAAGGGGAAATAAAAGTCAAAGACACATGAGAGTACTAATCATCAAAGTAGGACTGGAACTCACAACAACCCCCCCCAAAAAAAATAAAAATAAAAAATAAAAATTACACTGTATAAATTCAAAACAAAGGAAAAAATAGTCTAAACAGGAAAGAGAAAATATGTGATAAACACAAACGTAAAAAGAAATACAGACCTTTAGTGTGCAGCTGAAAGAAAATAAGAAATAAGAATTTATTATTTTTTATACCTATGCTAGATTGGGTGACTCATTAGTGTTTCTTTAATGTTTGGTGGTTTTTCATTAGCTACAGAGTAACAAAGACAAGCAGACACTCACTTGTATTTGTGACCACTGTGCTGCTGTACTATACTCTGAACCATTTCCTGTGTGATGCTGCTCTATTAGCACATCTCTACCAGTGTATCAGTGGAACGGGGATTTGCACCTTAGACATGGGAACCAAGTTTGGTTGCGAATGTGAGCAGACAACAGAAAAGGAGTGAAATGGAAGTCATCTTTTTCCATTTCCAACATGTCAGTGTTCAGCAGGTTCACAGGTCTGTGTGTGTCCACAGTGGATGAAAGGGTTTTGAAACAGCAGGCATCTCTGTTCAGTGTGTGTTTAAACTATGTTGGAGTTACTGATTTAATTTTGAGGCTTTTTGTGCAGAGCTTTTCAGTTTGATTCTGTTTGGACTGACTGAATCTTTGTGTGTGCGGTGTCTATTTTAGCTAACAGCAACTGTTTTTGAGGTAATAACACAGGCATCTATTTAAAGTTTATCACTTAAATCTCTCAGTAACTTTCAGAGTTCAAGTCAATCTATTTTTGTTTCTTAGTTTCTTACATCTTATTGATAGAAATTATTTATTTTAGCCACATCAGAGAATTGTATAGCTTTCACACCAAAGTCTGCCTCGTTGCATTCGCTGCCTGATGCAGCAGTCAGGTATGTGTGGATGTTTTGATGTTAACAAGCAGCCTTCACTGAAGAGAGTTGTGGGATTCAAGAGTAAAATATACAGTGCACTGACAATACTACAGAGCAATGTTAATTATTTTTGCTTAATGTGGGTTGATTTTTATCCGTTGTGTTACATAAATGTTAAGCTGACTAAAGCTTCAAAGGTAGTGTGGTGGATATTTTATTAGCATCTTTTAAAAAAATATGTTTTATGAAGATTTCTTCATTTCCGTGGCATAGTTTTCACTAATGTGCAAAAGTCATGAGCTACCCTACATTTCTATATATTTTGCTAGGAAAATGGGAAATAAGTGCAATGATTTAGTGAAACATGTGCAAACATACATGGAAATACAATATATAAGAAACAAAAACATAGTTTGCACAATTGAACTCTCTTAGACAAGCTTTCTTTTCTAAGAGACTGCTCATTTCTTTAAGTAGTCTTCAGGAATAGTTCTCCAGGGTTCTTGAAGGACATTCAAAGCTCTTCTTTGGATGTAATCTGCCTTTTGTTTTGTTCTGTCAATCCTATACTGCTTCAGTAATGTTCAAGTCTGGGCTCTAGGGAGGCCAGTCCATGTCATGCCAATAGTCAATGTCACTGTCAATCAGACCCTTTCCAAAATCTGATGGTACTTTTTCTGAATTCATAATTCCATTTATTTTGGCAAGGTCCCCAACACCACTGGCTGAAATGCAGCCCCAAAACATCACAGAGCCTACACCGTGTTTTACAGATGGCTGCAGACACTCACTGCTGTACCTCTGTCCTCACCTCTTCTGTATTTAGATTCATCACTCCATCAGGCCTGTGGTCACTGACTTCCAGTCCAGTTCTTGTGTAATTTGGCATACCTCATCCTTTCCTCCCTGTTTCCCTTCCTTAAGTACGGCTTCTTGACTGCCACCCTTCCACTGAGACCATTTCTGGTGAGGCTTTAATGAACAGTAGGTGGATCAACTGAAGGGCCAGATGCTTCTCTCAGGTTAAAAAGCTGAAAACAAGTGAAAAAGCAGCCAATGACCAAAGAAAAACTTTGAAAGAAAGCCCCGAGACTCTTGTTCAAAATCCCTGTTTGCACAGTACTGTAAATGTATTTGTCCAAAATTTCCATAGTGGATTCATCTTTGTTTTGAAGATTTTAATTATAGTTGTTTATTTTTTGAGTATTTTTGCCATGACGCAGAGGTAATGGGACCCAAATGAAGACTCAGAGGGGAGGTGGAAGTAAACTGAAAAGGAAACTTTTATTTCAGGCTGCCACAAAGCCTCCAAATCAAACATACATAGGAAAGACAAAAACAGAATATCACTACTGACAAGGAACACAAGGGGAGGAAAACTGCACGTAGGAAACAGACACTGAAGCAAGAACTGAGGGGAAGATAACACTAGGGCTGGGTATCGTCACTCATTTCTAGAATCGACTTGATTCCTATTCACAAGGTCCTGAATCGATTCGATCCACGATTCGATTCGATTCGATTCGATTAAATTTGAATCGGGGAAATTTTGCCTCAGACAGTCAGAAATATTATAATTCAGACCATGCATCAGTACATTTCTATATTTTTATATCTATAAAAAGAAAGCTGACACTTGCGAGACATAATCAAAGGTGTGAGCATCACAGCAGATGCCTTTGTGTCAAAGTAGCTGAGGATAAAACACAGAAAAACATGAAGGTGATTATCCTGGCCTGAGATTTTATAAAAATATTCTGCAGTAGATCAAAAACGAAAGAAAACCATTAATGAACATATGAACATTACCTGATGCTGCTGAAGTGAAGCAGAGCAAAGTTACAGAGGTTTTATTAGAGACACAGCTAAGCGTTTTGCAATTTTGCATAATTTTAAAAAGTTTAAATTTGTTCAGTAGCCTATTGAACGGCAGAAATGAAAAAGGAAAAGGAAAAAAAAAACAGCGGCCGACAGCGCTGTAAGAACGGTAGACTTGTGCGTAACAAGCAAGCGAATAATGCAGAAAAAAGATTTTTAGACAGGAAACTGTTCTTGAAGTATACTGAGAGAGAGAGAGCTGTGCATGTAGTGTGATTTTATTGTGCCAGCAGCAAAACAATAAGAGGGAATTCATGACGATGTTTATGTGAAGCATAGTTTGCTGCTTCTTTTGCTGCTGGTTTACTCAATATTGTTTGGAGAGAGATAAAACCTGCAGCTTCAGAATCAGGGCAAAAAGGGCGTAAACACAAAGCGTGGACCCGCCGAAACTTCAGAATCAGCGAGCTGTCGGCTTTCAGCTCGTGTCCGTGTCGTCAGGAGAGAAAGGCGACATTTCACTGATTCTGATGTTTCGGCGGGTCCGCGCTTTGTGTTTACGTCTTTGTGCAGGATCAGTGTACCTGCTCTCATTGACTGTTTTAGCTGTTTGGTGGTTGTTAAAATTTTGTGAGGTTTAACCTGAGATTCTGGCATTTCAAGCAAAATAAATTTATATTAAAAAATCGATTCAGGATTTTAATGAATCGATATCACGTTATCCAAGCTAGAATCGATTTTAATCGATAAATCGATAATCAAACCCACCCCTAACACTATTTATACACATGAGGTATTCAAGTGAAGTGGACAGGGGAGAGTAATAAGAAAAAGCTGAAACTAATGACAATGAGACAAAGGAAGTAAAACTAAACACGGTAACACAGGAGCAAATGAACTACCAAAATAAAACAGGAAGTAAATAATAAGTGGAAAAGGAAAAGACAGGAAGAGGCCAAAGGAAACACTGAGGAGAATGTTACCAACATTATTAGACTATAACCAAAACTGAAGATTCAAAACACGAGATAACCGTGACACCAAAGCCAAACAATAACACTGAAAACAGAAGACTCCTAATAACATCAGTAACCGCAAACGTCCAGAATATAACCCAAAAATCCCATAACAAAACCCACAGACCGTGACAAGTTCAATATTGTTCAGCACCAGCTCAGATATTTTTCCCTTAGAAAAATCTTGGTTTATTCTTTTCATGATTATGTCTTGTTGACATTTAAAAGTCAAAAAGACACAAACACTGCTTAATATTCGGAAGCTTCACGCTAGACTCAGACAAATGAACTGCATCAAGTTTGAGTAATTCTACCCATACTTCTTACTTTTCCATGTGACATCCAATGTTTGACAGATAGAGGCGAGCACTATTGAGGCTTCTTTTTTAATGGCTTCTCTCGGTCTCCTGCTAGATAGTGTTGTTAATATTGAAGTGTAGAGAGTGCAGCTACAGTTATGGAGGAAAACAGCTGATGTAAAGCTCACACAGCTTAGAAGTATTTGTTTTATCACCCTTGGCAAAGCTGAGAGAATCCATAAGATGAATTTCACTTTGTAACTCCTTTCCCTGTCTGGAGTAATTGCACTGCTGACTTTTATTTTGCTTCTCTTTTTCTTTGCCTTATGCCCGGCACAGGTTTGCTTTCTTTGGGAACGCCATGGTTCAGCAGTCCCCCAGGAGAGAGCACCACACCAGCGAGTGAAGATTCACCCACTCATCTGGCATCTACTTTGGCTGCCTCCAGTATATCTATGACTACAGAGAGCAACAAGAGCTGGGAGAACTCGGAGACAGCTACGTCCACAACCACCAGGCCTGCACCTGAAATCCCCTCTTCCAGCGGAGACGCCTGGATCCGTGTCGATGCCGAGACCACGACTCAGCCTGGAGACAAGAGGGGGGAGACGGTGACCTCCAGAGCCAGTGGGAGAGGACGAGGAAGAGGGAAGAAGAACAGAGGGGAGGATAGGAGCAGGGGAGAAGAGAAGGGGAGAGGAGAGGAGAGAGGGAAAGCAGAGGAGGAGGGGAGTGGAGAAATCACTGGGGCAGAAGCAAAAGGAGAAATACAGGTCTCACGCCGGCCAGTCGGAACAAGCAAGCCAAGAGAAAGATCCAGAGAAAGATCCAGAGAGAGAGGTCACAGGAGAGGACACTCCACGACTACCACAACCACAACTACAACTGACACGGCCTCAACCACAGCTGACACGACCACAACCATAGATGACACGACCACAACTACAGCTGACACGACCGCAACTACAGCTGACACGACCACAACTACAGCTGACATGATCACAACCATAGCTGACACAACCGCAGCCATAGCTGACATTAGCACAACCACCACCATCACCACTGACGGGCCTCATGAGCCAACAGACATGACCACATCTGGTACAGAAAGTGACTTTCCAATTTCCAAATCCTCCCCTGCTTTACCAGAAGCAGAAAAGTCATCCCTGTCAGTCTCAGATGCCCCATATCAGACACTATCTTCATCTCCATCTGCACCCCTATCCACCATGCCATCCATATCTTTCTTCGAGCCATCCAAATCTGAAGCTGAGTCTCATTTTCTCCCCTCATCTATCCCCTCTTCCTTCTCTCCAACTCTAACACCTTCCTCACCTCCACTCCATCCCCAAACCCCATCTTTTTCACCTTCAGTCCCTTCTAACGTCCCATCAGAGACTCAAACTGTTGGATTGGGAGACACAGCTACGTCACCTCATTCAAAAAATCAGGAAAGCTCCACTGACGCCCTAACGCCACTTCACTTAGTCCCAGTGGAGAAGGTGGTGGTGAACGGCTCTCTGGATAACCCTCTGTCCCTGTCGGGACCCCCAGATGAGGAGGAGCCTGCCTGGTCTCATTCTGTGGGCTCAGGGGCCCTGTTACCTGTCACCATGGAGGAAGAAAGCAGCAGCACAGGAGGAGGAGGAGGAATCAACATCAGCACCACAGCGCTCAGTCCAACATGTAAGCATCTTATGTCTGTTTTCAGATATTTTGTTATGCCTTTGGTTGCCTTTACCTTTCATCCTTGCACATGTATCTTTTGTTAGTAATACACAACTATTTTGTATGTAATTTAAAATTAAAAGAAGGAAAATGGGGCAAAGAAAACACAAACAGTCAGACAGACACATATTAATGAAAGTTATCTGGAAGGGAAAACAAAGGCAGGCTTTAAAAGGATGAACCCAACTATCTGATATAGCTGTTCATCACAGTTTATGTTCTCTTTCATCTTTGACCTTTTGTGCTCACCATTACAAGCACTTTTTGTGTTCGGTGACTTATTACTGAGGATGTTGGCAGTTTGCAAATGTCTTTTTCCACCCACATAAAAAACCTCGATAGGAAGCTCAAAGATTCGCTTTAGAAATGGGACCAGGAAGATCTGTTCTTTAAACCTGCCATGACCATAGTCTGTATATAAAAGAAACACATAAATCAGCCAATTGTCTGTGTACTTTTTGAAACCAGACGTAACAATCGAGCAGTGGTTCTGAGAACATCGTATAGTAGCAACTCAATCACAAGGTGGCCAACACCCCTAAGGCTCACCCTGCTTTACCATCTACTCTAATCTGTACCATAACTCACAACTTGAACATCATAAGACTTGAAACTAGTGCTTTATGATCATTCATTCACACTTTTTGGGGGCTTACGCTAACTCCTGAGGTAAATATGAGGCTCTTTAGCAGCTAAATCCTATTCTATGTCCACCAGCTGCTCGCTGTCTTCTTAAAAAGACGTGAAAAGTAGACGTGGACATTAGAAATCTTTTTTTTATGGGTGTTGAAAGCAGCTGTCTGGAAATCCAAACAGTGATGCTATGAGTATCGTTAAAGGTAATTTTTTGTACGATAATCACCATGAATGGCATGCTTCATATTGCATTGTTGTAGTAAAGATCATATCTGCTTTAATGGTAGCTCCAACTGGCTGGGCAGCATAATGAAAGTTAAGTAATGCATCAATACTAATTAAATTGTCTTCAGGGTCATTTGCAAAGCAATATAATACACCGTCTATCCATTGAGAAATATAGAAGCGACTTCATCCTTCAAGTAAGTACACGCCTGTGTCATGTCCTGTTCCTTGGAGTAAAGTCTGAGGCGTGCCTGTGTAAGCTGTTGCCCCAGAGAAAACTGAAAAGTAAGACGTGAGTTGTTGGATTACAAAAAAAAAAAGAGGGAATTATCTTTCAAGGCTACCTTTTCATTACCTTCCCTCTGACCTTGCCTCTGGCTTATTTATTCAAAAGATGCGGTTTGTTTTTCCTGGCAACAGAAGATGAGCCCACCATGCACAACTCATGATTAAGTCCGCAGCGCAGTGAAGCTGCTGGCTGGCCACCTGGTTTACTTCTTATTTTGTGCTTGATAATGAGAGCGCACACAGAAAGCGTCCTATCGCTGAGCATTTCAAAACCCCCTGGGCATCATGCTATCACACATTTCTATGGTGATTTATTTTTGCTCTGTGAAAGCTGCTCATGTCTGTGGCAGGCATGGTGAGGAGTCTGCGGATGGAAAACAGCTGTAAACTGTATTGACAAGAAGCCGAGGGCAACCATCTGGGCCGCTGGTGCGCAGTATGAGGGTTGATTGATTGAGTGAGAGACCCTAGAGTCATGCAGGCAGAAGGCCATAAACACACAGTTATATTTTTTTGCTATACAAACAGTAGAGTGGATGAAGTCACTCGCAGCAGATTGGACCTGAATAATAGCGTTCAGCTTCACACGTCTTTCTCGTGTACACACCTCTGCTCCTTTGTGGTTGGGTTTCATGCTGGTGGTCATTATTTGCTCTCCTGACTGGATCACAGAGCACTTCATCAGTCAGCTGAATCAATGAGAGAGAGGAGGAAATAGCCTCAGGTTTGCTTTAAGGACCTTTAGTAAAAGCGCATTGTTCCTCAGAGGTGAACAAACACACATGTGGCTCCACATTCAGTGCACAAACACGCACGTCTGATCTTTTTAGGCAGATTCTTATCTTTCTGTGGCATTTAAATTGCAGCCAGCTGTCTTGTTTCCACCTTTCTATTTGCGAGTGCTTATGCACGAATCATATTTTCAAGATAACCCGTACTGTTGCTGTGCCCTTGGCTATGATTACCAGATGCAATGCATAATCTGTGGATTAACTGTCCTATCTCTGTAGACATATTTACATGAGTACAGTTTTGCTGTTGCCAGTTTATTGTTGATGTTGGTACCCGAGCTGTCAGCCTCTGTGCAGAGCGAAGGGGCAGTCCACTCTGTCAGCTCCCACTACGGGCTATTGATTTTTCTGCACCACTCGCTTTAATGAACGAGCAATCGCACAAGGTTTATCTTTCACACATACATCCACACACACACACACACACACACACGAGGCGTAAATCTGCTTGTCACAGCAGTTGATATTTGTCAAGATGTGACCTTGACTGATGCAGAGGGTGCAAGTGCACGTTAGCCCACACTGATGTACATTAAATGAAATGCATGGCTGGGTTTAGCACCTGACTTCAGCGGAATTCAAAGCGTGATGCGAGAGGAGTAGCTCGCAAAATTCATCACAGAGCTGAAGCTATTGACAGTTCTTTCTCTGCGCTCGGGTCCTTGTGGTTGAAAGCTTTCAATGCTCTTTTGTCCTTTAACCTTTAGCTCGCAGCGTTACGATCATTCAGAGGACGTGTGCTTCTGATCAGTTATTGAAGAATCTCACCCTGAGGGCTAATCATAGCCAGAGTATTGATTTTAACTCATCGTACCATGTAAATACACAAAGCCACACACCAAGACATTCACCGTCAACCTCACAAACACACACCACCCCCACCTAAGCAGCCTTCGGTGTCAGGGAGAGAGCTGGCAGAACAAAGACTCCCACAGCCGAGCTTTTGTGGCCAGGATGAACGAGTGGTGGTTTTCAAAGACCTTAACTTGCTATAATGAGCAGCTCAGGGGAGAAACACGTGGTAGTGTGTCAATTGATATGGAAATTTTTAATTGTGGAAATGGACCACACACACGCACACGTTTAGGGGGTGAATGGCTGGGACGAGGCGCTCAGCGGGAGGTCCCCTCATTTCTGTTGAGGATGGCTAATGTCTCAAGTTCTCACGCTGCCCACTATGCTCAATGGAGTGAGCGCAGGCTCGCTTTCCATATGGTAACCATGACAACTGTGGCTGTGAGTGGATGGCGAGGTTGAGGCTCTTCGGCTTCTGATCCCTTTGAAAAGAGATGGAGTGTGAAATGGATATGCATCTGTTGTAACCGCTGGTTATGACTGAGCTGCGCTGATGGAAAATTTAGAGCGCCGTGTCTTTTTTCTTCTTTTTTCTTTTCTCAGAATCATACATTGATTTTATTGAGGAAATTATGTTTAATCCGTCCATTTTAAGAGGATTAACACAGAAATCTTTTCACCGCCTGCGAGATTAGATGCACCTGCTTTTTCTTGAAAAAATAAATGATATCTACAAACACAAAAAACATTCTCTTTTACAATGTTGCCAATTAACGGTTCCATTTTTCCTCCCTTCACCTCCCTCCATCCGTCTGTCTGTTTTAGCTGAGGTGGAGCCCTGCATGACAAACCCATGTCTGCACGGAGGGAAGTGCCTTCCTCAGGGAACGGGCTACACCTGCTACTGCCCACAAGGATACACTGGGGAGAACTGTGAGATTGGTGGGTCACGGTCACAACTGCACAACACACACAAACATACACAGTGATATAATGAAGTCATCCCCGTGTCTGTCTGTATTTAACAAAGTAAGGCTCTCTAACAGCCCTTTAGAAGGGTCAAAGGTCAAGCTGTCCATCACTGTGGGAGATAAGGCCAATGGGAGGCAGAGGTCAAAGGTTAAGTTCACACTGTCAGGGTCGGCTGATGGTTACAGTCCCTCAGGGTCAAATTAAGTCAGCATTTGCATAAAGAACTTTTATTTTAGCTAAAAAAATGTGAAGGAAAGAAAAGAAAATTGCTCCAGGACAGAAATGACAAATCTCTGCCAATGAAACAGACTTCCATCATTACAGCCTCTTGAATTTTGTAAGCTGAATTGATTTCTTGTCCCTTGAAGAAAAAGATTAAGGTTCTGGAGTCATGTCAAGGCCGCTTAGTTTTACCAGGAGTTAAAAAAAACCCCACCCTACTAATAATATCAGAACTCACTGACTCAAATTAGCACAACAAATGAACAGTGTTGGGTAAGTTACTTTAAATTAGTAACTTAGTTACATTACTAGTTACTTCTATCAAAAGTAACTCAGTTACTTCAAGTTACTCGTTACTTTCAGAGTAACTAGTTACAAGGGAAAGTAACTTTGGTTTTACTCAGAATTCTCTTGTTAATGTGTTGCTTCCGTAACTGGATACCCAGCAAGACTGCCAGTCTTCTAGCTTGCTTACTTGCCACAAGTGCACTGTGCCACCTACCAATAGAAAGGAAAAAATAATGTGCACATTTCCACGAGAGAAATCCCACGCCTGATTCTATCCTAGCCTGCTTTTTACATCCAACACAAAAACTGCAGTCGTGGTGCTTTCGATTGTACTCAGAACTCGGAAATTCTGCCTTCTGAATAGGAAGATGTAGGTAACACCAGACTGAAGATGAGCTGCATACAGAGCTGGACTGGGACAAAAAAATCGTCCCGGGCATTTTGACTAGAGACCGGCCCACCATTATAGGAAATATCATAAAGCCTTTGAATGAAGATAAACACTGTTGTGACAGTGATGTACACTGTTCTGATGGTATATATGTATCAATCTATCAATTGTTTGTTGCAAGACTCAGATAATTATTTTTTTAAAAGTGAGACATTTTAAATGAGAATAAGAAAGTATTTCCTTGCGCCCCCCTTTCCCTTTTAATGCCCTACATGGACACCTGGCAACACTTTGCTAGACCCGCCCCTGCACAGTTACCAGCTGTCAGCTACTTAGAAAAGGATCCTGGTGTTATTTGTCTCTCAGAAACAGTTCATAACTTCCCTTCAACTCCTTCATGTCACCTAAAAGATAAACCTGTTTGTCCATCACCTGTTCAGCCCTGATGATTCAGTAAGGACATCTCCTGGTTTCATCTTCATGTTTCCCTCTCATCACATAACCAAACCGATATCATGACCAGCAGGTTTACAGCTGTGGCTCCAGCAAACATCAGCTGATACTAGAAATTAATATTAAATAAATTCTAACAACAGCTGATCAAGCTTAAAAGTGCTGCTGTTGTTTACCGCGACATCCGCTGGTTTCCTCTTTCTGGCGCAAAGTGGGCGATAAATAAACAAGAGAGAAAAGCCGATCAGCTGATCATTGATCAGTTTCATGATTGAAGTAGAAACAGGAGAGGGAGGGTGAGAGGATGAGAGAAGAAGAAGCAGCTGTGCAGCGTAAACACAGAATAACTCCAGCTTTGTGCCTTTTTCATTGTAGCTGAAGTCCGGGACAAACTGTGTTCCTTTTCACCTCAATACGAAACGCGTAATATTTTCTCTGAATACGAGACGATTCCGTTTTTTACGGGACGGTTGGCAACTCTAATAATTAACCTTATGAACAAAATAAAGTTCAACATCAGTAACATAGCACCACCCAGCTGTATAGAAACTCCGTCATGCTAGCTAGCACGCAGTACGAAAAAGTCAGCATAACGAAAATAAACTCCACCTAAACTTGGTTCATATCTGACCCACATGGACTGCAGGTTATAACTTCTTACCTGAAGTTCAGTTCACCTGACACTCTCGGACCAGCAGCCGCTTCGGGTCTCTCCTCTTGCCTCCCCTTTCCTTCATCCACCTGCTGGCCTCCACCACTTGCTAATGTTATTGAATCTGTGGAAGCTCCGCGATAGCCACCACACGAAGTAACGAATAACGAGCCTATTTAAATCCCAGTAACGAGTAACGCGTTCCCGGTTTTGGCATAATAACTAGTTACCGTGCTCGTTACCACAATAATAACGTAGTTACTGTAACGCGTTACTTAATAACGCGTTAGTCCCAACACTGCAAATGAATGATTTGTTTCCCACCCGAATGGCTTCATGTGCCTTAAACTTGATTGATGAATCTTTTCATTGAATAGATTTCTGTGCTGCTGATGGACAGAAACGAAAAGCAGAGCAAAGCTAATCTACTTTGCAGAGGTATAAATAGAGTTGAAAGCTGCTGTTCTCTGTTATTTGTGACTTTGCAGACAGTGATGCTACAGATAGAAAGAACAAGGTCAGAAAGCCCAACCGGCTGCCATGTTTTACAAAACCTACTGACGGTGACGCGAATAAAACTATAAGACAGAGAAGGTGTCGGTTTCACCATTTATTTCTCAGCATGTAATTCAGTCCCTGACTTTGAGCTACTTATTATTTCAGCTTAAAAGATGAGATCTGAATTGAGCCTGCCGAGGTGTTGTGTTGTTGTGGCCGACCAATCTAAATATAGATTGTATTGATACCAGCGCTGGTATTGGATACTGGATATAGAATACTAGTGCAATACGCTCGATACTTTGTTTCTCTCCTCTAAGTGCAGTATGTAGCCCACTGAATTATGTTAAATAAAATTTTTTTTGGAAAAGAAAAAGTATACCACAAACATACTGAATGAAAAATGTCTGAATCTTTTTGTGTTGACTGTCACGTCTATTTTATTTATAGCCTAGAGCACATTAAAAACAACAGATGTTGACCCAAAGTCCTTTAGAGACAGGCACATTTACATCCCAGGTCTCAAAAAAAACCCCAGTTTACATGAAAATCTCAAAGTTGTGCTTTGTTGTGTGTATTGTCTAATTATTGTGGAAAGTAAAAATGAGTTAGCGGTCATTAAAATCTGTTCAGATTTTCCACGATTCATCTCATAAATCATGACACACAGCTCTCCCCTACATAAACTCCATCTACAGGTTAAAAGGATCACTACTGGTATTGACAATACTGGCCCTGTATTTACATGGTATCGGATCAGCACCACTGGTGGTATCAGGAAATCAGATTGTGTTTTGATACAAAAACACACATCTGCGTAGATTCAACTATGGATTGCATGTCTCTTCATAGAAAAACAATATTTAAAACTGCCAATATGAACCCCAAATACAAATGTGTCCAACACACCATTGCTAACGATCAGATTTTCACACTAAAAGCATGTGTTGGATTTTTTTTGTAGCATTTTCAAAGTGTTGCAGCATACCCAGTACTGTGCCAAGTGCATAGGTTGTCCAGGGGTTTTAGAGTATGCAAGCAAAGGACATAACACCAGCAAAAATATCCCACAATGCAATGCATTCATGACACACATAACAGCCACTGCCAGGTGGTGTTCAAGTCAGCTGAGGCTCATAACTCTGCAATTTAGGTGTTAAGGTGTTTAAATACAGCTTTCTGGCATATTTTCTTTTTAATTTGTTACTCGGTTCTCTCAAAATGAGGTCAGGTTACCATAGAAACACTCTCTAACCGTTTATAGGTGTATATTCATGCACTAAATATCTGAAGCTGCTGTTCCCTTGCTGCATCATGTGCGTGCAGGAAAGTCTAAAACAAAGCCGAAGTCACGTTCTCTGTTAATGTCTCTGTTAGTGTCAGCGTCACAGTATCATTACACCGGAATATAAGGTGTTTCCTGAAAAATGTATGTATATGAAACGTTTTCAGGAACTGTATTAATGCTGTGAATACTGATAACGTCCCAACATACTGTACACATTAACTTGACTGACTCCCTAACATGGTAATATTTCAGAAGAAGTGCTTACAAGCCTCATTCTGTCTCTGCACATCCCAAAGCAGACACCAGAAGCACTTTCGCTTCGGGACTGTGACCCTTTGAAACCGAGATATAAATCTGCCTTGAGGGTCCAGATTTGTTACTTAACACATGCTCTGCTTATTAAACAGCAAGTCAATCAAGGAAGCGAGTCAACAAAACAAACCGCACACACACAATTGCATGCACAGTAGCACCCTGTTCTTACTAAGTTTTGTGCGTTCAGTCACGTAAAAATGGACGGATGGACAGGCAGACAATCAAACTGACAGCCAGCAGCCGATGCGTGGGCATGATGCAAGGCTTTGTTGTGGATTTGCAGAATTTGCAGTATTATGTCTCTGAGGAGCAGCATCCCCTCTGCATAATGGATGAGCGGGACAATCGGATCAGACTTTTTATATTGAACAACAAAGAGCTGCACTGATTTTAATGCGGGAATGAGAGAGTTAGTGGTGCGTGTTGAACTGTGTGTGGTTAACAGTGCTCCCACTGATCCCGAGGTCATTCAAAGTCAGGCTACACATAACAAGACCGGGGGGTTCGCATGCATTTGTTATATTTAGGAACAGGTGCCTGTGATTTTGATGATTTGAATCATGTAAGACTGAGTTCAACATTCAGTACATCATTTAATTTGAGTTCCAATTAAAAAAAATAATGTCAGTTTGGTGCCACAGAAGCCAAATCCTGCACATCGTGCCTTTAAGGTAGTTTTTTCTTCTGAATACAACATGTGAATTTTGAGAAACTTTAGGAATTTGTGCTCTCTTGAGTTGATATTTGATTTTAGGGACAAACAACATTGTTTGGTTGATTAAAAGTTTCCACACAGAAGAGTGGGAACTCTTTTTATAAACAGATAAATGATTTAAACTGAAGTCATAAAAGGAAAAAAAAGGCCCAGAAACAATCTCACTGTGCATCCTGAAACACACACAACCGCAGGTCAGCCCAGATTAAAAATTAATCCTTTTGCAGCATCACACTCAGGCTGAAGTGTGAAAGTCTCGCATGAGGCTAAAGGTCATTCTGGGCTGATCTGTCGCTCAGATTTAGCTCTTCACAGCCACTGGCCTTTTCACTGCTTTTCACTGGAACTAAGCAGTCATTAAGCTGAGAGGAAATACTTTGAAATTCTGTTGAACTTGAAAGTCGCCTTCTTTCTACACTCTTGCTGTGAGTTTTAATAGATTTCTGCAGTGCTGGGGTGCATCTGTTATTCTGTGTCAAATAAAACCCCACACTGGTGAAGGAAGATTACATGCCCTCCATTTATAATGAAAAAGTGATATTTTATTGATCTCTGTAGAGAAATGTTCTCTTTGTCTGATTTAAAAAAAAAACAGAGAGGTTAGAGAGCATAAGCAGCTGCAGAGCTGGAAGGGTTTCTGTTGTTGCTTAAGGCCTCTTAAGGTTGGGGGCAGGATCTGCTAAAACAGGAGCTTGAACCTAGATCTTTTGGTCAGACTCTGCCTTTCTGCTGGGTTATCCATCAAATTTACGCCTGTTCTTTAACTGCATTTAAAGAAAAGCATTCCACTGTGTAGCCTACTACTTCTCGCTCGTGCAGTTGTTTGTAAATGGAGACAATGCAGAGAGAGAAAAGAAGAGAATAGACACATGAAGTCAACCTTGGATTCGGTAAATGCATAAAAAGAATGTAATAACACTAGAAAGGCTTTTAGAGTGCCTTCCTCTGTGAGAGAATGGGGATAAATAAGGAATGTAAGAGGAGATTAGACTGTCTGTATTCTCCTCACACCCCGTCTGAATTATGATAATGTACTCAGCAACATGGACACATTTCAGTGTTTAAAGCAGGACTAATAACCAGCTCATCTTGTGTCAGAGCTTGAGTGGCAGCAGACGCCCACACTGTTTTATTTTTTTTTGTTCTGAACAGCATCACTTCAGCTGAATATGTCCTATTAATTTGAACCCTAATGAGATCTGCAACCCATCTGTTCTCACTGCTTTTTCCCTTCACCGCAGACGTTGACGACTGCCAGTCCGAGCCTTGTGCAAATGGAGGCACTTGCATCGACAAGATCGATTCCTTCCTCTGCCTTTGCCTGCCCAGCTACGGAGGAGACATGTGTGAGAAAGGTGAGAGGCTGGTGCACGCACACACAAACACATACATGATTAAATAACAGATTACTCCGAGCTGTGTGAAAGGAATTATTTTGCAGTCTGTGTTTGAAACGGTGCTGAACTGTAATTCGGCACATTGTTGTGTACTGGCCTTTTCACCTTTGTGACGCTTGCTCTGAAAGGTTTGTTGCTAACTGTGCTGGTGGAAATAATCCTGATCAGTGTGCAGCATCTGTTACTGCCGTCTGTCATACCACAATATCACAAGGGTGGGTCGCTTTGCAGATATCAGACAATGTATCTGAGTATCACAGGGCTGCAGGGTGACAGATACTGACTGAATTTGGCCATGCACGTAAATGCACAGACTATTTTCAAAGCGTCAGTTAATATTTCCACCGTTTTTCGTCAGCACCACACATCCACACTTCCACAGGTTTGTGTAGCAGGTGATAAGAATAAAAAAACTTCTTCTACTGTGTGTGACGTGAAACTAATGTTGATTTATCATTTATGACTAGTAATTGTCATAAATGCAGTAATTGTTTTATGTATGTTTGCATAAATGCAACATTTAAAATGGGAAACTGGCATTTTTGATCTCTCTTGGTGGATATAATCTGTGCCTTACTACAGATGATATTCAATTCAATTCAATTTTATTTATATAGCTCCAAATCACAACAACAGTCGCCTCATGGCACTTTATATTGTAAGGTACACCCTACAATATTACAGTGGAAGTGATTTTGCACAAGACAACTCAGTGGATAACTGTCTTGCAATATTTTTGCAGAAATATTTAGATGCTTTACACTGAAATTAGCAATACAACTGTGTAAAATATGCACAAGTTACAAGCATCATTCAAAACTCTTCCTCACGTAAAGTACAAATGTATTAGCATCAAAATATGTCTAAAGCAAAAGTCCTTCTATTACACATTATAAAATCATATACAGTATATTATTCAGAATTATGAATACATTAATAATAATCTGGGGAGAGGAATACCATTTCCTGGTGCTTTAATAGTTACACCTTGCCATGTTATGTTAAAAGGAAACCCAAACAGTTCCTGATGATTTGAGCTAACAACCAGTGTTATCCAGCTGGAAGAAGTCGTTAAAAAACAGGTACACTGTGGTCATAAAGGGATGAGCACACCCAGCAACAATACTCAGGTTGGCTGTAGTGTTTAAATGATACTCACTTGGTAACAAGGAGCCCAAAGTGTGCCAAGAAAATATCTCCTGCTCCATTTACACCATCATCCAGCAGCCTGAACTGTTGATCCAAGGCAGGATGGATCCATGCTTTCATGCTGTTTATGCCATTCTCTGTAAACTGTAAAGTTGTTGTGTGTGACATCAGCAGTTTCTCAAATACTCAGACCTGCACCAACAACCACGCCAAATCAGCTTTCATCCCTATTCTGAGGCTCAGTTTAAACTTCAGCAGGTTGTGTTGAGCACGACTACATGCTTAAATGTATTGAGTTGTTGCCATGAGACATGCCAGCCTTAACAAGCAGATGAAGATGTGTAGCTACTAAAGTACTTTTGTAGATAATAGCCCATTTTTAATGACCCCAGGAAGAGTAGTTGTTACCATTGCTGATCTGGATGCACGCAAGAAAACCTTATTTATAAAAAACCTTTGAAGCATAAGTTCAAAGTGCTTGAAAAAATGAATGTGGAAACAAAAAAGATAAAGGAGACTGAGAAGATGATATACAGTATAAAAGTAAAAAGAATAAAGTGGACAGCTGACAAAATGTTTTTCAATTCTTAAATAAAAAGTCAAAGGAGATGGAACAGCTTGTTCAGTCCAGAGGTTCTCCTTGTTTCCAAAATTTGTGTTGCAGCCTTGTGCAGGGTGACAGATACTGAGTGAATCTCCTGTGAGCACACACACACACACACACACACACACACACACACGATTTTCTAAGCTTCAGTTAATATTTTCATGAGCATGTGCATCATGCTTGTGTGGTACATGGTGCTAATCACCCACATACAACTCTCTCAAACTCACACACACACACACACACACACACACACACACACACACACACACACGCACACACACACACACACACAACGCTGATTCATCTCTGCACTGGTCTCGGACACCTCCAGCTACAGATCCGTCCTCCTTGTGTGTGTGTGTGTGTGTGTGTGTGTGTGTGTGTGTGTGTGTGTGTGTGTGTGTGTGTGTGTGTGTGTTTGCCTGTGTTTGTATGTGAATGTCGTGCACTAGTTGTAATGAGGATTAATGAATTTCTAACCTTTGTGGTTATAAATGATTCTACGGGCCTTGGTGTTATTAATGAATACCAATAGTGCAGAGAAAGAGCCACGTGTGCTGAGAATGGAAAAGAAGCCTGTGTATAATTACAGTTCATGTATTTTACTTCTGAAGATGCCCGAGTCATATGTTTTAGTCTTTATTTGCTAAATGGAAGGGAAAAAAACGAATTTCTGCTTCCTTATATAGACTATAGCATCTCACATAGCGTGCTGTATTTGACTATGTTTAAAGAAGAAACAATTTAACTTCCCTTCCTCTTTACAGATGTTGAAGGTTGTGAGCACGGCTGGAGGAAGTTCCACGGCCACTGCTACAGGTAAGAATCATGGAAAACGTAACCAGCTTACTTTACTGCTCTGTGCCAGTTTACTCAGGAAAGACTGAGAAAATTAGCAGAGAGAAGTTGTAGGAATGACTGGATCCTGACAGAGTCTCGATGCTGCTGGTGATGGACCAGAGTGAGATGCCCTAGATAACATGGATGAGCTGGAGGGGAGATTCAAATTAATTTGTATCAAATGATAACAATAGTTGCCTCAACGTGCTTTATATTGTAAGATAATAGAAAGAAAACCCAAAAATCAGATGACCGCCTGTAAGCAAGCACTTGGTGAAAGTGGGGAGGAAAAACTCCCTTTTAACAGGAAGAAACTGCTGGCAGAAGCAGGCTCAGGGAGGGGCAGCCATTTTTAGCCAAGTCATACTTTAACCATACATTAATATAATACTTTATTCTCGACATCCATTACCAGTTTAGAATCACCAGTTAACCTGCATGTCTTTGGACTTTGGGATAATCCAGAGAACGTGGAGGACACAGCTGGAAAAGAGAACATGCAAACTTCTATTAGCATTAAAAACAGAAGCCTTCTTGGCGACAGTGCTCCACTCCACAGCGCTGGTTGCACATTTTGAGCATCCTCAAAGTTTCATATAATGAGGTTAGAGCCCGATGAGCCAAAAGGACAGGCTTTGGTCGCCTTCTGACACTTTTCTCCACTCTTGGCTGTTAATGGTGTCGCTGAGAGCAGATAACCTTAATATGTTGATCTCAGGCATACAGGAAAACTTCTTTCTGGGAGTGACAGCTAAAACAACTCTAAAAGAACTTGTTTCAGGTAAACAATGAGCAGAGGAGTCAAGTATAAGACAAACAAGGATTGTTATTTTGAACTGTGAATTATGCAACGCTACTCTGGCAGAAAATATTGTGCTGGAAATGAGCACAATAGGTAGGCAGATTAACTTGGAGCGCATGGATCATTAGCGAGGAAGTCTCCTCCAACGTGCTTTTGACGGAGTTAAAGTAGAGACTGAACACGGGAGATCAGATGTCTCGTTTTAAAGTTGAACATCATTTAAATCTTTTGGGAAGCATAACATGTGAATCAAATCTGCTTTCACCGTGTCGTCCCACAGGTACTTCACCCACAGACACACCTGGGAGGATGCAGAGAAAGACTGCAGAGAGCACAGCGCCCACCTCAGTAGTGTCGTCTCTGCTGCCGAGCAGGAGTTCATCAACGGTATGTCTGACGGGTGATTTTGATTTATTCAGTCATAATCTTTCGAAAGAAAAAGAAGGAGACAATCAAGACAAATGGCACAAATTAAACCCAACACTCTTAGGAAAAAAAATATTAAAGCAGAACAAAGTATTAATATCATACATCACAAACAAGGGGCGTGAAATCGAAGCTTGAGGGATAAAAACAATAAAAGGTAGAGTGTGAAAAAAAAAAAACCAAGAAGAGAAAGCAGCAAGTCACAAAAAACATGATTCACAAATTCGATTATACGGAAAAGAGGGAGAAGGTGGCGGTGTGATGCTATCAGATACATAAATAAAGATCTTACAGAAGCAGTTAAATGAAAGGAAGCCATGTACTGTTCGTTCCAGGTCTCGGCCACGACAATGCCTGGATCGGTCTGAACGATCGCACAGTGGAAGAGGACTTTCAGTGGACCGACACCAACGATTTGGTCAGTGATCGCTTTTTACACTTCCTGTTTTCAGACTGTGAAAAGTCATCATAATAAACCAGCTCAATAGGAAACACAAATGAACAAATACCTTTTTGTTTAAAGCTCACAAAATCACACACTTTTTTTTTCTTTTCACTTAAAAATATGACAAGAATCCCAGCCTGACTACAATTACAGATGAACTCAAATCCATCTGAAATCTGGTGTTTGCTGCCGTGCAGGTTTACGAGAACTGGAGGGAGAGCCAGCCCGATAACTTCTTTGCAGGTGGCGAGGACTGCGTGGTGACCATTGCCCATGAGGACGGCAAGTGGAACGACGTGCCCTGCAACTACAACCTGCCCTACATCTGCAAGAAAGGCACAGGTACTGTAACAATGCTCAGCTCACTAACAAAACTGAAAAAGGTCTTTTCAGATTGTCGGACAGGGAAGGACGCTCCCTATCAAAGATCTCCTGTCTTTACATGATTGGGTTTTCTGTGTACTTACCAGCTGGCCACCAGTTCTCATGCAGAAAATCAGTAGTTGGCTACACTTCACAAGTTGCTTTTTTGCTCTATAAAAGGTCATCGCTGCAGACGCTCCAAAAATTGACAAAATGCACGAGTGAAGGCTGAGATTCAGGCTAAAACCTGTATTGATTTTTGAGAGGAATATCAATCTAAATCTTCCTCTCATTGGCAGCTCTTTTCCCCCTGGCTCCACTTACACTTGTTCAGGCAGAAGAACTGAAACTGCAGTTATTGTCCTGTTCTCAAACGCCATGTGAAATTCCTACAAGCTGTTTTTTGTCAGCTTTTCTTGATACTTACTGTACCCAAGCCTTTCCTCTGGGATTCAGTCAACCTAAATGTGAAAGCAATGAGATCACATAGACTTGGGGGAAAAAAAGAAAGAAGACATGGAAGACCATCAAGAGGCCTTAGAAAAGGACGGGGAAGGATAAAGGAGGACAGGGGGAGAGGGATTAAGTCATTTGAGAGTGTTTGCTTGTCTGGCTGTGGTCTCATGGCTCTGTGGTTTGGCTGTAGTCCCTGTCTACTGCAGAGACTAGCCCCTTAAAACAGCTCTTTCTGTCAGCAGATACAGCAACAAGGCTGCCATCTAGAGGCAGCGCACTCCTGCAAATGACGACCTTCATGAGTTATTGTTGTGCATATTGTGCGATGCTTTCATTTACTATACATTAGCACTTACATTAAAAAAAAATATGCGATGACAGCTATAATGGGTATTTATTAGTGTGTCTGTTCTAATTAATGTCAAATAAACTCTGGATGTCTCTTCAGGAATTCAGCCTTTTTTGTATGAGTGATATGAGGCTTCTCTGTTTGTTTGTAGTGTTATGCGGGACCCCACCTGCGGTGGAGAATGCCCATTTGATAGGTCGGAGGAGATCACATTATGATATCCATTCAGTGGTGCGCTACCAGTGCTCTGAAGGCTTCTACCAGCGCCACATCCCCACCGCACGCTGCCGGGCCGATGGGAGCTGGGAGCGACCAAGGATCATCTGCACAAAGTGTGAGTGGTCGCTTTAAACTGAAAGCATCATGTATGAGGAGAATTTTTTTTTTCCCCACATACAGGCTGGGTAGAAGTTGAGATGTGAAACTCCTTTTACTTTTTTATTACACCATAACATTGCAGCAATGTAGTGACTTTGGAGCTCTATAATAGTGACTGTGCCACCAATACAAGTTTTTTATTGATTATTTTCACGCCTTGCTCCTCACTTACAAATTCAGACGGTTCTTCCAGGTTGTTGTTTTATTGAGTCCCTTTTGTCATTAGTTTCTGAACTGGTTGGGCAAATTTCTTGAATCAATTTTGTAATTCAGATTGATTTATATGCATATATGCAGCAAAATGTTAAAGCAGACACACAAATGAGTTTAACACATTGAAAACCTTTAATGCAGGTGTCAAAATGAGGTCATTGTGTAAGATACATTAGTGTAACTACAAAGGCAAGCCCATTTGATGGTGAGCAAAACGCAGTGGTCAGATTCACAGTGGACTCCTTATCAAAACTTTTACCATATACATCAGTATATCACAGTAATGAAACAGTGCATGAAACATCTTCTCACACACGTCTGTTTGGTCACAGTTTCTTGTTGAATGCATATCTCTGTATGTCTTGACTGTCCTCTGCACTTTTACGTTTTCCTATATCGCATCATTTTTCTCCCGCTACACATCCTTACTCCCCTCCGAGCGGTACGCTTCCGCCCTTATTCGTGTCTGAGCAGAGTGCTCCATGCTCACAAATCATGTCTGTGGCACTCTATAAACGCTATAAATGTGTGTGACAATACTCATAATGCCTGCGATCGTATTTTGACAAGTAGAGCCCGTAAATGATGACTTCATTCATAGTTGTGAGACAGAGACAGAAGATTCATTGTTAAAGTCTGAAAAGAAATGTTCTCTTTCTATTGTGCACAAGGACACTAAGTCAAAGCAACTGTAAAGATCTTGGATGTAAATATGACCTCACACACACACGCACACACACACACACACACACACACACACACACACACACACACATAACAACGCAGTAAAATATGATTCATTTAAAATCAGTGAAATTACAATCCAAGCAGCTCCTTGAAGATTTCATCAAACCCGATAATTAGCTTCAACCAACCTCAGAGCTTTAAGTCTGTTAAGTATCATTTATTAACTCTTTCCCATCTTAACAAAGGTGACTCACTAATAAATAATGTATCAGCTCATATTAGGCTTTTGTGTAGCATTGAAGAGTCAGCTGATTAGCGATGGGAACCTTCAGCAAGGAAATATATTTTGAGTATTTGAGTATTTATGGTTCAACTACATACTTAAGGTTCTTTCAGAGCAGATCATTTAAGAGTAAGAAAATATATGCAGAGATTTAGGCAGTGAATATGGGATTTTTGTGTACAGTGCAGTAATTGTACACAGTGACAAGTGTGTTGTTCATCTACTGCAGCTCATATACAACGTGTCACCATTTCCTCCCCTCTGCAGCTCGACGACTGCACCGGTACCGACGCCATCACCGCAACCAGCGCCACGACCACCACGGCCACAGGAGACACGGAGGAGAGGGACACAAGGCCAGAGAGGACGCACACAGCTACTACTGAACCAAATAATACAACATCCACAATGCCTAGGTGCTAACCATGGCCCATAAGGAAAGACAGTAGATCACAGCAATTTCCATTTGCCCTTCTCGCTTCTAACCACTAACCGTGCTCTCTGCTTAGCTTTACTCCCCCAGTGAATAAGATTATCCCCATAATCTAACCTCCATGCTTTTTGATGCTTCTTTTTATTTTCTCTCTGCTTTCTTTAACCGAGGTCCATGCGAACACTGACTTTAGCACCGCCCTAACATCCGCCCTCCCAAACAGTAACTCCTCCACTCATCTACAAACTATAACCTTCTCTTGGTCTGTCAGCCTGACAGCAGTGTGTGAACGTATGCATGTAAGACAGAAACTTAGAGGAGTGCCAAGTCACTTTTTTGGAAAGGTTTGCTTGTTCTACATGAAAAAAGTAACTCATTTTAGTATTCTGTTTACAAAGCACAGATGTAATTGATGCAAGATAGTCCTGGTATCCCAGCTTTTTGTACGTGTACTGTAGCTGTTACTTTTCCATAGAGCACCTGAATAGCTGGTCTCTTTTATTCTACTGACGTGCTTTTTTCTAATATCTGTTTGTGTAATGTTACTATTTATTATGAATCATTTGCTAGTGAACATGCTCTTTTTCTTACTTATCCTTTAGAAAGCTGACGTAACACCATTTTTCTATACCAATATGTAAGTCCAACAATCAGTCGATAACAAAATTAATCATTTGATTGCCTCTAATCTCTGTACTGTAAATATTGTGATGTGTGTTATTGGCTCAAACCTGATCAATAGCTGGACCTTGTCCAATCCGATAGACTCCCCAATCCCCATAAGCACTCTCAGCTAATGTATACGTCCCATTGACATAGTTTGTGTGGGTGGGATTACAGAATAATTTGAGATAACCACTTGATTGTAGCTAATTTGCACGGCCATATTTACACGATGCGTAGAATGTCACTCTTTTTTCGTCTCTTGTCTCTTTGATATTTGATCTGTTATCCACTTTTTTGGTGTTATGACTTTTTGTCCTGCTGTTGTACTCCATTCTTAATAAAGCGAACAAAATGGACAAAAGTTCTGCTTTTCATTCATGCTATCAGCTGTTTTTCACTTTCAAACTCAGCGTAGTTTTGCCACGAGGTCATGCTCGACCCAGAACCTGACCAGATCAGTTAATCTGAGTCGGGGGTTTCCCCCCTACTATTATCTCTCTATTTTGTTTTCGCTCCATAGTGTAGTGCGAGCTAAACCTCAGTTCCAGCTAGAGACAAAAATGCCCTGTGGGGTTAAACTAAGAAGAGCATCTGGTGTAAAACTTTGGAGCTACTCGCTGTGGTGACCCCTTGCGGCAAGGGATCATCTGACTGTAGCATCCGGATTTTGTCAATAAGAAGTTATGCTTAATGGTTAATTTAGGCAATAGATAAACTGAGGGGCAACATCAGGACTCAGTATAAGATGAATACAGATCATTTCAAGTGAATTATGCATGCTATTGAGTTGAAAATGATCATAAGTTTTTCACTTTAAAATACTTTAGCCTGGGTAAAGTTACAGAATCCTGCAAGCCGCTTTGCAACCCACCTTCACAACAGCTCCCCGTCATGCTACATCTGACTTAAAGTGCCTGTTCTCTTCTGTACAGTGCTTTTGTTGATGCTCTACTCACCTGAAGCGGCAAAATATCTTCTTTTGCAAAGGTGGCCTTGATTAAAGTACACCTCCAGGAGCAATTTAGCTTTTGAAACACATACTATGAAGTGCCCAGCGGGACGTTTTTGGCGTGATGTTGATGCTAGAGGAGGTTTGGAGCTCTGCAGTTATTGATTCAGCAGAGCATTAAGACTTTTACATGGTATGTGCCTCAGGACTCGGCTTGTAAACTTTATATTGTTTGCCACTATATTTGGCTGATTTGCTGCGTTTCCCAAATATTTCTGCTTTGCAGTATCATCACTTACACTGGAATATCAGTTTCTTCCTATTACAGTACCAAGCTTTTTAAAAACGACCCACTGCTTTATTTACAGAGCCGGACGGTATGGCTGGTCATGACTCTACCCTAATGACTGAGAGTCAGTTGGTGGGTCCAACACTTTATACCACACTAAACTGTTTTTAATGGACACTCATGTTGCAATAAGATAAAGCCTAGAGGGTTAGGGTTGCGTTTATTTGCACTGTGTTTTCTAAAGTGTGTAAATGTGTTATAAAACACAAACTTAATCTGAGCCACAAATTGTGACAAAGACAAAAAAAAACAAAAAAACAAACTCAATGATCAAACTTCTTGTACTGCATCTTACATTCAGCTGTGTCCTGCATATCCTATTGTATGTACACAAAAAAGGGAAATGTTCTATTTACCAAGTCAAATGACACTTTAGCAGCCAAAACATGTTTTTTTTGCTTTTTGAGCCGTTTCCTGCGGTAATCTGTGTGGCCGCTGTGTCTGACAGCTCACCTAAATCCAGGGTTCACCTCTTATCAGTCTGATAACTTGAGCAGTGCAATAGGGCACAATGACATCACCAGCTGGAGAAAACACTGACAGCTGCGGAGACGTGACTGCTGAACCCGTAAACCACTTGGTTCAGGAAGAAGTGCGTTTAAGTTTAGAAGCTCAGACGTGATATGCGAGTCATAAATATTCTCAATATTTAGCGAAGGAAAAGGTTAATGAGAATGTAATTTAATCAAACACTGACATGCACAGCTAGCTGCGAGAAATCTGTGTCCCATTTTTATAATACAAAAATAGCCACAGTTCTCAAACTGTAGATAGAAAGAATGAGCGTGGTAATCATTTAAGTCGTTTATTAAGCAAAAACAAATTCCGTGTGCTTCCTTTCCCCGTTTCACATGACTGTAAACTGAATATTTAACTTGAAAATGACAGTCTGGACTTGGAGTGGACTGGAATAGCGATTAGTATCTGTCTGATTTCTTTATACGCTCCAGTCACATGAAGGCTAGACCACAACGTCGATCACCAGGTGGGTTTTTTCTTCTCCAAGCTGTCAGCTCAAGTGAGTCATCTCTCTTATCAGCAACTCTTAAGTTATTCAGCCTACAGAGGATTCAGCTGATATTCAACATTTAATATACAGTTAGTGTGGGGGGTGCTAAAAATCACAGGAGGGTGAAAGTTGCAATATTCAAGATCAAAAAAATGAATCTTCAAACTTTGTAGCTTTGGTTTAGATTTCTGTATAAAAAAAAAAAGGGACTGAATCATTCTCCGGTGCTGCTGCTGACCTGCATGGTTCAGGTTAGTTGAAGTTTTGTGACGATACAAACTGGGTGTCTGCATGAGTCACCTGAACGCTGTGCGATCTGATCACGGTCCTCACCTCCATCAACAGCCTCCTTATCAGGGTCCAGAAGTCCATACAGGAAGTGGTGGGTGAGGTGACTGATTTTTTTAACAGTTGACTCAGAGAGAGCAATGTTTTTAGATTTCCTCTGGGTTTTAGGGATGAAAAATGTGTGCATTTAATTCAGTTCGTGCCCCAGTAAGCATTCCTCACCAGTCCGTGGCTTGCGTGTGGTCTAGTTTTCCTTTTTCTTGCTGTTGGATTGTCCCGCAGGAACGGGTTTCATAAAATAAGCGGGGTTTGTGTGGCAGCGCAGGGCCAGCAGCGCCGGTGCAGCAGCGAGCAGCGCATTGAGAGCGATAACAGGCAACCGTTTGTCTGCTGGGACTCGGTACGTGAAGGGAGTGCGGGAATGCAGAGATGCTCCGATATGGCACCACTGGGTCTGGAGGGAACAGCGAGTGAGGGGGAGGGAAGTCAACATGAAGCTTTCCATTTTTCCTTTTGTTTAAACGAATATTAATCACAGCACAAGATGAGAAAACTACAATTACCTGAGCCATGGCGCCGGCAAAGAAGATGGTCCAGTCCAACATCCAGCTACATCCAGGTGTTTTCAGACCGTAGATGAAGACCGTTAGCAATGGCAGTGCGTAGAATAAGTACACCAGCATCTAAAGGAATTGTGCACCAAACAGTTAAACAATAAACTACATATTATATTAGAGTTAACTCAGTTTCTGAGTCTTCGGTCTCCAGACTCACCATAACCCTGGGAAAGCCAACTGGGTCTTTGAGGTACGGCTCATACTGATAGATGTAGGTGAAACAGGTGTCCAGAGAACAGTCCAGCACTACCTGCAGCACAACACGAAGAGAGTTAAGACTGGAGCGCGAACAGAAGCGCAAGTACCGACACGCAGAAAAGGTCTTGTGATGTTTCACTTACAAAGCCTCTAAACACGGAGAAGGCCATGGATCCCAGTAACAGCAGTGAGAGGAGCAGGTCAATGGGTCGAAACAGCAGACTTTTCTTCTGCTCTGCAGCGATCTGCTCGACACAGAAATGTTCACAGTTGATGTTGGTGCTGTTCATTTAACACCGTACAGGTTATTTTCACACGGGCACCAGAAAACTGAACGTGTCTGGAGATTACCCAGCGGAGCTGCCTGTGAGAAGACAAATGTCTAACACAGTCAAACTGGATATTAAAACAGCTCTCAAACTGCCTGCTCCCCAGTGGGAAGCCTGTGTGATGTCCCACTGAGCTCATGTGGGAATAAAGAATGTAACTGTGTGGAAAATTCACAGCAAGCAAGAGGGTGTTACGTACCCTCCAGCACCTCCTGAACTTAACAGAGTTTTTCCAAGTACTAAAGATGCATTTCAGGTGGAATAAATATTATTGTGGGTAGAAGTTAAAAAAGCCCACTGTGAAGAAATGTCCCCAAATGATTTTTCTGACACCATCTGGAGTTCATATGCAAAAACAACAATTTTCTTCTCCCAACTTACATACACACACTTTTTTAAAGTATAATTTAATGTCATTTGGATCCTTGGATCCTGTTCTATTCAAATTTAAATCAGTCCAACTGTCATTTATGTAGCAACAACACTCAGCTCAAGGTGCTTTATATTGTGAGGTAAAGACCCTAGAAACCCATGAACCATAACAGAGAGAAAACCCCAACAATCAGATGACCTCACACGGTCCACAAAGGTGCATATCAGGTTAACTGATGAGTCTCAGTTGGGTGTGACCATGAGTGGGAATAGTCCGTCTCTGTACTAGCCCTGTGTCCCGGTGTACCCTGCCTTTTGCCCTATGACAGCTGAGTTAGTCTCCAACCTTGAGCATGACTCCTAATTAGAAAGGTGGCTACAGAACTTTAAAGTTTAATGCACTACAATATGCACAGATATGTAAGCTGTAACCAGATTCTGGCTAGACTACTCTCGGAGTATATAGTGTATAATGAACACATCCTAAAAGCGAGAACTTTTTACCTTATCTGCTGTGATGATTTGCATCTCTCTGGGTCTGCTAAAGAGCAGCGAGGCTGCCCAGAAAGGTGCCAAAAAGAAGGGGATATTCCTCCAAAACGCTGGTCGAATGTTGGACCCATACTTGCCTGAAGAAATGAGAACTTCATCAATACATGTGGTCACAAACAACTGTGCCGATCTGACTAGACTGTGTTCGTGCTGCTCTCACCAATGACCACTCCTGGGATGTGAACGATCTGATGAGCGATGGAGGAGCCTGCCCACAGCAGGCCCAGGCTACGATACGACTTCCTGCACGACAGAAAGTCAGAGGTCTCACTAAAGCACAGACATGAGAGACTGTGACGGCAGCGGCAAAACCTACCCAGAGAACATGCGGTGGATGATAACGAGGAAGAGGATGAAGTGAACGATGCCCTCCCAGTAAGACATCATCAGTGCATAGGCAGTGGTTAGATGAGGCTCACCCTGAAGGGAAAGAAACATCCAAACTTTAACATTTAAACTTATGAAGTAAAAAAACAAACAAACTGATCAGTCTTGGAGAGAAAAGCGAGAGGTTACCATTTTTATGTAGAAGCCCATGAAGCCAGAGATGAACCCATCCTGCTCTAAAGCATTGGTCAGACCCACCAGGCAGGTGAAGGAAAACTCTGCGAACACTACAAACATACAGAGAAAGAAAGAGAAATAACAACCGTCCACCTGGACCACCTGGACTCATTTATATGAAAGCATGTGTGTTTGTGTGACTGTACCATAGAACAAAGGGTCCACTTTGGCCTTGTGCCGCACAGTGAGGAAGAGGAGGAGAAGCACAGACCCCAGGATGACGGCTCCCATCCCCAAGATAACCAGAGGTCTGAGGACGAGTTCAGACAACCAAGTTATTCTGGAGAACATTAACCAGTAAATCAGGATCGACGTAGATAATGAATTCTCTCTAAGCTGCTTTATTATAAAACGACAAGTCTTTGAATAAAACTTAAACTTCATTTTGTGCTTTATAAAGATTAACTTAAGATCAGTGACGATCGACGAGACTTTAAAATGATCTAATTTTGCGAAATATCGCAGCTTTCGCCACAAAAGGAGGACGTTTAGATAGAGGGTTCAAAAAGATTAACATTTCTGTTCCTTGATTATTTTCAAAGCTTTCTCGGCTCTTTAATTGCCAGTTTGTCTTTGGTGAAATTCAAAAGCTCGGAGCAGTGTGGGGATGTAACACTGATTAACGCTCATTATCGTGGGCGATATAGCCTTACACTCCGTTAATTTAGATTTAGGCCTACGTTTTAAGACTTTATAACGGATCTCTTAAGTTCACAGCATTAGATTTTCCAGCCTTGGTGAATCTTTTTTTTCTCCTCTGGGTAAACACGGCCTTTTCCCTTCAGGCTGTGGGCCGCTTCATAAGCCTATTAATATCGGCGGCTTTACCATGCCTCCACACAACAGGCCGAGATTAGATTGAAATGATCCGACTACACACACACTTACTCTTGAAGCGCTGGGATGTTGTTCATTGTGTATAAAACTCCAGGTGCCAGAAGAGAAAGGAGAAAAACGCTGATTTCCGGCGGTGGCCTCATTCTTGTAAACGTGTTGTTTGGCCTCTAAGGTGAACTTTAAAAATGTTCCACATAAAAAAGAAATCTGTCCCTCCTAAGCACGTTTCAGAGCTGTGCACCGAGTCATGTTAAAGCGGTGCCGCTGAACGCAAGAGATGATTTAAAGCAGCGTCACGTTGCCTTTTGATCTGTGATGAAACCTTCAGCTCCAATAAGCCTGCTGCTGTCCTGCAGGTGTCAAAGTTCACCTCGGGCAGGAGGCACCTCTAATGAGAGAACATTTAAAGGGAGAGTAATGCAAAGTTCAGATAACGGACGGCTGAATCGCCCATCATGCGCAAATATCGCTCTTTTCCTTCACGTTTTTCATTAAATTCTCTGATCTGTCATTAAATGCGTCTTTTAAAACATTCACTCAGTCTTTGTACAGACTGCCACCTGGTGGAGGATGATTCCCCATGTCAGTGTTTCCTCCACTTGAAGTCCTTTTAAGTTCAGTTTTCTGTCTTTTTGCTTTCTAATCATGCTGTTTGTAGATACCCTGCACCAGATGAGTCTGTACAATCCAGCTATTCAAGTCACGTGATGTCAGGGCAAGTGTGGTCTTTTGGGTCCGCTTGCCCATGGGGTTCGTTTAAGGAGCCATCTGTGCTGTTTGGTGTAAGATTAACTCCTCCATCTGATGTCTCCAGTCTCGATTAGATTGTGGATTAGATTTGATATCTTACAGAGAACATAAAGTTCAGAACAAAGATTATGTCTTTTAGGTCAGGTCACTGTTTAAAACTCACAATCAGTGTGACATTTTTACATAGCTTCTGTTTCTTTGTAAAGCACTGCCTCATAAAGCTCATTGTGAAGAATGCCTACACCTGCGTTACACAACACCATCTCATGGATGAACAAGGGTGGGTAAAGCAGGTCTACATCCAGCGCACCCTTATCTTCTGTAACAAAGCTGCTGAAGAGGATTATGCTGCTGTTGCCTCAGAAACTTAGTCACCAGTGGAAAGAGAGCACAGAGAGGGGTGGGGAGTCCACGCAGAGAGTAGAAACAGACAGGCAGGCGATACTACTGCTACAACCCTTCACACACACACACACACAGCACCAGCTTTTTTTTTCTTTCTTTTTTTTTTTAGGCTGACACAGATTTTTTCTAAAACCTGCCACCATGTGGCACCCTTTGATTATCGGCATCATGACAGTGAACACCTCTCTAACCGTCTTCTACTGGGCCTTCATCCTGGGCGATGCTTACTACAAGTGGCTGATGGAGCCAGAAGACAAGCCCAAGAAGGTGGTCACCCCAGCTTGAGGGAGCCAGTATGGATCTACCTGAATGAGTGACTGGATGTTATTTGCTTAGGAATACTCTGCTCAGCTAGTAGTGCTTACAGTGAATTTCTGCTTCTTTTTTTATGTATTGATTTTATTTTTTTTTTAACTGGAAAAGCCTTGGATTCCTGTTTTGAACTGAAAAAATAACCTAAAGCAATCTGCAAGTTGATGAGAAGAATCATTCTTACAGGTAAAGTGTCAATTTATCTTAATATTTATTTCGCATCATTTTATTGTGTTTTAGCTACATTTGTTGCTTGCAGTGTGAATCAACACACACACTTCACACACCATCCGCAGGCAACAGGTCCTTCAGGTGACACTAAATGAACCGTCTAAGCTTTCTGCTGACTCGGTGAAAAGGTTTTGGTGGTGACAGTGGCATGAGTCAAGCAAATCCTGTTAGGATTACTAAACTACTAAACACCACCTCTAAAGTGGCACAGTTGGTGTTACTTTCGTAACAGCTTCATCCTGAGACACATTCAGAAACCCTCGTCTCATCTCTCGTTTGCATCTCTCCTGAAAGCTTATTTTTTCACTCTTCCTCCTTTTCCTTTTTCTCTCTATTTTATTTTATTTTTTACATCTCTCCACAACATGTCGCACGTCTTCTACTGGGGTATGCACCCAGTCTCTTGGTTCATTCTTTTTGCCAATATAGCCGTAACGGTCATTGAATGGAAGTTTCTTGCCAGTCAGTTTTACAAACTTAACTGGAAAAAGGAAGAACAACAAGCCAATGCCTAAAATCCTGGCGGAAACCACATCCACATCCTGATGCTGCACTGAGAATATTTGTGAGGATAAAAATATCTCTCTCCATATATATATATATATGTATATATATATATATATATATATATATATATATATATATATATATATACCTGTTTACCTGCCCACATGTACAGAAAAACAAGATTGTGTAGCTTTAGGCTTGTTATCAAAGGGCAGCCACTATGTAACGCTAACCTTATGCTGTGTTTTTGTGGTTATTTCCAGAGCTGCTTCTGTACAGTTCACCCCAGAATTCAAAAACGAAAAACCAGAGGAATCGTCTCAAATCTTTGCTGCAGGCAAGTTCATTTTGTTTCCCTGTGACACTCCAATGCAGCGCTGTCTTCCATGTCATCTGTGCCATTTTCTCATCTTTTGTCATATGAATAGAGCTGCTCTCTGGCTCTTTATCATTTTTACAAGAGTCATTTATAAAGAAAAATACGTTAAGATGTGCACCTTTTCTACCTGCAATGATATCATGCTCTGTTAGGGAGCAAGAACTCATTCATGAAAGCATTGTTTCATGTTAGTGAATTGTGTGACATGTCACAAGTGCCAAATTGTGTATAAGATCATTTGAAAGTATCTATAAAGTGATGCCAGTCTGGACCTGAGTGAAAGTGGGTTCGCTGTAATATACATATCATATCTTTATGCAAGGGGGACCATAAGCCTCTTTGGCATATTACTGTCCACCTCTCCTCGCTCATATCTCTAATCCCCACAGATGGAAAGCTGATATTGCTCTATGACAGACTCAATCCTATTAACTCCGTCTGTCCTACATTCACTTCTCCTCTGTCTCGCTCTCCTGGACCGAAGACCCTCTGTGCAAAAGATGAGAAGGAGGAATTCTGGGATTCAAGTCTAGACCAAAGATTAGAAGAATTGGCACATGGGTAGTATCAGGCTTTACTTGTCAGCTGAACTACATTTCTGTAGAGCCATTTTGTGACAGGGAGCTGTCACTGCTGAGAAACAGTACTCTCAGTTTCAAACCATCCGCACATTTCCACCTGTCACTCATCCTTCCGACACCCAGAAGATGTTGAAAATGTTCTAATGCTTAGTTTGTTTCCCTCCTCCGCCTCCTCTTCCTCCTCCTCCTCCTCCTCCTCCCTGGTGCACCTGTATCACCTGTTCTCCAAACATTCACATTGCAGGAGTGAAGGAGCGCAGATCTGCAACAAGACAATAAATTTGTCATCACCCAAAGAAACAGCCCCGAAGCTTCAACGCTTTCTGTGAGCTGACAAAACCATAAAAAGAGTTTCAAAAACCGGCCAAGACAAAACATGAACCGGCAACCAAATGTGTCCCTGAACGCCTCAGGAGGAGCTCTGCTTTCAAATTTCACACAGTCTGCGTTTGAGCTCCGGCAACTCCTCCAGCTGTCTAGAAGGAAGGAGGTGGAGGAGGAGGTGTATTTTGTGGACTACATCCCCCCTGCGAGAGATGCTATAACTCTCCCACCCAATGTAGTCTATGTAATAGTTGGGGTGGTGGTGATCATAGTGGCCACCTACGCCATAGTGGGACACCTCATTGATGACCTGTTGCATGACCTGGCAGGTAACCCCAGGTGGACACATCCTGAACTGATGCCACCGTGTCCACTCTGGCATCTGTGTTTGTGGTGTCCTTTCTGTCCCTGAGCTCTCGTGAATCAACATTTGATCTTTTCCTTGTTTTGATGACAGTTTCCTTCATGTTCACCCTCTGGTTTGTGGATAGGATAACCTTCCCAGTGGTGTCTGTTATTCTTTTAAGGTGAATGTCAACAGCTGATCAAATGGCTGCTAAAAAAAAGCCATCTTAAGGGGGCGGTCAATGTTCAATTTGTGCAATTCCACAAAGTTCCTGCTTTGGCTATTTAATAACCCCCCAAAAGAAACAGCAGCCTCTATGCTGCAGTTTGTCATGCATGACATGACAACTGAAGTGAATCTAAACCCGGTGCAATGCCCCTTTAAAAGATACACAGAGAAGACATAAAAATAAATCATTTTAATTCATTTCCAACATGTTTCCTCTTACAGACTGGATATTTGGCCCCAAACCAGTGGAGGATGATTCAGAGGGAGGGGATGCAGAAATAGAGGAAGAGAGGCGACTCAGCGTTTCCAGCAAGCTGGTGGAGAAAGATGAGATCAGAATGGAGGAAGAAAAAGAAGGCCAGCTGCCTGGTTTCTACCAGGGAGGCGCAGGCCGCTGTCGTCCATCCACCCCTCCGCTGAGAAGCGCCATTGCTTCGTCATACCCAGGAGAAAAAAGGATTTCCACACATAGTGTGACCTTCGCCTGCCCTGTGGCCCCTTACGTCACTTCCCTTTGAGTCTTTTCATCGCAGCAGTTTTTATTATGTCTTAATCACAGTGCAGTGATCAGTGATGTCCTCGCTGTAGTGATGCAGAGGCTGAGGCACTTTTGTTTTATGCTGGTGTTATAGTTAACGCGCAAAAAATGTACAAGAAAATGTTGTTAGTAAGCACGATCCATACTGTCAGTCTGTTTCTACTGCACCATGCTGAAATTCGTTGTCCAGTTGCTCGTGGTAAAAACTGTAAACAAATTAAGTTTCAAGTAAAAATATCAGTTATGTTAATAATTTACATCTAAAAATGTTCATTGGAAACACACTGTGTCCAGTTCGTCCAGAAGGCTAGACAGAAAGTGTTGTGAAATTGCAAAATCAAAAAGACCTGTCATGTTACATGTGCTTGTAATGTGTTTCTGAAGAAAACGTACATCACTTCTCCTGGTGTTGGACTAAGCTTCTCCCCAATAAACAACTCGATAATACACGCTCGTTCCTCCTGTCTTGTCTGCTTTCATTAATCCATCTTACCTTCTCCTAATACCTGCTTGTGTCCAAGGTGATGACCTTGTTTATAAATGCAGAGGATTATTGCACTTGAGCATATTAAATACAGCTCAGTGATGTAAGATAGATAGATAGATAGATAGATAGATAGATAGATAGATAGATAGATAGATAGATTTCTACAGAGAGACAAACAGGAAGTTTGTTCACATGAGATACAGCTTTGCATTTATTTTAAATCTTACTTTAGCAGTCATTAGTCATAAGGCTGAACAGCTGTGAATTAGAGGATCTTCACAGCTTCCTTGATTCATGCAAAGAGTTTCATTCACGATTTCCTGAATTTTGAGTAAGTTTGCTGTTGTTACAATGCTGACATTGGAGAATGTGATATTTCCTCCTGATCTCTTTGTATTTTGCACAGAACGTTCTGTGCGATTAAATCTTTGTGCCGGCTTCTTAATACAGTGATGACCCACAGATATTAACTGGACTCGCAGGCTGACACCAGAGGCAGCCAGACTGCAATGGACAGCTTAAACGTTCGTCACAAAGAGGAAGATGGCACAGTGTTATTTGAGTCATATATCCCTCCTTCTCGGGATGCTATCCACCTGCCCACCTACGTCCTCTACTTGCTCATAGCCGTCTTCATCGTGTTTTCGGTTCTCTACGCCATCACGGGCCACCTCATCAAAGACCTCATCCATGACTGTGCAGGTTTGTTACTGTACCGCTAGCTTTTTAAAGACCAGAATAATCAAACCACAAGCTGCTGGCAACGCTTCTCTCTGATATCTGTCTCCTACCCTCTCTTTCTGTACTCAAGACTGGCTGTTTGGGGAGCAGCCTGCAGAAGTGGTGGTGAACTACTGTGAGGCCAAGGATAAGTTCATGGCAGACTGGTCCCCACAAACCAGCCCTGAAGTAGAGGCAATGGCCCGGGAAGAGGAGAACAAGGTGATTGACAGAGACTTTATGAAATCCCCTGCCATCTGGATCATCTCTACAGAACCACGAGGGGCAAAAACAGGACCCCGCGTGGTCTTTGGGAAAAGGACTTGAACCCATCAGAGACTTGCTGTCGTTACAGACCTTCTGTATGTGATGTGAATGTATAAATATCTAGATGGATGATGAAGGTAAAGAACCATTTCTGTGTGAGGCTCAAAATAGATTATTAGATTTAATTTCAATATTATGCAAAATAAGATTAAAAGGTAAGATTAAAGATTTTAGTATAAGCCTTTGTGTGGATTTTTTTTTAAATATAAATGTTTTGTGGAACATGTGCATGTAGCACTGATCTATCATGTGGAGTAGTAAACAAGTATCTTGTGAAAATAGTAGTTCTGAAAAGTCAAGCCATGAAAGTAATGGTACAATTACACTCTTCTCAATAATAATGATGATTTTTCTGTTAACAATAATTATCATTATTATTATTTTTAGGTAGCCTCAGTTGGTCTGTGCTGAATTTATTTATTGATTATTTATGTTTGTGTTTATATTCAGCTTTTTCACGTTTGGATAAGGTGTAACTTTGTAACTACTGTATAGAAATGTACACCGCGCAAAAAGGACAAGGCAGCTAATTTGGCAGCAGACATTTATAAACAGAATATAATGCTGCACAGTAAACAGGACCACCCCACTTGCATTTGAGATGCAATGGTAAGCGAGGAAAGCACCTCCTGTGGTCAGATGCATGGCACTGCACGCTGAGACAGTGACGTGGTCTAATGTTATTCCAAACCTGCAGTTTTTCATTAAGTTTCTTCATTTAAATGTGAATGTAACTGCCTCTCTTTTTGTGTATAATGGCTGAAGGCTTCAGCGGTCCTATAAGGACATCTAGTGTCTGCTGTAGTCATTGCAGCTGAATATTATTTCAAACTGGAAAACCTCTGGAAATAAGGTAACTCATTTAAAAAAAAAGAGAAAATATGAAGATGATCTTCAGAATCTTCGATTTCAACAATTAATATTTTATATCTTAAAAAGGTGGTAGGTAGTTGCACTTTATTCTACATTTCTCCTTTACTTTCATGTATTTATTTATTTGAGAAAGCTCTAAACTCACTCCACACGCTTTAGAGTTTTCAGACCTTTTCACAAACGTATTCTACATTTCATAGACTATTTAATTTCTCATAAGTCTAAAGATCAGTCGTAGATTTCAATGCAAAATCAATCAGTAAATAAATAAATAAAAGCTTTTCCCGTTGTCTGTAAACTCTCTTTGTTCCTCTTTTATGAGACTCTCGGTTCCCTGCTATAGGGATCAATGATCAATTTGAAGCTTGGCTGCACTGCTGTAGGTCACAACCAGTTTTAATGTGTCAGTGCACACAAAGCTCCACCGAGCACTAAAGAAGCCCAACCTCAGTCCAGGAGAGGGCGCTGTGGTAGAAACAGCTCTTTAAACTGCGTGCTGCCACGTGGAACTTGATGGCTGATAGAGGTGGGGTGTTCTTCTAAGTGACATGGAAAGAGGCTCCTGATGAGGCAGTAAACATTAAACATCTTTACTCTCATTTTTGTTCCCCTATCAGCTGAAATTAGAGAGCATTTGTCCTTCAGCCTGGAGCTGTCTCCATCTCTTTCTGTCCTGATCATTTTTGAGAGCAAATTAGCTCCACATTAGTTGACTCCTAACAAGATTACCAAAGCTACATCCGCTCCTCACATCCACTCGCAAACAACGCCACAATCTCATTAACTCTGTCCCCCCCTAATCCCTTAACCCTTTCAGAACGTCCCTCCACCACCATTCTCCTTAAACAGATAAAAGTGTGGCCAGTCTCTGCAGCTGTGTGGAACACGCAAAGTCTAAATTTGCTTTGTCACTCAGGTTGAATTAAAAAAACAAAACAAAACAAAACCCCAACAATCTTATAATAAGCCGTAAAAACAGAGCTATAATCAGTCCCAGCAGACTTGAAAGCATCCTGAAATCACTTTACTGAAAATAACTGAGTCACTGTGATGAGATTATTGGTTCTGGGATTAATATAATCTGAAGGTTACAGTATGGTTAGTCTATAATTTAGGATTCTGATCTGGAAAGCATTTGAATCTCCAACATTTATTTCATGCGTTCCTGGAAAATACATTTGAGATGGAAAAGGCCTGCGCTATTAAATCTGATATATTACATCAGATAAGTGAGTGAAAGTAAACTCGCTTCCAGTTTATCAGTAATAAGAAATCATATCCATCACTTACTGTTCCAAAACGACATCACATCAGAACCAAAAAAGCTGTTTTATTGCTATTTATAATTTCAAATATCTACTGTTTTCACCATTGTTCTCCAGAGTCTATTATTCGTATGACTGCATGACAAAGAGCAGGGCTATAGCATAATTAATATTTAACACAACTACTGAGCAACAGTTTTGCTTTGAAAACAGGGAAACCTGCAATTTCCAATTAAATCAGTAATGTAGGCTACAGGCAACCCAACCCTGTGGTGTCTATATCTTTAAAAGAGTGGGTATATTCCTGCCCCCAGCTGCTCTCCTGGAGGGCTGAATCAACATTAGTGGCACTCTCTTGTGTGGGCTCGTAGCATCCTTTGCTTTTCATTTTCAGGGCGCGCATCCTCTCTCTCTCACACACACGCACACACACCCCCTCCAAACCTGAGCGGTGCGCGATGCCTCGGCCGCTGCGGATAGCGTGCTCCTGTGTGGATGTGGCTCATGTACTCCAAACAAAAATGAGTGATGTACGGCTGATTTGAACGCAGCGATGCTTTCCGGCATGGATGCCCGTTAAATGACGGAATAGCCTTTATGGAGTGGAGCTCATCGTCGCCGGAGCAAGTCTGGGGAGAGTCAGAGAGGTGAGGTGGCTGATTGTGTGCGGGGGGACACCGCAGCGGAAGACGGATGCTTATTTGGCATTTTTTAACAAAAACACGACTCCGGCGATACAAACCGCGGTTTCAATCAGAGCACTGACTGCTGCTACAGTCAGGCCATTTCAGTTATTTTCTCTCACTTGATGTTCACCCATCATCCATCCTGGATAAAAGGCCGTTTTTCTCTCCTCACAGGGCTACTCTATCACACACAGTAGCCGCGGATCGGAGAATAAAGCTATCGGGGGTGATGCAAATGTCTCTCTGTGATTACGCATGTGTGCATTTATCCTTACACGAGCTACATTTGTAAAAGGGTTTCTGATGGAAGATGCCATTAAAGACGCGGTGGTTCTGACCTACTTTGCAGGAATAAACATAAACTGCATGCACCAACTAGGCTGCTTAAAGGGCTCATCGGTGCAGGTGGGCAGTAGGGCCCTGGAGGCGCTCAATGCAGCTGTCCTAGAAGTGATAACTAAGGCTGAATTCCTTCATGTACGCCCACCAAGTGCTTAAGAGACGAAAGCTTGACTTTCATTAATAAGGGATGGTTTTTGATAACCACTCATCACATAGCTCAAATTCTCCATGGTGACCACACCATCTGACCTATATCTGCATTAAGGGAACAGTTGTGTAAGACAGTTGTGATTTGGATGTGCTGTTTACCAAAATACTACAGCATGTATACCATTTGTCCACCTGGTGAACTTTTAAAACCCTTTGGCATGCATACAGCTGTCTTTACATTTACTGACCCAGCAGCTGTCAGGGGCATTCCCCATGAAGTGGGGGAGCACTGATGGGGCAGTAGCAGTTGGCCTAATGTTGGGCATATTTGTCTGTATACTGTTTGGGTGTTGACCCAGACTGTCTGCATCTTACTGCCGTTATTTCTAACCTGATTAGGGGTGACTGTAAAGGCAAACACCCCCTCCGTTAGTTGGTAGTGAAGCTCAGTTGAACTTTGACCCCGTGGCTCCTCTCTTATCTCTTCTCTCCCCTGCTGAGACTCCAATACAGAGGTGCAAATGACATCATGCTGTTATACTGAAAGGGCTTTTAGTGGCTTTTAAATTTCAGGAAGAGCTCTTTGTTTTTAAGGGCACGTAGTAACACGGAGAGACCATTACTTGGCTGTTTTGTGTTGGAATGGATCTACTTGTGCAGGTTTTCACTCACTCTTGTCTTGTCTGTTTATGTTCATTCAGTGCTGACTTCGCTTTTTTTTTGCCATTTCTTTCACAGTACTCAAGATCCTTCATCTAAGATCACAGGTCACATGACAGGTGTGTATCCCCCCCTCCTACACATAACTTAATATTTCCATGAGTTTTCAGTGTTTTTGAACGCACCTTTTCCTCTTGTTTAGATTTGTGCAGTGATGAAACAGACAACTCTCCCCCTCTCCAGCTTCACACGCTCAAGCAGTTCGAACAGGTAAGAGCTTTTATTTTTAGATATCATGGAGTTTGATGTGAGGGACACTTCTTCATCCCCATGATGCTGCATTTGAATGAATTATGTGCCAGATGAATACATGCTTCATGCTGCCATCTAGTGGCTTCATGGACTCACAGAAAAAAAAAAAGATAAAGTCAGAGATCAGTATTGAGGAAATAAGGCTAGTCTAACCCAGGAATTCACGCACATACTCCAACCATCTGGAGAGCATGTTTTAAAAATACCGTACTGAAAAGGAGAGCACCTGCGAGTGGAGAAATGTGGATGGAAAACACCCAGAACTCTCCTGGTATTTTAAAAATCTGCCTCTGGCTACTGCATGGCCCACTTTAGGTTTCCAGTGTCTGCTGCACTATTGCTGGGCATTGTAGCAGTCACATTAGAAGAGAGTATATTAAGTATTCCTTTTAATGTCTGGCAGGGTGCTGTTCAGAGCACTCAGAATATCACTGACACAAACTCCAAGCCAAAGTCATAATTAGCATTTTAATGTTTTCTGCAGTTTAAAAAAAAGTCATTACAAATAAAATGTTATTTGCAAATGAATGTTCCCTTGCCTACACAGTTAGGTCCATAAACTGCATTTTTTGTACTTTTCCCTCTGTACTGACATGGATAAGCAGAAGAAAATAGATATGGATTGTTTTTAATACTTGGATGCAGTCAATGACTGTCTGAAGTCTAAAACCCATGGACATCACCATATGTTGTATTTCTTCCCTGGAGATGCTCTGCTGGATGTTTACCGCTGCCATTGTCAGTTGCTTGCTTGCTTGTGGGTCTTTCTGCCTTCGGCTTGTACTGAATAGCCATAAAAGCATGCTCTGTACAGTTGAGATCAGGTCACTGGCTTATCCATTGATGAATATCCCATTTCTGTGCCTTGAGAATCTGTGTCGCTTTGGGTCATTACCCTTTTGAACTATGAAGCACTGTTTGATCAGTGTTGCAGCATTTGTCTAAATCTGAGCAGAGAGTAAGAATATACAGGCTGATGATTTGGTCACTCCTAATGTTTTTTCACGGTTTCTCTGAGAGGCTTATTTTGGTGTTTAGTCTGATCTGATGTCCTTTAGGGGCTCATATTTAAAATGACAGTGAAAAGCTATAAAATACAAATTCAGCACTGAATCAATTTCAGATATTAAGTTCGATTCATTTGTCATGAAATAACAAGGGAAGTGGCCATGAAACTGCTTGTGAGTCAAGTGTCCAATTAGTTTTGAGCCTCCGAAAATGGGCAGTTGTGTATAAAAATGGTAGCATTTCCTAAAGAGTTGTTACATACTCATTTAAAATTGATTTAAAAAGCGCTGTGGTGGGGTACAGAGGCAAAACTACAAAACATGTTTCTTTTCCAACAATTTATGGCCCTAATTGTACATGTAGAACTCATTTATTTTTGCTATAATGCTATAATATTCATATGTGATTTCCCGATGCATTACTAAAGTGAAAACTGATAATAAAGAGGGGATGAATTGCAGTATATGTTTTTCTGTCACCTTACACAAGCACAGAAAAATCGCACCCTTTTTAATGAGATAGATGGACAGTTTTGCCATGCTTACGTTTCTACAGGGATTTCATTAAAAAAAACAAAACAAACAACAACAACAACAACCTGAAACTAAAAAACCCATCCAGGCCACATTACTGTCAGAACTGTTGAAGCTCAACATCAATTAAATTTAACCTGTTTAGTAGGTTAAAAGATCTCAAAAAGCAGCAAATCACCCCACGATCTAAGAAAACAGCTGAGAAGCAACGTCACTGACATCTATTGGTGTGGAAAGGGTTACAAAACCATTTCTAAAGCTTTGGGACTCCGTTGAACTACGGTGAGAGATATTGTCCACAAATAGAGAAAACATGGCCGACCACCTTCCCAGGAATAGTCGGCCTACAAAAATTAATTCAATTCAATTCAATTCAATTTTATTTATATAGTGCCAAATCACAACAAAAGTCGCCTCAAGGCGCTTCATAGATACAGAGAAAAACCCAACAATCATATGACCCCCTATGAGCAAGCACTTTGGCGACAGTGGGAAGGAAAAACTCCCTTTTAACAGGAAGAAACCTCCGGCAGAACCAGGCTCAGGGAGGGGCGGCCATTTGCTGCGACCGGTTGGGGTGAGAGAAGGAAGACAGGATAAAAGACATGCTGTGGAAGAGAGACAGAGGTTAATAACAGATATGATTCAATGCAGAGAGGTCTATTAATACATAGTGAGTGAGAAAGGTGACTGGAAAGGAAAAACTCAATGCATCATGGGAATCCCCCGGCAGCCTACGTCTATTGCAGCATAACTAAGGGAGGATTCAGGGTCACCTGGTCCAGCCCTAACTATATGCTTTAGCAAAAAGGAAAGTTTTAAGCCTAATCTTAAAAGTAGAGATAGTTTCTGTCTCCCGAATCCAAACTGGAAGCTGGTTCCACAGAAGAGGGGCCTGAAAACTGAAGGCTCTGCCTCCCATTCTACTTTTAAATACTCTAGGAACAACAAGTAGGCCTGCAGAGCGAGAGCAAAGTGCTCTAATAGGGTGATATGGTACTACAAGGTCATTAAGATAAGATGGGGCCTGATTATTTAAGACCTTGTATGTGAGGAGCAGGATTTTGAATTCAATTCTGGACTTAACAGGAAGCCAATGAAGGGAAGCCAAAACAGGAGAAATATGCTCTCTCCTTCTAGTCCCTGTCAGTACTCTTGCTGCAGCATTTTGGATTAGCTGAAGGCTTTTCAGTGAGTTTTTTGGACATCCTGATAATAATGAATTACAGTCGTCCAGCCTGGAAGTAATAAATGCATGAACTAGTTTTTCAGCGTCACTCTGAGACAGGATATTTCTAATTTTAGAGATGTTGCGCAAATGGAAGAAAGCAGTCTTACATATTTGTTTAATATGTGCGTTGAAGGACATGTCCTGGTCAAAAATGACTCCAAGGTTCCTCACAGCGTTACTGGAGGCCAAGGTAATGCCATCCAGAGTAAGAATCTGGTTAGATACCATATTTCTAAGATTTTCAGGGCCGAGTACAATAACCTCAGTTTTATCTGAATTAAGAAGCAGAAAGTTAGCGGCCATCCAGGTCTTTATGTCTTTAAGACATTCCTGCAGTTTAACTAATTGGTGTGTGTTATCTGGCTTCATGGACAGATAGAGCTGGGTGTCATCTGCATAGCAGTGAAAATGTATGCTATGTCTTCTAATGATGCTGCCTAAGGGAAGCATGTATAATGTAAACAGAATTGGTCCTAGCACTGAACCCTGTGGAACTCCATAATTAACCTTAGTGTGTGAAGAGGACTCTCCATTTACATGCACAAATTGGAGTCTATTAGATAGATATGATACAAACCACTGCAGTGCAGTACCTGTAATACCTACAGCATGTTCTAATCGCTCTAATAGGATATTATGGTCAACAGTATCGAACGCTGCACTGAGGTCTAGCAGGACAAGCACAGAGATGAGTCCACTGTCAGAGGCCATAAGAAGATCATTTGTAACCTTCACTAAAGCTGTTTCTGTGCTGTGATGAGCTCTGAAACCTGACTGAAACTCTTCAAATAAACCATTCCTCTGCAGATGATCTGTTAGCTGTTTGACAACTACTCTTTCAAGGATTTTTGATATGAAAGGAAGGTTGGAGATTGGCCTATAATTAGCTAAGACTGCTGGGTCTAGAGATGGCTTTTTGAGTAAAGGTTTAACTACAGCCAGCTTGAAGGCCTGTGGTACATAGCCGACCATTAGAGATAGGTTGATCATATTTAAGATCGAAGAATTAATTAGTGGCAGGACTTCTTTGAGCAGTTTTGTAGGAATGGGGTCTAAAAGACACGTTGATGGTTTGGAGGAAGTAATTATTGAAGTTAACTCAGAAAGATCAATTGGAGAAAAAGAGTCTAACTTAACATCAATGGTACTAAGAGTAGCTGTAGATAATATTACATCTGTGGGATGATTACTGGTAATTTTTTCTCTAATGATAAAAATTTTATTTGTGAAGAAGTTCATGAAGTCATTACTAGTTAACGTTAAAGGGATGGTTGGCTCAACAGAGCTCTGACTGTTTGTCAGCCTGGCTACAGTGCTGAAGAGAAACTTGGGGTTGTTCTTATTTTCTTCAATCAGTGATGAATAGTAAGATGTTCTGGCTTTGCGGAGGGCTTTCTTATAAAGCAGCAAACTATTTCTCCAGGCTAAATGATGATCCTCTAAATTTGTGACACGCCATTTCCTCTCCAGAGTACGAGTCATCTGCTTTAGGGTACGTGTTTGAGAATTATACCACGGAGTCAGGTACTTCTGATTAGAGACCTTAGTTTTCACTGGAGCTACAGTATCCAGAGTCGTACGTAGTGAGGAGGTGAAATTATTAACAAGATAATCGACCTCTGTTGGGGTAGCGTTCAGATAGCTGCTCTGCTCTGTGTTGGTACAGGGCATTGAAGATGATAACAGTGGGTGGATTATATTCTTAAACTTAGTTACAGCGCTTTCAGAAAGACATCTACTTTGATAAAATCTACTCTCCACCGCTGTGTAATCAATTATTGTAAATGTAAATGTTATCAGGAAATGATCAGACAGGAGAGGGTTTTCAGGAAACACTGTTAAATGTTCAGTTTCTATGCCATATGTTAAAACAAGATCTGGAGTGTGATTAAAGTGGTGGGTGGGTTCTTTTACATTTTGAGAGAAACCAATTGAGTCTAATAACAGACTAAATGCCATGTTGAGGCTGTCATTTTTAGCATCTACATGGATGTTAAAATCACCCACAATAATTATTTTATTTGAGCTCAGAACTAAATTAGATATAAAGTCTGAGAAATCAGACAGAAACTCTGTGTAAGGCCCAGGTGGACGATAGATGATAACAAGTAAGACTGGTTTCTGAGTTTCACAGCTGGGGTGGACAATGTTAAGCATCAGGCTTTCAAATGAATTAAAAGTCTGTCTTGGTCTTTCATTAATTAATAGGCTGGTGTGAAAAATTGCTGCCACACCGCCCCCTCGGCCTGTGCTTCGAGGTTTCTGGTAGTTAGAATGACTCGGGGGTGTTGATTCATTTAAACTAACATAATCATCCTGCTGCAACCAGGTTTCTGTAAGGCAGAGTAAATCAATTTGTTGATCAATTATTAAGTCATGTACTAACAGAGACTTGGAGGAGAGAGACCTAATATTTAATAATCCACATTTCACTGTTTTACTCTTTGGTTCAGATGTGGATACTGTACTGTTCTTTCTTTGTAATTGTTTATGTTTAAGTTGTTTGTTGCTGGTTTTTAGTTTGTTTTTTGTCTTTTTGGAAGCTGACACAGTCTCTATGGAGATGGGTTTTTGGGGGGGTAGCAGGAGGAGAGAAGCTGCAGAGAGGCGTGTAAGACTGCAACTCTGCTTCCTGGTCCCAACTCTGGATAGTCATATTTTGGGGGGTTTAATAAATTTGTCCATATTTCTAGAAATGAGAGCTGCTCCATCCAAAGTGGGATGGATGCCGTCTCTCCTAACAAGACCAGGTTTCCTCCAGAAGGTTTGCCAATTATCTATGAAGCCCACATCGTTTCTGGGACACCACTCAGACAGCCAGCAATTTAAGGAGAACATGCGGCTAAACATGTCACTCCTGGTCTGATTGGGGAGGGGACCAGAGAAAACTACAGAGTCCGACATTGTTTTAGCAAAGTTGCACATCGATTCAATATTGATTTTAGTGACCTCCGATTGGCGTAACCGGGTGTCATTACTGCTGACGTGAATTATGATTTTACTGAATTTACGTTTACCCTTAGCCAGCAGTTTTAAATTTCCTTCAATGTCGCCTGCTCTGGCCCCTGGAAGACAATTGACTATGGTTGCCGGTGTCTCTAGCTTCACATGTCTGAGAACAGAATCACCAATTACCAGAGTTTGACCCCCGGCGGGTGTGTCACCAAGTGGGGAAAAACGGTTAGACACATGAACGGGTTGGTGGTGTACCTGGGGCTTCTGTTTAGGACTATGCTTCATTACTCCAAATTACTCCAAGAGCACGTCAACATCTGAAATCATCTTGATGATCCCCAAAACTTTTGGAAAAATATTCTTTGGACTGACGAGACAAAAGTTGAACTTTTTGGAAGTTTTGAGTCCCGTTAAAGCTGCATAAAACTAAAGAGCATTTCACAGAAAGAAAATCATACCAGCATTCAAACATGGATGTGTTAGTGTGATGGTTGGGGGCTGCTTTGCTGCTTCAGGACCTGGATGACTTGCTGTAATTGATGCAACTATGAATCGCCTCTCTACCAGAAAATCCTAAAGGAGACTGTATGGGCCACCAGGTCATGCCCTGAAGCTCAAGCACACTTGGGTTATGCAGCAGGACAATGATCTGCAACACACCAGCCAGTCCACCTCTAAATGGCTTAAAAATAATCAAATGAAGTTTTTGAAGGGACCTAGTAAAAGTCTCGACTTAAATAAGATTGAGATCCTTTGGCATGACCTTAAACAGACTGTTCATGCTGGAAAACCCTCTATTGTGGCTGAATTAAAAGAATTCTGCAAGTAAGAGTGGGGCTAAAATTCCTCCACAGTATTGTGAAAGACTCATTGTCAGGTATCACAAACACTTGATTGCAATTGTTGTTGCACAACTAGTTTATTAGGGTTGGGGAGCGATTACTTTTGGATAGGATACCTAGGGTACGTTTGGATAGCTTAATTAAAACTTGTATTTTGTATTTATTCAGGATATCTTTGTCTAATACTGAAATTTGTTTGATGATCTGAAACATTTAAGTGTGACAAATATGCCAAAAACTATGAAAGTAGAAAGGGGGGAAATACTTTTCCACAGCACTGTACATGCCTCCATATGCAAGTCTTGCCCTAGAAGATAACAAATCAGCACAGGGAACCCATAATGCTTAACTGTTAGTGCATACCTGGTCTCACAGAAAATATGAAATGATATCAATTCTGAGAAAGTAAAATCAGACAAAAATCATCGGTATTTAAAAGAAATGGGAGAAAATTCATGTCCAGCAACACAAATTATTTCATTAAACCTTGTGACTGTTTCTGAACTGCATGTTAGAGCAATCATTTGCTCTTTTTTACTTTTTATTTGGGGTGCCAGTGCAAATAATACAGTATATCGCTCATTTGCAATGTACCCAATAATAACATCAGCAACCTAAATTCTTCTACTACTATATTCAATTAAAGAGACTGTTATAGACCAATAAACTGATCCCCAGGTTCTCCACAGTATATGACACCTCCGTGCTTGTCTCTAAAAATGTGTGTTTTTGGACATGCACTTTATAAGAATAAAACCTGCTGGAGGAGCTGATAAGCCCAGTTAAAATGGGATCAGGGACCAAACAGTCACGAGAGCTGACTGTTTGGAGAGAGTGTGGCCGGCACATTTACACCAAACAGCACTTCAAACAACATAGTGCAGAGTTATATATATACACACACCATAAATCCAATTTATTTCTCTTTGATGAAGAGTGGACACGTGTGTGATTATTTTTGAGGATGCGACTATATTGTGTGCAGAGTTTAAATGTAGAGGTAGATGATGTCATTCCTGATGTTACGTGGAGACCCTGCTTGGCGCCCAGCCTATCTTTGCTCTGAATTATTTAGCAACAGCATGTAACCTGACACTATAATGGACACACTCACTGAAAGCATCATGAACTAAAAATGATCTAATTGTCCTGTCTGTGTCTCTGTATTATCCAATCTTTTCACACTTGGTTTCAGCTTAAGCTTGTATTGTTAGGATATGTAGAACCTGTTTTTCCTTTTTCACTCTTGAGTTCAATTCTTTCAGTTTGCTAGTTTCTCTGAGGGACATTCGGGGATTCTCCACAGTGAGATTGAGAACAGCTACCTATTAATAGCACTGTGGCTCACTGCTCCCAGGTTTCCTATTTCTTTAACTTCTTCCCACTCACCTGCCTGTTTCACTCCCACCAGTGTCTCTCAACTTCATTCCCAGAGCTGATTGTGTAGCTATCACAGGCTATGGTAAAATCAGGGTGGGCTAATCCATCTTCAACATCATTATTAGTGTAAGAGGAGAAAAAAAATGACAGCAAGGTTCCAAAAGATGCAAAACAACATTAGCATCGACATATACTCATATGTGTTGCTTCCAGTCAGCCATATGTCCCATATTTGCTTTTCCTGTAGCTCACTAAAAGAGCTTTAGGAAGAGCTATTTAGCTAATTATTGTTAACTGGCTTTAGCTGTTTGCTAACTTTGTTTGCACTTTAGTGCTGAAAGGAAGAATGGATTTTTCTGTTGTTGTTTTCTTTATCTGAAATGTCTCCTGCTTCTGCCACAAACTGACATTTCTGTCAAAACCATAAATAAAAAATACATTTTCTAATAATGCAAGAGGCTAAAAGAGCTAACGCTACTGCTAATTTTCCCTACTGGCTTCTACATTTGACTCACCTGAATGTTTAGGTTAAGACAATCTGTACCCTGAGTAAGATATTGAAGATAATATTTATATACTATTTTTAGGAAAAGGAGCTTTAGAAAAAACCCAGAATGGGATATGACAGGTAAGTTAAACTACAGCAAAGATAAATAAAAAATAAAGCAGGTGTTATAGAGAAATTGTCATATCCCAAGTTCAACAGCGACCGATTTTGACAGTGGTTTGAATCCATACAGAAAAACAATGCAGACAAAAAGAAAAGCTCAGAAAGTGCCTCACATCTCATCCCCTCCCCTCCTTTTTTTTTTTTTTTTTTTTTTTTTTTAACAGAGGTGTGAGATTTCCTTTCATATCACAAGTAACTGTTAGTCTTTTTGACTCCCTCCTCCCCTCCCCTCCTCTCTCTTTCCTCCCATCTCCCGTGGCAGTCTGGGATTCCAGACATGTCTCCCCCCAGTAAGATAAGCTCCTGTCCCCTTCCTGTGCAGACCACAACACACCATGGAGCTCGCACGGCTGCATCTCTGACCGCCGGGCTGCAGAGTAGCCCTCTGCACTGCAAACGCCCCTGAAAACCTCAGCGTGTGTGTGTGTGCATGTGTGTGTGAGTGTGTTAGATTTAGTATGTGTGAGTGATTTTGTAGATTGTGTCCTTATGGCCTGTTAGATGCAAGAATGACACTTTGTAAATATTCTTCTTTTTCTTTTTGAGGAAGGCATATCTGTCAGTTCCTGGACTCTAACAAAAGGGCATGCTTAAGAGCTGCTGTCCTTTGAAATGGATTCCTTTTCTCCATGACATGGAGAAGTCGAGGACAGCTATTCATTTCTGATCTATGATGGACATCATGTCAAGCAGTGTGGATGCGCTTTGACAGTCATGTCTAACGGTTACCGTACTTTATCACAGCACCTGAATGACCTGAAGAAGGAGAACTTCAGCCTCAAGCTCCGCATCTACTTCCTGGAGGAGAGGATCCAGCAGAAGTATGAGGAGAGCAGTGAAGATGTCTACCGCACGGTGAGTGGGACAGCTCTCTAATTATTAGGAAAGTAGTGGCAAACTACTTGACTTTTGGTGATAGCTGATTTTGTGTCTACAGTTAATTAAATGAATTTATTCATTTATCAGTCACATGTGGTGACTGTCATAAACCATTGCTTTACTGAGACATGTTTGTTGATCCAGCTGTCCCACTGGTTTGGTTGAGGTGATGGGACTTTACCAAGTGCGTGTTACAAGACATGGCTGCCCAGCGAAACACTAACCTCCAACTACCTCTTTTTGTAGTATTTTTAATGCAGTACATGTTTCTGGCTGGTTTGGCTGGCTTCTCTTTTCCTATCTGGGGTGCTTCATACTGGCATTTGGGGTTTTGTGCCCATTGGTTGATTCACAGCACAGAAACACTCAGACACATCCAAGGCTGCATAAACATGTAGAACAACACCACAATGTCAGAAAATAGCTTATAATAAAAATCAAATGACTCCTGTCATGAAAAAATATTTATTGGATGTGTGTGAGCTGTAAGTAAAATGTTGAAGCTTATTACTTTTTATTACAACTCAAAATGAAAGAGTAGCACAAACGTTATCAAAAGAGATATTAAATTGACATTGAAGCTCTAGTTGTGTCAGTAATAATACTAACAATAACTTGTTTTATACAGCAGTTTTCATGACAACCTGAATCTGGATACCTTATTTTATTTCACAAATACATTTGCATTTGTAGATACTGTAAAGGTTTATGTTTTATATGGATACATTGTAGATCTTATAAGATTTGTCTTATACTGTAATTTAGTTATGTAAGTAACACATTTAACATTATATAATAGAAAATGCGTATTTTATCTATAGTTAATTCTTGTAATTACATTGCTTGTAATGGCATTCATGTTTAAATCCGAGTAGGGCTGGGCCATATCATACCGTTCACGGTAATACCAGTATAATGTTGGGCAACAATAAGAAAATGAAATATCGCGATAGAATATGGGTAAAACACAACAAAGCACTATTTTTGGTAGAGCATGCTAGCGGGCCGTCGTTATTACCGTGTTGTTTGGAAAATACGGCACACTTAAAATCAATCCTTTGATTTTTCTGAAAATCGACAGTGCCCCTTATAATCCCGTGTGCCTTATGTATGAATTCTGGTTGTGTTTACTGACCTAGAAACGATTTTATGTGGTACACGGCGCTGGAAAATCTGTCAAATGTTTTAGTACGACTTTGCTAAGCTACGAACCCGCACCGCTTGATGGATTGTCGAAGCATTACGGCTATCGTAGGCAGGAGCCTCGCGGAGTGATACGTACTGTGCTTCAACATAATATCACTGTATTGTGTGTGTATAACCTCTTTTTAAGTTTTGTGGATATTATACATGGTTATGCTGAGGATATGTCGGCCAATGTCCACTGGAAATGCCTTTTGGTTAAACTGTCAGCAAGGAATTTGCATTTGCACTGTTAATTTTTTATATAACTTTAATGCACATAAAAAAACAGCTGCTTGTTTAAGTGAAAATACATTGATCTTTGGGTTTTTTGCACTAATAAAGTTGTGGAGTTGTAAAGTATTTTGTCTAGTGTCAAATATATCGTCAGTTATATCGTTATCGCAAATTTTCAAATGTATATCGTGATAAATATTTTTGGGCATATCGCCCTGCTCTAAATCAGAGTATAAGATGTAAAACACATGCTTAAATTTTTTTTCTATTTGTCTTCCATTTGGATGCTCATATTGCATCTCATATTTATTTGCTCTGAACTGATTTGAAGTGCAGCAAAACAATATGCCTTATACATTAATTAAAATAATTGGTGCTTGGAACAGAGTAGCATTTATTTAGAAACTTGGTAAAGCTTCTGTCCTGGAATCAGTATTTTGGATACGTGAATTGATTCAAAACTTGAAAATGTCAATTTAGATTTACATTTGCAGTGATTGCGTAGATTGCATAGCCATAATTTTATGCAAGAGCCTGAATTTTGCAAGGATCTAGCTGATTTTAATAGGAGCAACAACAAAAAAAACAAAAAACAAAACAAATCAATTAAATTAAATTTAAAAAAAATCAGCCAACAGTATATCTTCAGATATTCTCGAAATATGGACTATGTTAAAAAGTAAAAGGATAGAGTCATAGTTTTCACACTTTCTAGAGATGTTGTTCAGATTGCTTTAACTGTATTTTCATGATCTCTGGCTTGATTAATAAAATATTAACACAACAGCACCAGTATTATGTAATACTCCAACAGACTAGGTTATTGAAGTCTGTTAGGATTCGGTGCTGCTTTAAGGGGAGAACATCTCTGGAAATGGTTTTAAAGTTGATTTTGTCCCAAGCAAAACATTTTTTATACAGAATGAAACTGTGAGAGCACAAAATAAAAGATACAGTCCACAACTAGTTAAAATATATATAGTAGGAAGGGATCCAGACAGCACATCCTCCACCAAAAACCCATAACCAGTTGTGCAGTTTTAAAGATCGTGCTCCACCTTTTAAATGTATTTACATGTAGTTTTAGTTTCATCTTGACAAACAGACAGACACAAGTGTAGCTAGAATCATAAAGCTAAATATAGTATCAGAAAAGTGGTTCTGCAGGTCACCTGTTACAGTGTCATAGTTGGAGTAATGAATGCTTGGCTTTAAATCAGTGCTATAATCAATAATTAATTTTAAGATCAACAAAATATACAGAATATATTAAAATATTAGATTTTTAAATAGATTCATTGATCGATAGTAAGAATTCTCTGCTTATCTGAGGAAAGCAAGAAACTCACAGATGTAAGTAATAATTAGTTGCAGATCTAAAAACAATGGTCTTTCTCATAGAGTCTCTATGAGGATGCTGTTTCTGTGAACATGCTGCTTTGCTCTGCTTCTAAATGTGTTTTCTGCGTCCATCTCTGCATGCAAAGTGTGCACCTACAGTAAGGTGACCCAGTTCAGCTGTTGTCTGTTTACAAAAGCCAGCTGGCGTCTCTTCATCACTTTCGCTCTCCCCTGGTTCTAATTCCTTTTTGATCACCACCGACTCTTTGATATGAGAAATTAATGGCTGCTTAATCCAGCCAAACAAGACCTGAGCGTTGGTCCTCTTATCCTCCACTATTACTGCATACCAGCAGTGATTGGGTAAACTCGATCCCATGTTGTACAGACATGCAGCTGGAGTTTAATCCGTGTGCCTCACAGGCCCCACTCCGTGTGACTAAAGGCTAATCAGTCAAAGCACTTTTTATTTGGAGACTAAATCTTTGTTCTGTGGATGCTATCCGACCTGAGCTGCTCGTGTTGAATATCATGACAGAGTGATAATGTTCCCATCTTTCCTCCGAAGCATCTCTGTGTAATACAGTACAGGCTGGCGTGTTAGTCCTGGGTACATAGTGATCTCTCTGAGAGCCCAAGAATCTCTATTTATAGAGCCGGCTTCAGTGCACTGATTTATTTATCACATGTGTCATCGTAACACGTGCTTGTATGTTTCACTTTCAGTCACATCTTAAACATATTTGAGAAACATAGTGTGGTTTAAATATGTAATAATGTGTTTAATTGTTTCTTCAAATGTTTTAGAGTCCTTACTATTTTATATGGTAAAGTTAAGAAAAAAAGCGTTTTGTGCTTTAAGTTAAGTGAACCAAGAATGGATGAGTTTAAAGCAGCCAGAAAACCCTAAATATTTACCATTGTTTGAGAGAGCCAGGTCAGCTCTGTCAACAGAACAGCTAGCAGCACAGCATTCCCACACAGAGGTACCTATACACCTGTACATCACAGCCTGTAAAATAGCTTAGCACCGTGTAACACTCCCAAGTACATGATGGGTACACGATTACAATAATTAGTAGGAAAACATGGCAATATACTACAAATATACACAGCATTTCACAGTATAATATCACAAGCAGCCAGGATCTACAAACCTAATTCCAAAAAAAGTATTTTCTGAAAAAACGAAATAAAAACAAAATGCAACTTTTTTCAAATCTCATAAACTCATATTTTATTCGCAATAGGATGTAAAAAAAAACAACAACAACAAAAAACAAATCGAATGCGTAAAGTGAAAAATTTAGCATCTTTATGAAAAATATTAGCTCGTTTGAGTTGGGACTGTGTCATCCTCTCTTCTTTTAACACCAGTCTGTAATCCGTCTGGGAACTGAGAAGACCAGCTGTCAGACTTTTGGATAGGAACATTGTCCTGTGATAGTCTGATATAAGATTCTAGTTTCTCAACTGGACTGCAGGAAAGTCAGTTCAGCACCTGGAATCTTCTCCTTTGAAGCCATGCTGTTGTAATAGATGTGGTATCCAGTTTGTCTTGCTGAAATATGCAAGGCCTTCCCGAAAAAGACTTTGTCTGGATGGGAGTTCATGCGATCTAAACCTTTATAAAGATGCACGCTTTTGAATTCAGCACTGACACCAAGCCAGACGGTCCCTCTCCTCTTCAGTCCAGAGGATGCAGCATCCATTTTTTTCCAAAACAGAATTTTTGGGAAACAGAACAGTTTTCCTCCCATTAGCAGATGGCTGCCCATCCCTGGTTTCTTCCTGTTAAAAGGGAGATTTTCTTTCCTACTGTTGCCAGTGCTTGCTCAAAGGGGGTCGTTTGATTGTTGGGGTTTTCTCTGTGTTATTAAAGGATCTCTACTTTAAAATATAAACTGCCTTGATGCGAGCATTTCTGGATCATGTTGACATGTGGCTTCTTCTTTGCATGATAGAGCTTTAACCAGCACTGTGGATGACACAGTGAACTGTGTTCACAGAAACTGATTTTGGAAAGTGTTCCTGAGTCTATGCAGTGATTTCCATGGCAGAATCATTTGTGTTTTTAATGCATGTCCTCACTGAAGGCCCAAAATCACAGGTATCCAGTACTGGTTTTTAAACCTTGTCCTTTGCGCACAGAGATTTCTCCAGATTCTCAGAATTGTTTGATTATATATTTTTCACAGATTGATGAACCTCTGTCCATCTTTACTTCTGAGAAACTCAGTCTTCTATACCACCACATACTTTTCTGACCTTTTGTTGTCCGTGTCCCAACTTTTTTGAAAAATGTTGCTGCTGTCAAACTTAGTTATCTGATATTTTTCATAGTAAAATGTTGCACTTTAAACATGTTACATTTTTTTATCTTCTATTGTAAAGAAAATATGGGCTTAAAAATTTAGATATCATTGCATTTTGTTTTTATTTATATTTTACAGAGATTCACAAATTTACTGGGTGGTAAAAATGTAGGTGGGTTTATAAGGTACATGTTAAAATTTGGATTTTAAAACATTTATTTCTATAGTTTTTTCACTGTGATGTCAAATATGTTCTTAAAATCCACAAAGAGTATTTAGTCTGGAAAAGTGTGGAACTTGGGGAAGTTATTGAAGGACCCTTAACCCTGGAGAACCCATGGGGTCAGATCCGACCCCATTGGTTTACTAGGGAAACCATGGGGTCAAATTTGACCCCATGGGTTCTCCAGGGTTAAAATTAGAATAGAATACAATAGCATAAAATAGACTAGCCCTTTATTGTCATTGTACATCTACATTGAAATTATGGATTTCTAAAGAAATTACTCATCTAAAAAGCTGTTGTCAGTATAATTAATGTTATTGATACTACCAAACCATGTAACTCTTTGGTATCAGTTAAAACAGGATGAGCAGGATAATAATTCCAAGAATTGAAGCTGAGTGATGATATGTGATAGCACATCACTATTAGCTGATCACTCCCCATGATACAGGTGTGTTCAATTTCTGTGTGGTGAGCCTGTCAAGGTTCGAAGTGCAGCCATCCCCCTACCCTTAGTTAAAAGTGGATGTGTTGCTGAGGGCCGTCAGGCCAGGAGAGGCCAAAGTAGCAGGTGCACAGTGATGGGTGGCTATATATAGAGCTGTTTGCGAGACAGTTCCTGTAAACCATGTTGTTGTCTCATGCACACGCACACACAAACACAAACATGCACACACATGGGAATACACGTTTGCTATTATCAGAGTCTTTAGACAGGCTTCATATCATCAGGAATCTGGAACCCATTTATCACATATTTATTGCATATGTTAAAGCTGCTGTTGCATGACTTAGTAACATAAGCTGAAAAGGATTGTTTATCATAAGAATTACGCTGAACAATGGCAAATCTAAAAGGTATATCTACAGTCTTTATACAGTTTTATTTTAAAACTTAAACATAGAAATATAGAAAACCCAGCTTGTTGTAGAGGTTTTTTTTAAGATAGTCATGGATTTGTTTACATTAAACAAACTTCACTCTTAAAAAAAACACTCTTTCTTTTGTTATTTTTTTCTGTTGATATGATACACTGAACATTGAAACTCATTTAGTCCGCACAGTATTTCTGCCTCTGTGGGGTCATTATTGTCACTGTCAATGGTTCTGCTCATTAGTTTCTTCATAAATCAGTTATTCATTTCCTTTATATTTCAGAAACAATGAAAAATTATTCATCACACTTTCCTGCAGTCCAGGTTTATTTCATCAATTGTCTTCAGGCTACTGCATAGGCAGTATAAAAGATAGATGTAGTGACATCATCCACTGGTTTCTGAAGTTTTGAGATGAGCGTTTCCACTGTCGCCAACTTGGTTTCAAAAAACTGGATTCAATGGGGATTGATTGACTTAATTTTGTATTTAAAATGACCGAAAACAAGTGATTGAGTCCATGAACTCATGAGTAAAGTGTTTTACAGAAGTCAGCTCAGAAACCTGTTTTCCCAAAGACTTCCAATGGCCTGGAAGCCCTCTTAAGGCTTTTTGTCAATTTTCGACCAACATTTCATTGAGTTGACCTTGAAGACTTTGATGTAACCCAAATTTTCATGGATTGTTAACACGATCTGACTCTACACCACTACAAAGTTTGAATACAAAGTTTGATCAATTCATTGAAATTCATTGAAATATTTTTGAGCTATTGTGTTTACAGACAGAATTACCCCACACATGACGTCCAGGGCCGAGGTAATAATTGTTATTTTAGATATTCAATCAGTTTTCTTTTGATCAGTAATTTGATAGTCAACTAATACTTGCAGCTCTACAGCTGCAGAGCCCTGCGGATTTAAGCACTCATAGTTCATGAATATTGGTTAGTTTCAGGGTGATTGATTTTTTTTGTGAGTATTTCTGGATACTCTTAACAGGAGAGCTCTCTAACAGCAAAGAGGAAAAGGTCAACACACGTGCTTGAAGGGGGAATAAAACTGAACATTTAAATTGCTCAGTACCGACCACTGAGAGCTGCATTTGTTCAGCCTGCAGCGGACAGACAGAGACAGACAGATAATCCGTCCTCTCTGGCTTTGCTGAGGTCAGAATGGAAAGAACGATCCCCACGATTAAATTGTCAGTCCTCTAACTCTGTGTGAGAGCTCCGATTGGCACCTAAAATGTCCCCTGTGGACCTCAGCAGGTAAACAAACTGTGGAGTTCAGCTTTTGGCCACAGCGAGCGAGTATCTGAGCTGCTCTGAATTCTCCAGCTCTAAATATACCAGCCGTGACAGCTCGGTCAGATGCTCCGCACTGATGACACACAACACCCATGAAGCCTTGATTCACTCAGCAGAGACGGGGCAATTACAGCCTGAGATGTAGTGGTTAAGGACACTGAACAAGGACCAAGACAAATGAGTGTTAAATATGTGACAGAGATTTACACAAACAGCAAATCAAATGCAGAGTGATGAAAACTTAAAAGCTTTTCCACATTTTATCATATATATATATATATATATATATATATATATATATATATATATATATATATATATATATATATCCATTCTGCACAAAAGGATCAGCCATATTTATTGCCTAATTTATTGTCTAACCACCTGCCGTTTGTGAACTCATAAAGTTTTGCATTTTGGCTGTAGCCATTTTCTTTGGATCCTAAAGTGACCATCTTTGGAACAGAGTGGGCTAAAGCTAGCAAGCTTGGGTAATAAACATAATTTTACAGACTTAAGACAGTTAAAGCGGCTTAGTGCTTAGAAGCCATAAAAGCGTGAATATTAGTCAAGGAACCACAACTGTTTTTTGTTTTCACCGCGCCGTAAATAAGAATCTAAAAAATGTCACGTTTTGCTGTAGGTACCACGGTTACTTAGCAACTGAGGCCACATGAGGAGGGTTTTATTTATTTATTCGTTGTATTAGTAGATTAACAATAATGAAGCTCAAATCAATTTTTTTATTACTGATGAAAGATTTCACATGATTTAGTTTTTATTCTTTATGCCTCACACATGTTTTATTTTTAAGATAAGGCAGAGGAGGTGGTGCACCGAGGAGTGAGCTTGTTTTAAGATAACACGATGTGTTAACTGATTATCTTGATGCTCTTCATCTGTTGCAGAACATCGAGCTGAAGGTGGAAGTAGAGAGCTTGAAGCAGGAGCTTCAGGAGAAACAGGACCTTTTGGACAAAGCCCTGTAAGTCCACAAATATTCATCAGAATTAGTTGTTAAAGTACAATAAGCTAAATACTACTAACAGATTATAACAATTAGACAGATGCAACGCCAATTGGAAACTAAAGATCAATAACAATCAAGTTGAAATATTCTTCAGACATGTTCTGTGATTATTAATCTATATTGCATTTCTTCTTCTGTGGTCTTTTCTCTTTTCTTTCACTGATGTACACGTTACCACAGCACTTGGTTAGCTTTCTTTTCTGATTTGGCTTTCATGAAGTGGTGTTCTTGCTGGATATTAACTGTAATGCTCTACATGGTCCTGTCTTAACTATGGTAACACTTCATATGACTAAAAGCTCATATGCCATGCAGCTGCTGGTAGACACACACACACACGCACACACACACACAGTAAGCCGAAGTGTAGATCATTAACCTTTATATCTGTGTTCTCATTTGCGACCACTTTATCTTGTGTCCCTGTGGAATTAAACAATTAAAGAACTGAAGGTTGGGATTTTGCTGGGATATGTTGAGATTAAATAGTGGAGTAAGAGTAACATTTAAAGCATGGGTGTCAAACATCGGGCTCAGGGACCATCAGCATGACAAAGAGCCCAATCCTGTCACGGCTGAGCAGCCATTGTGTTAGTGGAGTGGACCCAAGTGCAGACACGGAAGGAGATGGAACTGAATCTTAACAAAAAACAAGCTTTTTATATGGCCAAAAACATGAATACAAAACAAGGCAAAAATGAACCAGGGCAAAACTAAAACTAAAACCTAAACTGGGAAAAGCTAGTCTGTACAAAACTATGACAAGGAAAACATGATTCTGAGCAGGTGTATGAGAGTAACTATGACAAGAAAAACTGTGAACATGAACATAACCTGACCAGAATCATAAGGTACCTGGGATCCAACATGACATAGGGAATGGAAAACAGACACACCGACAGAGCGATACAGAGGACTTAAATACACAGGAGGGAAAAGAGGGAAGTGGAAACACCTGGGGAGACACAGCTGACACCAATGATTATGACCCAACAGGGAAAAGTAAAACTAAGCACACTGAACATAGAAACAAGACTTTCAAAATAAAACAGGAAGCATGGAGAGACATGAATTGGGACACGCAAACTTGACACAAGAGACAGAGGGAGCGAGAGAGGGAGAGGGACACAGAGGAGAGAGACACAAGGGGAAGCTACATAGACGAGGAAGAATAGAAAAAACATAAACCAGACTAAAACTCAACCAAGACAAACCAGTAATAATACTAGAACTCTACCTCAACTTAAGAATAGCACATGAATATTAACATAAGAAGTCAACAGTATAAAATAACACAAAATGCTGGATCACAGACCCAGCACCTGACAAATCCAGTGTGAAAGAAAGCATACATTTTGGAATTTTAACTACACTTCAATAGGTTTTACAACTTTTGCTCTTGGTAAAGATTTCTCAAATGGCCTTTTATAGATAGTAATTAAGGATCAGATGAACAATTCAATGCCAGAAAAGTTTCTGTTTTTTCAGTATCTACTATAGGATTTTAATGTTTTTACTATGGGTCAGACAGTACGAAAAAAAATAGGGCATTTTCTGTGAATTAACAAAAGCATTTTGTTTTATAATTAGAGGACATTCTGGGGAATGAGCTTCCAGAACTTTTCACTGTAATTATACACATTTATTTCTTAGAGAAAACAAAAAACAATCCATTCACATCCTCCTCATCCTATGGGGCAGGTGCAGAGCCCAAAAAATGGGACAAAGGTAAAACAGAGTGCAGAACTCCAGAGTCCTAATTTATTGCATGGAACGGCTTTTCGAGCCCAGCTGCTCTTCATCAGACATGAAACACCAACCATAGTATTGTTTGTCCTATATAAGAACTGATTTTTGATTGGATGTAATTGGTCATGTGACCATTCACAGGTGATTTACGAGGGTGCTGTTTGGTGTTTCATTGTCTGATGAAGAACAGTTCCTAAATAAGGAATCTGGAGTTCTGCAGCGTGTGCATTCTTTTTCTCACGCTGGCAGATTTCTTTAATTTACTGCAGTAGACGTTTTTTATTATCATGTAGAAAAACTGAGGCATACTTGTGTATTTTTTAATCATTGTTATGTCTGGTTGTACAGCATATGTTGCAACAGTTTTATGGTAGTTTAAATAGTTTACATTGTTGACCCACCAAGATTATAAAAGAGATGTGTGGGCTGTCTGAACAGCCTGAATGTCCACTTGACATAAAGGACACTTGTCCATGAGACACTTACGTTGCTCAGATGGGTTCAGAATATCCCAGTTATCTGAGCTGCTGCATGTGGTGGATAAAGTTAAAAATGTATGTAGACAGTGTCCAGAAGAAGACTCGTGGCGTCAGGGTGGCATGTGCCATTCTGGGAGCAGGAATTCTGGGATACCGCTGTTGACTCACTAAGTGATATAGAGAGATGCTTGCACAGCTGGAGTCCAAAGGAGTCAAACGTTGCATGACACACCAAATGTGCTGGCACAGAAATATAAAGTATCAGGGCGTGTGTGAGAAATTTCAGATTAAAGTTTAAATTGTTCACGTTTGGTGGACGTTTACCTTCAGCTGAGTGTGTCAGCTAAGTATTTTATCGCACACATCTGCAGGTAACAGCAGGTACAGCAAATTGACATCCTTACGATACAAGCCTCTAGTTAACGGTGAAAGTCCAGGCTACTAATAAAAGGGATACAATTCTGCTTTTCATGCACAACCCTACAAATATCAACCCTTTTATATTATGAGATCATCCCTTCTATGACAATAAACACCACGGGTGGTGTGCTACTTAATCTCTGCTATTAGTGGAAGGGGCTAAGGAAATCCCATGAGCTATGTAGCAGACAGAAAACCTATGACATCATATTATGTCTTGGCTCTCACTAATATTTCCCTCATGCTCTAAAAATGACACCCCCCGGACAACATTTAGATCTGTGTGTAAACTGCTGCTGGGGTTTTAAATCCCTTATTAAATAAGCTGCTACTCAATTCAAAGTGTAATATTAGATATTTTATTAGGCCTACATGTTTTTGCATGATAACATTTATAATATGTGTTGTAAGCCTGATTGTCTGACTGTGTTAGCATTGCAGGAGAGGGATGACTTGGATGTACCCTGCATTTTACACTATGACAGTTTATTCAATTTATTTTGACCAGATCCAAATGACCTGGTTATTGGATTCCAAACCTCATATACAGTGGGCTATGTGCTATCTGATTGATTTTGTGATTAGACTGTGATGTCCTTTTCTTCTTCAGCACAACAGCAGAGAGCCTGACCAATCACAATGAGGCAGAGCTACAGAGACGGTGTCAAGAGAGACAGCAGGAAATTGACCACATGCAGCAGGTGCTTGAGGCAAAGATTCAGCTCCTGCAGGAGGTTGGTCTGCTGCTGTAATACTGACACTTGGGGATACTCGGTGATAGTGCCCAATCTTCCCAAATCTTAACTGCTTTGGTGCATGTTTCTTTCAGGAGGCCCAGCTGGCTCGCAGCGAGGCCGAGCGAATGGCCTCGCTGGCTGGATCACAATCCCATGCTTCCCTCCTCTCCTTAGATGCCGCAATGGAGGAAATCCCAGAGGATGAAAGGCCTCCAAATATCCTGTCACCATCTAACAACAAAGACAGGTAAGAAACTACTCAGTTCTGGAGAACATGAGAAGAAATCCATCCTTCTATGTCACTGACTGGTCCTCTTTCTGCTTTCAGGTTGATAGAGGAGCTAACTAAAGAGCTTCGCACTAAGGAGGTCTGCATCACTGAGCTGTGTGGAGAGAAGACAACACTCACACTCAGGGTGGAAGAGCTGGAGGGACAAGTTCATGAGCTATCTAATTCCCTGCTGCAGAAGGACAAGGATGTTGAGGTACATATGAGTTAAATTTTACATTAAAAAAAACCTCTGAAGCCAGGTCTTAAATTTCTTACTGAAATTAAAGGAACACTTTGAAGACACATCTCAGATGGAGAAAAACATGCTGGATATCTATCATGACCTGGACTGGGTAATGTTTTAAGAATGAAAAGATGCCATGATGGAAAAGATGATAGAAATGAAAGTTATCAACCTGCAGAGGTCTGATTTCAAAGACACAGTGAAAAAGTGCAAAAATTATGTGACAGGTTCATCCTCGAAATTTTGCCAAATTTCATTACGACAACTCAAAGTGGTACTCAGTAGTTTGTTTGACCCCCAAGTGGTTGTATGCATGCCTGACAACATCAGGACATGCTCTTAATGAGATGACAGGTGGTGTCTGTGGGGCAAATCGACCCAGATCTGCACAAAGGCATCACTGAGCTCCTGGGCAGTCTGAAGTGCAACCCGGCAGCATCATATGGACCAAAGCATAATGTCCCAGAGGTGGTCTACTGGATTTAGATCACGTGAGTGTGGGGGCCAGTCAAGCGGATCAATTCCTTCATCTTCCAGGAACTGCCTGCATACCCTCACCACATGAGACAGGGCATTGTCGTGCACCGGTAGGAACCCAAGACCCACTACACCAGCGTAGGGCCTGACAATGGGTACAAGGATTTCATCAATACCTAATGGCAGTCAGGGGGCCGTTGTAGAGGCCACACCAGTGGCCTGCTAGAAGTCTTTTTCTAGCTCTGACAGTGCTCATCCCATTTCTCCTTGCACAAAGGAGCAGATACCAGTCCTGCTGATTGGTTGACCTTCTACAGCCCTGTGCAGCTCTCCTAGAATAACTGTATATCTCCTGCATGCTCCTGAGACTGTGCTGAGAGACACAGCAAACCTTCCATCCTGGAGGTGTCCAGGTATCACCTTATGTTACTGACTTTAGCCAATGCAAAACTAGTGATAAACGTCAGAAAAGATGATGTCAGTGGCCTCCACCTGTAAAATCATTTGGGGGCGGGTGTCTCATTGTTGTCCCTCTAGTGCAATTATGGTTAATTCCATTAAGACCAAAGGAATTGAAACTGCTTAACAACCCCTCTGTTACTTAAATGACCACATCAATATCCTAGAAGCTTAACTGAGTTGATGATTTATGCTGATTAAAATGTGTTCCTTTATTTTATTACATTTTTTTTAGGTATTTTTGGAGCAGTATATTATATATTATATTATAATGGACCCTGAGGTGCATGTGTGAAATGCAAAACCATGGATACTTTATATAAGCCGTCTAATGTTACTGCATTCCTCTGGACCACCATGTCTCCTCTGGCCAGACTTCTGTTCTAGAAAGACATCCTTAAAGCAGCATGTGTTCATGCCTCAGCCATATTTTACCAGCTATTCATGTAGGTCGCAAGAGCTGCTGCATGCACCAAATAACACTTAAACACATGGATATGATTAAAACAGTGTCACAAATACAAAATAATATAATATAGAAATATATTAGATGCAAAATTCTCCTTTCTTTTTTCTGTGTGTATTCCTGAATTGGCTGGAGCTATTAGTTTTTTCTCTAGATAATTTTAACCTCTCTTTTCTTTTACACAGTTCTATCAGGAGGAACTTGGTCAAGAGAGGCTGCGCATCGAGCAGGAGATGCAGGTATGTGGATTTTAGTATTTAAAATGGTGCTGCATCATTAACTTTCAGCTGTTATGTTCTATCCAAAGTGTGAGAGCGGTTTCACACAGCAGACTGAGTGAAGAATATTTTGATAGGCTCTGCCTCCTTATGGACAAGTGACACATTGCATTGATATGACTAGCACAGACACACAGCTAAATTATTTGTAGGTAAGAAGAAATGATCTATAGTATTTAAGAATTTTTACAGTGCGTACAGTGTGAGTGTGTTTGTGGTATAGGACCACATTTTACCCAATTTCATCACTGAAAAAGGTAAAATAGCAGCAAGACATCCTCATAACCAAGCTCAAAGAGCGAGCTCATAACAATATCATGAGTAAAAATAAGTAAAATACTCTGAAACTAAGCTGAAACTACATTTGTGTAGAAGAAAGGGACCATGAGGCAGAAAAAAGAAAACTATTTTGCTTTTTGAGGCTGTAATGTATAGTGTATTGCTTAAGGATTCTAGTGGTAGCGAGAGCCATCTTACTGGGGGCTTATCTCATCACGAGAAGTGCCAGAATCTCATTACATTTACAGGCTTCAGCTGCAGTGACATCCTCAAGGGCACACTTCTCTCCTGATGCATGATGAAACTACGAATGGAGAGGGACTATTACTTGAACAGCAACTCACTGTAACCTGGACAGAATCTCTACCCTGTTGAGTAGAGATCTTGTAGGGATTAATACTTAAGAACACAGTGTGTGTTTAGCCTTACTGAACCTGTGCAGCGGTGCTTCTCTGTATTTGAATTTGTCAGCATTTGCTGCAAACATATTTGTTGTCAGGCGAGTTTTGTTTTCAGGGAGGCTGTGCAGGCGTTTTAACTTGTAAATCATTTCTGAATGAAGGATGCAAATGTACTTGTTAGGCAGGCTCTCTGTTCAGATTTCAGACGGGACACACGTATGGGTAAAAGCATGTGTGTATGAGTGAGTGTGTGCCTCGGTCAGTGTGCAATGAAAGGGGGAAAAAAAGCTGAGGCAGCAATGGCAGCTGCGCTACGGCACAGCATTTAGTTACTAGAGTAACAGTGGAATTTGCATATGATCAGCAACCCTCTGAGTGTGGCACGTGGTATATATGAAAATTGTTGGCTGGATTCAGACTGCTCACGTGTTTAAAAGCTGATATTCAAATTTTCATGAGGCTGTTTGACTTTGCAAAATCAGAAGAAGATGATTGTTTTTGAAGTATAAGTACAGTATATATGTGCAACTGTATATAATACATGCTATATATATTATACGCCTCTTCTGTATTACTGAATTGGTTTCTAAATCAGTGGAAGAAACTGTTGTTGTGTGTTCTTACCACAGCTTTGTTTACATGTCCTCACAAACATCAGAATAGAGCATGTAAGAATGAATTTAACTGGGTTTGTGTGTGTGTGCGCGCACGTTTCCGTGAGGAGCCATCCTTCACGTACGTGTGTGCATGCAGGCGTCTCACTGGTTAGCAGTTTAGCAGTTCTGGTTTCAGCCAAACTATCGATAGGTCAGATTGACCTTTGAGTGCTCGGCGACCCCTGACACTGATATCAGGTTGTGTTGTTTCAGACAGACACCCGCCATAAGAGCTCATAATTAACTCCCCGGACACCACAGACACTTAGCCAATAATTGTCTGCAGAGAAGAGCAGGCTGGACATGAATATAATCTGAAACCTTGTAACATATTTATTTCCAGGATCTGTTTGTCAGGAATAACATGCATCAGTGTAGACCTCTGAAGCAGTTAAAAAGCAAGACGTTTCATAGTAGTTATGAGCATTCGAGTTCTCATTAAATCTGAAAGAACAAAATCTTCAGTTGCATCCTTCCCACATATGGCTCTCTGCAGCTAAACCTAATTTTAGAGAAAATGACTCAGGTTCAGCAATTAGTCTTCACAAAATCAGCAATCAAAGACTTTGAAGCACACATTAGTGAGGATTTCCAGTCTCATTCTCTGCTCTGACACAGTACGGCTGCTTTCAGAGAGAAAAATGGTACACGGCAGGCTTCGCACTGCATATATCTTCTTGGAACTCACAGTGTGACCATCTGTTTGTGCACCCTCGGGCAAACAAAAATCATAGCCGCTGCAGAGCTGAACTTACACGGTCAAATGCAGGATAAAGCTCTGGTTGTTTGGTCATTACAGTCCAACCATTGTTGAAATATCAGCACCATGGCAACAGAAAATAATTGTAATAATATTGTGCTGGTCTAACGAGGACACTATTTACAGACTAAAGCCACCATGGCAATCGTGTTATAATCATATAATGATGTTTGATACGTTTGTTAATAGCAGGGCAGTTAATTGTGTTTTTAAGTGTGTCAGTGTATCTATTATTATTATTATTATTATTATTATTATTATTATTATTATTATATTATTATTTTATTATTAATTAATAAATTATTAATTTAGTTAATGACAAACAATTTGATTTCTGATAAGAAACTCTATTAAGAGTTTATTTTCATATGCAGCATCGCTGGCTCATTGCAACACAGGTGTTTTTTGTTAACTGTATTTATTGATTAGTATGTGATATCTTCTATTTTTTACTCTGCAAAGCGTCAGGAAGGGGACTCTGGAAGAAACAGAGCATACATTTATTAACCTCGGAGGTCTTTTCTGTAGTTTATAATTGCGTGTAGTGGTCTTGTTAATTCTAAATTATTAATGCTTAAAGAAATGTACAATAGTTTTGTGTGTGTGTGTGTGTGTGTGTGTGTGTGTGTGTGTGTGTGTGTGTGTGTGTGTGTGTGTGTGTGTGAGAGAGAGAGAGAGAGAGAGAGAGAGATGGGCTGTGTCATAATATTTATGAATGTCTGGAGTGATTTGAGTCCCCAGGTTGACTTGCCTTCGCTGATAATTCAACTGGTTATTAGATAATATTACATTTTATTTTATAAAATGCAGCGGTTTGATTTAAATGTGGGCACTGTTGTTCTTTTTCAACAGTGCCCACTTTAAGGGTTAGCATGCGACCATGCTAATACAGCTAAAACAAATATAACTTGGAGACGTTTAATTTTATAGATTAGCGTCATGCTACTGGGCTTTTCACCTGTTCAGTCAGGCGGACGGAGCTTAGCAAACCGGGTAGGAGGAAGTAGCAGACACCCGGGGGAGCGACTCTCTTTCCTGTTTACAAATAAACCCAAAATAGAGGAGATGTTATTTAGGGATGAATTTAAATATGCGTTTTAAAACGAAAGTGTCTATGTTTTGAAACGGTATCTCAGCGGGAGTTAAACCGCGAGCATCCCTGAACGTCTTCACCGGGCTTCTCAACTCCCCCTCGTTTTCCCTGAATGGTGCGCTCCGACGCTGCAGGTCTGGTTCGGGCAGGCGCTTCGTTATCTGACTGGAGGACATCCGACTGGAGTCTGGTGTGTCGTATCTCTGCCTGTAGCTGCTGTAACAGCTCTGAGATGAACAGACAGCCTTTGTTTGGGACACAGACGCCGCCGGAAGAGTCAGAGGATCGTCCTCGGACGCCTGTTACTGCTCGGTGTCCGCGTACTGGGCAGTAGATCCCGCCGCTTCCCGGTCGCGATGAACCTGTCGTCGTTCGGAGCGGCTCGCGCCTCCGTGATGGTGCAGAGGCACGTGCGGCTGTGTTGGGAAATGCGAGATACGATGTTTGTTTTTTTGACAGCGTGAGGACACTTTAAAGATAAATACTGCGTCTGATTCACGAGACATTACCTGACCAGTGTGCGCCATTGCGATTCACCTGCCCCTCCATCAGATGAACGGGGATCCTGGATGTCTTTGGATCACAGCTACAGTATAAACTGATCTTACAAGCTCTTTTTTGTCTACCTCCTTTAATTTATCATGGACTTAGAAGTCATCGCATGGACTCGGGGAATGAGGAGCATTACAGCTCATTGTGCTCTTCTTGCTGTTTATAAAGCAGCGCAGTCATTCTGAGGATCCATGTATCCTCACATCCTCATGTTAGAGTAAATAAGATGTTCTGCTCCTCCCTGATAACTATAATACTGTGTAATGTTTGATCTCAAGATGAAGGAGGTGTGTCGTATTTGTGGACGGGAGCTCTGTGGCAACCAGCGAAAATGGATCTTCCATCCTGCTGCCAAACTCAACCTGCACGTGCTGCTCTCTTATGCTGTGGGGCGGGAGCTGACCCGGGACGGCAGAGGAGAGTTTGCCTGCTCCAAGTGCACCTTCATGCTGGACCGCATGTACCGCTTCGACACAGTCATCGCTCGTGTGGAGGCCCTGTCCATCGAGAGGTTGCAGCGGCTCCTGCAGGAGAAGCATCGACTGAGGCAGTGCATCAGCGGGCTCTATCGGAAAACCAATTCAGATGAAGGGGCTGTAACATTAAGTGGAAGTGATGACGGACCAGGGGATGGGATGGTGGATATTTCAGGGCTAACTCATGCAAAGTATTGCGCCCTGCTCCAGGAGGATTTAGTCTACTCTTTGTATGAGTCCTGGGCAGATGACAGCCTGGACTGCCAACATCACCACCATCCTCAATGTCCTGCTGCTAAAGGGTCAGAGGTTGCAGTTGAAGGCTCACAACGGTGTACGCCCAGCACTCCCAGAAGGTGCCGGGGATGTTCTTATTGGCGGGTGGCAGACGCTGATTATGAAGCTGTCTGTAAGGTGCCCAGAAAGTTGGCTCGGAGTATTTCTTGTGGGCCGTCAACCAGATATTCAGCCAGTGTGGTTGGGGGAAGTGTGACTGGAGGTGGTGCAGGTGGAGAAGGAGAGAGGAAAAATGTGGAAGATTCAGAAGACGTCACCTCCTCTCAGACTCTAGTTCCTGGATCTCAGGACCCCTCGAGGACCTCAGATAGTGATCACACTTTAGCTGGGCGAGCCAGCTCAAGCCCCTCTATAGCATCCCTGGAGGCAGTTGAGGAATATATTCAGCCTGGAGCCATAACAGATGGATCCCTGGGCTCCCCAGTGGATGCAATCGAAGACCAGATATCTGACTCCCTCTCTGAGGAGCACATGGGAGCTCCACTTGGCCAAGCCTCTCCTAGACGCACTTTCTCTCTAGCCCTCTCTTTGCTGCAAAGCTGTGCTGTCTACCGGCCAGTCCGGAGCACAAAAGGGAGCAAGCTCCCAGTCTTTCTAAGACGAAGCTCCAGCAACGGGGGCACAAGGTTGTCCTTTACCGATCCCATTATGGGAATGCCTTATGGAAGCCCAAACGGAGAGAGATACAATCACACGCCAACACCTGAGCTGGATACCCCTCTGATCAGAGTGGACACTGGGCTGGATCAGGATCTGAACCTGGCAGACTTGGAGAAATTGTTTGAAGATTTGTACAAAGAGTATCCTCCTCCTCCTCCCCACCAGGTACAAAACCTTGATCGGAATGGGGATGTCGGCAAAAAGACGAATTTCATTAGTGCAGAGTGACGGCGCTTGGTACAGTAATGAAGTTGGCCTTTGATGAGCAAACTTGCTACATCTGCAGTAATCTGCCTGAACCAGCCTGACAGGCTTTGATGTTTGACACCGCGGCCTGCCCACAAAACCATTATCACCACATTTTAGCTTAACTATCCACATAATCCAGCTACACACAGCCTCTGCAGTTAGCTCTCACCCCACAGGACCTGAGCTTCAGTAGCGTGCAGCCATGTTTAGTTGTGTGGTAACACTATACATTACACAAGCAGTCAGGTGTGGGTAGCATGGCCTAATTAGCTAGTCTGTGTGCGTGAGTGTGCACACATAAAGAACTAATGACGAAGCACAGCATGGCACATTAGCTTATTTTAGTATTAATATCTGTGTTCTTCCAGCCTTTAATTTGTTACTCCTTATCTAATCTAAAGCCGAGTGTTTGCAGTGATGATACATGAACACAGCCTTTAGACAGATGAGTCTTGCAGTTTTTCCAGCCTTGCAAAACAAGATTTTCCGCTCCAATATGTAAAGATAAATGTGTGTGGATGAGTTTTTGTTTGTGCTGTAGTTAAAAAAAGTCCAATTTCTCTTACTCCTCTGTAATACCTTGTAGGGGGTATGGATTTGTCTGAAGCCTGTGTTTTTCCCTTACTATGAGCATGTGATCGCCGAGCGGGGAGTGCTCAGTGAATTAGGTTAGATATGGGGAGATGTTAAGACAAAGTGACTCCACTACTGCCCTATTTTCACTCAGAGCCCTTGAGGCAAAGTGATCCACGCGATGTCAGACCACTCTGTCATCTCAATACTGGTTGGCTACTAAAGTCACACTATTTCATGATAATACCACCTTCTATCTTAATGTGAAAACTCTGAACTGCGTCACCCAAACGGCAAACACATAGTGATATTCTTCCTGTAGTGAAAGTTAAAATCATTTATATGCTGGTTATGTATGTATGTATGTATGTAGCAGGAGCACAGAGCACTTTGGGTAAACTCACTCATGCATGCAGATGCTCATAAACCACTCGAGTGGTTCTTTCCTTGTCATAGCACACACACGAATGAACAGAGTTTATGTATCTTGTGCACAAAAAGTATTACGTAATATGCTGTGGTGGTTATGAAGGCTTTCTATTTTTTATGAATTTGAGAAAAATGTGTTTTCTAAAAATAATTCAGCTAAAAGATATTGTGAATAGATTTTATAAGGTTAAACTCTGATGTCTTAACCTTTTCCAGAGTCTTGTTGAAGAGCAGCAGAGCCAGCTCAACCAGTATGAGTGTGCGGCCGGTCAGTGTGTCAGCGAGCTGCAGAAGGCCCAGCTCCAGGTCCAATCCCTGCAGGCCAAAATCCAGGAGAGCGAGGCCAACAACATGGTGATCTTCATTAAAACACATTACAGCAGCTGGATATGTTCTTTTATTGTGCATCAGGCTGATGGCAGCCTAACCTAACCTTTCTGCCTCCGTCTGTAGAAGCTGCAGGAGAAGCTGAGTGAGATGGAGTGCGAGCTACGTTCGCTTCGCCAGGCCTCTCAGAGTCAGGAAAGAACCATTCAGGGCCTCACAGAGTCTCTCAGCACCAAAGACAGCGAGGTGTGTGTCTGTTTGTACCTAAACAAAGATCGCTGTGACGTGATTTGTAAACCTGTTGTAAATTTGCTGATTCTGCTCTAAGGCCCAGGAGCTGTACCAGCTGATTGAAGGGCAGAACACCACACTTTGCAAGCTGCAGGAAATAGCTCATCACAGCCAGCTTGCTCAAAGCAAGGTGAAACTTTTGACCTGTTTTTTAATCAAAAATGTAAATGTTGTCCTCAGTGTGAAAACATGTTGTCTTTTTGACCTTGGTCTGTGGTCGTTCCTTTCTTCAGGCTCCGGCAGGAGTTAGCGAGTCCTTGGCGCTCGCTCAGCTGCAGGGCGAGCTGGTCGGGGTGCAGAGCTCCCTGTTCTCTCTTGGACTGGAGCTGGAGGCCAGCCAGAGGAGTCTGAGACAGAGCCAGAGGCAAGCCGATGACCTGATGAGGTTCAAGGAGAGACTAAACTCAGATCTACAGGAGGCACTGCAGCACAGAGAGGTCACCGAAAAACACAATCAGGTCAGTCTGGTTGTGACAGTGTGAGTAAACCAAACATGTTACACAGCACGTTTAACATACTTTCTTTCTACTGCAGGACCTGCGCTGCGCCCTTCACAAACTTCGCACTGAGCTTCAGGCCAAAGAAGCAGCTTTAAAGGAGAGCGAAGCAGAGAAACACGCTGTGACGCAGGAGAAAGACCGGAGCGTCGCACAGCTCAAAAGCGCTCTGCAGGACAAGGAGCAACAGTTGCAGGTGACGTGCACAATCCCACACAGTCTGCTTACATATTATATATACTGTGTATATTCATACAGTATATATATATTAGGCACACACACACTTCTTTTTTAGCCCATCTAAAAATATATTCATCTGTAGGAGTACTCAGAGATGGTGGAATCAACGGGGAGCTCCAAACCAAATCCAAGAGACGCCCTGCTGGAGAAACTGAGGGAGCGCATTAAAGAAAGAGACAGAGCTCTGGAGGTAAACAAGCACACAGATTCACAGCAGGGATTGAAACTTGTGGCAGATACTGAAAACAACTCATTTTAGCCACGGTTACATTCGCCTCGAATACACCGTGTGATTCATGAACAAACTGATGTGCATTCATTGTCGGGACAGTGGGAAGGCTTTTAGTCACAAACGAGTATCAGTCAAGAGTCATGGGCACACAGCAATACAGACTCACAAACCAAAAGGTCAGAGTGCAGTAATATTTTACTGCAGTGGGAAGAAATATATGAATTAAAAAGGTGACGATGAAAAGCATGTGTTAAATCTCTTGGTGTTAGCTACTGCATAGCTAAACATTTTATGCAGTAAACTACAAAACTATGAAGTGCAAAGAACACGGTGAAGGTTGAGGATGCTTTTCCATCGCTGCCTGCAGCAATCCATCGATGACAAGTTCCACTGTGTGGAGGAGCGTGAGGGCCAGGTGAGGAGGCTGCAGCTGGCTCTGAGAGAGAAGGAGCGAGACCTGGAGAGACTCCGCTGCATTCTGTCCAACAACGAGGAGACCATCACGGTACGCTCGCGACACGCAGCATCATCACGTCAGAACTGTTTGGTGTGGAAATACTAGAACATACATATTATGCAGATTAAAGCTCACAGTTTAAAACAAGCTTGAACCAAGAAACCAATAAGCCAAGTGCATCATATTTAATAAATTGTGAATAAATTAAAAATTTTTAGTTGTCATAATGCTCAGTAAACTCTCCATTTTCAAGAAAATTGAATTTTTCTGGCAGTTATTTCATGCTTCAGGTTTTATAGCATTAAACATATTACTCGGTATCTAAAGTTATGCACTGATATATTTTTGGTGATCGTGACCACCAGAGTCTTGACGGTTTGGTGCGGGGTAAAGAGCTGGAGCTGGAGCAGGCAGCAGAGGCCTACAGGAACCTCCAGTGGTTGAAGCAGCAGAGCGACGAGAAGGAGAGAAACTCCCTGAGAGAGAAAGACACCATCATAACCCAGCTACAAGCAGCACTACAGACACGCAGCCAGGAGGCTCAGGTACACACTGACATTTACAACAGGTTTCTGTTTCAATTATTCTCAGTTGTTTGCGATGTAAATGTTCAAAGCTTTGAAAAACCATCCCATGTCGACAAACCTGTCTCACCAGTTTCTTACTAATTGGTCTGTGTGTTGTGTTGCGCGTGTGCAGGATCTCACAGCTGCCCTCGTCGCCAGAGTTCAGGCCGGTCCCACTGAGGTTGTGGAGGAGCTGAAGGCTCGGTTGGCTCTGAAAGAGAAACTCTTCCAGGAGCTTTTGGGAGACCGCAGCCGGCAGTCTAAGGAACAACAAGCACAGATCCAGGATCTGCTCAGCACTCTCAGCTCCAAAGACCAGTATCTGCAGGTGGGCGACATCGTGGCATCGAAGTGCAGCTGGTAGATTATAGGTTTGGGCCGTACAAAAAGGCGGTTCAGGAAGATAAAGTGTAACCTGATCTTTCTCTCTCAGGACTACTCCTACAGGCTTTCCTTAGTGATCAGTGAGCGGACTGGCCAGCTACAGGAGCTTCGCAAGCAGCTGTCAGAAAGAGAGCAGGAGCTGCATGAACTGAGATGGGACAAGGAGAGAGACACGGGAGGAGAGACGGAGCATCTGCAGACTCTCCTTAAAGAGAAGGAGGCTTTTATCAAGGTACTTGCTCCGACATTTTCCCTTGGCTGTTTGTCTTTCTATAGATCCTGTACACCTGGTGTTCACAGGCTACTTTATCACACTGTCAGGAGCTGATGAAGGTCCAGGAAGAGGCCATGCAGCCGTTTTCCAAGGAGAGCGAGGCAGAGATTAAGGCTCTGAAGGAAGACATGCAGCTGGTGCTGAAAAAGGAGGCAGAGGCTCAGGTATCAGTGAAGCTCTTGATCTGATGCACTAAAATTTCATGTTTTTTAATCTTTTAGTGACATCTTTGGGTTCTTTTTCTGCAGAAGGAGATCTCTGCTCTGCGTTTGTCTTTAGCTCACCAGCAGTCAGAAGGAGATGCCACAAAAGACAACACTGATCACAAAGTATGATTATTGCTTCATTTCGAGTCGCTTAGACAGTGTTTAGACATTTGTATTCCTTAGGAAATAACCACTTTACTCCTTTTTAACCCTCCCCACCACTGTGATTCAGCATGTGCTGGAGCAGCTGGTATCAGAGTACAGCAAGCTGAATGACGCCTTGAGGGCAGAGAAGAGGTTATACCAAAATCTCACTCACATTCATAAGAGTGACAGGTAGGGAAATTCCACGCAGGTCTTGTGACACTCTGGATTCCTGAAAAGCATTTTTTTGTCCTTTCTTTTTTTTTTGTCAAAAACACCATTTTGTTCTGGTCTTTTTGATTTTGCAGCAGCTCAGAGAAGATCCAGGCCCTCCACATGGAGTTGGATTCAGTTCAGGCACTCCGCAGACAGCTGGAGGAGGTCCTGTCTCGGACCCGTAACACGGCCCTGCTACTGGACAGGGCAGCTAAAAGGCAGCCTGACTTTGGAGGTGGGAACGGGCAGGGTCCAGCCTCCAAGGCTGCAAGCACCATTGTCACCTGATGCTCTGTGTGACCACAGCACCACTCAGTGACACTCTAAATGTGAGATGGAGCTGTCTCCAACCACTGACGGTCAGGTTTATGAAACATTGCGTTCCTGAAGTAAGAGAAATAGATCTATATTTAAAAAAAGCCAAAATCTGACCCTCAGTGTGCAGGCAGCTTTGTCCAAATAACACAAACACTCCTCTTAATGGTATGAAGTGAAAATGTGCAACTCAGAGTTTAATTTATTAATATATTTTGTGAGTGTGGTGTGAATCTGTTTGGGTTTTTTTATATTGTTTTTTTGAGGATTGCCTGCATATTGCTTTGTAGCTCGATTGTTCTCTATTGCCATTTCTGTGTACTGTCTCTCACCGGTGTCGCTCTTCCAGCCTTACTGTCACAGTGAAGTCACGTCTTGTGGAGAAATTCAAGCTCATGCCTTACAGTGTAACGTCTCACCATCCATCATTTGTTTTATATCATCTGTTTGTCAGCAGGATTGTGCACGCTTAGCGAAGGCCCAGGAAACAAATCCAAAAAAGATGGCCTCGTACTTTCCTTTAGTTCTGTGTTAGCTCTGATAGATATGCATGATAGAGTAGGCTAGTCGTTTTAGATATAAGCTGGCAGATGCTTTATGTTGTAGTAATTTTATATGATATGCATATTTTTAGCAGCTCTGCTTCTAGATCCAGCTTTGTACAGAGATAGGATAATCTACAGTCTAGACAGTGCTCTCTATTAATGACAGGAGATGTGAACACCAGAAATAAACCTTGCATATGAATTATTTATATGAGGTAGAGTACATTTTCTAGGGATTTTGTGCCCCTGATCTTTTCATCTAGCCTCACAGATGGAATCACCGTCAAAGCTCCTTCTACTTCTTCTTCTTTTTTTGTGTTTTAAATGCATCAAAAATAAACATGTGCTGGCTTTTTGTCAAAAGCACTTCTGGTATGGATTTCTCTTTATTGTGTTTAATTAGGAAACCTGAAATCCTCCACTTATTCCTTGACATACCTTCCGTCTTTCCCCTCAGAGCAACCCACAGTATATATCATCTCTCTAAGCCTTTACCCAGAGTAGAAATATTATTTACCCGCCCTCCTCAGCCTCTCAACTTTGCCTTTTTTTGTCCTAAAGTGTAAATTTAAAACCATATGAACACGTGCTAGAACTTTTAATGTATAAATACAAAGGCAACAAACAGCAACATGTATTCTTAAAACAAACTCGGTCCCAATTAATTTTCCTTCATGTCCTTTCTCCCTCATGCATGATAGTGTGGCATGGTTTTCATGTTTGCATGGCTTCCACTGTAATGCCCAATGAGATATTCATAAACACAAAGCCCGTGTGGCCGGTCACTCAGTGTCCTCGCGATCTAGCTTGAATAAAAATACAATTCATTACTCTTCCTACACCTTCCTCATATGTGGTGACATTATGTAGTGTCACAGTGTGTAAACAGGGTGCCACATTACACCAGTTAAGCCTGCAGGGACACATTACTCAATCAGTATTGCCTCAGCAGTTTTGCTGAGTGTCCTGCCCTCTCGCTAACAACACAGAGACATTTAGTGCTGTATGCTTCATTATAGGTGGACACATTCTGATAATTAGCACCCGTTAAACTTGTTCTGACTATGAAACAATCCTTTAATATGTCCCCACAATGCAGTGAGCAACTCTAGACACAAACCCACACCTATGATTCACATGTAGCTCTGCACAGTGCGTGTGTGTGCGAAGGCCTATTATGTAAAACTGTTTCCCTTAGAAATTCTTTTCAGTCACTTTCCTGATGTTCCTGCTCTCTTTGTGAGTGTGTATACAATATTAAAAACAGAACAGAGAAGAGAACATGCAGTGCTCGGTCACAACAACCTCCTTTAATCCCTGCAAACAGTCGTTACTCTAAATCTGCTACAGTTGTGGCATTTTTAGGTGTTTAAAGTGGCCTTCACACACACACTGTTACTGAGTGCACCGTTTTTTTGGCTGGCTTGCAACTTATGACATAACATTTCCCTTAAGTCCCATGACTTCCAAAGTGGTGATTCAGTGGAGAGAGAGAGAGGACTGTGGAAAGAATGGGATAGAGAGTGGATGCCGGGGAGGGAGAGGCTTAAAAACTACAGGACTGAGAAGAAAACCAGGGGGTTTGAGATTTAAAGAAAAGAACCAAAGCAAGTGGATACTTTCCCTAAATGGTCATTTTGTTTCCAGAGCTCAGCACAGAGGAGGAAGAGGGAGACGATGAAGACGAAAGCAGTGAGGAGTTCACAGACAGCATAGAGGAGGATGACGATAGCGTGAATGCCAGAAGTTTGACCTCCGGTCAGGTAAAGTGCTTTTACTAACACTTCACTGTGACCATTAAGAGCATCTCACCTACTCCCATGACTTAAAGGGTAAGAACTAAGAAGTATTATTTCTAACTCTGTAGGCTTCTGTTAAGGCTCAAGGACCTGAGTGTGTGACCCGAGGGCTGGTGAGGGGGGCACAGTCCCAGACAGCTGATGTAAAGCAGCTCGATGAAGCAAAGAAGACACTCGAGTTCGAGCTTGAAGAAATAAAGTCACAGCTGGAGAGGGATGGATACACCTCTGTAGCTCAGATGAGGTGTGTAATTTGCTTTAAATTACTTATTGTTTACCTGATCGTGCTGTGTTTGATGGCACCATTATGCTTATTTGTCCTTCTGTTTGACTTTTGCTAGGAGTGCCCTGCAGAAGCTGCAAAGGGAGAACCAGGCCCTGAAAGAAAACCAAGTACGAGCTGGAGTGGTGGGGGCAAACACAGAGAAGAGTCTGAGCCCAGAAGAAGAAGAGGAGGAAGAAGAGGAGGAGGAGGAAGAAGAAGAAGAGGAGGAGGAGGAAGAGGATACTGAGGAAGAAGATGAACTGGAAACATCTCCGGTGCCGGCGGGGAAGCGAGGTCCTCCGTGTGTTAGTCTGAGCAACGAGCCAGGGAAGAGGCACTGCATGAGGCCATGCTCTCTGAACCTGGGCACACTGACATCTCACCATCTCACACACCAACCTGAAGCGGTAACACATTATATCTGATCATTATTACAGATTTAGTGTGATTCTCTTTAGTGTTAAAGAGAATAAAATGACCAGACAATTTAATACCAGAAACAGTACTCAGATCATTAAATGTAACATATACAGTTTAGATGGGAAAATATGTTAGAAACAATTGAAGGGCAATAAAGTGTCACTAGTAAAGTTTAATTTATAAAGTTAGTCTGATACTGCTTATAATTGGATCGTCAGTAATCCAGGTGTACTAAATAGTTGTACTAACAAGTTTAAATGTAATCATATTATTTGTCATGTTTTACATATAAACGTAGCTCTTAAAAAAGAATCAGAAACAGTCAGTTAATGTCTTGTTATATGTGATATTTCAGTGCAAGAGATGCTGTATGACTAAATAATTAAATGATGTGCCTGTGAAGATTACACATCAGTGTTGCTTAGATGCTTTGCTTTTGCAGGAGACAGCGGTCGCCGGTGACAGCTCTCAGGTCAGAGCGCTCTGGCGAGATAAAGAGGATGGCCTCCGTGAACAGGCGTCTCGTCTGCACGCTGATCTGACTCTGAGCCAGCAGGAGAACAGAGAGCTGCAAGAGAGGCTGATGGTGTCTGAGGCCACGGTCCAAGCTCAGGCCGAACAGCTGAAGGAGTACAGAGATCTGCTCAGTGAGTCACTCTGAGGAGCATGTATAAAGGAAGGCTGGGATGAGTTAGACAAATACATTTAAACATATTTAATTATTTGGTATAAAGGAATGAAGTAAGTTCTGCCTCATGTCTGTGCAGCCGAGACGTCTGTCCAGCAGGCCAACAAGCAGGTGCAGGTGGATCTTCAGGATCTGGGTTATGAAACTTGTGGCCGGAGTGAGAACGAAGCAGAGAGAGAAGACACCAGCAGCCCAGGTGATGAACAAAGATCTGATTCATTTTAGACCAAAAACATGCTCTTTAAGATACTCTCATTAATCCTGTCTCACCTCTCCTCCTTGCAGAGTTTGACGACCTAGAGATGTGCACGTCGCTGTCCCATCCTCAGGACTGTGAGGGTGGTGGCTGGTACGCTGGAAGCTGCAGCAGTAACAGAGGCGCTTATGAAATGAGGGATGAGTCGGCGTCTCTCCAGCATCTGGTCCAGGATCTGCGCTCACAGCTGACTCGCTGTCACAAAGTGATCCGTGGACTGCAGCTCCGTGTCCGGTCTTTGTCTGCGACCAGCGACTACGCCTCCAGCTTGGAGCGCACCCCCCGCAAGGTACTGACTCACCAACAAATGCTGTACTTTAAATTTATTTAATGTTAAAGAAAAAACAATTCAAAAAACAAGGGTTTTTTTGCTTTTCATCCTCACCCTTTAGGTAAACTGGGCGCTTGAAAGATCACCAGCCCCGAGTGGTGTGGATGAGGATGAAGGCTGGTTATCTGATACCCAAGGGGCTCGTCCAGGTTCCAAGCCCAGCAGGGAGCTCCAAGAACTGATGGAACGAGTCACGTCGCTGGAGGCTCAGTTGAAAACTACCAGATCGGAGGGCAAAGGCCAAGCAGAAGAAGGGAAATGTGCCACCTGGCCTGGGTAGGTTAGCAGCGATAAAGTGGCAGTGTTGCACATTTACTTTTTATCTAGAATCAGTTGATGTATGCACATAAGAGCAATACTAATCTCCCTTAACACTGCGGTGCATTTTGTCCCTGTGGTGGCTGATTGTCTTCCGCACTGTGCAGGAAGTACAACTCTCTGATCCAGGCTCAAGCTCGTGAGCTGTCCCACCTGAGGCAGCGGATGAGAGAAGGGCAAGGAGTCTGTCACATCCTGACCCAACACCTGGGAGACACCACCAAGGTGCTGCAAACACACTCACTGATTCAGTGATATTTTCTACATTTTATCAACATGGAGAGAGAATAAAGTTCTAGCAAAGTTCATAGCAGATTCTCACAGATGCACTAAACGTCAACAACTTTCAGGCTTTTGAGGAGCTCCTGCGGGCCAATGATATTGACTACTACATGGGTCAGAGCTTCAGAGAGCAGCTGGCACAGAGCACTGCCCTGGCACAAAGAGTGGTCACCAAGATTAGTGGACGTAAGGAACGTTTTTTTTTTTTAAACTGTTTCTACTGTTATTTAAAATCTCACCGCTCCATCTTTCCTCTTTTCTCTCCACAGGAGAACGCGTAGAGAGCCATGACGACAAGACAGGCCACGAGTTGCTCGCCTTGCGGTAAGTGAGCTTGTTCATATCTACATGTGTAATGTGAGAATATGTAGGAGATTAAACTATTTTAGGGTGGTAGCAATTAAACCAAGGAGCTATCTTTGCTTAAAATCAAGCAACCAGCAACATCTGGGGATGAAAAGTGAAGCCATCACTGTTCGAATAATTAGTTGAGCCTGGTTCCAAAATCAAGTCAGTCCCCAGAAACTGACACAGACCAAAATTTAAGCAGAAGCATGAAGATTCAGCCTAACATGAAGATCAGTTTTGGTCTTTATCAAAACTGCAGTGTCACCTGCAGTTTTGTGATCTGTTGACCCCCACTGAACTTAATAGCTCACTTTGCAGCACTAAGTCTGTCCCGCTGATTAGTTTGCTCTGTCATGTGACACGCTGTGAGGAGCTGTCTGCATAGCTACTTATGTTGGAGAGAAGACAGAAGGTCTGCTGTTAATCCACACGCGGGCCACCACGCGGATCATTTAAGTTACTCTAGCTGAACAGACAGCTTCCCGGTGTCCACCCAGACAGGCTTTAAAATGCTCAGTGTTTCTGTATCCTTCACAGCTTGGCACACTGTTTCTGTTGGATTCATGCTAAGTTACTTATTCGTGGATTTCTGTTGTATTGACGCTTGCTGCTGTACTGATAAATATTTGTTTTGAAATATTTTCCAGCATGCAACATTTTTAAGGGTTATCAGGAAAGCTGGTGAAATAAAAAAACAAAGACACTTAAAAAAAAAAAAAAAGATGCTGTCAGAGAGTCAGGGGACCCAAAACAGCAAGAGAGACACAAATACATAGCATGAGGGTCTGTAAGGCCTCTAGACCCACTTGCGACTCACTAGAAGTGATTTCTCATCTTCTATATAAATGTGTCTGCATGGTCAGTTTGTCTCATTTAATTTCATTCGACTTTGGTTGCAATTCTTTTGGGTGCTTACACAGAAGATGTCCACACATCGTTGCATCACACACATTACTGATGCAAGAACAGAACAGGACATCATGTGATGTCTCAAAATTTGGGCCAGCCTATGAGGATGGATGATGACGGTGCATAAATTTACAGTAGTCAAGAACATAGTGTAGTAGCTATGCAAGCCTTTGATTTAGTAGTGATTTTAGAACAGTATAAAAAGTACCTAAAACTACTGTAATCCATGGCTTCCTGGAGCTAACACATAGTATGTTGTTGACAGGCATGAAGGCACTATTAACATAAAATACACATTAATAGGCATCTTATTAGGACTTATAAGCACCTCACACCCTATTAGTTAATGCTCTTTAAATGGGCTTTAATATAAAGTGAGTTATCCTGTGCTCATATAGGGAAGAAGAGCTCTTTTTTACAGTAATAGTGTTGTTTATGTTGTCTAATATTACTGGAAAAAATTTTCCTTTCCTATTTCCCTCAATGTTGATGCGTTTTCTGTTTTCTGTGCATCCAAATGAAAAAACTGACAAAGAAGCAAATGTAAAAGCATTTACTTCGATTCGAGGAGGAACTAGTTAGACTTTCATCAGAACCTTGAACTCAAAAAACATTTTTTTGATCATGACTCAAGAGTTCGGAGGCTAATTCCTACAAAGAACACACAAATGTGTAATAGAATGAAATGAAAGTGATTAGGTTTAATATCTCAAAGGTCAGAGTTCAGTTTCACTGTGATATCATGACCTTCTGTCCACGTGCAGGTTAAGTAAGGAGTTGCAGCAGAAAGATAAAATCATTGAATCACTCCACACAAAGCTGCAGCATCGTCCCGAGACCCCGTCCAGTTGCCACGCCCTCTCTGAGACTACGGACCAATCAGATAGGACCTCCTTGGTGTCCGATGAGTACCAAACCAATGAAGACTTGGAGCTGTGCTCTGATTTGGACACCAGGGAATATCAGGAGGAACACCGACTCCGGCAGCCAGGACTCGGATCAGATCCGGAAGGTATTGTTGATGTTAATCTCTCTTTCTGTGAAATGCATCTTTCTATCATTTCACCTTCCATTCCCCTCTTTTAGTCCGTTCCTCTATCCCACCACCTCTTCCTCCTCCTCCTCTTCATGGCCTCCTCAAGTCTTCAAGCAGCTGTCCCAACATGCTTTGCACAGCCGCTGTGGGTTTGACCAGAGGTAGGGGAGTCACAGATGGCTGTTGACTTGCAAAGATCATTTTCTTTTTTCCTCCTCATCCTTTCGTCTTCTGTATGTGTCCTGTCATTCTCCTCCAGCCCTTTTCAGTGAGCCTGTCTCCTCCTCCCTCTCTATCCCCTCTGGCCCTGACGGCTGGGGTCACGAAGTTATGTTTGACCCCCGGCCCAGAGCTCTCTCTGTGATGGCTGTTCGCCCAGAGCTGGACACGCTGTACAAACAGATGAATGAGCAGAACAGGGGTGAGGGGCCAAAGAGAGTGTGCCATGTGTGGAAAATACTCAAAACCTGTCTGAAACTACAGTCACACTTGGAATTGTATAGAATGTTTGACTGATCTCTGACAATTTTGTGTGTGTGTGTGTGTGTGTGTGTGTGTGTGTGTACATGTGTTTGGATGGCTGGCTACAGGCTTCCCAGAGCCTCATGACAAGGCTCTGTTCACCCTTTCACCTGATCACCACAACCAGCATGGCCTGTCAAGCTACAGCCAGCTATCCCATCATGCCTTTCAACCCTACCAGCTGGGGGGCATCCCTGCAGGCCACTTAATGAAGTCTGACTCAGGTTTAATGTCAGGGGGGCCTTTGTGGGACATGGAAAACTTCGTCGGAAGTTATTCTGGATCATCTGCGCACCAACCAGGAAGCAGCCAAACAGGTGTGACACACAAATGCAGTGAATTTATTTTTGGAATATTTATGTAACTTAAGAGCTTCTTTTTTAATGAACCGTGCATGAAGAAGTTGAATGAACAATACAACATTTTTATTATATGACTTTCTTTCAGGGGTAAATTTGATAGAGGAACACCTGCAGGAGGTGAGGTGCCTTCGCCAACGCCTGGAGGAGTCCATTAGGACCAATGAGAGGCTTCGTCAACAGCTTGAGGAAAAACTGGCCACCACTGGACGGGATGGAGGTATTGCAGCTTTCCACACTTGAGTAACAACAAACATCGGTGCTTCTTTGTCTCTAAAAAATGACACAATGTGGGTTTTTTTCCAGGGGCTCCAACCAACATTTATATTCAGGGTCTGGACACAGTCACTCAGCTGTCCAATGAGATCAGAGTCCTGAAGGAAGAAAACTTGGGTCTGCAGTCCCGCTTGCAGGCCAGCACAGGTACTTCAGTATAAAGGCAACAGACATTTAAGACAGTTTGTTTTGTTTTTTGTTTTTTTAAATAAACCCATTCAGTCTCTCCTATGCTCTCAGACACAAGTGAGGAGGTGGTGCAATTGAGGGAGGCGGTGTTTACAGCACGCGCTCGCCTGAAGCAATCAGAGCTGGAAGCTGAGCAGTGGAAGGAGGAGCTCAGACGGCTACAGGCCCACAGTCAGGAGCAGGGACAGCAGATTCACACATTAAGGCAGGAGCGGCAGGCGGGGCAGGAGAAAACCAACAGGTGTGTGCAGATAATGGCTGTGTCTGTCTGCGTGTTCACATCATCGCTAACTGTTTTATTACTATAACGTATCTGTGCATTAACAGGCTCCAGCACGAGGTGTCACTACTCCAGCAGCAGCTATGTGAGAGCAGGGAACTGATCCACTCCCTGCAGAGCGAACTACACGTCTATGATCGAGTGTGTTCCAGCACAAAGGCCAACAAAGGTCAGGCTATCAAATTAGCTATACACAACATCCTACCATAGATATATACAGTGGCTTGCAAAAGTATTCGGCCCCCTTGAACTTTCCCACATTTTGTCACATTACAGCCACAAACATGAATCAATTTTATTGGAATTCCACGTGAAAGACCAACACAAAGTGGTGTACACGTGAGAAGTGGAACGAAAATCATACATGATTCCAAACATTTTTTACAAATAAATAACTGCAAAGTGGGGTGTGCGTAATTATTCAGTCCCCTGAGTCAATACTTCGTAGAACCACCTTTTGCTGCAATTACAGCTGCCAGTCTTTTAGGGTATGTCTCTACCAGCTTTGCACATGTAGAGACTGAAATCCTTGCCCATTCTTCTTTGCAAAACAGCTCCACAGCTGCTCTGTGACGGCCTCAGAGGTTGTCTAAGAGAATATTGGGAACAACAACATCATGAAGTCCAAAGAACACACCAGACAGGTCAGGGATAAAGTTATTGAGAAATTTAAAGCAGGCTTAGGCTACAAAAAGATTTCCCAAGCCTTGAGCATCCCACGGAGCACTGTTCAAGCGATCATTCAGAAATGGAAGGAGTCTGGCACAACTGTAAACCTACCAAGACAAGGCCGTCCACCTAAACTCACAGGCCGAACAGGGAGAGCGCTGATCAGAAATGCAGCCAAGAGGCCCATGGTGACTCTGGATGAGCTGCAGAGATCTACAGCTCAGGTGGGGGAATCTGTCCACAGGACAACTATTAGTCATGCACTGCACAAAGTTGGCCTTTATCGAAGAGTGGCAAGAAGAAAGCCATTGTTAACAGAAAACCATAAGAAGTCCTGTTTTCAGTTTGCCACAAGCCATGTGGGGGACACAGCAAACATGTGGAAGAAGGTGCTCTGGTCAGATGAGACCAAAATGGAACTTTTTGGCCAAAATGCAAAACACTATGTGTGGCAGAAAACTAACACTGCACATCACTCTGAACACACCATCCCCACTGTCAAATATGGTGGTGGCAGCATCATGCTCTGGGGGTGCTTCTCTTCAGCAGGGACAGGGAAGCTAGTCAGAGTTGATGGGAAGATGGATGGAGCCAAATACAGGGCAATCTTGGAAGAAAACCTCTTGGAGTCTGCAAAAGACTTGAGAGTGGGGCTGAGGTTCACCTTCCAGCAGGAGAACGACCCTAAACATAAAGCCAGGGCAACAATGGAGTGGTTTAAAGCAAAACATATCCATGTGTTAGAATGGCCCAGTCAAAGTCCAGATCTAAATCCAATCGAGAATCTGTGGCAAGATCTGAAAACTGCTGTTCACAAACGCTGTCCATCTAATCTGACTGAGCTGGAGCTGTTTTGCAAAGAAGAATGGGCAAGAATTTCAGTCTCTAGATGTCCAAAGCTGGTAGAGACATACCCTAAAAAACTGGCAGCTGTAATTGCAGCAAAAGGTGGTTCTACAAAGTATTGACTCTGGGGGCTGAATAATTACGCACACCCCACTTTGCAGTTATTTATTTGTAAAAAATGTTTGGAATCATGTATGATTTTTGTTCCACTTCTCACGTGTACACCACTTTGTGTTGGTCTTTCACGTGATTCATGTTTGTGGCTCTATCTATCTATCTATCTACCTATCTATCTATGGTCCCAGTGTCCCTTACTTTGGTGCCATCTGGTGGTAGATGAACAAACAGATAAATGGGCTATAAAAAGAAAAAAAAAAACAAATCACTGGATGTTTTTCTGTGAATTCCAATTCACAGAATTCTTTGCAGCTCAAGAAAAGCTCTAATGTATGACAAATATGAAAGGAGGAAAGAATAAAACCCTCTAAACCCCTCGCAGCACCTAAGCACAGCTGTGCCTAACATGTTCTCATATTTGTGCATTTCGTCTTTCGTCTTCAGGCTACCTGTGCGAGGTACCAGTTCTACCAGTAGAGCTGGGGGAGTTGTTGGGAGAGGTGAGGAGTCTACGGGCTCAGTTGCAAAACAGTGTCCAGGAGAACAGCGCTCTCAAACAGCTGGAGCTCCACAAGCAGCTGGAACAAAAGCTGGGCGTGGGCTCACCTCGGACTCCCTCGCTCTCTGCTCTCACTGCCAGCCCTCAGAGGGAAAACTTCTACAGACGTCAGCTGCTTCATGGTGAGACATGACTGAGCACGACTCCATCATGCTGCAGTGTAAAATGCCTGTGATGTTCAGTGTGCAGTGGTAAAGTTTGCAGTGTGTCCAAGCCTGTTTGCCTATCTGTGTGCTCCGCAGACCCAGCTCCATCTCCACCAGTCAGGGACATTGGTCTCTTTAACTGTGGATCTCCTGGTCCTCCGTACTCAGACTTGGATGACAGCCATAGCACTGCCAATGGTGTGACTTAACTTCAGTTACTGCAACTTAATTTGACTTAATATGAAGAAGGTTTATTTGCTTTCTAACAATAACAGCACTTTTGGTTTGTGTGCTTGTTACTGAGTAGTTTGAAGGAATTCTAATTTCCATAAAATAAAAATTAAAAAACAGCTTCATTCGAAGTCCTTCCACAATACAATCCAGCTCTTTTGTCTCCAGCAGACCCTCTTGATCCACACTCTGAGCTGGAGGGGGATGCGCCCGATGGATCATTCGCGAACCGTCATGGTCGTCACGCCATTGGTCACGTGGATGATTTCAGTGCTTTGCAGCAGCAAGTCCTCGAGGGCCGGAGCCTCGTCCAGCGCATGGAGATGACCCTGCAGGCCTGCCTCGGTCCACCAATGCTGGATGTAAACCAGAAACAGAGCAGCGAGCTGGTGTGTTTTCACCATCCTAGCAGTCGGCGACAACTGAAAATAAAAAGTAATGAGCACAGAGCACGAGTAACTAACTGAGCTGTGTTTGCAGATTATGGATTACGGATGTGTTAGGAGTCTTCTGTCTAACACCAAGACTCTGAGGCAGATCTTGGAGGAGGCAACGTCTCTGCTGAAGATGTTCTGGAGAGCAGCTCTTCCCAGCACGGATCCCTCCATCCAGAACCTTAAGAAGGTTTTAAAATTACGCATTATCTTATTTGTTTATTTGGCCTTTAATAGCATCAAACAACTTATGTTAAAATAAATGTTAACAGAGTATATCTGCATGTATTTGTGCATGCAGGAGCAGTGCATGCAGGAAGAGATCTTGTCCTTGAAACTGCGTGTGTCTGAGCAAGAAGAAGTTCTTAAGGGGACAATACAAAGACTGAGGAGCACCAGCCGCACCAAGGAGAGCATGGAGCACTTCATAGTCAGCCAGCGTGAGTGTTTACGTGCATGTGTGTGTGTGTGTGTGTGTGTGTGTGTGTGTGTGTGTGTGTGTGTGTGTGTGTGTGTGTGTGTGAGAGAGAGAGAAACAGGAATGTGGGAAGGTCAAGTGTACTCATCCCTTTACTGATGCCTAATAAGGTATGAGTAAAGGGAAGTAAGATACAGAGAGGTTCTCAGCAGACAACGATGCTAGTCCCTTCTCGGAAATGTCGTCTGTTTAGAGTTCAGAAATAATAAAGGAGGTGGTTCATGGTCCCTTGGGACGCATGCTTCTGCAGATTTTGCACAAACATACAGTCCTGCCTTTCGTGTCCTACGTCCAGATGCCACCAAAAACAGCTGTATGGAATAACATCATAAGGATTCCTTACCCCCTGACCTCAGAAATATTAGTTCATTCCCTCTTTTTAAGTCCACCCTCAAAACTCATCTGTTTAAAATTGCTTATGTTTAAACCTCTGTATGCTCTTAACTTTTATCTGTTATTCTTATTATTGTGTATATTTACAGTTTTTTGTGTTTTTATTTGTTGTACGGTGTCTGTGGGTGCTTTGAAAGGCGCTATTTTTAAATAAAATGTATTATTATTATTATTATTATTAAGTAATGCAATAAAAACAAAAAAGAAACATTGTCCTTGTTTTCTACAGTATCAAGGACTCGTGATGTGCTGAAAAAAGCAAGGACAAATTTAGAGGTAAGCCATGTGCGCAGCCTCGGTTACATCACTTACATATTCTTAGCTTATCTGTGTTTGTGTTCCACAGGTCACAGTATTGTGTTAATCAGGATTATGTGTTGTGATGTGTGTTGTAAATTCATTACTGCTGGCTTTTCTGTCCCACCTGTTCCTTCATCCTTACCTTGTGTCTTCTCTCCTCTTCCCTGGTCTCCTCTCTTCCTTCCCCCCCAGACGAATAAGCTGAGACTTTCCTCTCTAAGTTCCTCCTCTTCCTCTCCTTATGCTGGTAATTGTCTGACATCCTGTGCGCTTGTAAATAGGTAGACGTTGTCCCAGATACATGTTTTATTAGATGACATAGTTCGTCCCTCCTGAGGTGACGATGATCATGTAATCTGGGGCAGCTTTTACCTGCGTGTGGAGTTTTGCTTTTTCTAATCATCACAGCTTTACCATCCTGTCTAACAGCAAACTCCATCCCGACTTGCATTTTTAGCATTTAATTACATTTTTCATTAAATATAACAGGGGATATAGTGGAGGTGATTCTGGTCCAGAGTATAAAACAAGCTGACCACACACTGCTTTGTTGACTATAGAGAAAGTTGGAGTTGGATGCCAATTGGATGTATTTTTTAAGTGATGATGCTTGAGGAGGAGTTTTAAAAGGCTGTGAGTCGTTCCCGAGTCGTTCTTGAGTTGTTCTGAGCGTTGTTTTACGTCAGCGTGCCTCTAGTGTTAAGGCTAAGTCTATTTACAGCTTCCAGTGTGAGTGCAAAAATAACTGCACATACTCATAGTTCCCGTTCTGTATGTATGCTGCACGAGCGTCACTGAATGATGCACACAAACTTGTGTAATGACTTTAAGGAAGTTTCGATTGCTTTGTTATTGCCAACAGACACGCAGCACTCAGCTGAGTGTGTGTGTGTGTGTCTTCGTGAAAGATGTTTTAAAGGACAGCATTTCTTTTTCTTGTATCATTCTTCATCCTCAGCTTTCCATCTGCAAGGAGTTGGGGATTTTCTCTTACTGCTAACATTTTACACAGCAATCCCCTCCTGCTTTTGTTTTTAAAAGAATAGTGGGACATTTTGGGAAATAAAAGTTTTATCTGTAAAATGGTGTATACACATCACATGGGTATCCAGCACATCTGTGATGATACCTTTAATTCTGATTAATTAATTACAGTACTTAAGATACCCCTCATTTCCTTATATTTTGCTTTTAGGGAGTCAGACTTTATTGTTGATTTTTTAAAGTGGTCTTCAGCAAGTTGTTTTCCAGGCTTTTTGTAGACTTTTGGCTACTTTTTCACTCATTTTCAGTCCAATGTTTCACCTGACTGTATTTACAGGTCAGAACTTGCTGCTTTTTTGTTATGTTATGTCTCTCGACACTGACCTATGAATCATCCAAGGCCAAAAAAGACACCTAAACTCAGTGGATGAATCAGTGTTGTATCTACACATAACAGACAATATCTTCAGTCAATTCGTGACTAGCAGCTTATCACAAAAATACTTCATTTGTTTTCATTTCTTTAGTTGAATCTATATAAAACGCCAAAGATAAAACAATGTTATGGGCGGGAAATTGTATTTTTGCACCAACAAGGTGATTCCCACAGAGCTAGCATTTCTTAGCATTTCTCAAAATGCTGTGCAGTGTGGAAACCGGACAGAATAAGAGAATAAAAAAAGTGGCAGGCCTATAAACCTTTCCACAGCAGATGAAAACCATCTGAAAGAAATAAGGCTGTCAAGGAACCAAGCTTAATTAAAGGAAACACTGAGGACTTTTTACAGCTTTTCTCAAAATGAGGTTTATGCATCATATTTTACAGAGCAGTCTAAAAAAAGACTCTCCAGCAAAGACTGCAGAAAGTAGCAGTGTGCAGTTCACAGATAGCATTTTTTTTTTTATCAAGCTGAATGTTAATTTGTGAATTTGAGAGTTCTGGAAGATTCATTCAAGTTCAGGTTTAAGTTGTAAGCTAAAGACTGTACAATAATAGAGTGAAAACTCCAACAATCTGAAAATCCTCTTTGACCAAGCACTTGGCAACAGTGGAAAGGAAGAACTTCCTTTTAACAGAAAGAGACCTCTGGCTCAGGGAGTAGCGTGTTCCCCAAAATGTCAAACTATTCAGTCAACATCTCACCACTCTGGTCAGTTTTATTCACCTGTATTATATATGTAAGGATTGTTTACTAATAACATTCCCATTTCCTTCTTGTTCTTTTCCTCAAAAAATTAAAAATTAAAAAAATTAAAAATCCAGCTGAAGAGCCAGGAGGTGCTGCCAGAGAGCGGCCTGCTGATCGCAGTTTCCTGAAGGCCGGTGGTGCTTCTGGAGTCACTAGGGCCAGTCAGCGTACGGCAGCGAGAAAGCGCAGCAGCCAATGCCTGCTTTAGACTTTCAAAGAACCAGCCTAAATGCTACGACCTCTGACCTCTATGCTGAAACAGCCAAGACCCACAATCCCACCTTTCCCCTCACAAGCCCTGCTCTTTACCGCCATCCAGCCATAGATGCTTCAGTCCTTTCCTCCTCCAGGCACTGTGTACACAGTGCAATCTGCACCTGGAGGCTTACCTGATTCCCCTCACCCACTCCACTGTTTGTGACATCCCCCACCATCATGTGTATTATTGTCTTTGAGTGATACAGTCAGCAGTTTGCCTTGTAGTGTGTGTGTCAGAAGAAGGTGTTTAAAATGTGCCTATGAAGGCTTCAATGATGTGACGGAAGTGGTCGAGGATGCCTTTAGATGCTGGGTTACACAGAAAGAATTTGGGTATTTATCAGGTAAAGATTTTACATCACTGGACAGCTTAAAGATGCACACCGCCTTACCTGCGTTAAAGGCATCCCTGAGAGAGAGCCAGACAGCCTGTGGATGGAAGAGATGTTCATGCATGTTTAAAATGGCTTGTGAAAGGAATTCTGCACACACGAACACACACACACACACACACACACATATATATGTGTGTGTGTGTGTGTGTGTGTGTGATGGAACCCAGCCCACTCAAAGACAAGACAGCTTCAACTTTGACTGCCACAGAAACTCAAGTACTTATTCTTGTGGCACTCTAATTAAAAAGGACACCTTGCAAATGCAATGCAAAGAAAAATGACACTGACAATGTATCATTACACACAGTGGAGGAATGTACAGTAGGTAGTCGATCACTGCTATTAGTTTGCTACTAGCTATATCTGTGTTTGTGGAGGAAGCTCATGAATGGTATGTCAGACATTAGCCGAGGCTTAGAAACAGCTGAACAGGAAGGTTCCATTTCAGTCACAAACGTCCTCTTTTAGACCCCAGAGGTGCTTTACTGGCATCCAACTCCAAACTGAAAAATGCTAAACAAGTCACAGAATTGTGAAGCTGGCTGATTCTGATTTCCACGCTGGACTGTAGTTTGTAAAAAGAGGTTCGAGTACTCAAATGGAACCAGGCTAAACACGCGTATTCACTCCTCTGCAGGAGTTCTCATACGAGCATGTGCAATAACAATATAGTTTCTTGAATGATTATGCTGCACTGGGTTATTACTTCTTTGCCCAACACTGAATTATCATTCACGTTCATACTGATGTTAGGTGACAAACGGTGTTACGATTATACTTATTTTTCTCGAGTGTTTATGCATGACAGAGATTGTAAATGTTGAAAATTTAGGCTATGGAACAGGGGATCGCCAAAACTTGCCAAAGTTTGAACTTTGAACTCTGTACTTCACTCTGACTTGCCTTATCCATGCGAATGGCGAAACCCCAGTTGGATCAGGTTGGTGGGGTTACACAAGTGTTAAGTTATTGGGTGGGCCTGTTGAACCACAGAGACGGTAACCGTTAGACAGCTGTGTTCATTTAATTTAGAACTGTGTGACAGAAATGAGCTCCTTTATTGGACCAAAAAAAAAACTCAACCAAGTGGCCATATGCTATTGTCTTTGCTATTTCTCTTGGTTCAGGCCATCCTAGCATTCCCATGGCAACGGCAATATGGATGATGCAAACTTTGGCAGGCTGCTGGTGGGGTCGTTGTTCCATAATTCACTTACTTCACATTTAGTTTGGTGTGTTTTCTTGCTGTACATTTGCCATTTTATGCTGTACCCCCTCCCCCCAAACAAATCTGCTTTTCTGGATGATGTTTTGTGTGAGTGCGTGCGTGGAAACATCCAACATTTGCTTTTTTGCAAAGTTGATTACCTGGGTAGCTGTGCAATAGCTTGATATGTTTTATTTTGATGTTAAACATCATTGAATTCTAAGTGTGTTTGCAATGTATGATTTCCATGCAGTGTACATTAAGAGGTTTGTGTCACTTTGAATCACTTAGTCATATATAGGCTGTCTGCTAAGTAAACTATGCCTTCGTGATATTTACGACACTGATCACAATGCCATCCACCTGTAACGAAGCTCTGATTGATGTTGCTTTACTTGCCTTCAAATTTTAGCTCGAGAGCCTCTTAAGTCTGCTCTCGGTGGTAGAAATGGCCTTCGACAAGCGTCTACCTGAGTTCTGCCAAATTAGGTTTTGTTTGCGCTCGAGTCTTCAGAAAAAAAACACAAAAGTTGCCAAGTTTTACAAAAAGTGGTAAAATGTTTTGAAGATTTGTGTACTGTAAATAAAATTAAAAGCCAGTGACTGGAAAGATTATGAAGTGTTTGATTCACAGAGCACCTTATAAGAGCGTAAACAAAGCCTTTTTGTTGAGGAGGGAACCAATAATGCTTTGTTGGTGCTGAGTTGCATATGTATATTGTGCTCTGATTGGTGCAGCTTTTTTTCCTGAGTTTGTGCATAATGAACTAGAAGGCCGATGCAGGACTCTTCAGGATCCTGTCTCTGATGAGCTAACCGTGTGTTGTGTTGGCAAAAGTATTACCACTGAAAGATTTTGGGAAACAATAAAATTTTAAAAAACACTTTAAAATCTTTTACTTCTGTTTGTTTTACATTCAGATCACCAGTAGCAGGGATTTCCCCCTCCCACTGTGGTACCTTACAATATAAAGCACCTTGAGGTGACAGTTGTTGTGATTTGGCGCTATATAAATAGAACTGAATTGATTTGAATTTGTTTTTTTCTATTACCAGTAGGAAAAGTTGATTTGATAAACACCACAAATAAGAGTGATGTCAGAGTGAACCAACACCTTCTGGTGCACTCGTCACTGCAACAAGGTGAGAGGTTTGAGATCAAGTCATCTTTAGGGTATCGGATCACCTGCTTCCATCTCACCTCGTCCCTAGCATCGTCTGTAACACCAACCTCCTTCACTACATCCATGAATCTTCTCTGTGGTCCTCCTCCTTTCCTCCTGCCCTGCAGCACCAAATTCAACCCTTCATCCCATTTGTTCAGCATCCCTCATCTGTGCATGTGTATCTTACCCTCTCCAACTTTGTCTCCAGTGGTTTAAAATTAAGTGGCTGAAATAAAACAGGTATTAAGGACAGATGTTTAACCACGAATCCACACATACAATAAGGAGTCAAGTTAAAGAGAAGACAGAGGAAATGGGATCATTGCACCCTCTTTATTTTGATTTATATGCAAACAAGTAAAACCTTGTACAGTTGATCCTTACACTGCTTCTGCAAAGCATTTTTAAAAACATTCATAAAACCGCTGTAAAATTCAAGTTTCAGTTTCAACCTTAAAACAGCCAAGTCTACCAGACATGGATCTTCTTTGAATTTAGGACTTAATCCATGTCTGGGAATCTGGCTGCATTGCCACAATCCCTTGTCATCTTGTCATATGAAACTCTTTGGACAAAACTTCCTAGCTAGCCTTACCTTTTACAAAACACTTGTACACCCAACAGGATTTATGAAAGCCCCTTTTACAAGTCTGGAGTTTACCAGATGTTGGTATATACTGTACTTAAGATGCAGACAAATAAACACCAAACTGAAAAAGTGGAAAACACAACGTTTAAAGCCACCATACCAAAAAAAAAAAGAAAAAAAGATTAGCTTCAAATGCTTTTATGAATACACATGGTAAGCAAACTTTGTACAACACTTGAGTTCTGCTCATGTCGATTCATCTGATGACGTGTCTCTGGCTACTGTTTGAGGTGTGCACGTTCAGTCACTTTCTAAATGTGCACCACATGTATCTTTATAAGGGCAATCAATACCAAGCAGCAAGGTGAAACTGTTCGCGTGTACAGGCCTCTGTATAAAACTATACAGTACATGTAACAGATACAGTACATTCCTGTAATCCTGTTTGATAAATACAACTCCATACAGATACACACAAAGCACAGCAAAATATCTTAATTAGACTAAATCAGATCCTGCAGTCCAGAGAAGCTACAGTACACGCGTTCTCTGCTGCATAGTTAAAAGCTTACATTGACACTCCTGCTCAAAGAACAGTAAAGTGCTCGAAAACTTACATCAAGGCAACAGCAGAACTAAATGAACTTTGACCATCATCATGTGGAAAGTGGGTTTCCCAGTTAAAACAGGTGAGTACTCCTCCCGCGGTGACCAAAACTTTACCATATACTGAAATGTGTGGCAGATTCCACTGAACGACAAGAAACGGCATCAAACCCAACTGTGGGTTCTGCATTTTTTTAAAACTACAAACCAGGACCCAAAGACTGGGGTCAGAAATGTCCTTGTTTTTTAAAGAAAGTCAGATTAGATTTTTCAGCTAATATAATTAAAACCTTTCAAATAACACACAAAGTTTTCATAAATACAGTTCGCTCGTTTATTGTAGAAACCTTCACTCTTGTTTGACCGGCAAACTGTATTCACTAATACAAAGTTATCATTATTTTAAAAGACTGACTGACCATGTTAGGCCTCAGTTACATGGGCCTAGACACCAGTTGGAGACCAACTGACAACCACCGGTTGTTAGGGAAAAATTAGTATTGCACAACCTGTTGTGTGTGGTTGCTGGCAGTCGCTGTGAAACTGACTGCTAAGCCTCAGTCACTCACTAAGTCATAGCTTTTACTTTGAAGGACAACAGTCGGTGAGTCATTATCAAGTGTTCGCAGACAAATCAGCATCTTTCTTGAAAACTATGGCAGCTGTCATAACCTATGAACAAAGTAATCACATGGTGGTTTTTGGCATAGCACTACATTTGAGAAAACCAGCAACCACTTTCAGCTGGTTAGGAAATGCACAGATTTCCCTAGCAACTGGAAGTTGCTATGGCGTCGCCAAAGCCTCTCTCTTTCCAAAAAGAAATGTGCCTCTGTACACACATGTGGACAGACCACTAAAAGATAATCAGCTATAAATTAATTAACCATTAACTGCTAATCAATTTCATGTCACATTAAATGAAAAGAAATTTGCTTTTCTTTCACAAACAAGGACAGCTCCAAGTCGCTGCAAACGTTTGAGCACTAGCTGATGTTCCTGCTGCTTGCTAAACAAGAATAAACATGATACTTCTGGGTTGAGCTAAAATGTAGTATTTCTGCTTTTTATTGCACTTTAAGTTCAAGCAATGCTAAATTTGTTGCTCTTCGCATCAGCCTGTTGACCTAGACTTTGTGCCAGTTTAAGTCTTCCTGTTATTCACCATTTACTCAGCTAAACGCTTAATGGAATTAGTGGAAAGGTGAATACAATCACTCAACACTGATTAAATTCAAACTCAACTGAATTAAAACCCAAAATCCAACGTAACATATCATTTACAGGTTCTCTACCTGAAAAAAAGTCATGTGTAACAAGGATTCGCACCCCAGAAAACATGATTATGAATCACAAGGAGCAGCAAACGCTTGAATACACACAGTGATCTTATCCATCTGTAGAGGTCAAAGGTAAAAAGCCACAATATGGTTCTCATTGCTTTCTCCAACACCTGGAACACACACTTCGCTACTATTGTTTAGAGCCCTATGTAGACAGAAGTGCAGCCTCTTTAAAACCCAAGTCACAGCCATGGGCCTCTAAGCTCGTCTGTAAACTTGTTTCAGTGCAAGATATAGCTAAATGTAACAACAAGCGCGCACGCACACACACACGCATATACACAAACACAGACTCACACGCACAAAAAACCAACAACAACAAAAAAAACCCACAGCAGATTATAAACATGCTGCTAAAAGCACTGGGGGGCACCCGAGCTGAGGTTTAGATAGGCTTGTAAAGCAGAGAAGTTACATATTTCTTCTTGTATCTGTGAGTCGCACTCAGCACCATTACTCCATCCTAACCAGGAGAGGAAAAAACAAACAAACAAACAAAAAACAGGCTGTCATTAAGTCGGATCCAAAGCATCAGAACAATGCAATATGCTTCAATTTGTGAAAATACCAACTACGTACATATTGGATTACTGTTGATTTACCACAAACCTCACCACAGGTTTGGCTCACATTGAACCACCTAACTGATCAATTACCTAATAACATAATAAAAATAATGCAAGAGAACTGTAGAAGTAAGTTCTGAATGTGGTCACTGGTGTGAAACGATTCACACCACTGACCACCCCTACCAGCTTCCCCCTTTAAAGCAGAACATCTTCCCTTTGTCTGCACAAAGACTGAAAGAACTGATATAAAACTGATATGATTAAAAATCATGTTCATGTAAACGTGCTGGAACATTTAACAAAAAGAAAAAAGGGGGTGGGGGAGCAACTACTAACTTCAGTGAAAATGTGAGTTGTGAGTCATTCTGCTGCAAGTAAACCTACCTTTATTGAAAGTGCATATAGGTGATTTAGCATGACATGGTTGGGTTCAGGCAGCAGGGCAGGGTCACACTAACAACAGACAGTAGGAGGAAAAGTCACAAAGAAAACAGTAACACGAAAAGATGAGTCACATCAGGGTCTAAAAAATTCTATCTGATTTGTAAACTGAGAGAAAGGTGCGAAAGGTGTAGATACTCACAGATATATTGGTGTCCTTGTTGAGAATGACTTGAAGGAGGTGAGGCGGGAGGATGGGCGGGGCTTTGAAGTGCTCCTCAGGTCTGAAGACATACTGCTCCTGTCCATATGGACCAGGAGGAGAGCTGGACAGGTCTAAAGATACAGCAATCACATTTACATGACATTTCACATACACACTTTACTCTACAGCTACTGACCAATTAAACACTAACAACAACAATAAAAAAGCTGTATTCTTTATTGTTGTATTTATTTTGGCATTTATTATTCAACTCCTTTCCTGGGAGCTGTATTAAGACTTAAATTGCTGGGACTGTTAGTGCAAGGTCAGGAAAGGCATGCTGCAATATGACAAGGCACTTTCCAGTTACTATTTACACATGCTGATTACCTTTAGTTGACTAAATAATTCAATAACGGAGCAGGCTGACCTGACGTGTCGGAGCACTCCAAAGAGTCGACCTGAAGGGCGTCAAACACCTCAAAGTCAGACTTTTTCACATGGATCAAGTTGTTGATAGTTCCCATCTGGCTGGTTACCACCGGCTGCCGAAAAAGGGAGAGAAATCATCACAGAGGAAATGAGGAAGCATGTGTAAAATTAGCAGTTTCCTGCACAGTTTTCCCTAAGGCAAAAGAGCTATTTAGCGGCTTTCACCGAATAGAAGGGCTTTTCAAAGCTTTACAGTCCCTCTGAGGTTTCAAAGTCCACATTTTGTGAGGATAACACAATACAAGACAGATGGAATTTAAATGCTAAATTTCCACAAAGGAATGTGTCCCTTCCTTTTTGAACTGTCAGAGGTCTCTGCACCATGCCAAAATGCAGTGTGCATGAATAAGTTAATGGGGGAAAAAAAATGAAGCTACTGTACCTCTGATGGATCATGCACCCACTGTCCATCTACAAAAAATTTGTACTGGTGCTCTCCTTCGGGCAGGTCCAGAATTGCCACAAAATCATTATGGCTTAGGAGAAAGTAAGAGAATGTAATAGTGCGATATCAGAAACGTTTATCTACAAACTCTCAAGCTACAGCTTTACTTATAAAAGATAATGAATGTGATAACGTACCGTTATCCACTTCCTGTTTACCTTTTATTTAGCGGTATCTTTGTGTTCCAGTTATTAAAAGAACCAGCAATGTAGACCTCCTTCCCACCTCCGGCCCAGCGGATCACAGTGGGGCGAGCCTGAGGACCAGTTTTAACCAGATCATCCAAATCTGGGGTGAATTCTTTCTCTCCTGATGCCTGAAAGTAGTAAACATATAAATCTCAAATATAAGCTGTTTTGAGAAAATAAAGCTTTCAAATCTGAGGAAGTGGTGTGGAAGACAAATGTGTTTCAATATTATAATCTGCATACCTTCGATTCGGGTCCATGTGTGTTGAAGGTGTTGGGGTCATCTGTGCTGTCCACCATCTTGCTGCTGGGTTCTTGGTCTTTGGAACTGCTGCCACTGTCTGAGCGATGGGCCTTGGCACCATGCCGATCTCCGGCCACTCTGTCACTTGTGTTGCCCATGGTGCTTCACTTTTTTTTGCAGTGCCACTGGAAATAAAGAACAATCCATTATGTGTTTAAGCATAAAGCAAGATCTTTCAGAAACAAGAAAAAGACTTGAAGAGACAAACAGACTGTAGGCAGAGATCAGCACTAGAAATCTTAATAGCTCATGGTAATCTCCTGTTTTTTCCCCCATTATAAATTTTATACATCTGATACGGATGAAACACAGTTTGTCTATGAAGCAGGAAGACCCCCCAGGTTTTCTGGTTCTTCATTTTTAGCTGTTCAACAAACAGCTAAAAAGTGACACTACTTTCTCTTTTTATTTAACTAAATTTAACTAAAAATGTAACAAAAAATAAATAAATCTGTCTTTTATCTAGTTTTTAAAAAATCATTTTTAGCTTAGTATTATTATTATTTTTTAATGAATTTTTCTTCCATGTTAAACATTTTACTGCTGGTCAATATTTATTTTTTATATTTGTTATGTGCCTTTTTGTTTTATTACAATCAGTCAATAGAGAAATATTTTATTTAATTTTTGAAATCCAGCCTTTAATGTCTTATAAACTTTTCATTTTTTTGTGGTTTTCAGTGTGGAACTATCTGTTTATTATATATCTCCAATTTAACAGATCTACATCAGTACAAACCTCTAGATGCTGCTGACAACAAATTGAAAACAAAATATGAAAATGAAGATCTCTTGAATAGACACCATAGTCGATCTCCAGTTATCCAAAAGACAATACATCACAGAAAGAAGTTGAGGCTGACCACAGGCTATTGTGACACATGTTTAAATACAAACTGAACCTGTTACATGAAACTATTTGTTCAGCATGACAAACACCATCTTAACACGATGAGCAGCAGCCTGACTCAGGCAAAAAAGCTAAACGCCTTTGCAGTGGGGCTAACCGGCTTACCGGTCGGTAGACGGATAAAGACAGAAAGGTGAAACTGGGACTGTCTTCTGGCCGTGTGTCTGGACTTGAATCATAAACCGCCTAACGTAAATACAATCATGCTTTCAGACATAACGTAGTAAGAAAGCCTCCATTAGTTAACGCCCACTAGCTAAGCTACCGCCAAATCAACAAGTTTTCACCACAGAACTTAAAATAACACATACGCACTTTTGCCATTAGTAAATAATCATGAGTACTCGCACAGCTTGCTGACTGAAACCTACCGTAGTTTCCCCACCAGCTGTTCTGCTGTGTCCACCTCAGGTCACTTCGCAGGAGAATATTTTTAGCCGCTGTTGGGAGTTAAAGTTAGCTAACTGCTAGCTGTCACTGTCTACAAGCAAACGACCAAGCCGTTTGCTCTGTTTATCTGCGCCGCAACAAACACTAGTTTTTCACCATTAAGTTGTGGCAGACGGGAAAAAAAATCACCGACACTCTCCACCTATCTGCACACTGACTTTAGTTTGTGTTTTAGCGGAGGGCGGGCCCACCTCTCTACAACAACTGCAGAGAGCCCAGTGCTGCCCCGACTACGGAGAGCGGTTAGGACAAAAACTGTTCAAGCAACCGAAAAAAAAGACTGAAGGTCGCCAGGAAGGCAACATCTGTCACAAAAACGCCACAAAATGAAGAAGGTTAAGAGACACCCACAAGGAACTTCAGTAAAATAAATCGTATTTTACGACTGACTGCATAGTTAAATAAACATAGTAAGTAATAAGCAAGTAATGTGATCCCAGTGAATATACAGCATTGTGCAAATCACCTCTCACCTATTTATATTTCCCTTCCAAGGAGCCAGACTTTACTGTAATTTTTTTAGTGTTCTTCAGCAGCAGTTCTCCAGGCTTTCTGAAGATCTGTCAGTTTTATGTTTTTTGACATTGACTGCTTTTTCACTTATTTTCAGTCCAATCTTTTCAAAGGAATTTTTAAAAATTGTTTTATTATTATTATTACTTTTATTATTATTATTTATGATGCCTACTATCAAGCGTTTAATTAAAAATGCGGTTTGTATAGTATGTCTATACCCCCTGAGGCCCCAGCTTCCAAAAATCCTGGGGTATTTAACTTGTCTATGTGGGCAGTTTCATTTGAGCTTGAAGATACGGATTATGGAGCAGGGGCTTCTCTCAGTCCTTGGTGATGTAAACTCACTTCGGTGTGGACATGACTGTGTTCTGACTGTGTTCCAGGAGTTTTAAGTTCGTGGCAGGATTTAGCCTTGATGGTTCCTGAACATCCTAACCATTTTCCTCTCATCTGACAGTGACAATTTGGGTCTTCTTCTAAACTTTGGCAAATGGATGACACATCCAAACAAGTTGTACAAGGAACAAGATATCTGGACCTGCAATTGTTTAGAAATCTGCAGCTGTTTAGCAAGAATCCAAAATTCAACTGTACACGTTTTCCCTTCCCTCCTAATTTTGGAGGATTTAATTTGTTATGGAAAAAAATGCACCCAGAAATTTCAATCAAAAATACAAAGCTGATGCAAAAATATTCTCAGTTTTTGTATTTCTGTTTCATCTCCTTCATCATAGATGCTAACCGGATGGAAGTTCCTTACTGACACCAACACAAAGTATAAGTTCTGTGTGGAAACAAATCCACAGGTTTTTTCTTTATTGACCACCTGGCAAAGATTTCAACACATCAGACCGATTTTCCAATCAGTGATCCTTACATTACTGAGGAGGCAATATCAGCATTCAAGCCTCCCTGGAAGGACCAAGTTTCAACAGCTAATAAATCAAGACTAGTTTCAAGCTCAGAAAATGTCACATAAACTAAACACAGAAGATTGTTATCATGCATGCTACATCTAAACTCCATCCACTTGGCTGTGTGAAAGAGTATGAAACAAATGAATGAATGTTAACTGTAGCAGGAATGTGTTGTGCGTATGTACTAGGTTGAAATGAGGATTGAAACATGACAAACATATGCTTCTTGCAAGTATTTTTCATCGTTAAATCCCATAAATAAGCATAACTGGAAACATATATACAGTAATATGTATAGTTATAAAACACATCTTCTGATGTTATCAGATTTACACACACATAAGGCACATTTAAATCGTTATCAAACAGAGAGATCGGTGGTTTTCACATTGCACAAGATGTGTGTCTTCATTCACACACTATTCCAGTGTTAACAAGTATTCGTTTGTCCCAGCCAGCTATTTTTAGTGGACAGCTGTTGATTGGAGAACAGTTTGTTTGGAACCGCTGTCACTTAGGGCAGGTGTTTACAAAATCATGTATACAGTGCATAGACATGTGAAAGGTTCAGCTGACATAGCGTCATTTTTCAAACAAAGGAAATGCACAACGCTATGTCACGTATTTGTTTCATCACAGTTTAAAGGAATATCCGTGGCATAAATGAAATGAGCCATTATACTTAACACGTTTTAGTGTTTTTCCAGAACTGTCTTTTTGTGTGTAAATAACGCAAGTAAATGTAGGAAGAATGGTATGTTTTACAGTAAGAAAAAAAATATTTGAGCATGCATACCACAAATTATTAATGCTTTAACTACTGACAGACGGCTCTTAAAACATGCACTGTATGCTTGATCGCTGTCTGTCTTTTTGGAGTTATTTCAGGCATTTTCAAGTCTGACATATTAAGTAAACTTTTTTTTTGCAGTATCATTTGGAGATCCCTAAGCCACTCTTCATATACTCATAAACCACGTAGCTAATGCTGACTGCAGGAATGACTTTCATGAAGTTCGGCAGGATGCCCCGGTAGAGTCCAAAAACACCATCTTTGGCTACAATCTTCTTCATCAGAGAACTCATAGTAGGCTGGTTTGATGGTTCCAGAGATGCTGCAAAGAAATATTAGCTATGTTAGAGAACCAATTAAAAAGCAAAAAAATAAACTCACTGGCCACTTTGTTAGGTACATCTACCCAACTGACTTAATGCAAATATGTAATCAGCCAGTCAGATAACAGCAACTCAACATATTTAGACATGTAGTCATGGTCAGGACGACCTGCTAAAGTTCAAACTGAGAATCGCTTAAGTGACTTTGATTGTGGATGGTTGTTTTTGTCAGACAGGCTGGTCTGACCATTTCAGAAACTATTGATCTGCTGGGATTTTCCCACACAGTCGTCTCTAGGGTTTATAGAGAATAGTTAGAAAGAGAAAACATCCAACGAGTGCCAGTTCTCTTGGTGAAAATGCCTTGTTTATGTTAGATAACATGTAAGCATGGATCCATCCTGTCTTGTATCAAACAGTTCAGGCTGCTGGCAGTGTAATGGTGGAAGAGATACTTTTTTTTTAGCACATGTGGGGTCCCTTAGTACTAGGGATGGGTACCGGTATCCGGTGCCATTATGGCACCAATTCTGACATAAACGGTAGTAACCAGACCGAAAAGCAGCGCACATTTCGGTGCTTTTTTTTCCCCTGAGATGTCATACACTTTAGATTCTAGCCAATAATTTTACCTTTCCAAGGATAGTAGGTGGGCCCAGGTACGTACGTTCTTTTAGAGCAGAGCTACAGATTAAAAATGCCCAAGGCGAAGCGGTCAAAAGTCTGACTGTACTTCACAGCAAAAGATGCAAACTCAGCAGCCTGCAACAAGTGCTTTAAGGTGATACTGTGCAAAGGAGGTAACACCTCGAATCTGATGAAACCCCTGGCGACGCATAGCGTTTTTTTAAAAGCCGAGAAATGCACCGTATTTGATAGCTTGCTGCAAGACCTCACACCGAGCACATCTACTGCGGATGTGGTAAATCTCCATTAGCGAGTTAGTGCGGATCGCCCCGTGCGGGGGGCTGGACGGTGCTTATCATTTTGCAGAAAAAAAGAGACTGCTGAAAATAAAAACATAAGAGGTTTTTGGACAAAGTTTGTGTTCTCCATTCCTTAAGCACCGGTTCGAGCACTGTTTAAGCACCGGCACCGTTTCAAAAGTACCAATTTGGCACCCTACTTAGTACCAACTGAGCATTGTTCAAGCACAGCAGCCTACCTTAGTATTGTTGCTAATCACGCCCATCCCTCTATGACCACAGTGTACCATCTTCTGATGGTTAATTCCAACAGGATAAAACCCCATATCACAAAACTCAAACCAACTCAAACTGAGATTTTGAACATGACAATGAGTTCACTGTTCCTCAAATGGCCTCCACAATCACCAGATCTCAATCTAAGAGGAGAGTCACATTGTGGATGCCAGTATGAACCAAGGATTGTCTCTGGGGAATGTTTCCAGCACCTTGCTGAATCTATGCCAAGAAGAATCCAACCTGATAATAGCAACATGTAACTAATAAAGTGGCCAATAACAGCCAACATTTTTGTCTATTCGTTTCTTTACTCATATAACACTGATTTGTCAGTTTGTGAGACCATGACCCTGTCTAAATGTTACACTCAAAAAACAACTTTCATCTCAAAGTGAACAACATTAAAGAGGAATGCCCTTTTTCAGACGGAGCCACTTTACATTACGTAGGCTGTAACGCAAGTATATATTTACAGAAAACATGGATCACTTTTACAGAACCTTTACACCATCAAATGCAACCCGCCCACCTTGAAAAATATTGTGCTATTATTATGTTACGAAGGGGCTACCTAGTTATGTCATTACTATTTTCAAATATCAGGCTATGTTTACCTTGTGCTTGCATCCGAGTGCGCACAAGTGCGAGTGGATAGCTTGCCAGCTGGCCACAGGTACTAGAGATGGTCCCACAGCCCAGCAACACCAGCACTCCAGGGTTGGCTGACTCAGTGGCATAATGTGCCAACCAAGTGTTCTTTAGAGTCTAGAGAGTTATGATAAGAGAAAGGAAAATTCAGCTAATGTGCAAAATCAGCATAACACAAAAATTTCTCTCATTTAATTTAATGCAACTCTGCACGATGGATTGGTTTAGTGTGCATATAAATGATCTAATTAACTAAAGTGCAATCCATTGTGAAATATCCATGCGTCACAAAGCCAGCATACCTCATAAACAGCCAGGTCTATCCCAGCGTAGGGAAGGATGCCCAGTGAGTTTGGTACGTAGCCCTTGTAGAAAGCTTTGACGCCCTCCTTCCTCAGGATCTTCTTGGCACAATCAAACATTCCTGCATACTGGCCAGTTTTCCTAAGCGTCAACCGAGTCTTTAATACCTAAGAGAGAAGCAATGCATAAAAAATACAAAGGAGGTCAGATTCGGTTGGTTTGCGTGGAGAGGAGGTGTTACCACATCCAGTGAGGCAGCATCACAGATCTTGTTACCTCCATTGGGTAGATTGCTGTCTGTGCTGTGGCCCCAGCCAGAGAGCCAGCCAGAAACCTCTGGTGGGTCTCAATCTTCGCTCCTTCTGATGATAACAACCTCTTATACTGTAGCAGAAAACGTAAAAAGCCACAATATTTGTTACTACATTTAATAGCTGCAAACAGAAGTATTTAAAAAAAAAAATTCACATTTCAGCGGTATGGTTCCTTACTTGTTCGTATGCCATGAACTTAATCGCCGTCTCGGGTGCAATCTTTAAAACATTTATTCCATTTCCCCTCCACAGCGAAGTCACACCTCCTTCTGCAATCATTTGCTTAAAGCCCCCTAGCAGACTTATCCGGTTGGCCTTTGAAGAATGAACCTGCGGTGCAAATATATGCTTTAAGTAAAACACGGTCACAGACATCTATTTATCCATCTATTTGTTCCACTTCTGTCATATTTGTCACCTGCATGAAGACTTTCACTCGGTCCAGTGGGGCCGTACCGGTACGAGAAACAGCCCCTGCCACAGCGCCTGCAACAAGCTGCTTCCACCAGCCACCTGTGCTCTTCTCTTCCTCTGTGAATTCATCTGGGATTGCAAGACTGTCACCTATGTCCAGAACCTAGTGATTACATAAGCAGATTTACTCAGCGAGACCAAATTCATGAACCCTGGCACATCTGATTTACAGTCATGGGAAAAAGAAAGCTCTCACAGGACTCTATGCAGTCCAGAACCATCTTTAGCAACAATAACGTTAAGTATGATCATTTTTATCAGTCTTTTGCATCAATGTGGATGAATTCTTATTTAAAACATTGCTTCACTTCATTGAGGTTTGCAGGCACAGCTCTCTTAAGGTCCCACCCCAGGATTTCAGGTTGAAGTTAGGACTAGAGCCTGACTAAGTTAGGACTTCTAAGACTGATACCAATACCAGTATCTTGTGATTTAAAAACCTGATGTATCAGCTGATATTTTCATTCTTTCAGACACATAAAACATAAACACATTTTCCTCATTTTTGCTTTGTTAGGGAAATATGTGTAGTTATTTATAGTTGTTTATAGCAGATGGGATAATACTGTAGGTACAAACACAGACTCTTATTAGTATTTCTCTTTCTGTGTAATACACATTATAAAATGCCTTATAGGTGAATTTCTTTGCCTTTGATAATGAATCTTTCACTGAAGGGTTGTGCCACTTAAGGGTTTCTTTGTGTGGTTTCAAATGTACAAGGTCAACAACAACAACTTCTCCTTTTTGAGGTCAGTGATGCAGAAGCAGTTATATTGTAACCAGAAGGCAACATTTACAAAATCTTCAACACGAGCTGTCAGCCAAAAGATGAAAACATTATAAAAAAACAACAACAACCACTATTTTAGATGTGTAAATGATTTAAAAGGGTTGTAAAAAAGGATATGCAGTGAGGAAAAGCTGAAACCATTTGAGCCAAAGAATGATTTGAGCTTCTTGTCCTTTCACTAGAATAACTACTGAGCTGAATAAACCCTTATCTAGTATATGCAGCGTTTTCCCCAAAGCTTAAAGCACTACTGTGAGCTCTATTTGAAGCTGAAAGTCAAACTTAGAGTGCCCAGTGGGAATTTTCAACTGTAACGCCGCCTCAAGTTGGACTTACAACTCAAGATGTCAGTGCAGCCCCACCAAACCTGAATTAACAATCCAACATGGCAGCAGTGAAAGAAAACACAGTAAAGCTGTACAAGTTGTAACCTGTACTATCAATGTTGTATAGCTCCCTAAATGAGCCACTCACAGAGCACTGACCAGACTCCATCCATGAATGTCCTGCAGCACGGTTTATAAGTATTGCCAGTGATAGATACATGGCTCTACCTTGCTAAGAAGCACAACAAATCCTGTTTTCCCTCTTTTCCTACTTTAATACTGGAGCATGCTCAGTTCGGTAGAGACACCCAGCTCTGATATCTGACTTCTGAGATAAATGGAACACATCATTAGCTAAAAACACACTCTACTGGCAGTCTAATGCAAAGCTAAGGGGAAAGGCAAAGGTTCTTGGATTTGCTGCGATCATCTGTAGGGCACGTTTCCTGTATGACAATGCAGTTCTGCCTGAAAAAGACTTCTGAAAATTCAGATACAAGCTCTGTGAAGGACAGGCACTGTTTGGCTCGTGGCTGAACTGCAGAGGAAATCTATAAAGCTAGCACGAGAGGACTACACAGCATGTGATTCACTTCAAAGCAGCTGCCTCTGTGTGTGTACGTCTACTAAAAGCACTTGTCTGTGATACAGACAGTATATGTGAGTGATTTTATATGATACATACTGAGGAGTGTTTCCAGTAGCGTATAATCTCTTCCAGGTTGTGAGCAGGGCATAACAGGAAGTGTTCCCTCCACTCGTTCCAGTCAACCATCATGGTTCCATCTATATCCATACTGAGGAAACACAAGTTTTTATCCTATGAAATGTATGATTATTGTATGGAAGTACACTATCCGATCACATATACTTCACATAATCTTACATTTTATTCTTCAGACACATTGTAACCAGACACATGTCACAGTGCGTAAAAAGTGGAGGTCAAACCTCTGTAAGATTTTTAGGGCATCCTCTCCGCTGACATCTATGCCCAGCTCTGCAAGAGACTGCTGGATCTCTGAGGAATCGATGCGCCCTGACACATAAACACTCCAGTGAAACAAGCTGCAGTATGTGACTGTGTAAACATTCACTGGAAAGCCATGTGACTAAAGCAGAGCATTCATTTATTTCTTGCAACCTCGCTCCTCTCCTTACCATCATCATTTTTGTCCAGGCTCTTAAACGTCAGCCACAGCTTCTTCTCGTGCTCCTTCAGATACTTGGTAAACTCGTTGAAATCCAGGCACCCGTCTTTATTTTGGTCACCAGATGACACTATTTTCTGTAAGGTAGGGATATAGTGTAAGTGTCTCTTCAGTTATATTCACAGTGTCTCACTCTCTGTCTCTAAAACACACACACACACACATACACACAAAGGGTGTAAAGTGTCACATTACTACGGAAATGCATGCAAAACGAGCAGGCCAGGACTTGAAACTCATATCTCTGTGTGAGTCCTCTCCCTCAGCAGACTGATATTTACCTGTGCAGCACCCTGGCGGAATATGCCCATTGCCTTGAGGCCCTCTCGTAATTCAGCAACATCCACCTTCCCATCTTTGTTGGTATCGAGCTTTTCAAACAGGTCCTGGTACGACCTCTCACTGTCGGTATCCCAGCACCGGGCATTTGACAGTAACGTCCGTAACGTCTGATACATTGTAGAGCTAATGTGCAAACTGGGTCCAGACCTGAGCCGTCCTGCAGTCGGAGTCAAATTAGCAAGCCATACTGAAAATCACCCCAAAATCCAATGCAAAATCCACATGCGAACTCGTCGTCGGCAGTGACAAATCGGGCTTTTACTCGGGTTATTCTGCAGCCTGCCCTATGCAAAGGTGCGCTCCGGAGCGTTTCGGGGGAACTGCAGTGATCTGTGGGCGGAGCAGTGTAGGCTACGTAACTACACGGTGTTTTTTACGGAAAAGCGGGAAACATGGCAGCATATGAAAGCGGTGGAGAAAAAAATATATAAAACTCACGGAGGGACCATATGCATAATCCGGCTTATGATTTTAAAACCGAAGTTAATCATGTGACATGTGAGAGTGCATAACAGAGGACATTTAATCTCTTCATGTAACAGGACGTGTGAGTACAGCGCAGCACCGCTCCTCTCCAGCAGAGGGCGACGTTTCACTGCACAGAAACAGCAACGGGGTAATACTAAACTGTATGCATAACACACTGAGGTTATTATAGGTAACTAAACCAGATTTCAGTCAACTTGAATTACCCCCCCCCCAAAAAAAAACCAAAACAAAAAAAACCAAAAAAAACCCAACTTTATAAAAAAAGCAAAAACGAACTGAACAAACAAGCAGTCCCTGACATGACAGCCTTTGTGTTGTAATATTTGTTCTACACCTTTAAATCGTACCCTTGATAAATGTTTCTGTACTATAGCAAACAAAAAGACAGGCAAACTAAGCTTAAATATGAACAATCAAATCCACTTTGGAAAATAACTGAAAGTAAATTGGACTGAAAACCAAAGCATTTTAAAAAGTAAATAAAAAGGCAAAACTATAATATCTCTGAAAGGCGCACACTCTCAGAAAAATTATAGTTCTTAAATGTTCTTCAAAGAACCATTTTTAAAAAGGTTCTTTGAAAAACCATTTAAACCATTTCTTAATGGTTCTTTGGGGCACCTTTAAAGGTTCTTCAGTGAACTACTGAAAGAAATGGTTCTTCAAAGAACCATTGCTTGAAAGGTTCTTTGTGGCATTAAAAAGGTTCTTCTATGGTATCAGTCTAAAGAACCACTTTTGGTTCCAGTTGACACCTTTATTTTTCTTAGTGTAGAGTAGCCTATACTATATGTGCTGATAACTGCTATTTCAGCCTGTTGACTGGTTATGCATCAGCTCAGGATTGCTTAAATTTGAGCGACTTCTGGTTTATTTTGTGAACGGTATAAAAGTCACGTCTAACCACAAGTTGGATACTTCCTGCCATTCCCATGGATGACACCCAAAAGTGACCGCACGTCTACATTACTGACAAATGAGGCTATGTTTTAGATAAAGAAAAAAAACTTTTATCCATCAGTCTTTTAGTAGATTCAAACATCTCCACCATAAGCTAGAAGATTAAAGCTGCTCACAGCCATAATGTGCTATCTGGTACTTTTCCCATGTGTTGTTTTTATATATTTTTATTTTTCAGTAAAGCAACTGAACGCATTCAATTTAAATTTTATTAAGATAATTCTTTCATCTCTCATATCACATCCTGTTTGCACGTTGTTCTATTTTATCTTGTTGAGGTAGTCTACTTTATTTAGCTGATTTTATTATAGAATGTAAAGTCATGTGAAAAACAAAGATTTCACCGGACTGCATATAGTCATGCGAAAAACAAAGTAAATCCTTCCTTATTTCAGGGTAATTACGCGATTAAGTAACAACCAGGTTTATTAATTGATCAGGAAGTATGAGCACCTCTTTAAAAGCAGGGATTTTGGCAGTTTGCTGATTTGAAGCGTTCAGTCTTCCCAGGAGTGGATGCCCAAGCAAATTCAGCCCAAAGCCACAACATGTGATGCTTAAAGAAATAAGAAGAACATCACACCACAGTTTAGGTTTGCAAAACTGCTTCAGAGCAAACCACGCGATATCTGGACTAATATGGTTTGGACAGATGAGAACAAATTGGGGATGTATAGCCATAATGAACAGCACCACATCTGTAAAAACTTTTTCGCATAACTTTATTCAGGTTTTCCAAACCTTTTTTGTGAAAGTAAATGTTATCATATTTTATTATTATTTTTGTCCCCAGCTAGCAATTATGTCTGTAATGATCACTTTGTTCACTACTGATAGAAAGATAAGATAAGATAAAGGTCAGGTCAGGTTAAACCGTATACAGTCTGAGATGACATTGTTCCATGCATTTATTAACAACGTTTACATTTTAATAGTGCTAACTGCGGACAACTCAACTTTAAACCATCTTGTTTTGCATTTCCTCCTTTTGTCACATGCCACCTTCTGTTTTGTCTTTTATGGTCAGTGCTGACCCCCCCACAAGAGGTGTTGCTCGTGTTGCCACAGTGAGTTTCAGCCACACTGTAACAACTGTACCAATACCCACCTACACACGTTAAATTCGGGCTGTCGGCATTTCTTTTTTTTTTCTTTAACCTAGCTGTCCAATCACACCGCGGAATTTCCCTGGCGTCATTAATATTGTGTTTCAGTGGGTGGGAAGGAAGAGATTTGAACTTTGAGTCGTGTCTGCAGAGCAGCGACAGCTGAGTGAGCAGCAGAGACAGCTCGGAGAAAGTGTTCGGCTGTCTACCACCTCCACAGTTTCACCCGGATACTTGCGCTGCACAGTCTCACATCATGTCGTTTATTCTTATGAAGAAAAAGAGATTTAAATTTAAGGTGGACTTCGACTTGGAGGAATTGTCGTCGGTTCCCATTGTCAACGGAGTTTTATTTTGTAAAGTCAGACTACTGGATGGAGGTTTTGCTGAAGAGTCCTCCCGGTAAGATTTTTCTTATAATTTAATTTAGCTATTTATAGCAACAGGTCACTAGTTGTTTGGGAAAACTTTCATCAGTCAGGCCCAAATTCAGCTTATTTTTGACACCTGTTTGCATTTATTGCGTCGTGGTTGCTTCTTCGGTGCCCACAGCATTCCGCTGTATTCGTAGCTGACGTTTAGCTAACTCAACACCAGCTGTTCGCTAACTTAAACTACGTAAACTTACCTCAACGACAGTTGAAGACCTGTACGTAAGGAGGCAACAGAAAAGACCAGCAGAGTGATTTAACGCATTAAAACGAACACAGAGACTCTCGTTCGTCGTTTCAAGAGAGCTACTTTTTTTTAATCTAACCCATATTTGTAAAGTTTATCTAAGCAGTTGCTAAGCAACAACTGCTGTTAATTGTGTAGTGGAACAGTGAGACCACCGGTCGACCTTGGGATATTAACAATAATGGTTAACATTGGGATGTTTGTTTGTTTAATATAACACTGACTCTGGTTGAAACAATTATTTAAAGTAATACTTTCTTTCATTGTTTTTCTAATGATTAAAAAAAGAAAAATCTACAGTAATCACGTGTCCCTAATTTATGGCAGTGAGAAGCCCCAGAACAGATTGCTAGGTCATAGTCTCCTGGGACGCTGTTTTTTACTGCACGTTACTTTAATGAGTCACTCTGGAAAAACGGAGTCGGAAGCGCTGGCCCTCATTACTTTGCTATGGTAACTCTCCCTAAACTATTGTGTAAACACGGTATTCTTAAGTTTATCCTGCCTCAACCACTGCTTTTTATTTCCTGCTTCCTTTGAAAATAACCTGCAAACACACTATCTATCTATCCCCCATACCTTAAAAAAAACCAACAACAATAAAACAACTTTGTTCCCAAAGTCAGCAAAGTTTTTAAAAGTTTTATCTATCTATCATTTATTTATTTGGCTGATTTTTCAGGTTTTGACTGGTGATCCTGTGCATGGAGCTTTTGTGTCTCAGTGATTGTAGATCATAACTTATTTTCATTTCGTATGTGTGTTATGATATGTTTACTTTCCTTTTTGGAATCTTTTTTATATATATATATATATAATGATAGGATTGCATTCAGTTTCATTGCACATGTGGAACAACAATAAAGATGTGTTCTGTTTTATTCTACTGCCCAAAAAACTGCCTGGCTGCTTTTGTGGTTTTGAGAGCTGCTTTTAGAAGGACAGTATAAAAACTATTTAGAAGCATCTCATTATACTTCTTGAAAACCTGCATACAAAATAAAACTGTGACATTTCCTAACATAAAAGAATGTGCTAAATTGATACGCATGTTTGTTACTCAATATCAGACTATTGCAGTTAAATATCATCATCTGATAGACGACAAGGGTTGGAAATTAGCAATAGCTATAAACTTTATATGCAGCACACCAGTCTGAGAATTGCCAAAGCATAAAAGGAGCTTGTTTACTGCTTGAATAAGTGCTAATCCTTTCTTCTCCACACATTTGGAAGCTATTAAGATACTGTGATATATCTGTATGTCCACTAGTGATTAAACTCACTTGTCTTACAGGGAGCCCGTCCAAGCCAACTGTGTGCGCTGGAAGAAGAAATTCTCTTTCATGTGTAAGATGAGTGCCAACGCTGGGACGGGTGTGCTAGACCCCTGTGTGTGCCGTGTGTCGGTGCGCAAGGTACAAAACCCTTTGTTTCTGTTTTGCTGACACAATTGAGAATGCACAGTGTGAGTTGTTCCATAGCCATAGTTCATGCAGTGAACAGAGACTTGAGTGTCTATTTACATAAGGTTAGAAGAACTGTTGTAACTTCAACACAGCAGTTCATTGTTGTTCACGGACTTTAGTTGTCCTGCAAAAACTTGTAGAGGCAAGGAATAGTAAATAAACAGGCAAATGATGTGATATCACTTTTTTGTCATTTCAGGAATTGAAGGGTGGAAAAACATACGCAAAGGTAACACTTTTCTTCTAAAGTGTGTAGAATTGTTGTGGTGGAAAAAAATCTGCTTAATAACAAGTCTTATCAAACCTTGGATAACGATGATAACGAGACGTCCTTCAGATGCCCTGAGAATTTTTTTTTTTTTTTTTTAATAGCTTGCAGTTTCCGGCTTTGGTCACTGATTGGGAAAAAAAAGACTGACATGTTAACCAATAACTCCAATGAGGAGTTAAAGAATTAGGCAATCTTATTTCTCAAGTTTCCAAGATCCCAACTCATGCAGGTTACATTGTTTCCCATAACTAGACCTGCATTGAATTTCTGTGTTTGTAGGACTTAAATCTTGTGATCCTTTGTAAAAAAAAAATAAATAAAAATCTATATTTAAGGTATGTCAGCTGACTTCTAATCAGTTCAAACTTGTTGAGTTGTCACTTTTCACTCTGCACAGCTGGGCTTTGCTGACTTGAACCTGTCTGAGTTTGCTGGGTCTGGCAGCACAGTACGACGCTGTCTCCTGGAGGGATATGACACAAAGAACACAAGACAAGATAACTCAATTCTCAAGGTATGACAATGATGCAAGACACACAGCTTTAAAACAACAATAAATAAGATGGAAAGGGACCTTAAGAGTATCTATCACACTGGTAATGTGTTGTCACAGCTCAGTAGTTCACTCTTGTTTGTCTGTTCACATTAAGAAAACTAAGTGAATTTCTCAATAGACAAGAACACATGTATATTTGAGGAAGCTGAATGTGTGACATACATTGGAAAAAAGTGAGCGCCCTGAAAGCTGAGACAAGACATGTCTGAGCTTGTGACTTATAAACTACCTGCGCTGTGGGAATGAGGTTAAAATATATGTGTTCCTCCAGGGGCAAAAAGAAACACATGCAATCAACTTTCTCAGAAAATCTTATTATATTAACCACACTTAAAAGATACTGTGTGAAACCAAACTAGAAAGCAGAAAGCTGTATGCCTTTGTATTCCTTTCTAAAGCTGCCAATCCTGTTGCTCTTGTCTCTGTCACAGGTTGTCATCACCACACAGCTTATGTCTGGAGATCCCTGTTTTAAAACGTAAGAGTGCTTCTTCAACCTAACATCTCACACGTGCAACTAAGAAATTCTTAAATTATCTTTTTTTTAATATATATATATATTTATTTATTTAATTTTGATAAATACTCAATTTGGTTTGCATGCCTAACTGCAAAGCTTTATATTTGTGGTTGCAACGAAAGTCTGCTCCTGAGGTATAAACGTCTGCCTCTAACCTCAGAGGAAGTGCTTTCTTGACTTCCTGTCTGTCCTAAAGTGACACCCTCACGCATGTTATCAGTAATGAGATGCAGAGAAGTAATGGCAAAGTACTTTGTAGGTAAGGCCTTATTGTTGTCTTATCTGAGAGCTAATGATGCCTCACCCAAAACATTGAGCTGCCCAACCTTAAGAGTGACCAATGGCTGATATGTGATCAGAAGCTTTATGTAGAACAGGTTTGTCGCAAATGATGTGATGTAACGTCGCACTCCTGGCAAAGACTGTACCATGTGCAAACAGTAAGCTGCCTTTCTTGATATTTCTTTCCTGTTTCAGCTCATGCTTAGTGTAATAACACAGAAGCTGTTGCCCTGGAGATGTCTAGAGCTTAGTCACCCAACCCACAGAGTGTTACTCATTGTGTGTGTGTGTGTGTGTGTGTGTGTGGGATTTACAACGCGGAGGAGAAAGGATGCTCTTTTTTCACACTTTTTAGAACTCGCGTTACTGTGCCTTTTGTTGTTTGCCAAACTAGAGGTTGCTCATAACTTGCTTATAACTAATACTAACCAGTGTGATCAAACAGCCAATTGTTTATGAGTAAATGTGTTTGAATATTATCGTCAAAGCTACACAGAAAGTGTGTTTACATGGATGGTTGATATTTTGACTTGGCAGTAAAAGCACCAGCTGATTCCAGTAGGGACACACCAGCTGTGAAGCCAACATGCTTTCTGGCTGCATGTGTTTTTGAATTTGCCCTTCATTTTAATGTCACCTACATATGTAAAACATGCACTTTATACAGTTGTGGCAGAATATCTGCCCACCACAGACACACTTGCATAGAAACGCTTATCAAAAGTATTCAGAAACCACTTATGTGTTATTTCCAGCTATAGTAGGTGTCTATGATAGCACAAACATAGATGAAGTCTTACTCACAACACCAGCGACAGCTGTTCCAGCTGTAGCAAAAGGTGTCACAGTTAAATCAGTGAGCAACCCGGCAAGCTCACCTAGTCGTGAATTATCAATTCAGTAACCAGCTGTGGTTTCCATGCCACGATAAGCCAAAAGGTCTGATGTAGGGAAGCTTTGTTTACATAGGTTTTAATGAAGTTAACCAAAACCTGTGTTCCCTTTAGTCCCCCATCTACAGCCATGACTCTGGGGATCCCACAGGCAAATGCAGAGGGTCTACTTGAGGGGAGGAAAGGAGGAGACATGCACATATCACACTCAGTCTCTGGTATGTATATGTAGCTTATGACAAATACCCTTTAATATTACTGGTCAGTTTCTTACAGAAACACAGATATTTTTTGGGAGACTGTAATGGGGTCGACTATGAAATCAATATTCCTTAATCATGACACTGGATAGCAGTAGCTGCATTTACGTTTTATCATGTTTTGTTATGTTTTGTCAATTATGATAGCAAAGCTATAAAAAATGTCTGATTTCTATTTAATTTACTGCAATTTATTATAATTTACTGAATACATCACTTTTTTTTTTAACAGGGACTCCAGGAAAGTCTGTATCAGTGCCAGAGGAGCTGGTAACATTTGGTCACTCTCGAACACCCAGCTATGCAAGTCAGCTGTCAAAAATTTCGGGTAGAAATACTGTGACACACATTTATTCACTTTAATCATTGGAAATGTTCTCATATTTATTTACTATATGGGTTTTTCCCCCTCACATGCTGTAGGTTACAGCTCAAACAACTCCAGTTTAACAGATCTGAGCCATCGGCGGAGCGGGTCAGGAGGTTCTGCCTCTACTGGCATCGGCAGCATCCTTGAACACAGTGATCAGCAGGTGGAGAGAGGAGAGAAGGAGAATAAGACTACTCCCCCAGTCCCTGCAACTTATCATCATACGTTTGACAGCCCTGCAATACATTTAAAGGCTCAAAGGTGATACAGACAGTTACTCTGGCCTTGGAATAGTATGCTATTGATAAGATGGTGGTCTTTTGACCACTATTACATTATTTCCATGCTCTATTTAACCTGATGACAATGTATAGTATTTCCTAATTTATAAATGACATTTTTTTCTTGGTGTTTGAACCCTGTATTTGCAATACTGACCCATGTTTCTCTTCCCTTGTTAGACACCCAGTCAAGCAGAACTCTGTGGAGAATCAGCTGAAAAGAGTCGATGCGACCAGAGTGGATGCAGATGATATAATTGAGAAAATCCTCCAGAGCCAGGATTTCAGCCACGGATTCTTGGACTCCAGTGCAGAGGGTGTGTACTCCTGATCTTGGTGTGGAATGTTTCCCACCATGTTGCAGATGGGATCAAGTTACTTTGAGGTGTCGCAACACTGTAATGTCTCTAGGGGTTAATCTAAGTCCTTAAACTAATCTTGCCAAAGATGATTCATCTTTCATGAAGAATTGCATAACTTATCACAGTAATGCCATGAGGTGTGGTTTAAACTCACATCTGGATAGCTACCCTGTTACAAAGTCTTAGAGAGAGAAGAGTTGTTTGTTGTGTTGAGATTAAGAAAGGATGAGTCTCCCTGTTTATTGAGACAAATGTTGCACACATTTTTGTGTGGAAATGCATCCTCAAGTGTAAACTACCTACCTCTGTTCCTGAAAAGATCTTGCTTGCCTAAAACTCATTTATTGGTTAATTTAACCTTAAAACAAGTGGGGCATTTTTTTAAGCCCCGACTGTAGGAGCTGATTTTCGTTTTTCTTATTTCTAATGTGTATTTGTGTTTGTGTTGCTGCAGAGGAGGGGCTCAGCTTGTTTGTTGGTCCTGGAGGAAGTACAGCTTTGGGAAGCCAGCACATGAGGTGGGTTTGATTATGTAACCATGGGTTGGGGGTGCAAGACACCAGACACCAAACATTTACTATAAATATGGGCAATTAGAAGAAGGCTAAATAAGGGTTCTGATAAGGACTCTATGTATCTGCTTTATACTCTGTGTAACTGGTCTTCATGTTCTATACTTAAGGGGCACATTTTCATGATAAAATCAGATCTGCCAGATCAGATGGCGATCCTTATATTGTGTGTGTTTTCCTGTCCTGTAACAAACTGCGGCATTCTCTTTCAGGGTCGCAATTGGAGCCTTTGAGCAGGTGGTCATCAAGCGCTAGGCTTTGGAAAGCACGTGTCCCCACAAAGGGTGCTGTATTATTCTGATGCAGAGGCCAAAGGACTGAACAGTGGCTTTACCATCAGAACTTGCACCATCTCATTCCAAGGGAGATCTAATTTCTCTTATGCAATCACTCTCCAGCTGATGTGCAGCTTAGCCAGGACAGCCCCCTAGTGTTCAGGAAGTGGAGCTGAAGGCCACGTTATTGAAACGTTTTGCGGACTGAGATAATTGGTGCACTGATCTTCTTGTCCTCTTTGGAAAAAGTAAGACATACTGTAAGTCTTCTGCTTACCCCACTTAGTGGCATTTTCATGCTGGGGTTTTCATTTAAAAAATGCTTATAATAATTCCACATGTCCGTTAGATGTCTTTGGTACAGCTGTGATTTTTTTTTTTTTTTTTTTTTTTTTTTTATAAATTCACTTGAAGTGACAAGCCAAAATGTCAAAACAAACCCACTGACAGGGTTTGTTTTGGTTTTGGTATTTAAGCTGCAAAAGCAAAAGAGGGTTGTGGAAGAAATATGGCATATGACTATGGGTTAAAGAGGGTTTCTTTCCTCTCTCTCATTTTTTAACAGGTGTTTTCTGCAAGAAAGGTAAACTTTTGACATCTATGAAAAGGATTTTATCTAAATGTAGATTCCAGACAATTGCACACCTCTACCTATGTAAAATCCAAGTATTATAAAACTGACAATGGTTATAGTTGGTTGGTTATTTATTGTGGTTATAGTAAGATTTTATTTTAATAATTCATGCTCAATACAAATGAACACCTTTCTTCATCTGGTTGTGATGAAGGGTTACAGCATTGAAAATATTGACATTAATACAGTTAATTGTGTGTGGATGTTAAGTTAATCATAATCATCATAATAATAATAATACTAGTAATATATTTTTTTTTAGTCACAAATTAGTTTCACCAAATTAAAGATGTACAATCCTTAATGTATATTTTGCTGCCAAATATACATCTTTGTACAGCATCTGTATCAGTATGTCATTCTGACAACCCGCTGGTTATCATCACATGCACATATCTGTTTATAGAGATTAACTGTATATACACTCAGTCAGTTTGTTGACATTTTCCTGCATTTGTTGTCAACTTTTTTAAATAAAAACTTTAATTCTGGAAAGTTTCTATCTAGTATTTGTGCTTCATTTCTAAATCCTAGTGCAGAAGAGTGTGAAAGACAGCCACATTTCAACAAAATAATTAAAAAGGAAAGTAAACACTGAAAGAGAAACCTCGATGTTTGGAATAACTGGATTTTGTGTCTAAATTCTTGAAATGTGCACGCCAAAACCATAGATGTTTTAAAAAATAAAAATATAAAAAAATTGACGATGCTACTTCCGGTTTGGGGAAAGCCTTTTCAAAGTAAGAATTCGCTAACTACATTCACACGAATACCAACAGAAAGCTTACGTGTTTTGAATTAGTTATACCTGGATATAATTGTAAAACCACATCTTTTAAAACCGTATTTGTTTGACCTGTCAAATATAACTTAAACCATTCATGCGAGCTTGCATGCTTTTATTTTAAAAGCATTCATGCGAGCTTGCATGCTTTTATTTTAAAAGTTAAACGCGCTGACGTATCAACGTCGCAGGACAGCAGCAGTGCACCACAAACGTCACACTTCCGGTTCCACCTCGCAGTACTTTAGCTACACCGACGGCGGGAAGTTATTATCCTCAATTTAACTACATTTCACCAAGGATTAAACAGGCAAATTTATTAACGGTCGACAGTTCACTACCTAATGTTGATGGATCTGTAGCCGGATATACGCAAAAATTAAAGAAAGCATAGCGGTGGTGGATTCAGCTAACATGGCTACCGTCGGAAACCAGCTACCAACGCAGGCCGTTAGCAAGCCTACATCTGGAAAACATGGAAACGTACTGCCCCTGTGGGGCAACGAAAAGACTATGAACCTTAACCCAATGATTCTTACCAACGTGCTGTCTTCGCCGTATTTCAAAGTACAGCTTTATGAGCTAAAGACCTACCATGAAGTTGTGGACGAAATCTATTTCAAGGTAACGATAACAATAACATCTGCTGATGCTAACCCGCATGCTAGGTTAGGTAACCACGTCCAGTTTAGCTAGCGGGGTTGTAGCAGTGTACAACTGTCGTAAAGTAATAAGCGCAGCGGGGAGGGCAGGGTTTATATAACTCCCAATGCAGGCGAGGGAAGCTGGTGTTGTCGTGTTGTACAGCACAGTATGCGTATAACTTTGAATTACTGTTAGTTAAAGAGATTATTAACATTAACATTATTATATCAATTAAAGTGACCTTAATTGCCTTCCGTCGTTAACGTTAGAACTACTCCACTTGAGTTTGAGACCCGTTGATTGGGCATATGTTAAAGAAATATTAGGAAAGTAAATCTCTGTCGTTGTTTTGATAATGCCTTGAAGCGTCATGGAGTTGATTGGTGTGTGTGGGTTTTTTTTTTTTTTTAAGCGGTTTGTGTTTGTCTGTGTGCCTGCAGGTGACTCACATTGAGCCCTGGGAAAAAGGAAGCAGAAAGACTGCAGGCCAGACTGGAATGTGCGGAGGGGTAAGTGAGAAGTACGTGCTTTTTGTACTCCCCACCTTTCCCTTTTTTCTGTGCCAGGATGAAGGATGGCAGCTTGATAAAGTCACTTAATCTGATCTGTAAACTGGTGAAATCAGTTGTGCACCATTACATAAGCTATAATTCACTGCACTTCCGCTGGTGAGTTTAATAGTTTTGTGGCAATGTTGCAAATTAAAGTTTTCATTTAAACTTGTCTTCTTTCGCTAGGTACGCGGAGTAGGCACGGGTGGGATTGTTTCTACTGCTTTCTGTCTACTATACAAACTATTTACTCTCAAGCTGACTCGCAAACAGCTCATGGGCCTGATTACACACACAGACTCTCCGTACATCCGAGCCCTTGGTTTCATGTATATAAGGTATGTGTTATAACTCACTACAAGTTTTTTCTTGTTTCAGTATTAGGACGACATAAAAAATCGAGCTCATTTTGAGATTAAAGTCGAAATGTAGACATTACAGTTGTGGTTTCAAGCCAAACAACTGCCCCAGCTCCCATGCCTTTTGTTTTTAATGACTTAGTGAGACAACTTGATCAGCTGTCTTATTGTGTCTTGTGATATAACATAACCATGGATATCCTCGCATCTTTGCACAAATCTGACCAACTTTTCCAAGTTTGTGTGTGTTGTTGCCTGCACCTTCTCCTCAGCATTCTTAAACTTATCAACACACTGTTTATGTGCCAAAAGATAATATTTTTCCTTGTAACTAAAACCATTTCACTAACTCATCAACATTAGACTTTAATCTCAAAAATAGTATTTCGGCTTTAATCTCAAAATTGTGCCTATATTCTCAAAATGATTGATAAACTTTTTTTCCTTAACATGGCCCTAATGATCCGTAGATACATCATTGCAATTTAAATCATCACGTTGTTTAGAAAAGTTTTTTTCGACCATCTCCAGTTTGCCTAAAAATAGTATAGTCCAAAATATGGAAATATATAATTAAATGAAAACTATATTATACACATTTAAGTTATAATTAGAATAACAATATTCCAGTAATTCTTTGGTACAACTTGTAATAACAAGAGTCCTAAAAAGGAAAATACATTTTAAGAATTTGATGTTATAAAGTATTCTACAGTTTTCTTTTGCGTTATTGTGAACTACAAGTATATAATATTCAAAAATTGTATTTTGCAGTGTGAATTTATTTATTAGTGTTTGCTGAAATATGGACAATCCTTTTTGAATTTTTCTCATAGGTAAACTGGACATTATTCAGATATGTTTCCACGTAGTTACAATTTATTTGTAAAAATATAATGCTTTTAACTGTAACGGTTTTTGAGGTTTACATGTTCACAAGTACACAAAACATGCTGGAAGTGGGTTTATAGACCATTAATAAAAATAAAGATGTGCTTGCTTACATGAATAAAGCTAACAAAGGTTACTTTATATGCAAATCGGAGATGGTCAAGCAGAATGGCCGTGATGGTTTGAGATGGAGTGATGTAAATTTTTTTGTTTTTTTTGTTTGTTTTAGACCATCATGAGCATTCGTAATTAAAATCTTAACTAAATTTTAAAGTGAAGCAATATGACTAGGCAATGTTTTGTTTAAATAATTACCTCAAATGTGTAAAACATGTTGCTCCTGTAAAACATTAGCTCAAAATGATAAACTTCTGTGCTTGTGCTCCCTTTCCTGTCTCAGATACACTCAGCCCCCAACAGATTTGTTTGAATGGTATGACGGCTTCCTGGATGATGAGGAGGTATGTCACCTCGGGTAATAATTTCATGTTTCTTTCTCCTTCTCCTTGAAATGCACAGTTGAACGTCACTCATAAACAGCTGTACTCCCCCACCCACCCCCTTGTGATGCTCATAGCTGATTTTTCACCTTTGCCTTCATTTGGCTTAATTGTCCCCAGTTTTTGTCCTCTAAACCTGAGTAGCTAGGTTACTTTTGCTCACTGCTCTGCTGCTGATTTTTATCGGGGTAAGTACCACACGTGATGCCGAGTAAATCTTTTAGTCACTGTAATTTTAAGGCATGCCCTCTGTTTTCTGACAAGCTTTTGTAAGGACTTGTTGCACAAAACTACATTTGGGATAAACAGCAATTGGAACACTGGCACGAAATAAACACTGTGTTATTTATTGCATGTAAAATATTTGCTTACGTTAATTATTTTCATATTTAGGTGAAATCTAATTTTATCCCAGGCTGTGCAACCAGGCCTCCTCTGATGTTCTTTTGCATTATATTTGAATTGAATAATTCTGAAATTCTACCCAACTGGTTAATTCCCCTGTTTTTTTCTTTAGATGCCCATTGTGCAGCAGGTGAATTGGATATTGTATCTCAGCACTGTTGGTTTGCGTGAGTGCAAAGTGGCTGTTCTCTACCATATAAAATTGATAACTATTCAAATGGTGTGCACTTACCTACCTGCTCCAATCTGTGCTTACACTGTGGGCAATTTTTATTCTCTTTGAGCGTTCATTATGCTTTTGGGAGATTGAAGAAGGAAGCTAAAGCTTCTTTCTCTTTTTTCCCTTTAGCACAATGACAGTGTGCCCCAATGTTTCACTCTTTCTTTCCTTCATATTCAAGTTAAAGTTATAGTTTATAGTTAAACATTACTACTTTTTTGAAGATGCTGTCAAGGATATGAAGGATGGGCATTGCGTCGTATAAATGTAGTGACTTTTGCTGCATAATTAAAGCTCACTCTGTAAATACAGACACTAGGAAATAACAGACAGGTTAGGTGAGACCAGACTTTTAAGATATTCAGAGCTGTGTTTCCACTATTAATAAGTAAGGCCAGGCACATTTGATTGGTTTTTGGTCTTTGATGAGAGATTAAGCTAGATGAACAGAGGTGAAGGTTCAGTGCTTGGTCATCACAAATTGCTTTTTGATGTGAGGCAAGATTGGAAAAAAAAATATTTGTCAATGTACTAAATTTGTGTGCTAACTGAGTTTTTCTTTTTTCTTTTTCTTTTTCTTGCTTTATTTCCCCCCACCATTTGGTTTTAGGAGCTCGACGTAAAAGCAGGAGGTGGTTGTGTGATGACCATTGGAGAGATGCTGCGCTCCTTCCTGACCAAACTGGAGTGGTTTTCCACACTGTTCCCCCGTATCCCAGTGCCTGTGCAAAAAGTTATTGACCAGCAAATAAAGGCAAGGCCACGGAAGGTACCTCAGAAGGAGACGCAAGAGGATGAGGACGGGTTTGCAGAGTCGGGAAGGCAAGGAGAACGCCGGCGCTCCAGGTAACGGCAGTGATTCAGACTGAGTGTTTCTACTGAGCTGTAGACTTCTCCACAGGTTATAGCTTTCATGGAGCAATAAACGGGACAGATTTGAGTCCTGCAGTATGTGAGCTGTTGACTTGTTTTCATGTTAACTTATTTTTCTGCCCCTTAAGTTATTTTTTTTATAACTAAAGAAAAAGAAAAGGTCTATCTTATTATTTCTCTCTTTAATGCCAATTACTAATAAAAGCATTTTAACAGTATAAATGTCAAAATTAACTACATATAAAAATTGTAATGTTCACAAGAGGTTTTTGCTTTCCACAAGGACTTTGATCATGAAATGTTATATAAGCTCAAAATACACGAGACACATGTTTGTTAAGTAAATGGCTAAAAGTAACAGAAAACGTGCAAACCTCTGTTAATCAGGTAGAACAGTCTCTTACCTTTAACTTTGTATAGACACGTCATGCATGTGCATAATCAACAATAAAGGGACATTATTAGGTTATGAAAAAACCAAGGGATAGGTATTAAAGATGTTCATGGTATATTTGTAGTCTGAATGGACACATCAGATATCCACATCATTCTGTCAAACTTTTTCTTTTATGTGCACTGAATGAGAATCATTAGAATTCTAATAATAATGTAGGTGGTGAGGAACAGTTGTTTTGTAATAGCTTCTCAAATTTAATACATCAGAATAAAAATAAATAAATTGCGGAAGAAAGAGGGATTGCATAACTGAACTGCCACAGGACTGAAGGAGCTCCTTTGATATTTAGTGGAGCATTTAGATTTCATTAGTCTCTCCTTGTGTGTGTCTGACTTGCCAGAACAGTGTGTGTTGTGTGGGAGATGGAGATAAAGCTTAGACAGCATCCTCCACATCCATCCTTTGGTGACATTGGTGTAGAAAATCCAAAGCAAATAGCAACATTTGAAGTTTTTTAAGAATCCATGTTGACAAAAAAAAAAAAAAAATCTGATATGCACAATAAAGTTAGAATAGGTCATATTATTCAAATCTTAAGAATATGTATATGTGGAGGGTATTTTGCTGGGGTCCAAGCAAAATATGTGTACTGGGAAATGGGGAGGTCTCCTCTGACACCCTATAATGATGTCACCATCTCAGATAACTTTGTTTACCACTACTGTCGGTGACATCAACCTTTGCTAATGCTGACATGCCCATGGAAACAGACACTGCACTATAAATAAGGCTACATGTTCTGCATATAAAACATCCTCATCTGTAGATCTGTGCCACAGTTTCAAATATCTGAACTCTGCCATGACTAAAAATACCAGTCTTTTGAAAAAAAAAAAGTTGTGTGTCAGTTAAATGTTAAAACGTAAGAGTTTGGAATTGTGCTCGTGTGGTTTTGTTTTTGAAGTAAATTGTTCTAAGATGATTCTGTCGCTGTTTCCAGGACACCCAGGCGGACACCGAGCCCCCGTAGGTCGCCCAAACGGTCCAGGAGCAGGAGCCACCATCGCGAGAGAGAGCGCCACGGGCCCAGCTTTGATCGAGAGCTGGAGAGAGAGCGTGACCGGCAGAGGAAGGAGAGGGAAGGCAGGGACCGAGACAGGGAGAGGGGGGACCGAGGGGACAGGGAAAGGCGACGCTCCCGTAGCGCGGACAGAAACCGAGAGCGCAAGAGAAGCCGCAGCGGTAGCCGGGACCGTAGGAGCGAGCGCAAGGAGAAGGAAAGGGACGGCGGGGATGACAGGAGCAGGAGGAAGGACAGGGATCACCATAAAGACAGAGGCACTGAGAGGGAGAGGTCCAGGGATAAGAAGAGCAGGGGAGAGACTGACGACCGCAGGCACAAGGACGATAGGGAAAGGCACAGGGACGAGAGGAAGGCCAAAAGGTCCAGCCGGAGTCGAAGCAGAGAGAGGAGACACAAAAGTGGGGCAGAGGAGAAGAGCAGGAAACGGGAGCGCAGCCACAGCAGGGAGAGGGACAGGGAGAGAGACGGAGAACAGCGCTCTCACAAACGCAGTCGCAGCAAAGAGAGGAGCCACCATCAGCGAGAGTCCAGCAATGACCATAGTAAACATAGAAGCAGTCCGAGCATCGAGTAAATATTACTTGTGTTTTTCCTCCTCTTTTTCTATATTCGGCTGTCTGCTCTGTCACTTGTGCTAAAAAGAAGGAACAGTTGCACATCGGACATTTGGATTTGTTGTCTATGGCTGATGTTGCTTTATGTTTTTCCGCTGTTTCACTCCCCATTAGACCATCGTTAGTCTTCACTTGAATTCTGGAAAGTGGAAAAAAAAAAAGGCATTTTAATTTTTCTATTTTTTTGTTTTGATTTGTTTTGTTGTCCCAGAAAGATGGGGGTTTGTACATAATTTCTAAGGCTGTCTACACGCTGCACACGGGCAGAGTTGGACTTCCTGCTGGGCCGGATGCCTTCAGTGCTATACTATCGCCATGTAGATTACACGATTCATGAAAAATTACTGTAATTACTTTCAGCCTGTGCAAAAGACCACATGTGGTTACTCTTAAAATTTGTCTGATATGCCTCTGTACACGAGTGGTTGAAGTTCAACACTTAACGTGAAGGCCATGTGGCTCAGCTAAAGCAGAACAGTTCTGTCTGTGATCACGTGTAGACGTCCTGAGAGCGTTTTAATCCTCTCAAATGCGGTCCGCAAAGGGTAATTTTTACAAAACACACTTGAGCCCTGCTTGTGTTGTGTTTCAGTTATTGCTCTGTTGCATTTTGTTTTCTAATAAAACACTTAAAAAAAAAAAAAAAAAAAAAAAGCAACGGGTCGTTTGTACAACTCACACACACATAAAGAAGCTGAAAGAAAATATTTTCATTATTTTATTAGAATGTAGTCTGAAAATTATTTGCATGTTAAATACACATTTAGCAATGATGATAATTTACAAAATGAGAATTAAAAAAGCAGGAGGAACATGCAACTTCAACCAGCAGTAGACATAAACCCATCTTTATAAAGAGTTTTTAATATAAGCATGAACTGGAGGACAGAGCCTTTTATTCTAAAGACAACTACTTTATTATCAGTGGTGAGGCTTATGCTGAATGCATCTCATGGTACACGAGCAGAGCAACCCACATTAATTCCCACAATCTAATGTGCTTGTGTATTGTGTGTTAAGGATTTGGCATCTAAAAGTGGAACCATTTTTAAAAGGAGAGGTGTGGAGGCCTCAGAAGTGCCTTTTCTGTTTACTGTGGAAGCCCGCTCTCTGTCCGCACACATACGGGCTCAGACTCTGGCCCACTAGCGTCTGTGTAAATGGCCAGCACAGAGATGCAGTAGGTGGCGTTTGGTCTCATATCAGTGAGCATGATGCTCTCCCCGTACACCGTCAGCTGCTGGTGCTCGTGGGACCTGCTTTGCTTTATAACCAGCAGGCTGTAATAAGAAGCACCCTCCACCTTAGACCATGTGATGGAAATGACTGTTGATGTTGTGTGCGTGACATCCAACACGGGAGCTGAGATGCTTCCTGATGGAGAGAGGGAAAAAAAGTTCTGAATAGAGTCCCAGAGGACTTAGAACTTCAGAGTGTGATGAAGCTGGTAGACGTGGAAGTTAATTCTTATAAAGCTCTAAAATCAAAACTAAATAGAATAAAATCCAATGAATGTAAACTCACCATTCAGTGACATCTGTTCTTGGAGATCTCTTCTCCTGCGTGCGTGCGTCACCACTAAAGACAGAAGATCAGTTTAGATCTTAATTATTCATTTTTAAACTTGTCTTAATTGTCACCACAAAGCTACTGAACCGTACTTTTTGTGACATTTATTGCTTCACTTTCTCCAGCGGCATTGCTGGCGGTGATCGCTAGATCGCTGGAAGCGATGTTGGACAGAGAGCAGGACAGCTGTGCAGTGCTGCACAGCTGGACCTTTGGCGTTATGCTGTTGTCATACACCGTGTAGTTGATGGCAAACACTGAGGCGTTCCACGAAACTGTGGCAAAGGAGCTGTTTCCAGTGTACACCACACCCGATGGTGGACAAGGAGCTGAGAGAGAGAAATGGGATTTAAAGAAGTTCATTCATTTTTTATTTAAAAAGAAAGAAAAAAATACAAATACACAAACACATCAGACCATTTCTGAGGATGTCCCGATTGAGGCATTTTTTATCAGAATTTAAAAATTATATTCTTTCCAAAAAAGATAGAAAGCTTACTTTTATTCACACTCAATGGACACTTTTTTAAGTACACCTTGCTAGTACTGGACTGGAGTATTGGACCCCTTGTTGTTGCCTTCAGAGCTGCCTTAACTCATGGCACAGATTCAACAAGGTGCTAGAAACATTCCTTAGAGATTTTTCTACCATAATTACATGACAGTGTTACACAGTTGCTGCAGATTTACCAGCGAACACCTCCATGATGACAATCTCTCATTCCACCACATCCCAGACCTGCTCCATAAACTTCAGCTTCTTCAGAATTCTGCAGCTCGGGTCATAACTCGTACTCCCTTAAGAGACCATATCACCCCAATTCTTCAACAGCTTCACTGGTTGCCCATAGAAGCCAGGATAAACTTTAAAATCTTAGTTCTCACGTTTAAGAGTATTCATAACCTTGCCCCTCCTTATCTCTGTGATCTGCTTCATATCACCACAGTTTCCCGCTCTCTCAGATCTTCATCTGCCACTCATCTTGTTGTTCCTTCTGCTCTCTTTACCACTATGGGGCACAGAGCTTCCAGTAGCTCTGCTCCTCGGCTCTGGAACTCACTTCCTTCAGCCTTAAGAAATATAGATTCCCTTCCCTTATTTAAGTCACAACTCAAAACCTACTTGTTTAAACGGGCTTACTCGCTTTAATACAGATTTTACTTGCTGTCAAATCGTGTTTTTTTTTTTTAATTGTTGTTTGTGGTTGTATTTTGCTGGTTTCTGTATTTTAATTAATTACAGTTTATTTTAATCTACTTTTTTAATGATGTCTTTTTCTCTTTGTAAGGTGACCTTGGGTTTTAGAAAGGCGCCCTCAAATAAAATGTATTATTATTATTATTATTTTTATTGGATTGACATCTGTTTGCTGAGGAGGCCTTTTGAGTACAGTGAACTCACTGTTGGTGATTTGAGCTTTGTGACATGGTGCATTATCCTGCTGGAAGCATGCATGAGAGGATGGGTACACTGTAAAGATGTGATGTCTTTCATTAGCTACAAGAACACCTCAGTGTAGCTCATATGATTACTAGTTACACCAGATTTTGTGAGGACACATGAAGCACCTGTGTAACTGCAGTGAACAACAGCTCAAATCTGGGGTGTAATCTACCTGTTGTTCCATAAACAGGCATGGATGTGTCACTCATGCCTGCAGCATTCCTGCTCTTCATTGTGGCGCTGTAATTCGAACTGCAGACGAGAGGAAACTCAAAGTATGTCACATTTGTCCAATAGGAAGAAAGCTCGAACAGGGCCTGGCTGTCTCCCAGCAGACTTCCTGTCAAAGTGAGCATGTAACCGGTGTCGCCACAGGTAATCTGTTTCCAGCTGAAACGCATCACCTCGATCTCGTCCTGCATTGGGAAAAGCTGCACCTCAGCAATAGCTGGTGGACAGGGAACTAAGAGAGGAGGAGTCAGTAACAGTAATGTGAAAAGTTACTCAGGGTTTGACAAGTATGAAGCTCCTTTTTTACCTGCTTCAATCTGCACAGGATCACTGAAGGAGCTGTTGCATGTCCCGTCTGAGGCCTGGACAGAGAAATTGTAAACAGTTCCGCAGTCGAGGCCATTGATAACACAGCTGGGGTTTGTGCTGTGACAGTAAAGCATGTCTTCATTTCCAGCCTGAGCACAGCCGTAGTAGTCTTTAGCTGGTCCACTGGGAGTCCACGTCAGCGTCGCGGACTGATTGCTACACTGGTACGTAACTGAGAGTCCACTTGGCTGGCAAGGACCTGGGTAAAAGGAGCAATTAAGATGGTGTAAGTCTCAGAGTGCTAATATTAGTTATATTTTTCAGTCATTTTTGGTACTAATATCATGCAAGTCCGAAAACAAATACCTGTGTTCAGTGTTACATTCTGACTGGCTTTGCTGGAGCAGTTCTCATGGCCAGCTGTCACAAACACAGTGTACTGCTCATCACAGTGGAGCTCTGATAAGCTGCAGTTTGTGGAGCTTGTGTTGCAGGTGTGCGTGTGTCCATCTGTAGCCTCAGCGACAACGTGGTAGGTTTCAGCACCCGGAGACGGAGTCCAGGACACCACCGCCCTGTGATGCTCACAGGCAGCGTTCACCCTCACGTCTGTGGGTGGACAGGGCTCTGTGGAAAAAGACGAGTCAACATAAATACACAAAGGCCAGGTGATGGGTTTTTAGTTACTTAGATTTAGTAGCTTTTAATTATCTGTATCTGCTGTATTTAAGCTATGATTTTGGCTGTATTACTAAACCACTTTGTTGGGGGGTTTTTTCTTGCTAATTTATTTAACAAAAATACTTGTCTACTTCCAGTCTTTAAGCTGAGGTAAGCTGCATATCTTAGAACTTCCAAACTTGATGCACTTCTTGACAGAAAATAAACATGAAGACGTACCCATGCTAACTCTGGAGGGAGGACTTCTCATACTGTTGCAGGCGTCCGATGAAGCAGCTACGCTGATGGTGTACTGAAGGCCACACTGTGCTTCCTGGAGGGAGCAGCTGGTGCCGGTGTTATTGCAGGTCAACAACGTGTAATCACTGGCTTCTGCTGCAGCAGTGTACACAGTGTTTCTCTCACTACCCTCCATGAGATCCCACATAACAAGGATGGAGGAGTTGTGACACTGAGGGACAGCAGTGATAGCAGAGAGGGAGCAGGGGGCTGAGAATGAAGCAGATGTTGATAAGTTCATACTGTGGCACGAGTAATTAACTGAAATGAGAAAACACAGCTCTCACTGAGGTACCTGTTTCCAAACTGATGGGGGCACTGGGCTGACTCTCACACTCGCTGTTTTTGGCCAATACGCTGAAGTTGTAAAGCACACCACAGGCCAGGTCTTTCATTTCACATGTCATGTTGGTAAAGGTGGTGCAGTTGGCTCTGTAGTCATTTCTACCTACAGCTACACCGGACACAGTGTAGCTTTCTGCCCCGGGAGCATCAAGCCATGATATCCAGGCAGAGTTGGTCACACAGTCAACGCTGCCCATGATCCCCTGGGGCTGGCAGGGAGCTAAAACACATAAAGTTGATTTGGTGATTGGTTGGAAGGATCCATGCAAGCCAGGGTAGTTTGTCAAGTGTTTTTTTTTTTTTCTTTGAAGCTTGAATTTAAAATCCTTCTCCTCTTATACAAGATCTTGAATAATTAGGCCCCATCTTATTTTGAAGACCTTATAGTTCCACAGAGCAGTTCGCTCTCAGACTGCAGGTTCCTAGAGTATTTAGAAGTAAAATGAGAGGCAGAGCTTGGATTTAGGAGACAGACACCCTGTCTGTTTAATATTAGGCTTAAAACTTTCCTCTCTGGTAAAGCATATAGTTAGGGCTGGATCAGGTGGCCCAGAATCCTCCCTTAGTTATTAGACCTAAGCTGCTGGGGGGCCACTATATATATAAAGTGCCTCGAGGTGACTATTGTCATGTCTAACCTGACTGGATGCTCTGGGTCTGACTGTGCACGCTGCGGCAGTGTTCTCTGACAGAGGTCACCTGGACTGTGAAGGTTTTTCCACATGTGGCATTGCTGCTGAAACATACAGTGTTTGTGGTGTTGCATAACTCGCTTTCGCCATTCTCAGCAGCTAGTGAAACCAAGAAGTGGTCAGCATCTCCGATGGCGTCCCAAGAAACTGTCAGATCGTTTGACGAACAGTCGACCTGGGTGTTCACGTTCTGAGGCGGGCAGGGGACTGAAAACATGACAACAGTTTGAATACACAACTGAAAGCTTTAAATTGCAAACATTTGATTGCCTGCACAAAATTCATATGTTAAAAGTGCTTTAGGCTCTGGTCACTGGTGTTGTTTCTCTTACTTGAGTTGAATTTCAGAGGCCAGCTGGGGACGCTAGAGCAGCTGTCACCCATAGCTACAACGTGAATGGTGTAGAGGCTGCCACAGGTGAGGTTGTTTAGGCTACAGCTAAGGCCAGCGGTCTGACAGCTGTCATTATTAACATGGGCACTGTGGGCCATGACTGAGTACTTTACAGCACCCTGACTGGCAGCCCAGGACACAACAGCAGTGTTGTTAGCACAATCCATCACCACTGAGACGTCGGTGGGAACACAAGGTACTGAAGATAAAGCAGACACAACAAACAGGATCAGTCACTCAGTGTGGAGAGCATCATGAGCAAAAACGTCAGTATACAGCAAAATGATTACTACTGCTACACAACACCTTAACTATGCTGACTTTACATATTTAAAAGCACAGACTGTAGAAATAATAAAGCTTGTATCCATCCCCTCACACCATAACTAGACGTTGTCACACTTTTTCCTTGTTCAGGCTTCCTATGATTGGACAGCCTCCCAGCACTGACTAGATGCTTGGAGACCAGCAGAGGAAAAGTGGGAGTCTCAGAAAGGTTTGTTTGCCCAGTGACCACAAAAACATGTCACTTTCCTCACCTTTAAATTCTAACAGAGAAAAAAAATCCTTTCAAATATGAAAACAGAATTAAGAAATGAAGTTTAAATATAGCAATGGAAGCCTGCGTTTCCTGCTCTAGTAGCCATGCAATCCTCACCTGATTGCAGACTTGTGGCTGGACCGGAGGTGACGTCACACTGCTGGTTGGAAGCTGTGACTGAGACAGAGAAGTTCTGTCCACACATCAGGTCAAGGAAGCTGCACTGATTAGTGTCTGACATGCACATTTTTGACACGCCGGTGTCAGTCTGCATGGTGGCTGTGTAGACATCTGACCCATTACTAGGCTGCCAGGTTACCACAGCAATACTAGTAAGACAATCCTGGCTGGCAGAGACTCCGATGGGTTTGCATGGCCCTGGTATAAAAACATATAAACTCAGATTAGAGCTCACTTCTCCATTATGTGTGGTTGGTCAAAACTGTGTATCTGAACAGTACGCACAGGTCTGCACAGAGACTGAAGCGCTCGAGTTTCCAGGACAGTGCCAACTGTGAGGTGTGATTTTGATGCTGTATTTTTGTCCGCAGGTAAATCCAGTGAAGCTGGCTGTGGTCATGTTAGTGTTGAGACTGACTGACTTGTTTCCCGCCTCAGTGGAAACCGTGTACATCTTTGCCCCATTGCTGGCATCCCAGCTCAGAGACACCACTTTCATATCACAGTTCACAGTGGCAGACAAATTCTGGGGAGCACAGGGGTCTGGAAAGAAACAATGATCTGATAATGTTTCTTTTACTTGTGCAAATTTCTAAGAAAAACTGTAGAAACTGCTGAACAATTACAGACATGAGATGATGTATTCTGACTTCATTTCACTTTGTTTTCATTCATCAATATCATACCCATGTGGATGATTGAGCTGTTGCTCGGCAGACTGGTGCAGTTGTTGCCCTTTGCTCTCACTACAACACTGTACTCCTCCCCACAGTGCAGATCGCTCCAGGTGCAGGAGGTGGTATTGCTTATGCAGCGGTGAGTGTGGCCGTCGAAGCCAGTGGCTACAGCAATGTATGTTTCAGCTCCATCAGTTGGCTGCCAGCTGACGGAGCCCACGTCAAACCCACACTCTGCGTCAGTTGCCAAACCCCTTGGTATACATGGAGCTGTGTCCCAAAAAGGAAAACAAAACAAAACAGTCAAAGCATAAACGTTAAAATAAAGTTAAAATAATTTGCATATGATGTAGAAAAAGTCCCACCAGTTTTGAAGAAGGTGGGACTGCTGGGGATGCCATTACACATGCTGCCCTGTCCTCGAACAGTGACATTAAAGTCCTGTCCACAAGGCAAAGAGGCTCTTAGAAGCGTTTGGTTTGTGTTGTAAGTCTTCACGAATCCGTCGCTGCCGCTCACTGTAACTAAGAAACTCTCAGCACCACTCGCCTCTTGCCAGGAGATCTTCACCTCATCGGACTCGCAGAGCACCTCAGCAGAAACATTTGTAGGTGGACATGGCTCTGTAAAAAGAGAGAAAAGAGTTCAGATCTTCATCTTTTACATCACAGTTGATGAAAACTAGGTTTAGTTAATTAAAAGAAAATAAAAGCTAGACTTTAGAAAAAAAAACATTAAAAATATAGAGGAAATTCTTAGCTTTAGGCTTTGTTAATTTAGTAAAAGCTGTTATGGCAACTTGCCCAATGAGGCTTTGATGGACATGTTTACTGGCACTTTGGTTGACTCCCAAGACTGTGAGTCAACTGCCTTTAAAACATTCTGTGTTTTTATTGTAATACATGTGCCAAATTTCTTAAATCTTGCCTCTCACATATGTCCTCCATCTAAATGTTTAAAAAGATCAACACAGATATAAATACTCAAACAAGCAAACCCACTCTGGAAAATAACTGAAACTCATCTGAAGGTCAAAATGAAATTAAAATAAAAACTAATTAGACAAAAAACTAATGCAAAAATAATAACTCTGCCAGTAAAGATGTCCGATTAATCTATAAATATTTCTTACTTTAAACTTCAGTGTCTGATTTAAAGGGACTGTGTATCCCTGCATTCTGTTTTACATGTAAGCCTCTAAACTTTTTGTAAAGAGGGTTGTACGATATAAAAATACAGTTTTTATTCCCGAACTTATTTTTACGTGATTAGAGTAATAAATATCTTCAACTCTAAAATGAACTTTAAGTATCAAAATCGACCCTTTAGAGTCTTATTACGTAAAAATGTTCTATGACTGTTTTACTGCTTTTGATGCCTTAAGACTGACATGTTTGGAGGAAATCCCATTTCTTCTTTCCTACTTTATATATTGCTAGATTATTGAGTCTGCTATGCATGCTGTTTTATAAGATCATTACTTGTTTTATATTTAATATATATATTCAAATGTAAAATAAAATATATCATATATTTACAATGGGAACAGTTTCAGTGAGAATCTCCACTGTTGTGTAGCTGAAACAAGGGATTTTCTGTACTTTACAGTTTGGTCTCAGTAGTACCTGTGTGGATGACCACGGGACTGCTGGGTTGGCTACAGCAGCCTCTGTTGTGGCTTGTAACAGTAAAGTTATACATCTCTCCACAGTCCAGACCAGAGAACTGACAGCTGAAGGTCACTGAGTCACACGTTTTCTCTTCCCCTCCTGACGCCTTGATGGCGCTCGCTGTGTACAGTTCAACATTAGACCTCTCTTCCCAGGATAGGACAGCAGTATGGGAGCTGCACTGCAGATTGACAGCTACTCTCTGAGGAGGGCAAGGACCTGAGGAAGATGTTTATGTTTGCTTTATTGTGAGCAAATGAAATCAGCAGCAGCCATGCATGCACATTACCTGTAAAAGCTCACTCACGTGTGGTAAAGTTAGACAGTGTCTGTGTGCTGAGGCTGCACTGGTCGTTGCTGGCGTTGATGCTGAGACTGTAGGTTTCCCCACAGCTTAAACTTGTCATGTTACAGCTTTCCTGCTGAGTTGTGCACAGAGTTTGAAGACTTCCACCAACGACAGCCATCAGGGAAATGTTAGTTGTGCCATAAGTGCCGTTCCAGGACACCAGGACAGCATTGTCAGATGTGCAGTTGACTTCCACTGTCATGTCTCTGGGCAGGCATGGGGCTGAGGAAACGCAGTTAGAAAATATAAATAAATCAAGGTTCCCAAATGGAAAAAAAAAAAAACATCAGATATATATGCTGAGTGTTTCTTTACCTGATGTAAACGAGACCACTGAGCTGTCAGAGCTGTTGTACTGCTGTCCTAACGCCTTGACCCAGACACTGTACACTGTACCACACATCAGCCCTGAGACCACACAGGAGGTGTTTGTGCTCATACAGGAGGTGTAGTGGCCATTTTGGTTGTCAAAGTAGGCAACATAACCCAAAGCGAGGTCACTCTGCTGCCAGGACGCAGTTGAAGTAAGCTGTCTGCATGACATGCTGGCTTGAACATTAGTAGGTGGACACGGCTCTGAATGAAGAGAAAAGGGTCACATTTAAACGCTCACTCTGGAAACACAGAGACGAACCTGTGCATCACTTCTGATGGATTGACAAACCTGTCACGAGGCGGTAGGGTGCAGAGCTCACAGTGTTGTTGCAAGCCAGGCTTTGTGTCATCACAGTGATGCTGTAGGTGTGGCTGCACTGCAGAGCAGTCAGGGAGCAGTGTGTGTTGCTGGTGTTACAGGTGACTGTCAAGTTACGGTCACTCACAGCCTGAACAGAGTACGACGCAGCACCTCTCGCTGTGTTCCACATCACCCAGGCAGTACTTAAGTTGAAGTGGATGGACACATTTGTAGGAACGCAGGGCTCTGGAGGGAGAACAAGTTAAACGGTCTGAACTGTGATATAAATGAGACAAAAGGTTTGGCTGAAACGAGCACCTGTGGTGAGGTATCCTGTCATCTGAGAACTGCTGTTACAAGTCTCTCCAACAGCCTTCACAGTGATGTTGTATTCCTCTCCGCATCGCAGAGGCCTCGGCTGACAGCTGGTTTGGTTGGTGGTGCAGCTGGCTGTGTGTCCTGAAGAAGCTGTGAGCACAGTAATGTAGAGCACAGCTTCATCGCTGGGCTGCCACGATATGTTGGCAGAGCTGCCCCCACAGTTGTAAATCACTTCAATATTGCTTGGCTCACAAGGTCCTGTGGGATCAAGAATAATATCAAGCATGGTAACTCTTTACAACAAGGGACACAAAAACTTGGTTACTAAAGAACAAGTGATGAGTCATGAATGAGCTGGTAGTTAATGAGATTTTCATCAGCAGTTTCTTAATAGCTTCCCTAATAATTTATACAAGAGAATTATTCACTAAAGACATAAAGAATCTATCTGTTTATATAGCTATTATTGATTTTTGGCTCTCTTCCCGGCACGTCTTTGTTCTGTCTTCCTCCCCACACCCCCAAAGTTGTGGCAGATGGCCGCCCCCGATGATGAGCCTGGTTCTGCCGGAGGTTTCTTCCTACTAAAAGGGATTTTTCCTTCCCACTGTCACCAAAGTGCTAACTTATAGGGTTTTATTTGCTTGTTGTTATTTGCTCTGTATTATTGTGGGGTCTTTACATCACAGTATAAAGCATGTACCTTAAGGCTGCTGTTGTGATTTGAGGCTATATTAATAATATTGAAATTAAAATAATCCATAGGTAATGAGGAACTTCACTATTAAGAGACCACTTAGTAAGATGCTTCACTACTTGTGGCAACACAGAAAGAGTAGCTAATATTGAATTGATCAGTAATGAGTAGTTTGATGCCACGTTGTGTGGGGTTTTCATTACCTGATGTTAGAGGGACCACTATGCTGTCAGAGCTGTTGTACTGATGTCCCAGGGCTTTGACCCAGACGCTGTACACTGTGCCACACATCAGCCCTGAGACCACACAACTTGTATCCGTGTCTGTGCCAACACAGAAAGTGTCGTGTCCACGCTGGCTGTCGAAGTAGGCAACATAACCTGCAGCAAGGTCACTCTGCTGCCAGGACACAGTTGCAGTGGGTTGCCCACAAGACACATTGGCTTGAATGTTTGTGGGTGGGCAGGGTTCTGAATTAAGGGAAAACAAACACATTTAGTTATTAAAATGCACACATGTACATACGTGTAAACATGTTCCTTCCTGATTTGACTACTAACCTGTCATGAGGAGGGAGGCGTCAGAGATCTGACTGTCACAGGCCTGGTTTTTAGCCGTCACAGTGATGCTGTAGGTCTGACTGCATTGTAAACCAGTCAGAACACAGTCAGTGTTTATGGTGTTGCAGGTTAAACTCAGGCCTTGCTGTGTCACAGCTCGGACAGAGTATGAGCTTGCACCACTCCCTGCACTCCACTGCACCTGGGCAGCACTCACGTTATAGTGAAAGCTGACATTCATAGGAACACAGGGCTCTGGAGGGAGGAAACATTATAAAAGTTAGAATTTTTAAAAGTAAAAAAACTCCCTGTGTTAAAAGCTACTGTACACTCACCTGTTGTGATGGTGGTGGGGACACTGGAAGGACCAGTACATCCGGGGTCCACTGCTTCCACAACAACAGAGTATTCCTGTCCACAAAGCAGGCTGTTAAGATGACACGATGTGCCCAAGTCACTGCAGTTGGAGCTGTGTCCGTTAGCAGATGTGGCCTGGACCATGTATCCCGTGTTTGCTGCAGTATTACTCCAAGTGACCAGAGCTTTAAAGGTAGTACAATTTAGCTCAGCTGACACATTGGTAGGAGGGCATGGGCCTAGAAATAGAAAGAAGCACAACTTGGAAGCAGATATAGAAAATGAGGAAATGAATGGTAAAATTTAAGTGATAGTTTGAGATTAAACCACAGGTTTATATGCTATTTAATCCATATACAATCTGCAGGGCTTTAATGTAACATCATGGGTTTATAGACTGTCTCTTGCAGTAACACCTGCACTATGTGCCAGTCTGTGATGTTAGTAACAAGCTAAATGAATGTGCTGTTAGCATTTAGCTTCAAATTAATAAAATAAACACAAATATCTTCTTATTGTAGTGTAATTAAGAAGAGACCAAGTATATTTCCCTAAATGTAACTGATTTTTGAAAGATGTACATAGCGTGCGTACCTGTGAGCTTCTCTATAGGAGTGCTCCACTCGCTTATACAAACATTTGTGTGTCCCATCACTGTGAAAGTGTAGAGCTGACCACAGCTCAGGTCAAGGAAGGAACAGCTGCTCTGGGTGGAGTCACAGGTGGAGTTCACACCTGAGGCAGAAGTAGCCTTAACAGTGTAATTCTGTTTTGTGTCACCTTGGTTCCACTTTACTGTATTGACGCTCGAGCTGCAGTTTTGGTCAATAGTCGTGTTCTCAGGTTTACATGGAGCTAAAAGTGGTTTGGAGGGGGAGAAGAAGCAGGTTTATTCAACATATAACAAATTATGTTTTGCTAAACGTCTTGGATTTAAAAGACCTGCACCCACCTGACTGAACCTTGTAGTCAGAGCCAGCAATGATGTTGCAGTGAACAGAAGAGGAGGTGACAACCACCTTGTAGACTTTTCCACACTGCAGGTCACGGATGGAGCAGGAGTCGGATGTCGAGTTACAGGAAGCTCTGTGATCACCTGTGCTGCTGATGGCCCAGGCGGTGTAGTTATCTGAGCCCGGAGTCTGAGACCAGCTCACAGTCATCATGTTGGTGTTACAGTCCAACTCTGCCACAACATCTTTTGGTAGGCAGGGAGCTACAGGGGAGCGTCAAAAACATAATGATACTATACTCTACATACAACAGACAAGCTGCCAAGGTGATTTGATAGGCTGATAAATAAATAAAACGAAATGTCAATCCTTGAAAGGACCTCAAAAATCCATCTTTTCGTGGTTCTCGGGACCAAAAATGGTCCCAAGTCCTTTCAAGGGTTTAAAAACTGAATTTTTTGTATCACCAACTTAATTTGTTCTCAGAAACTTCTGTAAAAAAAAGAAGAAGAATTACACTGTCAGGTTTAAAGTTCGACTGGGATGCTTATCAACTGATCTGAGCTATTTTCAGAATTTATAATGATCAATACATGAAAATTAAAGTAAAAGAAGAGATCGGAGAAACATTCTTCAAACACGTTGCGTTTACGGGGGATATTTTGTCCACCAGGGGGCACTCCATAGTATCCATGTTGGCAATAAGTGTTTAAAATGCCACAAACACAACCAGCTGATCCGAGCAGCGCATAAATGAGTAAATAAATACATATACTTAATTATACTTATGCCTGACAGCTCCATACCTAACATCCTTGGTCAAATATATCCACCACCCCTCCTCTGCACATGTCCAACCATCTCAACATTGCCTCTCCAACTTTATGTCTCAAAAGCTTAAGCTGAGCTGCTCCTCTTCTATTATATTTCCAATCCTGTCCTCCAACATCCCACTTCTAATGAAAATCTCATTGAAACCTCTTCTCTCCAGGCACCGCCCCCTGATCCCTACTCTCACTACAGATCACAGTTAGGCTTCAAATATCATTGTCCATGCAGACCCTGCCTGACTTTCACCACTTCCACTTTCATCATTGCAAACAACAGGCTCAGAGCTGATCCCTGATGTGATCTCACCCCACCGGTGTCTTACTGTCATTCATTTCCTGCGCCACTCTCACATACTCCAATGCCACTCCTGTCTTCCTCACAGAGGACCACAGTTCCTCCCTTTGCACCAGATCACATGCTTTTTCCAGATATAAGCAGGTCTAAGACTTGCTCTTGTAGTATAAATGTTTTGTCTTACCCGAGTCAAAATAAATATCAGTGTGTTTGCTGCTGTTGCAGCTTTCTGTGGAGGCCACCAGTGTCGCAGAGTACGAGCGGCCACAGTGAAGTTTCACAGCGCAGGAGGCGTCATTAGAGGAGCAGGATGCTACGTGGCCGTGCTCCCCTGTCACCTGCACAGTGTAGAAACCTGCACTGCTGCTTTCATCCCAGGAAAAATTCCCATTGTTTGTCCCACAGTCCACTTGGACCGTTAAGTTTGTGGGCTGACAGGGGGCTGAAAGAAAAGGAGAGCTGATGGGTTATGCATGCCCCACAAGAACTTTTACTGCCGTTGCTATGGAAACACGCATTACCTGTACTTATTTCTATGGGTGGACTGTAACTGCTGCGGCAGTTTCCATCCTGGGCTGCAATGCGGAAAGCGTACCTTTGCCCACACAGCAGATTAGACAGAGTATGGGAAGAGTTAGAGGTGACGTTGGCTGAATGAGGGAGTGCGCTGCCTATCTGCTCATACTGTAAGACATAGATAGCTCCAGTCACTGGATCCCAAGTGAGGGTCAGTGCGTTGGCATCACAGCTGACATGACCCGTCAAGTTAGTGGGTGGACACAAAGCTAGGAAGATACAGGAGGTGAGCAAATCAAAAAGGATTAATGTTTCAGTATTGTTGTTGTTACTTTTTACTAAATCAGCCTACAGACCCCAAAACACAGAGATGCTCCTTCCAGCTTTCTCTCACCTGTCCTGAGCTGCACTGCTGAGCTTGGTTCACTCCAGCAGCTCCTGTCTACACTGACAACAGTGACAGCGTAGGTTTCCCCACAGTGGAGGTCAGTGAAATTGCATGAGTCTAAATAGTTTGAGCTGCAGGTATGAGTGTGTCCATCATCTGCCATTGCTGTCGCTATGTACATATCAGCTCCCATTACAGGAGACCAGGAGACTGTGCTGTTGCCCTCACAAGCTGGAGACACGGTGATGTTACCAGGAGCGCAACGGCCTGCAGACAACATAAGAAAAATGGTTTCCTGTTGTCTTTCTGAAAAGTAGGGAGAGCTCTCCTCATGGACATTATATGACTTCAAGTACCTGCTTGAAAGCTGTAGGCTGCACTTGGATTTCCTGTGCATGTCTGAGAGTAAGGTGTAACGGTAATGCTATAGGTTTCACCACAGTGGATGTCATGGACTTGACAGCTGGTAGAATTGGTGTGGCAGTGGTGTGCGTGTCCATCCTGTGCTGTTGCTGTCACATTGTATCCTGTAGCACTGGGGCTTCCTACCCACGTCACCAGGGCTGAATGATTCAAACAAAGCAGGGCGGTGCTCACGTTCTGTGGGGCGCACGCGACTTTGGAGAGAAAAGAGAAAAACATTCAACGACCAATCAGGTTACAAACACATGAAGTTTAAACTGACATGTTATGAGGTTGACATTTAGAGGAAATACACATGAGGAAATTGATGACATTGTCATATTTTCCCTTAATGTTTATAACGATTTGAAAGATGTAGAAACAGATGGAATATAAGCCACATTCACTAGAAAATAGAAACTAATAATAGATTGGGGGTAAGTTAGTGAGGGTTGGCTGTCTGGCTATTTCCCCTTATTTTTATTAATTGTGCTAAGCTGATTTAGCAGGCTGGACAGTGCTATATCTGTCCTGTCTCTTTATGCTCTTGTTCTTTCCCCCTTTTTTCTTTCCTCACTCCCCAACCAGTTGCAGTAGATGTCTGCCTCTTCCTGAGCCTGGTTCTGCTGGAAGTTTCTTCCTGTTAAAAAGGAGTTTTTCCTTTCCACTGTTACAAAGTACTTGTTCATAGCGGGTTGCTTGATAGAGTTTTCTCTTGAACACTGAAGAATACCTTCAGTATTCAAGTCCCAATAATCTTGAAGCAACTGTTACTGTGATTTGGTGCTATATAATTGAACCTGAAATTAAAAAATCAATACTATACGGGGCAGATATGAGGTCCAGTGGTGATTTCTTTTCATCTTACTCTATGACAGAAAAAATGTCTGTTATTTACCTGTTTCTAAGGATTCGTTGACACTTGGGCTGCTGTTGCACTGCGCCCCCTGAGCCTGGAGTGTTACATTCAAATCCAAGCCACAGGGGAGATTTTCAAACACGCAGCTAGTATTTGTCGTGTGGCAGTCGTCCTGATGCCCTTTTCCTTCTACCTGAGCGAGGAAACTGAGGCTTCCCGCAGGGTCAGTCCACCTGAACACTGCTGTGTTGGTGCCACAGGTATACTGCTTAGAAATGATAACTGGAGAACAGGGAGCTGGAGAAAGAGCAGTACATTGGTTTAGCAGGGGGATGAAGCAAGATCACATGTATGTGCCATTTAAAGCGTGCTCACCTGTGGTAATGCTGGTGCTGGTTCCAGGCGCACTGTCACACTCGTTACCGTGTGCAGTCACTGTAGCTGTGTAGGTCTCACTACACTGAAGATCAGTCAGTGTGCATGAAGCTGTGGCTGAGCTACACGACAATTTGTGGCCGTTTGAAGCTGTGGAGTTAACTGTGTAACCTGTAGCATCAGCCACCGGGGTCCATGACAGAAAAGAGGAACTGGTGCCACAGATCAGAGTGTTATTCATGAAAGTGGGAGGACACGGAGCTGCGAAGGAGACAAAAACAAACACGTTTAATAAATGTGTTCGTTGATTCTAAAGATTGTAAAACATCTTTGTTTTTGCTGTGTGTGGTTTCCCTACCTGTCATTATAACATGGCTTGCTCCAGTGCTGTTACAGGTGGCATCCTCAGACATGACTGTGAGGTTGTAAACTTTCCCACACTGCAGCCTCTTCAGCTGACAGGAAGTCGTGTTAGTCCTGCAGGAAATATTATCATGAGATGTGCCATCCTGAGCGAGCACAGTGTGGGTCAGAGCTCCTGGAGATGCAATCCAGGACACCGTGGCCACGTCTGAGCCACAGTGCAGGACGCTGGTCACGTTTACTGAGTCACATGGTCCTGGAGGAACATACATTACATGATGCATGATGTGTCCCAAATGTCCAAATATGATTTGGAAACTCATGAAATGCACAAATATATGTAAATGACACCTGTTGTGATAGTAGTTTGAATGGGAGCACTGGTGCAGTGGTTGTTCTTGGATGCTACTGTGATGCTGTACTGAGTGGCGCACTGCAGGTTGAAAAAAGAGCAACTAAGATCTGATGAGGAGCGTGTCTCAGAGAAGCCATGTGGGCCCATAACTTTAGCTGTGTAGCTGGAAGCACCGAAAGAGGAATTCCAGGAGACCAGCAGCGAGTTTGATCCACAGTCTGTCACTGCTGCCAAGCTCTGAGGGGAGCAGGGTGCTGGAAATAGATATGACACACTGTAAATCCAACTGCTCAAGTAGTATCTATATAAAAAAACTTATCTTAAATGATTTTGTGTTTTAAATGTAAGCCTTTTAAGAATACAATTTCAGAGTTCATATCGCTTTTGTCAGGTTTAATACAGGCTGCACTTGTTCATTAATTAACATGGCAGTTTCCAGAGTTGGCATGTCAAAGGTTTAAAGTAACAAATTACTGGTGCAAGCTAACATATCATGCATGCTTGCTTTATCAAAGCCTTTCTGTTTTTCTTCCAGTATGTTGCTCAGGTTTTGTTTTATTGAGCTCCAGCATTAAGCAAAGCAGCCAATCATGATTCCCTGACTTTTAAACAAGACAAGAATAATGTGTTATCATTTTGTTTTAATATGAGCATTAATGAGTGTGAGTATTAGGACAGGAGAAGTGCAGCACTGAGGGAATCATGCGACAGCCTTCCCAGCTGACCCAAAGTAAATCCTCATCTATTGGAGGTAATTTATATGAATTTCAGGAGTGGGACCACACCTCCATCAGCATGTGAGGGCATGAAATTTAAAATGCTGTACTAATTAACATTTACAGGACAGTTATGTTGATTGTTTTGTCACATAGTTGGTATAGAATGATCTCTTTCCTTTCTTGCTAAATATTACGATTCTAAAACAATTGATTTTGGACTTTATCTACTTAAAAGAAACATTAAGGAAATCAGCAGCGTTAGCAGATAGACGAAATTATAGATTTACAATAACTGTCATTGTTACCTGTCTGAACGGTCTGTGGAGGGCTGTGCGGTCCTTTGCAGCTGCCAGAGGACGCTTCCACTGAGACATTAAACATCTGTCCACACTGAAGGCCGCTCAGAACACAGCTGGCACCATCAGTTTGGCAGATGACCGAAGTTACATTTCCAGCTAATGGCACAGCAGTGACACTGTATTGGAGGGATGCAGAAGAAGAGATCCAGCTGACCGTTAAGTCATTGGTGCTGCAGGACAAGTCTGTACTGATGTTCCCTGGAGCGCATGGCACTGAGAGAAACAGAACACAGTGGGAGTTAATCACAAAGACTTTTCTCAGCTGAACTGTGTACTGAGTTCGATGAAGAAAGCCATGACCAGTATACTGTACTAAAACCAAGAAAAATAACTGATCTGGGATTGAGTAGAGTTTAAAAAAAACTAATTGCTTATCAGTTTGATTGAAAAGAATGTAAAAGAAGGACGAGTATGATGCCTTGTTTAGTTTGAGTTTTCTATCTTCACTGCTAAAGTGTTTAAACCAGTAATGTGTGATGAGGCTGGAAAAAGGCAGGTCTTGTTAGGTCAAGTTTCTTTTGCAAGAGATCAGTGAAAAACATAAATTTACATATTAAATCTCAAGTCCAGTGGGGGCATATTTAAGAAATTACTGGTGACAATATTATAGGATATAATATTATAGGAATCACTGCTGTAAAAAAAACAAAAACGAAGATTAATCTCAATATACTGAGACTGAGAGGCTTCTCCTCACCGGAGTAATTGCCAGTCAAAGTCAGTACCTTGGTCTTGCCTGAAGGGGGCACTGTAGTTGCTGACACAGGTGCCATCCGTGGCAGTCACAAAAATTTCATATGCTTGGCCACAGAGCAGGTTACTCAGTGTGCAGTTGGGGCTGGAGCTGTTGCAGGTGAGGGTCTGCCCATCACTTATGGCTTCCACTGCATAGCTCAGTGCATTCGGACTGGGGTCCCAGGACACGTGAGCAGCTCTAGCACTACAGATCAGCTGGCTCGACACATTAAAGGGAGCACATGGTTCTGGAGTTGGAATGAAATAAAATATCAGTAACGCTTCCAGATTCCCCAAATAAGACCCCATTACTGACATCAGTGGTTTAGGTCAAGGTCGTGTTACCTGTGTTCACAGAGACAGTGTTGCTCTGTTGAATTGTACACTCGTGATAAGCTCCTGAAACACCTATTGTGTAAACCTCCCCACAGTGGAGCCCAGTGAGGCTACAGGAGGTTTTATTGGTTGTGCACAAGGACCTGTGACCTTCACTGCTCAAAGCAACAGCAGTGTAGTATTTGGCACCATCACTGGCGAGCCATGACACAGGAACAGGGTGTGGAGCACATGTGTGTGTCACTGTGACGTTGGTGGGAGGACACGGCACTGAAAGGAAACGAATAAGAAACGCAATTTGGAGGATTTATCTAACAAAGTCTTGTAGCTCTATCTACATATATGATATATATGATCATGATAAATCTGCAGGTCTCACATGTGTCCACTGTGACCTCTGTGCTCGGCAGGCTCTTGCATGTCCCAGTGATAGAAAAGACCGTCACTGAGTAGGAGCTTCCACACTCCAGTCCTCCTGTACTGCACTGTGTCTCTGTGGAGTTACAGTACAGAGGCTGGCCCGATCCTCTGGATATCACAGTGGTGTAGTTCTCAGCAGTAGTGGAGATGTTCCAGAAGACTGTCAGCTCACCAGTTGTGCAGTCCACATGGGCTCTGACTCCTTCAGGACCACATGGCACTGAAAAAAGACACACAACATCATATGCCATTTAAAATCAATAGAAATGGTATACCATTTCTATACCAGAAATGGCGCTCCACTCACTTCCTTAGGTTAAAAGCAGAAATCATATTTTAGATATTATTTATTATTTTTTAAATTAAAGTTTCAACACATTTTATTCAACTCATCTGGTTTATTTAGGATATTTTCATTTGTTGTAATCATTTCTTCTGCAGAATCAAATATGGTGCTCTGATGAACAGATTTAATTTAAAGCAGTAGTACCTGAGTCCATGCTGACCACACTCGAGGCTGACGGACAGTTTCCATCATTGTAAGTGACCGAGACGTTGTATTTCTTTCCACAAGACAGAGAAGTTATTGTACAGTTGTTCCCTGTGTTGCTGGTGCAGTTTAGCTGATCAGCGCTCTGATCTGCTATAGTGGCGGTGTAGAAGCCTGTGGACTGATGGTTCTGCCAGACCACCACTGCACGATTGGCATCACAGTCTCTAAACGCTTCGATGTTTGTCGGAGGACACGGTGCTGGAGAGGAGAAAGATGATTCAGTTCACAGTAACTTAACAGGTGTTAAGTGTCTTCATCATAAATCTGCACATGAAATTGAACATAACAAATGAGGGTGGATCTCACAGAAACATTGTTGGAGACTAACTATTACATCATTTTTAAGACTAATTCTGATTTTTTTGGTGATTTAATTTTTTTTTTAAGTAATTGCAAGTTTAAGGCACTTTTGCCCTGGTTTAATTTTTTTTAGGTATAATATATAGTGTATAGTCTATAAATAGGTGACACAACACAACAGTGTTATTAATCTTCTGACCTACCTGTCATAAAAGAAACCTCCTGACTGGTGGTGCTGTTGCAAATGAAATCCGTGCCAAAAACACTGGCAGTGTAGTTCTGTCCACATCTCAGGCCATCAATCATGCGGTTGCTGTCCATTGACATGTACCTGTATGAATTGCCGTGTGCATCTTGAGCGACAATGACGTACAAAATAACGCCACTGCTTTCCATCCAATCAAGTGTTGCAGAGTTTTGGCTGCAGTCCACTGATACTGTGACATTGTTTGGGGTGCAGGGAACTGAAAAGAGAGGATGTTTGTGTCTACGAGTCTCTGCCACCTGGTTTAGCTGTATGACATCTCGGGAACTATGAAAATTTCAAACAGTGACTCAATACATACCAGTCTGTGCAACCTCTCCCAAAACTTGGGGAGAGGAGCACTTGTTATTGGAGGCAACAATCCACACGCTGAGGTGTTCACCACATGGCACATTGGTAATTTCACAGCTGTTGGAGGAAGTTGTGCAGTTGTAGCTTTCTTTAGTGTTTCCCTTTGCTTCTACAAAATAGGAAAGAGCTCCAGCAGCAGAGTCCCAGTTTATGACCAGCCTGTTAGGGTCACACTCAGCTTTCCTACTCAAGTTAGTTGGAAGACAAGGAGCTAAAGAAAGAAAATGGAGAAGAATGTGTATTTCGTTCCTTTCCTTTAATTCAAAGTGTTTAAAAAATAACTAAACTTTACCAGTTGTTAGAGCAACCAACCACAAAAAGCTTCTGTAATCACATTTTAGAAAAGTCACAACAAAGACTTTAAGAAATACTCACAGGTTTGAACAATCACAGGTTCAGTGATGTCGGTGTTACACTGTAAGGTGACAGCATACACACGGTACGTGTAGTTCTGAGCGCACTCCGCATCAGTGAAGTAACACATGATGTCTGTTGTTCGACACTCCGTTGACATGCCATTGCTATCCACAGACGTCGCCACATAATAGAAGGCGTTGTCAGTGGGCTGCCAGCTGAAGATGACTACATTGCTGTTGCAAGTGTATGAAGCCTGAGGATTTGCTGGGGCACAGGGGACTGGGGGAAAAGAACGAATTAAGGATGGGAGGATAAAATAAGTGCACCTTTACATCCCTTCCATCCAGGCATCAAATTCTAGAAATGACACAATGAGTCATTTTTGCATATTTACATAATGCATTTTTTCCCCTTTTCACTGTAATTTCATGACATAAATGACACTCTCATCATGACCCTAACTCGTCCATATATCGTTTAGTAATCGAAAATGACACAGAAAAAAGCTTCAATTTTGTAGACATGTTAAAAGAAATATGGCTAATGAACAGTTACTTCTATGTATTTGCAAGGGAATGCATACATAGCTGAGGTCACTGATGGCCAAGGGTGTTGGTGGCCAACAAAGCCAGTAGTGACCGCCCTTGAAGAGCTAGGTTCATGCTTGTAGAACCATTAACATTAATTTATTTATTTTCTATGCACCATTCTTTACACACTAGAGCAACCACTAACAAAAGCTTATTGAATGTAAGTCCACATCGTGCACTTCTTCATAAAAGCCATTTCTCCACAACAAAATCACAAGAGATAAGCGACCAAAATGTTGCCTACTTTCTCTGATCACCTCAACTCTGGCGACTGTTTGTCTGCAGTGAGTGTACTCAGATTGGAACATGACTCTCGACTCTGTGAAAACTTTTTTAAAACCAATGATAGCTATACCGAAGTGAGTTGTTGAGGATATCTTAAAGTTTTCTGATGTTGTTGCTGCTGTTAGCCTCTGTTAGCTGCTGTTAGTTGGCATTAGTGATACATTTGTTGAAATGCATGTAACATTGTTGGCGTCTTAGTGCATAAACTTTAATACAATGTGAGAATGTAATCAAACTGTTTATCAATGGGGAAAGTGTGATTTTTAGGACACTTGAGCAGCTTCCAGAAACTGGTGCCTGCTCTTATGTATTTTTAATGGATTCATTCAAAGTTTATGAGAATGTATCAGTTTGTCGAGAGATGTAATTACACATTAATTATGCATATATATCCTTTTTTGGTTTAAACAACCTCGAAAAAATTATCGATTTCATCTTTAACATCAAGCAGTCGACCAAATTCTGTTTTTCATTTACATTAAATTAATCACATCATCAAAACAGCTTGAAGACTTGGTGTACAGTACATGATTGTGTATCTCCTTCACCTGTTCATGTTTCAGACCCATCCTATATATGACTTTGGAAAACTCCCTAACTTCAATAGGCTGTAAAGAGCTTTTGAAGGCTTTTTTAGCTGGTGTTAGATGGCAGGTCTTATTAGATAACATGAACTTGTGACTTGCTGCTCAAGGAACAAAGAACAAAGGGCACCATGGAAAGAACCTAAAACGTCTGACCTAAGGGTACAGTTTGTTCTGAATAGATTGCACTGTGCAATGTAAGGAAAAAAGAGGAGGTGGAAGTATGATTGAAAACATGCAGTATAAAGGCGACAGGGGATGAGCCTCAGAGAGGTCATATTTGTTTTCACAGCCGCTGCCCTCACCTGTCTCAAACATTGAAGATATGTTGGAGGTGCTGCTGCAGTCGCCAGAGAGGGCTGTAACACGGACCTCATACTTCTCACCACATTTTAACAAGGAGATCTGGCAGCTAGTGGAAGCTGATGTGCAGTTACTAGAAGCGCCAGTTCCATCTACAGCTGTGGCTCTGTACAAGCTGGCCCCAAAGACCACATCCCAAGTTGCTGTCACACTGCCACTGGAGCAGCTGTAGTCCACTGAGACTGTCGTCACCGAATTAATAGCTGAATAAAGTAAAGAAAAAAAAATGTACAAATTGTAAACAGATGGCATAATTATGTTTCAGAAGTCAGCAAAAGCTGTAAATGTAGGTACATGAACATATTCTCAGATTCCTGTTGGCATGTTATCCCTAACAGGTCAAACAAAACACTCTGACGGAGCTCATTCAAGAATATCATCACGATGCAGGTAATAGTTTGTATATGTCCTCATCTATAAAAACAGGGAATCAGGCCTATGCTTCAGTGGTTCTGGTAGTAAATACTTTTCTACGCTTTATCTGATTTTGATTTCATATTTTTAAACAAGAGAAGAGAAGGGAAATAGACAAATAATTGATGTTGCACAGATACTCACTAGAGGTAGTGTGTGTAACATTAGCAGCCTCCCCAGGCACCAAGAAGAAGTTGAATGATGATACTCCCACTGTGTAGGTGGAGCAGGGCTCCAGATTACTTATATCAAAGGTTGTGCTGGTGGTGTTTCTAATGACTGGCATGTTGCTGGGGTTTTTATTGTCACTCACAGCCACTCGGTACAGCAGGACTTTATCCACTGAGTTCCAAGTCACTCGGGCTGTACTTCTTCCTGTTGCTACTACTTTCACATTAGTGGGTGGCTGCACCACTTCCAACAGAAAATACAGGCGTTAATCAGTGATTTAGAAGTAATTATGTATATTTTATGTGTACGTGCATCATCTGAAAAAACATCAAAACCAGCTGTTTGTATGCACTTACAGGTTGTTATTATCTTTGTGTTACTTAGGGCACTTCTTCCAGCACTGTTGGAGGCGTAAACTTTGCAGCTGTATGTTGTAAAGTTATTCAAATCATCAATTTGTCCCCTTGAAACTGTGAAGGTCTTAGTGAAGCTCTGTGCCGGAGATTTAATGAACTCTTCCACAATTATAGTATAGTTAACTGCCCCCATCACACTGGTCCATTCAAACCTTATGGAAGTACTTGACACAGCTTCAGAAAGTGTGATCTGAGGTGCAGCCGGCACTGGGGGGATGTAGAAGATGTTCAGCATTACTTTATTTACTTTGCTCTTCAAATAAAATTGCTTTGTTTATTCAGCTGGTTTAAAACTTGTCCCTACCTGTCATGGCTGTTTTAGTGTCTGTGCACATAAGATTCAAAAACACAAGGACCTTCAGGGTGATGTCATAGACATATCCAGATCTTACCCCCTGTACCACCATCTCTGTGCTGGTTGGTGGTATTGTCACCATCAGCGGGGAAATAGTGGTGGAGTTCACAGCTCTCAAGTCCAACACATAAACTGAAGCATTGCTGTAGGTGCTCCATACCACATTAAGGGATGATGCTGAAGGAGATGTAACTGACAGGATATTACATCCTGAGAAAAGTAAGAACGTGTATTTATAGTTTCTTTGTGGTACAGAATAAAACAGATGGAAAGTCCTTAAAAGAATACTTAATTAGTTCTTTTTGTTACTCAGTTTGAACACTTCGACAGCTTTCTTCAAGCCTCATGTTTTTCCTATGTCTAAGCACTTTTAATATGACATTCACAAGGTCAAACTCCTAATGGAGGTAACTCAGGGTTCAGCATCTTGCCCAAGGATTCTTTGACATATAGGTTGGAAAACCAGGAAGTGAATAACCAACCTTCCAAATAGTAGACCATCTCCAGTATCATTTTTGGGGTCACCCCCAATAAAGAAAGTAATAATAGACTATTAACAATCATACTTCCAAATGATGAAAAAAAAAAAACCCCAAACAAAACAACCCCCCCCCCCCCCCCAAGTCATCATCATTAAGAACCTCTTCTTCAACAGCATTCATAAATCACCAAAACAACAATAAAACATTCCATAAGAAGTCATTCTGTTCCGCTGGCATATTCAGTTTGATGGATATTCTCAAGGAAAAATTCCAAAGGAAGTGGGAAAAATGGCTCTAGAATATAAACATCCATATTAATATCAATATTAACCACTTGACAAAGGAAAAAGGACAGAAGACCTACCTGCAGCCTTAACATGGGGTATCTTAAAAAAAAGAAAAAACTGTTAAGAAGCTAACTCAAAATTCTGTAATTACCTGAAAACCTAAATTGACAATAGAAAATTCAAACTGCATAATTACCTGCATGAGGGACAATATGGCAACAGAAAAATAAAGGAGCCTCATCTTATTCATAGTAAAGGTCAGGATCACGGTAGGTTACATCTGAGAAGTGCACAAAGATCCTCCAAACATCCTCTGAGATCTTTACAGGCTGCACACTGTAGATTAACCCCATGGGAACCAATCAGGAGATCCTAAACGAGGACAAGTGAAGCCCCTAGGCTACCTGTCATCATGATACAAAGTACAGTAGCCAGTGCTGCTGGTTAAGCAGGGAAACTTCCCTCCGTGTGGCAGAGAAAATCAACCTTTTTTATATGAAAAAGAAACTTTTAAATCAAAATGATCTCAAACTGCTAGTGAGGAAAGTGGTAAACAGATAAGGAGGTAATTATAAAGATAATTGGAAGTACAGCCCTGTGTAGCATCATTAAAATGTAAAGAGATTCAAAATGGTGTAAATATACGTCACATGTAAATTGATGATTTAAAGTAATATTTTAGCTCATTTGTAAAATGAAACACTAAATGTTTAGACTGCAAATACTTTTTAAAAAATACAGCAGGTGCTACAGTAGGAACTCCATGTGACCAAAGACAAACAAATAAACAGATTGTATATACATTGTATAACCAGTTCATTTCTTTTTGTTGTTGTTTTAGTGGGTTCAGTCCTCCTCAACAAGGAGGCAAATATTTCACAAACGTCTGGAGAGATGTTGTATCAATCTTCGGATGCTTTTTGCCGGAGGAGGTTGTGTTTCACCTTCTCTCTTGTGGCAAAGGTGTTCTCTTCCATTCAAGTAATAGTCTCTATGTCATCTAAAAGTACAAGCCTGGTTTTTCTTTGGAAACCTTTGTGTAAGTTTGGTGGCATGTTTTGGGTTTTCATCATGAGACCATATTCGTATTCTTCTGATGATACTATGAATGTCTGTGGCCACAGGCATTCATGAATGATGGTACCATGAATGGTACCATCTAAAAATGTCATCTCCTCAACAGCCTGTTGTCACACTTCACTTCCATCTCTGTTCTTCTCTCTACATCCACAACAAACAGTTTCATGTCAAAGAGAAAGAAGGCAGTCGCTTATTGTTGGCCATCCATCAGAAACTCAGATTTCTACTGAAAAAAGGTTGAAAGTTGAAAAAACAAATTGAAAGTATGCTGGAATTGCCAACAAGGAAGTGTAAAGGCTGAGTGACAGCAGTTTATAGTAGGTCATAATGAGTTTGAATCAAAAACTGTTTTATATGTCCTGTTAAAAACAAACAATTTCACAGTAGGCGTATCTTTTCTCTTGTCCTTTTTAAAATATATTTTTTTTCATTTGAAATCCTGGTGGCCCTCCACATCCATTCTAATTATTATGCTGTTTTTGGTCAATTTAAAAGCAAAATTCCACATTACAGGAAATATCCAAGTAGTTTTAATGTTCCCACATTAAAACATTAAAACAAAATATTAATGACATTATTACTGTCACAATTATCAGAGGGACCCCTAAGATTATATTGTGTAATATCAGCTGACTTAGTCTGTACAGGCATTTGAGCATATCCCAACATTTAGAAAGTTGTGTGAAAGCCTCACTTTCAAACATATATCCTACTAGTGATTGCAAAAATATGCTTACTGTAATAGAAACAAAGCTAAAGAAATTGAATTGTATCAACCAATAAAGTTTGAACTTATAAATAAAAATATTTTACAAAGATAACAGTGTAAAGATAACTGTGCCTCATGAGGAAGTCATGACTTGGTTACCATCAGTGCATCCCTACAGGGCTTTTCTGTTCATAATATGGAGGCGTAGTTTAGTCTATTGTGTTATATAAATGCATGTGATAGCCTGTTGTGTGTTTTAGCGTAGGTTGGCATCTCTGTCTCCTTCCTTAGCGCTTGTGTTTTTTTTGTGTGTAAAATCCCCGGCTGGATGAATCCTAAACCTCATGCTGAAAAGTATCTGATTTAGAGTCGGGTAGCTTTTGTTTGCCACATACGTGAGACATTCTTCAACACATGTGTCATTTCAGCCAAGTAACTCTTCTTGAAACTCCACCCCTCTAATTTATGGGCACCATTATTCATTTCATGGGTAATGCGCTGAATCAGGATCGCTACAGAGCATGTTTAGGAAGAAGAAACAGATTTCTTTAAGATAAAATACAACTTTTATTTTAATAATGAACAGTGAAAGGAGTTAGAGAAAATTATTTCCCACTGCTACATATACGACTTGGGTGGTTGCCCACAGCTGAGTGTGTTACGCGGCGTTTAATTGGTCAGGGAACACATCCTCCAAACAAATGATAGTATTAGATATATCAAATATCTGCCATGGGCTGGTGTGAGCATGGGTACAGCTGCAGAAACACATCAAGTGTCATGCTCCTGGGTGAACGACCCAGCATTTTGAGTTTTGGGATGTTTTAAGTTTCAACTCATGAGTTTTTCTTTTGGATTTTGAGATGAGGTTTATGTTCTAGCTCTGTATCCAGTCCTTTCAGTATAATATTGTTTCCTTGTGCTTCTTAGTTTTCCTTTCTTTGCAGTCTGTGTTTGTCATTAGTATATGTAACCTTGAGTTATCCTCTTTTGTGTTCCTTTTCTATCTCCCCAGTCAGTTGTGTTTGTTTATCTCCTGTCCTTGTGCAAAATTCCCGTCTTAGTTTGGTCTTAGTGTTTGTTATTTTGATAGTCGCTTGTCCTGTGTGTTGTGTTTAGTTTTGCTTCATTTGTCTGCTCCCTTTCAGCCTGGCATGTTTATATCTATGTCCTTTGTTGAATTGTCTGCCAGGCTGTGTGTGCGTTTGTTCTGCATGTTCCTAGTTAGTCCTCACGTTGTCCCCGGCCTCTGTTATATTAACTTCAACAGCAATAAAGCTGTTGTTGAGTTTTAGACCTTGTCTTTCGAGTCCTGCAATTTGGGTCCCACTCTGCCTGAGACACAGCGAGCCTTGACCTCATGTTTCTTCTTTACTGTGCATAGTCTCATATAAATTTGGCGTACATCCATCAAAGTCTTCAAGTTTGACTAAATGACTTATTGATCAAAACCTGAGAAAAAGTCGAAACCATGGCTCTTACAAATGTGTTGTATATTGTCAACATGTAGAAACCACCAAATACAGATTTAAAATATCATGTCACATTTAAACTCCAAATCAAGTAACCTATATTCGACAACAGCATAATAAAACAGGAAATTATATTTTCTGTGTATCACCCCAATATTCAGGGGCCTCCATATGGCCACCCCTATGTAGAAAATCTGGAGACACCCCTGCTGACTGGTAAAAAATAATTATTTAATGTTTTACTACAAATATGAACATCTTTGAGATTAGTTATTTCAGAATGAAATCAGTTTGTAGAACACCAGATGTGCCAGTAGACTACCACTGGACATCTGTTTATATGATTATTGCCAGTTGGTCAGTTCTCCGTTGCTCTAGTTGTGTTTCTCTACTTCTTTTCTTTCCAACACAAAGCTTTAACTGTGTTTTGGCATTCATTGCTTCAATTTAAAAGATGCTGACGTAGAGAAAGGTGGAAAATCAGGAGGATAAGAGGGGATATTAGATGTAACAAAAGATATTCTAATCCAAATTTGTCAGTGTTTGTGTTACAGTGAAAACTAATATTCTTCCTTTGTGTTATTTCATATCGTCCCAGCAGGATCTTTAGTCAGCTAAAATGCAGTCACAATGAGACCACAGACAGACAGATATACAACTTTTAAGTAATATCTTAGTGGAAGATCAATTTCAGGATGCTACCGTGATCATTTTCAGGAAAATCTTGGGTGTAATTTCAATTTAATTTCGGTTTTATCCGTAACAAATCACAACAGCAGTTGCCTCGAGGTGCTTTATATTGTGAGGTAACTCCAACAATCAGCCAAATCAAACAAATAATTTAAATACTGACAGACTGACTTTACACAGTGTTGTGATGCAGAACAATTTGCTTTATTTATTTTTTTCATCTGTCATCTGGGAGAAAACAAATCCAATGAAAGCAGGTGTGACATTCAATATTTCTCTGGCAATATGATCAGATGAGTCATCCACAGACTCCATGAGACGGATCCCTGTTGCCCCACGTTCAAGCTTCACAACCGGGAGACATCAAACTGAAGCCATATGGAGGTCCTCTACTTGGAGAAGTCCTAATATACTGTTTTAAAATTTGAATGATTACTGCTATGACACTTTTAAGTCGGGCCTCAGCACAATGTTTCAAGCTTTGTTTCTTTTCCATATTTAATAGTCGTCATTTCTTGTTTTTTTCACAGTGTAACTTCTAACTGAAACAGGACACATGAAACATAAGGAGTCGAGGAGCCAATAGTAAAACACTTCTTCTTTTTTTTTTTAATGCAGCAAGATTTTAAAATAATATATCTTAATAGCGCTCAGTAAATGCTCACATAATTTTTTTTTCCTGTTTTTCAAGTTCGTTTATCTTTGATTTTAATATTTATTTTTAAGCTTATTAGTTAACAGATATTCATTTTATTGGATATTAATTATTATCAGACTCAGTGTCATTGTGGTATACAGAGTCTTCACAGTTATCACTGGTGTAAACATCGTCCTCTGTCCTTGTTGCTGTGTTGGTGGTCGGGGTGTTCACACTGGGAGAAAAAGGCAGGAGAAGTTCATCTTAGTAAAAACAAGAATCCTTTGTGGAACATTATACTCTAGAAATCACACTACAGCTATAGCGTACAGAGTCTGAGGCTATTTTACAGCCACTCGTAACAGACACAATAACATGGGCATGTCATCATCTCCAGGTTTCCAAGATGTGATGTGAACGACGTTGAATGAGAAACAACAAACTCACCACAGTTAATTCACACTTCGTCTCGCACGAGAAATTACTGAGGAAAAAAAGAGACGGCATTTTAACAATAGCTCAAAGCTTAAGAGGAATAATAAGCTACACTGGGAAATGCATGTGTTCAGTTTTTATTTTTGTTTTTATGATTATTATGAAGCAGCAGTTAACAAATCTGAATGAGTGTTTGTTATAATACACAAAGTGTCTCTTTTTCTGTACATTCATTGCTTTGTCTGCAAACTCGTCCATCAGAGCTGAGCAACCAAACTTGGCACAGGGTCACATGTTGGGCCCTGAAGGGTCTTATCTATATCAGATATTGCCTAGCAAACAACTAGCAATGGTCTAAATGTTTTACTATTATTTCTATTTATTTTTATATACAATATAATACAATTTTATAACATGACACTCATACATCTGAATGTCTTACCACTGTAAAAGCATGCATAACATATTGCACATTTTATTCTGACCACACTCTACCCTTCTGTGCATACCACTTGCACTGTGCTTATTAATCTTTTCTTTTAGTTATTTATTTTACTTGTGGGAGCCCACAAATTAAGAATTTCATTGTTTGATGTAACCATTGTTTTGTAGCATATATGAAAATAACTTTAAAAAAATACAATTTGTGCACCTATAAAATCTTCTGAAAGTAACAGTTTTAGTTTATGATAGTTGAAAGTTGAGTTATTCATGGGATCAACCAGTACAAGCAGCTGGTTAAAAGCATATAAATATATAGCATTTTAACAACACCCGCTATTCTTATTTTTTGTTTAACGTTTCTAATTGTGATTAATTAAATATGTTTTTGCTGAAAGCATAAACAGCCCAAACAATCCTGTTGCATGGACAGGTACTAACAGTTAACACAAGAGGAAACAGCTAGCAAAATGTAAATAGTTTTTTTAGGGTTATGTTTTTAAACAATGATATTCAGAAGTAACACCTCATGAACAAAATATATTAATATATAAACAAACTTTTAAATGACATAGTTGGATTCTACCTAAGGATGGAGTCAGTAGATGTTTCTCTCTTTTTTCTGTCTTTATGCTAAACTATGAGACTTCTGGCTTTAGCCAATGAAATTCTTTTTGAGTGGTAGAAACAAACTAAAAGATATAATCAGTGTGTAAGTATCGTTGTTTTAGGTATAAGATGATACGTACCCATGCCAGCGTTACTTCCAGGGCAGGGAACTAAGGATAAATGAAAAGTGTAAAAGCAGCTGTTAGAATTGACTCGTTATACAAATTTAAAAATCAGAGTAAATACGCTCCTTGAATTTTGCTCCCACCTGAGTACGTCCTGGGCTGGCAGAAGGTGACTTTGCTTCCGTACTTTTCCACAGGTGCCGCCACCACTGTGTAGACATCCCCACATGTTTCCTCCTGGATGTCACAGTACATGCTGCCTGCAGCTGCCATACAGGTGTAGTTTGCTCCGGTGCCATACAGCTCCACTGTGTGATTATAGATCTGAGGGCCAAGCGAACGCCAGTATACCCTCAGGGTGTTGTTGGTCCTACGATAGAGCTTGACGCCCGTTGGACAGCAGGCACCTGTAACAGAGGGAGTGTAGAGTTGTGCTTTTGTAAAAAAAAATAAATCTTTTTTAACAGTGTGAAGATTTCTACTTTTCCCTCCACTGGATGCAAAAATATTACAAATATGTTTGTATTTATCGATCCTCACTGGAAGAGAATCCACGATATTTGCACTCTGACTTCTGTCCTGTGCTGCTGATTGCTTCCAGGTTGACGCTGTAGTTGGTTCCACAGGTGATGCACCCCATCAGGCAGTGGGTGTCTAGAGTGTGGCATTTGGCATACCCTCTTGGTGATGTCAGGGAGGTAATGAATGAGCGAGCTCCAGTGCTAGGTGACCAGGTCACATTGGTCATAGCCTGGGTGACCTGGGTCACGTTCACAGACATGGGGCAGCAAGGGCCTTAAGGGAAGAATACAGAACAGATTTAAGTATGGGAGGATTTTTAGATTCCTAGATTCAGTACATGCCATGCCTCCTCATGAGAAGCATACACATTGGTGTTTTGCGTATAAACTTGAGAACTAATTCATTTCATTTAATGAATGACAAAAGCTTTTGGCAGATGTCTTCTGAACTGTTGATAACCTTAAAAGCAGAGATCAGCTTTAGCTCGATGCAACTTTAGCATATGGCTCAAATTAAAGTTGCTGTTTGGTGGACCAATTGTACATTTTGTTGTGGGGTTTAACAGCGTAACCAATCAGACTGTCATACCTGTTTCCAAAGTTTTACTGAATCCTGGCAGACTTTTCCCCACAGCTGTTGTGGCCACTGCTGTAACCTCGTAGACCGAGCCGCAGGGCAGTTGCGTGAGCACACAGGAGCTGTTCGTCGACTGGCAGCTTTGTCTGTCATAGCGTCCAGTGGCAGTGATGGTATAATTCGTGTTGGGGGTGTTGGGTGTGGTGAAGAGGATTCTGTATGTGGAACTGTTGGTCTGAGTCATATTCAGGATCTCTGGAGTGCAGGGAGCTGCAGCAAGACACACAGAAAAGAGGCGCTCACTCCAAAATTACAGAGATACAAATACAGAGTGAAACATTACTGCAAAGGAAGAAATAGAAAGTTTGGAAAATGTACTGATTCATACTCGTAATTCTGTTCACATTTGTAGACAAAATGTGAAGCAACTGGTATTTCCTAGTAGCTAACTTGCCCCATAGCAAGAGAAGAGAAGAGAAGAGAAGAGAAGAGAAGAGAAGAGAAGAGAAGAGAAGAGAAGAGAAGAGAAGAGAAGAGAAGAGAAGAGAAGAGAAGAGAAGAGAAGAGGCTTTCTCCTGGTGACCCTTCTACACAAACCATACTTGTTCAGTCTTTTTCAAATTGTGCTGTGATAAAGTGTAACTTTTAACATGCTTTGGATTTTTTTAGCTTCTCTGAGCGACGCACAGTCTGAGCTTCGGGTGAATTTGCACACAATTTGTGTGTGTTTCATAAAAACAGTCACTCTTCAGTGTTTAAATTACCTGTCTCATGTGTTTGCGGCTTGCAGGTGCGGTTGCATCCTCGTAAATCGCTGCAAGGTGTCACAGTCACAGAATAAGCTGTGTTGCAACTCAAATCTGAGAGCGCACACACCGGTGCTGTGTCGTTGCAGTGGATGACGTCTTTAGTCTGTGCTGCTGTCGTCTCATACAGTTCAGCTCCTTTGACTGGTGTCCACATGACTTCCAGGGTCTCCGTAGAAACCAGCTTTATCATAACATCCAGTGGGCAACAAGGGACTGAGGAGGAGGCGGAGAGAAGAAACTAATTAAAAATAATTTAAAAACAGGCAAATAACCACACACAGCCAACTGTGAGTTTCTCTTAGTTTGGTCATAAAACTGCTGTAGCTTTAAAGTTGGGTTATACATTTTGTCTGCACTTCTTATAGGAAAAGTGGGCTTTTCCTGTCATGACAACTCAGGCTTAATCATGAAAATGACTTTTTTCTTAAACAATAGCAGCATAGTAGTTACTTCAGGGAAGTTTACCTTTAGTTCCGACAAAGGACTTTTGAAATGAGGAAAAAATCCCATAAGAAACAAGCATAAAGAAAAGCACTGGCCTGATCCTATAGGATGTGATTGGATGGATAGTGCTGGGTTGGAGTAGACTGTGTTAATAGTGGTGCTGCTGTATATGTGGATGCTTTTGTGTGAAAGTCATACTGGTAGTGTAGTTGCGGACATGTCCATAAGGGCTGGAGCCGGCCTGGTTGTAGGGGAATACGGTGGTGAGGTAGGTGTAGCCACACATGCAGGAAAATGGGCAGGTGGTTAAACTGGTGTTACAGAACATCTCCATTCCATCATCCCGCTTTATGAACGCCATGTAGTACTCCACCAGTGGTACTCCGTCCCACATCACGGAGCAGTTACCCGCTCTGGGCTCCTCCACCCAGATGTTCTCTGGCGGACATGGGTCTGTCAGAGAGAGACAATGGTCCTCAATGGTCCATGAGTAATAACAGTAATAGACTTCACATGTCAAAGACTCCATGTGATAATTTGTCAAATATGCTTATTGGTTTTCATTAGGAGAGCTTGATGATCTGGTCACATCAGTAAAAGGCTTGTGGCTAACAGCTAAATGAATTCAAGATTATTCTTTTTTTCACTAAATTCACAAAGATTTAGCACAGGTCAGCTGATCACAGCCTGAACTCTAAATCTGGAGCAACAAAAATTATTGTGTTTTCCTTTGTCACAAAAAAGTTCCAGTTGCAATTCCTTTTAGTACCACTTGAGGCTGGTTCAAAAACTGAAGCAATCCCCATGGACTCCCATGATAAAATGTTTAGTTTTACAGCAGAGCACAGGGTGGTTAAAAGAAAAACAACAACAACAACAGCAACAAAACCAAAAAACAGCTAATTTAGTTCTTCGTGACATTAATAGATCTTCTTTTAAGGTATACATTTGCATTCACAGATAGTGTAGCTAATTTGAGAACAATGGGCTTCACTTGAGCTAATTACAATCAAGAGCAGGATCATGTCTGTGGTTTTATGCTTGATGACTAATTAGTTGTCCAGCCCCTTCAAGAGTTTTGATTATTGAAATTCTAGTATTTTATTTCAATGATACTGAGAGCTAATTTCAAAAGTTTTGAGAGTGCTTTAAATGAATAATAGTATAAGACAAACAAACATACATTATGAATGATATACCCACATGTTATGTAGTTAGCCGGTTGAGAGGGGCTGCTGGGTCCAGCATCGTTATAGGCTATGACATAGACTGAGTGGTTTTGTCCACAGTCCGCAGGATTAATGTAACAGTAACTGTTTTCTGTGGAACAGTTTTGGCCATTAGAGGTCCAGACTAAGTAGAGATTAGCACCCCTCACTTGTGACCAGAATACAGCAATCCCAAGAGCCCGTCCTGGAGTCACCTGAACGTGAGTCACATCTGGGCTCTGAGGACCTGGAAATGAAACCACAATGAAATCAATAACAGCAGTCATGACTGGTCCTCTGGTACGGGTTCAAATGTTTATCAGCCTAATTTTTGGTAAGGTTTCTTACGTGTAATTTGACAGACAGTGACATCATCACCAGTGCGACCCTCAGAGTCCCATGCCGTGCCCTTAATACAGTATGTAGTTCCTGGTTCAAGGTTATCAAACTTCACCGTGGTGTCAGTGGTGTTGAGTTTGAGGCGGGTGTTGGATCCCTCTCTGATGATGACCAGTGTGTAGAGGACGGCGTCCTTCACTGGGTCCCAGGTCACAAGGATGGTGCCATTGGTAGGAGAGGATGTGTTCAAGTTGGGAGCCATTACAACTGCAAATGTGATCAGGGGGAGAATGAAGAGTTAATGGGATTAATGGGGAATAAAAACAAACAAACCAACAAAGAGACCTTACTTCTCTTCCCGTTCCCATTTCTTTATAAGATATGAAATAGAAACTACTTTCCTGTGATCCTGTTACATTCAGTTACCCTTCAGGATGCGAGACAACCTAGTTCTCATGGTTTCTCTTTTCACTTATGAAACCACCATGGAGCAGCGAGTGGATACAGTTTCCACCCTCGTGCTAGTTGCAAAGACTTGGGCACCCATGACAATGGGCGGTGAAATGGTAAGCCAGTGCCAGTGGAGTGAGATAACAAGTTATTGTTCTAAGGAGGAACAGAAACCTGTGTTTCACTCTTTATAGGCTGATTACCATCTTTACGGTAAAGTGGAACTAGAAGATAGTTATAAGCAGTAATAAGTGCACTGTCAGTCACACCCGACTTGGCCCTCTCAGAATCAGCTGATGCTTTTGTACTGACGGCATCCAAATTTTTACTTTCATATTATTAAAATTTCTGAGTTACATGACCTCAAGGTACAACATTTCACTGCTGAAAATTATATTTAACTTATGCTTTTATTTTACATGGAATGGCCCGATTATTTCTTCTAATTTAGCTCGTTTCAGATATTGACGTACCTGTCCTGGCCTCTGTGGGGTAGGATGGCTGGCTTCTCCCGCCTAAGTTGACGGACATGACGCTGAGGACGTAGTCTGTGTATGGCTGGAGCTCCACCATGGTACCTGGAGAGCTGCTCACAGTGCTCTCCTTGAAGAAATCACCTGTCTTTGACTCTGCCCTCAGGATGTAGCTGGTCGCCCCAGATACCTCTGTGAACTCAACAGTGATGCTGTCGCTGTTTTTGGAGTAGGCTTGCCCAATGCTGGGTACATCAGGGGCTAAGGAGCAGATGGTAGATGTCAGTCAGATAGATTCCAAAATAAAAGCTTTTCTATTTATAAGAGAAGTACAATGTATCACTGAAATACAAAACAAACAAACAAACAAACAAACAAACAAAAAACATCTAAAATTTCTACCTACTAACATATATTTCTTAAAAAATAACTCAAATTTGAGAAACTAACTTCAAATTTCAAGTTCCAAATAAGAATTTTGAGACAATAATCCAAACTATAGATTTATTGATGACAACATGTTTTTCTTTTTCAGAAGCAAAAACAATTTTCCATAACAACTCCTGTAAGAATGCCATCTACAATGTTATAGATGCAGCAGTTGACCACAACTACTAAATTTAAGTGCAGTTTTCAATAAAGTCTCCTTTTTACATTATAGTTTACTACATGTAAAAAAAAGAAACATTTACATTCTTACATTTATACATATTTATTCACATGTTACTGACAATTTGCACACTAAGATTTTATTTGAAAATTCTGAAATGAATGCATAGGCCTACAGTTTATTATTTCCTCACATTTTCAGAAAAGCCTCTTGAGGCCTGAGCGCTTGGTTGGAGTGGGTTTCAAATATCTCTTTGATATTCGAGGTTAGTTGAGTCCAATAAATATAAAACTTATTTCTATACTAAAAGCCAAAATGTAATGTCTTCAAATGAGAACACGGCGTCTCAGGAGGATAACAAAAACGATTGTGTTGTCTATGGAAATATTGGAAAATGTGCAGCATAATTTGAAACAGCTGAAAGAGTTGTCTGAAATGTTTTTCTGGCTGTTCCATGTAACAAAGAGTGATGATATAAAAAAAGAGAGAAAAACAGCAGAAAAAATGTAACAAGAAAATTTTCACTTTTAATTAAACCATGTTTGACCAAAGTATTTTGGGTATTTCATAACTATTAAATAGAACTATTTAACAACAACACAGTACAAGTAAAATGTTTGCCCAAACTATCTCATTAATATATGCACTAAAATAAATAGATACTTTTGTTAATTCATAATGCAAAAAAATTAAATTTAAATTTAAATTTTCCATGTATTTTCTTTTTTTACACAGATACACTGTAAAATGTTACATTGACTGATACATTTCATTCTAGTCAAATGAAATGTACTTTATTGTTGGTGTGTAATCAGTTAATGACAAGAACATTTTTCTTAATTTCTCACTATATGAATAAATAAACCTTTGATTTTCTATATTTTAAGTTTTATGTTACTCAAAATTATTGCTTCGTGTTTATTTATCAATAAAGGTTTGCCTCTTTCTGTTTTTTCTGATGTTACCAACCTGTCGTCTCCTCAGTCTTTGCACTGCTGAGCACTCTGAGATTATTGTCCATAGCTTCTAACTGCATGGTGTACACCGTGTTTGGTGACAGGGAGTTAACTGAGCCCATGACTGTGTTGCCACCGAACTGAGCAAAGACGGGTCTTTCCGGGGAGTTCTTGGGGGTTGCTGTGATCTTGTAGGAGCTGGCACCAGTGTGGCCGCTCCACTGCACTGTCATGCTCTTTGATGTCACCGTGAACACTGACAACCTGATGTCTGAAGAAGATAAAGCAGAAAGTGTGATTAAAGGGGAATGTGATTAATTTACATCTTAAAGTATCTTAACTATTAAGTATCTCAAATATGAAAGAAGCTCTGTTACCATTTTGAGCCAAGCATATCTGAAAGTGAGAAAAAAAAGGTCAGTTTAATGAATGAAACAATGAATGATCTTGTTAACGAAAGTCAGGAAATACAGTCAATTAAAGACAAGGGTATCCTTCCAAAGATAGTAAGCTTCTGCTATTCCACATTATATCCTGAGGCAAATTATGCCCTGTATCACATTCTCAGAGCATGAGAGGCAGCAGGCTGCACATTACCTTCACTCAACACAGATTTCAGGACTGGTCAGTGCAGGTATTTCTTTCAGGTCGGAATGAATTTGTCTATTGAGGTACGGCTGGGCATGCCGCTCGCACTTGTTGAAAGCCGTGATACTCAAAAGGGCCTGTGTTCATATGCCTCAAAAGTCCTCTACTCCCTGCTCTCTATCTGGATTTATGCAGCATGCACAATATCAAAACATTTTACCTTTGATGTGGAAAACTTTGGTTTAAATTAACGCTGAATGAGAAAATAAGAACATCTTACCCCACTGAAGGTCAATAAAAACAAAAGCTTCAGCATGTTTAACTGCACCGTTCCCATGCCCTCAGTGTTTTTCTGCTATCCACTGCCTCGAGGTGAGATGCTGTTTCTCAAACTGATTTTAGGGAAGCAACTTGGTCTTAAATTTTTTACTTTCTTCTCTTTCTATCTACCTTCCTCTCTCTCCAACATGAAATGACAGGTGTGTTATTGTTTCAGCAAATACCAAAGAGCCCACAGGCTGTAACTCCTCCCCTCAGGGGTGTCTGTCTGCCTCTTGCCTATCAGACCTAGACAAGGAAGCTCACCTTTGTTAGATGACAATGTTGATGATAACACGTGTATAACAAATGCATGTTCATCTTTTCTAGTCTTTATGCCGTGAATTAAAAAAAATAAGCACAATACTTTCCTGTATTACTGAAGATCTTACTTTTCCCTGTGAGGACAAAAGAAGGTTACAGTATATCATATTCCACTGAGGCGTGGCGTGCTTTTTTGTGGGAACTGACCTCAAACTTTTAATTTAGGACAACATGTCTTATCATTGATTCCGAGTATTGTCAGTAAATGCATTGCACAACTGAATGCATAATCTGATATGATTTGCGTCCACATTTTTCTTTTCTTATTTAGTAGCATTTTTGGTCAACTTATTTGTTAAAGTAAAAAAAATTGATATACAGTCCACCCAATATAAAAGTGCTCGCAACAAAACTCCACTTTCTCTACCTCAACCCATCAATTTAAAAGACCATTTCTGATCTGAATAAAAAGCACATAAAAACCCTACTCCAAATGTGATCAGCATATCTGCTGAGAGACATGTCTGGGGCTGGGGAGAACATACGTGAGTGCATATGACAGACGGGGAAACACAAGGACGGAACTGCATGATTGGGATCCGGGGAACAAGGAAGTGAGAGATGGGGAGAGGGGAAGATGTAAACACAGATGACACAACAGACACATACTGGCGAGACATAAGAGGAACATAATAGACAAGAAACTAATCTGGGGATAAAAGGGAACTGCAGCGTATGGAAAGAATAAACTCATGACTACTTAATGGAACCTAAATCATCATTATGATACAAATTGAATTTCTTTGAACTGTTCATTTTGCCGGCTGGAATGATTGTAAAGCATACATACTTGATTTGAATTTCTCTGATTCCCGCAGGGTCAAAAGTGCATATTTAGGCTTAAATATATACATCCACCCCCACTGATATTTTGTTAAACGTCCCTTGCAAGTTGCACTTCGACCCGATGATTTTGGTTGCCATAAAAACAACTTCTGGCATAATTCTGGCACTCTTTTTGGCAGAGTGGAGTTGAGTTTTAAAAGCAGTTCACAATTTTTCCGCCCGTTCCAGTTCAGGGCTTTGGTGGTTCCTGAGTTGTTCCATCTGAACCAAATACGTCTCGTCTGAGGGTGGCAGTTTGGGTCATTCCAGGCCTTAGCAAGGTGGTGACACATCTGATTAACTTATGAAAAATTAAGAAAAATTATTTGAGGTAATGAGCCTGGAATCTGCAGTTGTTTAAAAATGGCTCCAAGAGAGATCTTCCAAACTAAATCTTCAATTCTCCTTAGATCGACACTTAATTCATTTGGGTTTTCCCATTGTTCAGAGCAACTGGTCAATTCACTAAGTACCGTCAAAAAAATAATTTTATGCTGGCAAAAAGAAACTAACAGTTCTAGTAAACCATGATTACTTATAAAAAACTTAACAGGCCTTGGCCTTGTCAAGTTAAAAGACACCATTTAACCTTCAGAGCCACTATTAACATTGAGTGTATGTATTTCAACCTGTAAGGATACTTTTGACCTTGTGCAGTTTAGAGAAAATCCGAAATAAATTCAAATGTACAACAAATTCTTACTTTTAAAGTCAATAAAGATGGGTTCAAAGAAATCATTAAAAGCCTAAGATTGCCATGAAATTCATGCCCATGATAAGTATTTGCAAACTTGTCTATGGAGCTTGGAAAGAAAAGCGTCTGGACTTCTTTAAGTTTCCTTGAAGATGTTTCACCTCTCGTCTGAAAAGCTTCTTCAGTTCTAAGAGTAATTGGTGGAGAGTCCCAAATTTTAAGTCTTATGGGAGTGTTGCAAACTTCTGATCATAAACATTCAATTTAGTTTCTCTCCTTATATTCAATTTGAACACTTATGCCCCACCTCTGCAGCCCACCAGGAAAGCTTGCCCCATAGTTTGGTAACCAGTGGTCTACACCACAGCCAACTTCACCTACTTTGGGAACAACAGTTCAGGAATGTTGCTTGGACACTTCTTTTTCTATGATGACGTCCAGAACAACAACGAAATTCAATATCTCAAAACAACAAAAACTGAGCACAGTCTGGCACCAGCGGGCTGTAGCAGTGACAGGAAAAGAAGCACAAAGCTGTCTAATAGAAACTACAAGTAACAAGAGACAGTTTCTGTAGCACCTACAAGCCAGCAGCAATGGGCAGTAACACTGTCAGATAAGCACAATAAGGAAAAGGACAAAAGTTGATTTGAACTAAAGACAGGTTTTGTCCTGAAAAACAATATGACCTGACACAGATTAGATGTGCCTCCTTTTCCATGTTGGTGTGCATCCTTCTAGGGAAGAAAGTAAAATAATAGAAGCAATACCAGGGTGTTCAGTAACACATAGCATTGTGAAAAGATCAAGTTTACATTTATTGCTCCATCTCATAAGAGACATTGTACTGTATCATTAATGATGGCTTCACTATGGGATCACACGGTGTCTTACAGTCATATTTGAACACATTTTGGACACTAGTGAGAATATAAACGTTATTCATCCACATAAATTTTTGCTGATGTTTTAGTTTTTTCTTTTATTTATTCAGTTTTATTTAATTCACGGGTAAGATTTAAAGGTTTTACTCTGAGACTGAAGTGATCTCACTTTTTTCTGTTTAAAACAACACAAAAAATAAGCTCATCAGGTATCCTATGAACTGGCAAATGGATGAAGGATGAACTCCTGGTGTTTCCTTCCACCTAGTGGTTGCATGTGGTGCAGTTTCCTTTGTAGTTGAGCCATAGCCAGATCTGTAGATAGCCTCCTGGCCATGCAGTCAGTGGTTGACTTTATGTTGTGAACTCGGTATTCCACTATTTCACTAGAGAAATACGTGTTTTATTTTACAAGTGAGGCTGTTTTTTTTTTTTTTTATGTGGTAGAAGCCTGCTGCAAGGACCAAGCGGTGCCATCTAAGGACTGGATGCCACTGGACGTGCCTAGAAAGGACACTCTCGATCTGACCCTTTTTGGGTCAGATCTGATTCCACTTAACACAAAAACTGATGCATCTAAAAGCAAAACTGTGACTAAAGACAATTCAGATAACTTGAACACTTACCAAATACTGAATACGAAGTGCACTGGACTGAAATGGACGGCCTACCTAATATATTTATGGACACTTGAAGTGATATATTGGACATTGTTGAAGATTACATGTTGAAATGATTTAAATGTTGTTCATGTCTATGTTTTTGGACCATTTAAATGTTGAATACACTCAAATCACTTTTTTCCTTTAAGTTGTTGTCAGTGTCTCATTCTTCTTTAAGTTGAGTTACCACTGCCAGTCTCCTTACGATCCTAACTGAACCCAACAAGAGGAGATTCTCAGATATTTGTTTTTACTTGACTTTGGATGACAGATTACTGTGGATTTGACTGATTTTGACTACTCAGTTAAAACGGGTGACAGAAACAGTTAAAAAGGGTGACAGAAACATGACATCTAGGCTGCGCCTAGAAATTCTGTCCATAAAAATTACGAGCAGAATTGGTGACAAAGGGCAGCCCTGGTGGAGCCCATCACCCATCGGGAACGACTCAGACTTATTCCTCGCTATGTGGACCAAGTTCTTGCTGTATAAGGATTGAATGGCCTGTAGCTATGGTCCAGATACCCCATACTCCTGATGCACGTCCCACAGGACACTCTGAGGGACATGGTTGAATGCCTTCGCCAAGTCCACAAAACACATGAAGACTGGTTGGGCAAACTCCCATGCACCCTCAAGTATCCTTGAGAGGATAATGAGCTGCTCCACAACCAGGACGAAAACCACATTGTTCCTCCTGTATCTGAGGTTCGACAAACAGACGGACTCTGCTTTTCAGCACCCTTGCATAGACTTTCCCAGGGAGGCTGAGGAGTATGTATATATATATATATGTATATATATATGCACATTAGTAGGGTTGCAACATTTGAGTAGATATTTGATAAGACTGGTTTCAGACACTTATTTTTAAGCTGTCACAAACAAGTATTACGGACAGTGGAACAAACTCTGAGTGGTTAAAACCTCAGTTTTTACATATTCATACTACTGGTATGAAATGTGTACTTTCCCTTCATGTGCTTTACCCTCATAGTCTCTCATCTCTTTATTTCTGTTGATGCAAATTTTGCTGAGTTTTGGATTTCTTCTCACCAGTCTTGAAAAACAAAGTAAAAAATATAGTATTTTTACATGTCAATATTAATATTGTCACTGTTTTAAGAATATTCTGCAGCTGAATGCGGATCACAGTAAAATATACTGGGATATGGTCATAAGTTGATGTTGTTAGGCAATCATGGCAAATGCATTCATTATTTTTAATACAATGAAACACTGAGCTGTTCTCACCACTGACACTTTGGAAAGTTTACAAGGACTTGACTCATAGAAATCAAACCATACCTGATTTAAAGTGGGCTGATCTCCCTTCTGCTAATCTCTGGTAGATTTCACAAAGATTAATATCCAATATTGATTGAGGATGATAGGCACGAGCCCCTGGATAGTACTGAGACACTGACTGATACACTGAGGAGGAATGGCATCAACATGAACTTTAAATCACTGAGGTAACTAAGAGCCTGAGTGTCACTAACACATAAGCAGACAGAACAATCGGAGGCAGAGATTATAAACAGGAGGTAAGTGGAGTTTGATTGCAGGTGTTTCAGAAAGCAGAGTGAAGGAAACATGTGAAGGCCACAGCTTGAGCACGAGATAAACAGCGTTGTTGAACATGTTTTTAACATGTTTTTAACATGTTCAACATCTGTGCATGCTTCGCAATGATCGAAACAGACTTTTTTTTGTAGGTTACATTCAAATGTTTTGTTTGTGAATATATTGTTGGGGAAAACTAGTTTCCTGTTTGGCACTGGGAGAGAAGAAAGAGAAACAGATGCTCCCGAAGGACTTGGTTTAGAAAGAAGCTTTAAGTAAGCTGCACATTTGCATGGTTCAAATTAAAGTCTTTTCAGTGTGGGAAAATGGTTGATGTACTGAGCTACATCACACACTGAGGTTTCTGTGGTTATTTTACAGCAGAGTGCCAAAAATATCAATCGGATGATCTAATGTAACTGTGGTTTAACAGCAACATCACATCAGTTTGAGACTGCAGGTGGAACAAATACCTGCAGCCTTCAGATGACTGCAGAGACCTGCAACTATTAAGAAGTAACCTTCACGTTAGCTTTCTAACTTTTGTGGATTACAGAACTGGTAAGAATAATTAATTAATTTTTATTCCATCTGCCTAAGTAGTTTTCATGAATTTTTGTAGTAATGAAATAAACTGTCTGTCCGTAGCTTTCAGAGATGAACACAGTTTGAAACACAATCCTTCATTTCATCTAGATTCAGGTGTTCAACTCACTCTAATGCTGCACATACATATTTCCATTTAATTTAGGTGCCAAAGTAAACTTTATTTTTGAATTGCTTTGTGTTTGTTTAGACACTGCTGCTGTTCTACATACACAAATCCAAAATTATTATATTTTACTCCTAAATAAAACGATCCACAAAGTATTTACAATGTCTTTACTTTAAAATACTATGGAGGAGGAGGCATTTCTGTCACGGTCGCAGTGGCAGACCGTGTGGAGAGTGTGTGGAGGACTCAGGTACAGACACAGGCGTGGACACGAAACTGAGTTCGAACGAAAAGCGAGCCTTTATTGTAGCTGAAGACAAGGAGTGCAAACAAGGCAGAAGCACAGTGACAAAACTAAACTATAACTAAACTGGGAAAGTGATACCAGGATAAACTATGAATACAAAAGACTGACTGTGACAACATGGAGGGTGGGAACACAGACAACTACATGAAACACAGAGACTAAATACACATGAGGGATGATCAGGGGAAGTGGCCACACATGGGAGCACAGCTGACACACATGAACCTAACGACAGGACAGGAGAGGTGAAACTAAATACACTGACATTGAATACAGACTTTCAAAGTAAAACAGGAAACATGGAGATTAGACATGATATGAACTAAACATAACCACGCAGACATGACGCATGAACCAGGGAGACTTAGTACAGGGGGAGATGACATAAACAACTAAGGAACAAGACTAAACAGCAATCTAGAAATTAACTAGGTGAACTAAGCTAGGCACAAATGAATACAAAAGATACATAAAACTCAAACACTGGGTCGCTCGACCCAGGACCATGACAATTTCAAGGGGAATAAACAGTGTGAAGTGTTTGGGTAGATTTAACTTTTCTGTCACTGATGATTCATTTTACACAGAACACATTTTGAGTCTCAGCCATGTGGACACAACAGAGAAACTTGTTCTATTTGACCATCGGTGAGATGAACTTTATATCACTTAATTATTTTCTTTCTTTGCTATACTAACGATGGGCGTAACTTTGTGCTGAACATTGGGGGGGGGGGGGGTCAAGATCTCTGTCTAAATAAATAACTAAATCTGTGTAAATTCCCAGATGAGTAAACATGCAACTATGTTGTGGGTATTAACTGAAATGAGTAAAGAAAATCAACAGCCTATTTATGCAAGATAATTCATAATTTTATTAGGGTGGTTATATTGGCTGGGTCTGATTTTGGGGGGGATCATAACCCCCCCAAGCCCCCTGTAAATTACGCCCCTAATACTAACAGAGTTTGTCAGAGGACTCCGGCAATCAGTGTTCAGTTCCTTAAAGGTTTTCTGTTCTGTCACTTAATTCTTTTCTTAATTTGGTATGCTGTGTTCAGTTTTTATTGTATCCAGACAGGAAGAACTTATCATTTCAGAATAATGAATTCTAATTTCTTTTCTACAGTCACTTCTTTGTCTGCATCTTCAGCTGTTAAAGGTCAGTCATGTTTTTTAAACTGAGTTTCACATGCAAAAGTTTTCTTTAAATAGTCTCATATATTGAAATTAAACTGTGCGTGGATGAAGGTGTTCCCCAAAACACCAGACTGATAAATGAAATTACATTATATGATTTTTTTTTTCCTCTTCTCTTTGGCTTTATGTTTATCTATTATTTTGATTAATTCTCAGTTTTTATTTATCCTTCTTTTATTATTTTTGCTTTAATAATTAAATAAATTGTTTTAAATATGGAGCAGCTCTTGTGACTGTCTAGAGCTGGGAACAAGAAGCAGAGTAGCACAATTACATACCTCTCTGCAGCTTCTGTCCTCCGGTTATCTCCCAAATTCTTCCAAAACCTTGGAGACTGTCTGCTTGCAAAAGAGTCTTTAATGCACCTTGAAGGTGTTTATATATAAATATATATAAACACATATATTGAATATTTTACAAACAAACAAAATTTGTTTTGATAGGTACAATATTTTATAACTTTTATTGAAAGCATAGGACAGCACTGACTTAATTAGATGCAGAATTAAATTTAAAAAGGATAAAGCAAAAAATAAAAAATAAATACATAAATGAAATAAAAAAAGCACATTTCAAATTAATTATTAAATTCATTAATTTATTGGATGTAATTGACTTTGAAAATGAAAAATCACATTATTATAAAAAAGTAATTATAATTCAGTAAAAGGACTAGATGTTACAGTCCCTGATAATGCATTGCTTTAGATGGAGAGACTCTTGAGGGATGGCTGTTATGAGGAAAGGCAGCCCAGAAACTTTACCAGCAGCACACATCGTTGTGTGCCTCAACTTTCAGTCTTTTACCCAGGCTAATCTGCTATTTTCCTTCCTTGGTTAGGTTTAGGGATTAGAGGTCTGATCTAGCTTATATTAAAATTTGGGACACATCGTCAGTAGTTGACCTTGGACTCATCGGGTGTTTCGACCATTATCACTAGACACCCTCATCCAAGGAGGCCCTGCCAGGGTTGATCAGGCCCGTGAGTGTGTCAATGGTTTATGTTAAAATTGTTATTTCTCTTCTTCTTTCTTCTGTTTAGTTTTCTTCTATCTATTCACTGCAACTGAGAAATATTTATGGAGCCTAACTTCTTCAGAGGGATAGAAAAGGTGATAGAGAGAAGTAAGACAAAAGGGACAAGATAGGAGAGAGCAGAGAGGAGAGCCGGAAGGGGGCGCCCGATCTGGCTTCCCACACCTCCCCGCCGGATCGGGCTGTACGCTCTACCTCCCCACTGCCTCCCAGAAAAGGGGAGAAGAGAAGAATATTTTCTTTTCTCTCGCGGTTAGCTGACTGCCTTAGCTGCCCAAGTGATGTCAGCCCTTTTTAACCATAGCCAGAGTAGCTTAAATAAAATAAAATAAGAAACACAGAGTGTAATCTGCTCTTTCTTTTGCTCAGATAAGATTAGTTAATCCTGGGTCAGCTCGTTGCTTCGGAAGAGTTGAAATCTCCTACAACAACAGATGGTGAACAGTCTGTGATGATGGCTGGGACTCACATGATGCTGATGTGGTCTGCAGACAGTTAGGCTGTGGACGGGCACTGGAGGCCACTCGATCAGCTCATTTTGGTGAAGGAACAGGACAAATCTGGCTGGATGATGTATCCTGTTCAGAAAGTGAAAGTTCTCTAACTGAGTGTCAGCACAGAGGATTTGGTTTGACTGTGGACATCATCAGGATGATGGTGTCATCTGTGAGATGACACCAATGAGAGCTGGCTGGCAGCAAGGGAAGAGAGAGGATAGCAACGTAACTTGTAATTCAGTCACTACCTGCAACAGGGCGCTCTGCTCCTTGGTTATATGCTGAAGCATCTCCTCGTGCCGCTCCAGCAGGTCCGCCTGCAGTGATAATTCCCGCAGCACTGGGGTCGAGTCTGCTGGGTCCATTATCTAGCTGGATTGTTCTGTCACAGTGGGTAGTTAGTAATCGAACCCAAGCACAGGACTCTTTGTGAAAGAAAACACAGAGTTTATTTACAGTGAAAGGTAAAGGTAAATATACACAGCTCTCCGACACTTTGGCTTCACGATAAGACTTTCACAGGTCCTCCTCACAGTGTGATAGTCCGTAGCAATGCAAAAACACACTGATGACCCGTGCTCAATTCTGTGAACCCTATTTATACTCCGTACTCGTGCTCCAATTTGTGACTCCACTCTTGTTCTCCGATATGTGAGCCACTCCAGTGACTCGACACTCTCCGTTCCCAAATCCTGACAACACACAAGCACACAGACATGTTAGCAAGAATATCCACAATTAGTGAGGTTTCTAACACTACGAATCACGGCCATACCGATGAAGATTAACTCAACAATCCAGCCTTGACTGGAGCTCGGTCACACTGCCAAATAGGTGGCTCAGAAGACTGTAATCAGAGCGGCTGATGAGCGGCAGGTGTGGCTACCTCCAGCGCCGGAACACTTCTGGGTTGAGAGGTTGCAGGACAAAACATCCGGGAGCGAGAGTGTAACCAAAATCACAGAGACAAGGAAAAGAGGGAGACACAAACAAAACTCACATGGAAACAATGGGCAGGTCAGCCGGAGGACTGCCGGACCTTGACAATTAGGTATATCATCTGATAGTATTAAGATTTAACAATTTAGCTTTCATAAGAGATTGATTCGCAGCTCAATATGTAGAGTGAGCAAATGAATGATTATAATGATGAATTTATTACACACTAAATAACACTCACAAACCAAAATCAAAACACAAACTAAGTGAAAAAACACATTTTATTTATATTATCTGGTAGTCACAACAATGCCCACCTATACAGGATTTTTCCTTTTGTGTCTGACTGGAGTCTGACCTGAGTGAGCTTTAATAGATAATTTTTAAGGAGAATTTAGTTCCAAACAAAGGTGGGATTAAGTGTAAATAAAAACAGAATGCAATGATTTGCAAATCTCATAAACATAGAAACACATCACGTGTTTACACTGAGACTATTTTAATAAAAAAATATTCACTCAATTTGAATTTGATGATAACAACAGATCTCAAAAACATGGACAGGGTCATGTTTACTACTGTGTAGCAGCCACATTTATTTTAACTACAGTCCATAAAAATCGAGTAGACCAGGGCGTGGTTAGCAAGCAATGGCGTAAGACGTTTCTTGGAAGAGCTCCGCACCAGCCTATAATTTTTTACTCATATCCATCTGTTTTTCGACACCTTTCTGTTGATTCCTGGCGTTTGTATATATTTTATAACAATGACGAAACCTAAAGCTTCAAAAGCCCGTGAAAAGACTGAGAAAATCGGAGAAGATGAAGGTGAGCCAGCGAGTGTAGCTAACGAGCACGCGCTAGCTGAGGAGCCAAGTGCAATTAGCCCCGTGACTTCCCAAGTAGCTAACCCGACGTCAGCCGACATAATGAGTGCAATTGCTAGATTGGAGACTTCGGTTGATAGCAAATTAACTGCTATTTCAACCACGATGAACGCTGTGGAGGCCACTCTTTCCACGGTAACTGGGAGGATACATGATATTGAGGAAGCTGTAAATGGGCATGACGAGAGGATTGCCGTTTTAGAGGCGCTCTGCGACTCGCTCCAGAAAGGATACGATTTACATCACAAAAAATTGGATGACCTCGAGTCGCGGTCAAGACGACAGAATATCAGGATCCTTGGAGTTGCGGAGGGGACAGAGAAAGGAAACCCACTGGACTTTGCTTCTGAGCTTATTCCTAAGCTCCTGGGGAGTGAGAACTTCACGGGCAGGGTCGTGGTGGATAGAGCACACCGTGCCCTGGGCCCCAAGCCAGCTGACGGGGACCGGCCTCGTCCTTTAATTGTAAGGCTGCACTACTATCAAACCCGCGAGCGTATCCTGAGGCTGGCAGCACAAAAAGCTCCGCTGCAGTACGACGGGGCGAAAGTGTTCATCTTTCCGGATCTGACCGCGGAGGTGCTGGCACGGCGCAAGAAGTTTGAAGAAATCCGCAAACGGTGCAGGGCGGCCAATCTACGCTACGGCTTTATTCATCCGGCTCAAATTCGGGTGACGCTGGACGGGGTCACACAGACTTTTGATAAGCCGGAGGCAGCCAAAAGATTCCTGGACCAGAAACTGGCCGTGGGTACAAATGAGTAGGGCTTTTTAACACAACGGTTTACTTCCTCAGGTATATGTTTTTTCTGCATAAGCCTTATTTTTGCTGTTCTTATGGGCGTGTTGATGTGGGCTCATACAGCTTAGGTCAGTATTATTGCTGTTATTACTTCCTACAATATGGACAGTATAAGCCCTCAGGGTCTCTGTTTACTCTTTGATTTGCTGTATGGGAGCCTAGTAAAGCTCACACATATATGGTTTATGCGGCTTTTGTTTTTAATTTATCTGAATTTAACCTTTTTTTTTTCCTTTTATAAAGTGTCTTATAAATCTCCCTTTGCTGGTGTGGGGCTGCGGGATGGGTTAGGGGTAGGATTGTAGCTACTACTATGTTCCTATTGGATATGTTGGGTGGAGAAGGGCTTCGATTGGGGAGGCCCCTCATTTTTAGTGGGACTGTTCTTAGTGTTTTATGTTTGGATGTTTTTGTTCTATGGTGGTACAATCTTAAATGTGGTAATTACAGAGTGTATAGCTACTGGTTAGCTAGTCAAATTAGGATAAGTAACATTTATGTTAAACACATTCAATAAGACTACACTGAGGTTGGTCAGTTGGAATGTGAAAGGCCTGGGTAATCCTGTAAAAAGGGCTAAAGTTCTTGCACACCTTAAACTATTGCAACCTGACATAATTGTTTTACAGGAGACGCATGCAAAGCGCAAAGTTCAATCTGTGCTCCGTGCTAATTGGTTGGGTCAGGCATACAATGCTAATTTTGGAGCTAAAGCAAGAGGGGTTGCAATTTTGTTCAGGAAGAATATTCCTTTCTGTCAAAGCACAGTTACTGTGGATCCAGGGGGAAGGTACCTAATTCTTACAGGTCTCTTGAACTCCTTACCCGTCACTTTTGTAAATGTATACGGTCCTAACTTTGATTGCCCTGAGTTTTTTCAAAAGACTTTTAAGCTGTTGCCAAATGTGAATAATTCTAATATTATAATAGCTGGGGATATGAATCTGGTACTGGACACCCGTTTGGATAAAAGTGCATCAGCTCATACCCAACAGTCTAAATCCAGTCATGTTGTGAAGAGTGCGTTGAAAAACATGAACATGGTGGATACTTGGAGACTACTTTACCCCACAGGCAGGGCTTACTCCTTTTTCTCTTCCGTTCATGGGTCGTACTCCCGTATTGATTATATCTTTCTGGACTCTAAACTTATTCCAATTATGAGGGATGTTACCTACCATCCTATTTTAATTTCTGACCATAGCCCTGTGTCCATTGATCTGGATTTTGCAGATTTAGCTAACTTACAGAGAAGAAACTGGCGCTTTGATCCAACTCTGCTTAAAGATGAGACCTTTCATAAGAAATTAGAGAAGCACATTTTAGATTTTATTAATGATAATGATAAAGGTGATGTTGACGATGCAATTCTCTGGGAGAGTATGAAGGCGGTAATTCGAGGCCACATTATTTCGTTCTCTGCAGCTAAACGTAAATCCCAGGAAATGGCTTTGAAGGATCTTGAGTCAAATATACAGCAGCTAGAACAAACTTATCAGTCCTCTCCCAAAATAGAATTACTGGGCAAAATTACTAAATTGAAGTGTGAGTATAATTCTCTGCTCGGCAAACAAGTTTGCCTTCAAATCACTAAGTGTAAGCAAACATTTTTTGAATTGGGTGATAAGCCTCATAGGTTACTTGCAAGATTGCTTAGAAAAACACAAGCATCACAAACAATACTATCAATCAATAACAAACATGGGCAGACCACTAGAAACCCCCAAGAAATAAACAAGTGTTTTGAAGATTTTTATCGTACTCTTTATAGCTCTAAGAGTTCTGCGAGTCAGTCATTAATTGAGGACTTTCTGGAAAAGTGTAATCCCCCAAAATTAGATGATGAGGCAGTTGCAGATTTGGAGGCGGACTTCACATTAGATGAGATTAAGACAGCTATTCAACAGATGTCAAATAATAAGGCCCCTGGGCCAGATGGTTTTGGAGCAGAGTTTTATAAAGCTTACTCCTCATTGCTAGCCCCTCTGATTTTGCGTATGTTTAACTATTCAAAATTGTCTGGCTCTTTGCCAAGTTCATTGTATCATGGTGTAATTTCATTGATTCTTAAAAAAGATCGTGATCCTATGTCTGTCTCGTCCTATCGGCCTATATCTCTCCTTTCTGTTGAGACCAAGATATTAACAAAAGTTTTATCAAACCGCCTTAAAGATCATATTGCTAAACTTATCCATCCAGATCAAACAGGGTTTATCCCTAACCGCTACATTTATTTTAATTTGCGTAGATTATTTAATCTCATATATAGTCCTGCTAGGTGTTCAGATGATTCTGTGGTAATAGCTTTGGATGCTGAAAAAGCTTTTGATCAGGTCGAGTGGCCGTATATGTTTACTGTATTATCCAAATTTGGATTTGGTGATTCTTTTATCAATTGGATTAGAATTTTGTACAAAGGACCTTTGGCCTCGGTAAGGACTAATAATGATGTATCAAACCCTTTTCGATTGCACAGGGGCACGCGACAGGGAGATCCCATTTCTCCTTTTATTTTTGCCCTGGCCCTAGAACCTTTAGCAGCTCGTATACGGCTAAGTTCTGATATACTACCGATTATACATCAGGGTATTCCTCATAAGTTCTCCGCTTATGCTGATGACGTAGTTTTATTCATATCAAAACCTAAGACCTCGATCAGTCCACTATTGCAGCTTATTAACGAATTTGGCTCTCTCTCAGGGTATAAGATAAATTGGACGAAAAGTGAACTTATGCCTCTGTCGGATGGGGTGGACATGGCTTATCTGCATAATACTCCATTTAGAATAGCGCTAGATAAGTTTGAATGTCTCGGTATCACAGTCACACGTAAGGTGTCACAACTTTTAAAGCAAAATTGGGATAGAAAAGTTAATCAATTGGAGAAGAATATTGAGTTTTGGATCACATTGCCAATTTCCATGGTGGGCCGGATTAATGCCATCAAAATGGTAGTTTTGCCCAGATTTTTGTACATCTTTCAGTCAATCCCAGTGTGCATTCCCCAGTCATATTTTAAAAAGCTGGAATCTTTGGTATCCTCCTTTGTGTGGTCGGGTAAGGTTCCTAGAATTTCTAAAAAACATCTTGTTAAACATAAGACTTGTGGTGGCCTTGGACTCCCAAATTTTAGATTATATTATATGGCTGCACACTTAAATATTTTTTTCATTTTGGCGAAGGTGTACTCCAGGTGCTGATTTGGAAGGACGACTTTCATGGTTGATGATGGAACACCTGTCTTGTAGACAAACTTGTCTTCCAGCCCTGCTTAATAGCCCGATAAAAGTGAAGAATACACTATATGGCAGAAATCCTGTGATTCAGAATTCAATTAAGGTCTGGAACCAACTATTGGGCACAGTAAAGGCTCCTAAAATGTATTTGGATGCTCCAATATATAACAACCATGCCTTCAGGCCTGGGCTGGAGGACATCACGTTTGTGACATGGCAGGGAAGAGGGATTTGTTCTCTCAAAGATATTTACATTGATGGACATTTTCCATCTTTTCAGCAATTGAGGGTGAAATTTAATCTTCCTAATTCGCATTTTTTCAGATTTTTACAGTTAAGACATTTCATCAAAGCATCTATTCCACAATACAATTTGATTCCTCGAAACTCAGTGCTTGACAGCTTCATGTTAGTTGAGCCCTATACTAGAGGTGCTGTGTCTCGCTTTTACAGGGCCTTACTAGATATATACAGTCCTTCATCTGATACTTTTAGGGAGCAGTGGCAGGAAGAACTGGGGGTGGATGTTACTGATGATCTTTGGCAAGAGTGCATTAAGAATATATATTGTAGTTCTATAAATGCTAGACATTGTCTGATCCAATTTAAGGTTGTGTATAGGTTGCATTTTTCTCCCACTAAAGTGGAAAAAATATATAAGAACGTTTCAGCCCTCTGTGTTAAGTGTTCAAGTGGTCGAGGAACTTTATCTCACCTTTTCTTTCAATGCCAAAAACTACAGCTTTTTTGGAATCATTTGTTTGATTTTCTGACCAAAGCCATTGGCAGGGAGGTCCCATGTACCCCCTTTGCAGCATTGTTCGGGGTGTCTGAACCGGGATGGGCAAGGGACAAGACAGAGACGCAGGTTGTGTCAATGACCACACTTGTGGCTAGAAAGCTGATACTTCTCTGCTGGAAGTCTGATAAACCTCCTACCTTCGAAATGTGGTTGAGAGAATTTGGAAATGTACTCCATCTGGAGAAAATCAGGTTTACCTTGTCTAACCGAGAGAGTGTGTTTTATAAGATTTGGCAACCAGTCATTAGCCTGATGGATAAACTTCAGTGAAATATACTCTGTCTTAACATTTATGTATGCTGTATTACCACCTTGTTGACTTGCCGTCCACCTTCTATTGTGTTCTTTTGAAGGTGATTGTTGTATACTGCTTAATTATAAAATCAATAAAAATATATTGAAAAAAAAAAAAAAAAAAATCGAGTAGACCAGCTGCTGGACTTATGGGAAACTGAGGATTTAAGCTACTCAACAGTCCCGAAAGTCCCAACAACAGTCCTGTTTACCATGCTTTATTACTTGATGTGTCAAAAAGGTCCGGACTGACAGGCCAATTCATCACCAGAAATCTTCTGCTACGAAGCCATGTTGTTCTAATAGATGAGACTCCCTATTTTTAACTACAGTGGCACTGGCACACACTGAAAGTAAAGTGTCTTCATATCACATTAAAACAATCACACGGTTTTTTTCTGCCACCAGCTGGTGCCTGTTTTATTTATTACAGCTTCTTTATTTGTTGTTTATTTTGTTCTCAGTGTTCCTGCAGCAGTCCAGGATCTCTGTGACGTCTCCAAATGGAGGACTGGTCAAGGTTCTTGACGGGGCAGAGATCATCAAGGGTTACAGCTTCATCATCACCTGCACAAATGATGAAAACTATCCTGGAGCTGTTTTCAATCTCATCTTCTATGGCTCCAATATGAAACACACCAAACACACAAAGCCATCTGTCAACAACTCAGCCTCCTTTAGTTTCCCTGTAGCTGACTTTGGACATGATGGTCGCTACAGCTGTGTGTATGAGATAACTCTGTCAGCAAGAACATTCACTTCTCCTGAATATTGGAGGATTCATGTTTCTGTGATATGTAAGTAGATGACAGAACTCAACATTTGTACATCATATAACTGTGACTACACAACTGTTTGACTATCCAAAGATTTACAAATCTAAATGTAGGTAATTCATCAGTGGCTGCTGTTCAGTCTGATGATGATGATGCAATGTGGCCACCATATTGGTCAGATGGAGCCACGCCTCCTAAACCATGTGTGTCTGGAGTGTGTGATGTAGTAAGGTTGTGGCTGGGTGGGGTGACTTTTACATGCCATTCAGTGGAAGCCCATTGTTTCATAATCTGTTCATGTTAACATGGATGGTTTATGAGAAGGTTTTTCCATGTAATCTGTTTTCAGACATTTAAAGCAGTTGAAACAATTGATATTCTGATGAAGACTGATCACTTTCCACAGATTCAAGAACTCCAATCCTGAGATATGTTTTCCTGCCACTGATTCTGCTTTTAGAGAACATTGCCCTTCATTTCTACTATAAGGTACATCAGAGTAAATAAAAGCATGTATGAAACAGAGTAGTAGCTGAGAAGTGTAGGAACAGTAACATGCATTGTGTATCGTCTCTCCAGGTCATCAAAAAGCAGAAATCAGACAAAAAGGAGAACGATGAGACGGATGTTTCCAGATCTGAAGAAGTGGAGGCCGAGGAGGAAACAGTCCAAGAAATAGAATAGAAACATATAGAAACAAACACACAAGTCTAAACTTTTTTTGGAATTTAGATTAAAGTTGTTTAAATCTTGTTTAATTATGTTTATGTTTTAAATGTCTGACACATTACTGCAGCGGCTCTATTTAACCTGCCTTTCCTGTCCAGTATAAACTCTTCATAGCATGACTGTGACTTAAGTTTGAAAATAATCCTTCATCCTCTCCAGTCCTCACTTTCTTACATCTTCCTCCATCTCTGCCAGTGAAGTTTTCACACATTAAGATTTTTACTTCTCACTAAACTGTATCTTTGGCTAACAGACAGAATGTGTGTCAATCTGCAAATTAACATGTTTTTATGTTTGGTGATATTTTTGAAATCCTTTTAAATTATCTGCCACAAAAAATTCCTGCAAATATAGCATCCTATTCTGTGGCACTAGCTAGATGTTTCAATATTGTGATTGCAACTTAACTGACAGCTGCAGCATGGATGTATGACAGTGATGAGAAGGAGAAATACAGGCAGGGGCCAGTGGGACCCCCTCAGCCTCCTAGTAGATACACCTGTGGTATTGTTATGACCCAGAGCTAAACATATAACACACACACCACTGCTTTACCTGGATCAATATCAAAGTATGACGTGTCCAAGGCTGCATCGCAGGGTGACCACAATACTACATCAGGCTTTTATGCATTGGGTGACCAAGGGGTGACTTAACTGTGTCTGTGACATCACCAACAACAGCTTTCACCTGGCTTATCTAAACGTGTTGTGCAGTGTGACCATACTATACTGGACAAGTGGAGGACAAGGGAAGATGTTGCAGGAGTCAGAAACTACAGCAGATGAACAGTTTCTGAAAGTCATGTCAGTAAGAAACAGGAAAACATCCAATAAACCTGACACAGGACCTGAGAGACGCAATTGGCTCTGCAGTTGATCCATCTACTGTTTGATCAGAAGAAATGGTCTCAGTGGAAGAGTGTCATGGTCTTGGGTCATGGACTCAGAGGTTTGAGTTTTAGGACTTAGAATTCTTGTTTATGTTTACTTTTATTTTTCTTTGTTTCTCCTCCAGTATTTTAAAAAGTACAGATTACCTCTTCTGGGAATTTTTGGTATTTTCCTTTTGAATTTATGGACTTGGATTTGTAGACCTTCAGCCACTTGGAATAAAGCTAGTTTTCAGTTTAATCTGTTGCCTGTTTCTGCCCATGTATTTGGGTTATTTTCCATGCAAAGTATGAGAATGGAAAGCTTTCAAGAAGCACTTCTTAAGAAGGGGAAACAGGGAGGAAATGCTGCCAAATTACACAAGAACTGGACTGAGAATCAGAGACAACTGATGTTGGGGTTAGGGTATATTGCAACAATATATTGGAAGAGAACAGTGTGGTGGCCCACCAGAGGGCTCCACTCACACCCAGGTCGGGAGGAGGGGTTCTGCTGGTTTTTGGCGCAATGTGTCCAGTTGTAGTTTGGAGATGAATCAAGTCAGAATGGAGAGTTACAGCTCCTGTGTTGCCTGTACCATATCTCCACAACAGAACAAAAGGAAATAAAAAAGAAAAGTGGTTTGTGCTTTGAATCATTCAAGAAGCCTGACAAAGTAAGTTGAAGAAAGTTGCCTAAGAGAGTTCAGTTCCACGTGGAAACATTTCTCCCACTAAAAATGCTAGTGAACAGAATCAAACTTCGGAGATTTACTTACCTTGATGACTGAGCACGCATCAAGACATCTTTTGTCGTACTTCCTGTATTTTCCTGCTGCACTCTGAGCTCATTGCTACTGCTGTAAAATGGCAAAGCTGCGACCCCTGCTGTTCACGATCAACACTGACAACAGGACTGTAGAGAATTTTCATTTGCAGTTTTATTTCCTATTAGTACATTAAATACTTTTTCTTTTATTACCTTGTTAAATAAAGTTTATTAATTTTATGACTGCTCATCACTGCTTTTCCTACCTCACAAAGTTCAGGGTTCACCTGCTGGGCTGGGGTCGTTATTCACTCAGATTTAACTCTGGGTTATTGGCTAGCTTAGCGTTAGCATGCTGTCTGTGCTGAATCTTCCAAAGAGTCAAAGTTGTGTTAGCAGCACAGTGCAGTTTCTGTCCTGGGTCCAGTTTCCACTTTAACATCACGCCCTTGGCCTTTTGTGTAATAAAATATAAATAAAATGTTCATGTCCACGCTGTAGACTGTGCCATTATTATTCCAAGGAACTGAATTACTGCAAACCAGTTCTCTACGACAACCATTTCTCTTCAGAAAAGAAGAAAGTAAACATGAGAAGACTGTCAATAGCTGTCCGAGCTGTTTAAGAGTCATACGTAGGACCACCAGTGACTTCATGCGAAATCCACACTGACTGCTTCATCAGCCCAGGACTTTTTTACATTTTTACATGATGTTATGTATAATTTATACCCATTATACCAAGATTTGGGCAGTGTTGTTGACAAAAGGTGAATTGCATGATTGTTAATCACATAGCTTTTGAACCATGGGTCAAATATAACTTCAGGAGGTGGAAGAGCTACGAAATATTCACATTATCACCAAAGTGTGAACTGTGACAGGAACATTCAATCATTGCTGTAAAAGAGACACAGGAACAGGGAGAAAATACAAACAGCTCAGAGAAATCCAACAGCTGCTAAATGGTTTGAACCAGTAACCATCTGTGAGGAAACACCACAAACCACTGAACCATCCAGAACAATCCTGTATTTTTTTTTTCACCCACTGTATTTAAACCAAAATAGAAAAGAGGTGTTGTTGCTTTTTGAATCATTTGTAATCATGAAATGAGGGACCTGAACAAATACACAGGGAGTTCTTCCAGCCATAAGTTTCAAAATGTTGAACGAGCATAAATATTATGCCACCCATGGTGACTCTTACATTTTATGTTTCAAACACTGGTTACAATGTAACAGATAAAATGCTTATTCAGTAAAAGGACTAGATGTTGCAATCCCTGATAATGCATTGCTTTAAATGGAGAAAATCTTGAGGGATGGCTGTTATGTGGAAAGGCGGACCAGAAATTTTACCAGCGGCACACTTCATTATTCCTCAACTTTCGGTCTTTTACCCAGGCTAATCTGCCATTTTTTCCTATAGTTAGGTTTAGGGATTAGAGGTCTGATCTAGCTTATCATATTAAAATTTGGGACACATCATCAGTAGTGGACCTTGGATTCATCGGGTGTTTTGGCCATTATCACTAGACACCCTCATCCAAGGAGGCCCTGCCAGGGTTGATCAGGCCCCAGAGTGTGTCACTGGTTTGTGTTAAATTGTTATTTCTCTTCTTCTTTCTTCTGTTTAGTTTTCTACAGTTTTCTTCTATCTATTCACTGCAACTGAGAAACCATACTTACCTCTTTAACATTTATGGAGCCTCATTTCTTCAAAGGGACAGCTGTATGCTCTACCTCCCCACTGCCTCCCAGAAAAGGGAAGAAGAGCAGAGGGGAGAAGAGCGGAAAATTTTCTTTCCTTTTCTTTCATTCCTCCTTTTGGTTTCACTACCATGAGGTTAACCGCACAGTCCCCAGGAGGCCCTGAGACAGCTGTATCAGGCAACCAGCAAAATTTCTAATGTTATGTTTTACCCTCCGACGCCCCCTGTTGAGGCACGCCCACCACGAGTTACTCAATCTTAGCTGACTGCCTTAGCTGCCCAAGTGATGTCAGCTCTTTTTAGCCATAACCAGTGACTGGTCCTCTCAGCAGCGTTAGCTAATTCTCTTATAGCCTGCCATTGCGCCTGTCCTCTGATCCCAATCTGTCTAAGAAGTTTTGCTGTTGTACTGGCAACAAAGCCCCTGCCGGTTGCACCTTTATCTTCCAGCCTCGGCTGCCAAGTTGGCATACCGCAGCTTCTTATGGTCAAAAGCTTCAACCTCAATTGCTTCCTCCCATAGTACCGTCGGCTCAATGACGTACGCAAGTTTTTGGGAGTTAGACCAAAGGTCTGGTCGCAGAGTAGTTGTTACGATCTCTGTGGGAAAAATTAGCCTCTGCTCCAAGTCCACTTACAATCCCTGGCACCCTTCAGCTGGCCCAGGTCTGGGATTGAGGGGCTTGTCCTCGGCTTATCTCCCAGCATCAGACAAATGCTGATGAAAACTGACGCTCCTCTTGGTTCGTGAAAGGTTGAACGTTAATGGATTTTCTTTTGCACTCAACTTTCTCGGCTAGACACCTGAGAATCTGGTTGTGTCTCCATCTGTATCTGCCCTGGGTAAGGCTAGTTCTACAACCAACCAAGACGTACTTGAGTGTGGCTGCTCTTCGCAGCTTAGTAAGTTGTTGCTTTATTTCCTCCTGCAGGACAGTAAGTCCCTCCCTTTCTGTCTCACAGGCCCTCCTCCACTGTTTCCTCAGTTGTCTTCTCTCTTTCACTAATCGGTCAATTTCCCACTGTCTCCTGGACTTTAACTGGTTTAAAGGGTCGTTCTGCTGTCTCTGACTGTTGTTCTTTACCCCAAACCGCTCTGCCCCATAGCTGTAGATGATGGTTCCCAGGTTCTCCAACTTCCTTTCAGCTGGAACCTTTTGTTGATCTAGTATAAGAGCCAGTTCCGAGTCAATGGTTTCCCACTCTCTTTTACACAGGGAGCTCTTCCAGCCATAAGCTTCAGGTCAAAATGTTGAACCAGCATAAATTTTATGCCACCCACGGTGACTCTTACATTTTATGTTTCAAACACTGGTTAAACTGTAACAGATAAAATGCTTACATGTAGTTGTTGATTAAACTCAACAAAATCTGTCATTATATGGAAAAAAGAAGCTACGTAGAATTTTTTTTTAGTATGTAGGTCAGCATAAGTGAATTTTGGTTGGTCAATGAATGCTGAACATCCTTATAACTGTTCCTGTGACAGTTAAAATAAAGTTGTTAGTTTTATATGTTTCTGTAATAGATTCATGTTTAATTCAGTTCATTTATTTGTTTTTATTTTGGGTTAAAAATCTCTTGGATAAGATAATAAAAAGTATAGCATTGATTAAAAAACTTGTCTGAAATATGGGATTACAAAATAAGGATTTGTTAAAGTTGTAAAGTGCTGTAAAGTTTGTTTGAGGTAGAGTTTGTAATGCTCACATGACCAGAGTTTGGCTGAGAGCACAACCATGGCATTTTGGGTCAGAACTAGCATGGGGACAGAGCTACAGATGCGGCTACAGCCACAACATTTAATGTTATTCTGCATGCGGTCCAAGAGGTGCACACGGCAATGGTTTTCATGTATATTGTTTATGTAATGTTGTATACATGTTCTACATTGGTAATAAGAGGACATTTTCAGTAATATCCATTACATTGCATTTTTCCTGTTCTGCTAGCTCAAGACTGTTTATGGATACTAACATGAGAGACTTTGATAAGATCAAACATATTTACGTGATAAACTTTGTGTTTTCTTCAGTTGTCATGTGTCTGAAAAAAATAAGAGAGAGAGAGAGAGAGAGTGAGAGCGAGAGAGGAATAAACTTCCAAAGACATCAGTATGATGCATGGCCATTGTTTGTTGGACCCCTGTAGTTACCATCCTCATTAAATATAAACAGTTGAAGAAAGTTTCACAATTTAAAAAAATATTTCAACAAATATCATGTATACAATTATGTTGTTTTAATTACTTTCTAGATCACATTTAGCATTCATCCTAAGTTCACAAAGCACATATGCACACTTCCTCCACCAGATGTCAATGTGAAACATAAGTTCATTACAATTTTTAACGCTTGCAGAAATGAATCTTCATTCTTTTGCAGAAAGTTTGACTAAATCTGAAAATAACCTTTTATGAAATATAGATAGTAAAGTTGTCACTGGTACATTGTTACTGAACTAATGAAAGCACAGGCTGATCTTTGTCTAACAATTACCCAGAAAATATTCATGAAAATGTCTGAAGTCAAATTGAAGTATGGTATGTCTTTAATATCACATGGCATCATCATCATGGCCTTCCTCACTGTTTCTGATACACATTTGGGTGTGACGCTCTTTTAAACACCCCCTGGTCCTAAACTATTGTGGATAAAATGAAATAAATATCAAATTAAATGATGAATAGAAATATTTACAGCATGAGTTCCTTACTAAGTTGGTAGGTTGTCACGGCAGAGCTGTGCTTGCATAAATATGTAATTGAGTAAGATTGTAACTTCTGATCAGACATTTGATAAGACTGGTTTCAGACACCTATTTTTTAGCTGTCATCAACAAGTATCACTGAGGCTGGAACAAACTGTCAGCGGTTAAAACCTCTGAGGAAGGTATGAAATGTTTACTTCCTCTTCATGTGCTTTACCCTCGTAGTATATCTCTTTATCTCTGTTGATGCAAATTCTGAGCCTATGGATTTTTGTTCACCAGTCTAGTCAAACAAAGAGGAAAAATATAGTATTTTGTAGGTTACATTCAAATGTTTTATTTGTGAATACGCTGTTTGGGAAAACTAATTTTCTGTTTGGGACTGGCAGAGAAAAAAGAAAAACAGATGCTCCTGAGGTACTTGGTTTAGAAAGAAGCTTTAAATAAGCTGCACATTTGCATGGTTCAGATTAAAGTGTTTTCAGTGTGGGAAAATACTTGATGTACTGAGCTACATCACACACTGAGGTTTCTGTGGTTATTTTGCAGCAGAGTGCCAGAAATATCAATCAGAGGATCTAATGTCTTCTAATCTGTGTAACTGTGGTTTAACAGCAACATCACATCAGTTTGAGACTGCAGGTGGAACAAATACCTGCAGCCTTCAGACGACTGCAGAGACCTGCAACTATTAAGAAGTAACCTTCACGTTAGCTTTCTAACTTTTGTGGATTACAGAACTGGTAAGAATAATTAATTAATTTTTATTCCATCTGCCTCAGTAAAATGAATCTTCAAATATTAGCTTCATTTGTCATGGTCATCCATATTACAAAACCTTTTTAAAGTTAAAAAAACATACTGTACAGATAAGTCGTCCATGTACAAGTTTAGGAAACATATGAAACATTTGCTGTGTAAAAAAAACTAATTTTATTTGAGCAATTTCTGAATTCTAGATGTGTAAGAACAGTTTATGAACACATTAGTATTTTGCGGTCAGGAGTTCAAGCAGGTTGTAGCTGCAGCTGTTTTCATGGATTTTCATGGATTTTGGGTAGACCACAGACTGAACTTTTCTGTCACTGATGACTCATTTTACAGAGAACACATTTTGAGTCTCAGCCATGTGGACACAACAGAGAAACTTCTTCTATTTGACCATCGGTGAGATGAACTTTACATCAATGAATTATTTTCTTTCTTTGCTATACTAACGATGGGCATAACTTTGTGCTGAACATTGGGAAAGGGGGGGGGGGGGGGGGGGGGGTGTCGTCAAGATCTCTGTCTAAATAAATTAATCTGGGTAAATTCCCAGATGATTAAACATGGAACTATGTAGCTGAAATGACTAAAGAAAATGAACAGCCTATTTATGCAAGATAGTTCATCATTTTATTGGGGGGGGGTTGTATTGGCTGGGTCCCCAACCCCCCTGGAAATCAGTGTTCAGTTCCTTAAAGGTTTTCTGTTATTTATTGCATCCAAATTAGAAACAAGAACAGCTCATTATTTCAGCATAATAAGTTATATTTTCTTTTCTACAGTCTCATATCTGTTTGCATCTTCAGCATCTGCAGGTCAGTCAATTTTTCTGTGAACAGCATCAGACTCACAAATGTTTTGCCAACCAACAGATAAAACAGTTTTGCTACATTAAATTACATTAAATCCATGTTTTCCCTCTTTTGTTCTTTTGATACATGCAATGCTTTATTTTTATCTATTCTTTTATTAGATTAGATCTTTTATTAGTTTCTTTGAATAAGTGAATGAATTGTTTAAAATATAAACCAACAGTACAAATGAACATTTGAAAATTTGTTTTAATGGGTACACATTAACCTATATATATATATATGTGTGTGTGTGTGTGTGTGTGTGTGTGTGTGTGTGTGTGTGTGTGTGTTTATGTGTGTGTTTATGTTTATGTTCAAGGAATGAAGGATTGTTTTAAAAGCAGCATTTTGCATTTTAATGTAGATGAAATAATTATAAACTAAGAAACTTTGTTTGGATCAGAACTCATAGGAAAAAAACGAACTCTGCACTAGATTCGTTGTACAGCAGCAGTGTGTGACCATATTATTCCGTATTATTATTGTTTGTATGTACATATAAATATTTTTTACTTAGCATGAAAATCAAATATAAAAAACATTTAATGAAAACTTAAACTTACTACAATAACTCTTTTCAGGATTATCCATGTCAACTGGAAAAGTAAAATGTAAAACAATTGTAGCACATTTATTTGGTTTATAATATTAGGCCATATTTATCTGTTTGCAAGTCATTTAGGTCCTATTTTAGCACCATCACATTGCAGAATAATGACTGCCCTGTTTTTTTTTTACAAGCTTCTATCATGAATCATGTTTTAATAGTGTTGAAATTAAACTTATTGCTACATTTCAGAGAGCATCTTATTTTGAAGGTTTCAGGCAATGCAGTCTACAGCTATTCAATCTCTTTTTACATTGAGTTAAAAATCATATTTTTAATAAATCAAGGATTTTGAAATAATTAAGTTTTAAAATAGTTTCTGTAACATTTAGATTATGTTGCCAGTAATTTAGTTTTCTTTTTAAAGCTCAAAGACATTTTTCTTCGTGAAATATGAATGCTGCGCACTGCGGCTGTTTTACATTCTTTTTGTTATATTTTTTTCTATTTTTTTTATTGTCTTCTTTTTTTTCTTTTTCTAGTTGAATTTGCTTATTTATAACATTTTTGCCACATGCATTAGTTGTGGGTTTCAGTTATCAATTTCAGATTAAAATCGATTTTAGCTTGAATAATGCGATATCGATTCATTAAATCCTGAATCGATTATTAAATATATATATATATATATATATATATATATATATATATATATGTATTTTGCAAGAAACACCAGAATCTCAGGTTAAAGCTTTCATTCCAACAACCAACAAACAGCTAAAATAACAATTGAGAGCAGGTTAACGATTCCACGCAAAGACCTAAACACAAAGGACCCGACACATCAGAATCTGTGACATGTCAGCTTTCTCACCTGTCAGCACTTGCATGGACATGCGGTCGGGGCTGAAAGCCGACAGCTCACAGATCCTGATGCTGCAGGTTTTGTCCAAAATTTACTGAACCAGCAGCAAAAGAAGATCAAAACTACGCTTCACATTTGATAAATATTGTCATGAATTCCCTCTTACCTTTGCCTTTTTGCTTCCACCACGATAAAAATCACACTTCCTGCAAAGTTCTTTTTCTCTCTTATTTTACTTCAAGAACAGTTTCCCATCTCAAATTTCTGTTTTCTGCATTATTCACGTGCTTATTGCGCATCAGTTTACCATTGTGTACAGTACTGTCGCCTGCTGTTTTTTTTTTTTTTTTAATGGAATCCGACAAGAAAGCCTAATTCGGTTGTGAAGTGATGACGTATGAAACCTGCTTTTGGGTCTAAACTACTCTGCGTTTATTAAGGCTGTTGTGTTTTTAACATGTTTTAATGCTTTCCAACATCTTGTTCTGTGTAATCTGAACAAGCTGTAATCCACAGAGAAATATATCTGATACATAACATGCTGTAACACCGATGATAACTTTCTTTAAAAAGCTGGCATGTGATTATATGTGGCTATTATTAGTTACTTTGTATGTTTGAGTGAGCATCAGAGGTTTTAAACTTGAAACTTCTCACTCTCTGTAAAAATACCAACAGCTTTGTGAAAAATGCTGTTGTGGTACAGTTTGTGCCATGCCCACTGGTTTCCACTGGCTTTTTGTTACTTCTTGTTTTATTTCTTCACTGTTCTCCTGTATTTTATTATTTTATTATTTTTTTCAAATTACTGATTTTTTTCAGACAAATGTATCTGACACAGGTGATGGAGTATTTGCCTTCATGAAACAGCACTAAAGATTACAATCATAACTGCTTATATGCTTTATACCTTTTGTGCTTAGAAATCAGATTAGCTGGGCATCAGTCTGGTCTTTGCTCTGGAAGAGTTGAAATATCCTACAACAACAGATGGGGAACAGTCTGTGATGATGGCTGGGACCTTAATGATGCTGAGGTGGTTTGCAGAGAATTAGACTGTGGGAAAGCACTGAGTGCTCCTCAATCATCTCACTTTGGTGAAGGAACAGGAGAAATCTGGCTGGATGATGTGTCCTGTTCAGGAAGTGAGAGATCTCTAACTAAGTGTCGGCACAAAGGATTTGGGACACACGACTGTACACACCAAAAGGACGCTGGTGTCATCTGTTCAGGTGAGATACATTCAAGACCGTCTAGACCAGGGGTCCCCAATCCCAGTCCACGAGGGCTGGTGTCTCTGCAGGTTTTAGATCTCACCCTGGGTCAACACACCTGAATCACATGATTAGTTCATTACCAGGCCTCTGGAGAACTTCAAGACATGTTGAGAAGGTAATTTATCCATTTAAATCAGCTGTGATGGATCAAGGACACATCTAAAACTTGCAGGGACACCGGCCCTCGTGGACTGGGATTGGGGACCTCTGGTCTTGACAATACCAAATGTAATCAAACATTTTTGTTCTTTTCTTCTACAACTTCATCATTATTATTCATTTGTCAGTGAGTTTTTGAACTAAAATTCATGGTGAGCACCAACTGATTAGTTGCAATAACCATACTGTGTAGCATTAAGTACTAACATGTTCTACTATGAATGCAGCTGTAATTCAAAGATAAATCGTACTTTAAACCTTCCAATAGATTTGTCTGAAAAACTAAAGTTGGATTATGTGCAGCTTTTGTCATTTGCATCATTAATTGTGTGCTTGAGTACATTTGATATAATTAAAAAATACTGTGTATTCTGTTTAAAGTGGATGTTCCTTCTTTTTTGTGTTTAGATGCAAGGATCAAATTAACTGGTTCTGGTTCAGCTCGTTGCTCTGGAAGAGTTGAGATCTACCATCAAAAAAGATGGGGAACAGTCTGTGATGATGGCTGGGACTTAAATGATGCTGAGGTGGTCTGCAAACAGTTAGACTGTGGGACAGCTTTAGCAGATCCTAAAGAGGCTCATTTTGGTGATGGAAGTGGACCGATCTGGCTTGATGATGTGTCCTGTTCTGGAAATGAAAGATCTATAATCCAGTGTCAGCACAGAAGATCTGGGAAAAACAGCTGTACACACAATAAAGATGCTGGTGTCATCTGTTCAGGTACATCTTTAATCATCAACAGAGTTATCATTAACTCACAGTAGTTTTGTCAGTGTGTGTTTAGTATCAACATTCAGGGTGAGCAGTGGAAATGAACTCTTAAAGTAACCAAACTGTGCCACCTAATTAGCTTGGAAAGAAAAGTGACTGGAAGGTTCCTGAAGATGTTCTGCCTCTCAATCGAGAAGCTTTTTCTGTTCTATGACCAAATAATGGCGAGTCCCAGGTTTTTAAGTTCTAGTGGGAGTTGTCCCTTAAGAGTCTTGAAGAAGTGAAGAGTGAGACCACATCAAGTTTCATCTGGATTCTTTGGATCCAGTGTAAGTTTCTGGACCTTTCCATTGGTGTCAGTCAGTGCTCTTAAAATATGTGGTTTTCCCAATTGGGCTTTCATCAAACTGGCAAAGATGCACAGGAAAGAAGGTCGAACACCAACTAGGAAGAAACAGAATGACAAACGGAACAACATGTAGCAGGTTGATCAGAGAAACTCAGGAAGACTCAGAAGAGTCTTCTCTATGCACAACATCCAACTGCACTTCAAACCCAAACTAGCAGTGCTCAGACTTCTAAATTGGAGAAACCAAACAGGTACTTCATAAATGCATGGCACAACATTGAAGAGGCACCTCGACAAGACAAGACTCAGCTATACATCTGCATCTAAAGGATAAATGTCACTCTCTCAGGATGCCAATTTTCACATTTTGGACAGAGAAGACAGATGGTTTGAAAGAGGAGTGAAAAAAGCCTTCTATGTCCACTGTGAATGTCCATCCTTGAACAGCTAACGACACAAACCATCTGCCTCCTGGACTTAGAACTGAAGAAGCTTCTCAAATGAGAGAAGAAACGTCTTCAAGAAACTTTAAAAAGTCCAGTGCCTTTTCTTTCCAAACTCCTTGGATTACCATAACCTGGATGATTGAGAACCTAAACAGCCATGCTGTGCCATATTCAGTAATAAAATGTCCCCCTATAAATGTAGCTGTATTCTACAGAGAAATATGTTTTTTTCTATCATCCTTTTAAACTGCTAATTCTTAAAAAGAAAAGCGTCTGCCTGTGTGGAGCTCCAGCCATTTATTTCTCCACTGTGAGTTTGAGTGCGCTTCAGATGAGTCTCACAAAGAAGTTCAAATAGTTGCTGTAAATGATAAATAGAAAAAATATTGCATTTAAAATGCATGTATTCTGTGTTCAGGTGGACCCATCAGATTACCTGGGTCCATCCTTTGCTCTGGAAGAGTTGAACTATATCACAAGCTCATTTATATTCTACTTTTTTGTTTTCAGTGACCCAAACTCACCCTTATTTGCTTCTTTGACTGTAATGAATAAAAAATAAGAAAAAAAAAATTAGAAACACGGTATAATCTTGTCTTTTTTTGCTAGGTGATCAGATAAGATTAGTTAATCCAGATAAATCTGAGTCAGCTCGTTGCTCTGGAAGAGTTGAAATCAATCACAGTAACAGCTGGGGAACAGTCTGTGATGATAGCTGGGACCCAAATGATGCTGAGGTGGTCTGCAGAGAGTTAAACTGTGGAACAGCCCTGAATGCCACTAAGTCTGCTCACTTTGGTGAAGGAACAGGAGAAATCTGGCTGGATGATGTGTCCTGTTCAGGAAGTGAGAGATCTCTGACTGAGTGTCAGCACAGAGGATTTGGGACACATGACTGTACACACAGTAAGGATGCTGGTGTTGTCTGCTCAGGTAAGAAACATTACTGATTAAAGGCAAATATGTAATAATTAAGGTTACAATATTTGTACAGTTTTAGATTTGAGCCATTGTTTCATGTGGTCTATGTATATCTACCTCTGTATTTATGTGGGATCCATGAGGTATATTTCAATTGACACTATTGGATTTGTCACTTCCCAGTTGAAAGTTTTTTTTTTTCTTTTTTTAATTTAACTTCAGATATGAACATACTGCATGCACAGTCCTCATTGTGATTCATACTAAATGAATGCTGAACAGTGTTAGCATGAAGCAATTCATTGTATCTGTCCCGTCAGTATGTTTTTTATAATTCATAATCAGTTTGGTGTGTGCACTGAGCAAAGGATTGCAGGTTTGGACTGTTTTAATTTCTGAAATTAATTGTGTTTGTTTACTGTGCCTAGGTGTGCCAGTCAGATTATCTGGAAGCACTTTGTGCTCTGGAAGAGTTGAAATCTTTTACAACAACACTTGGGGAACAGTCTGTGATGATAACTGGGACATAAATGATGCTGAGGTGGTTTGCAGAGAGCTCGGCTGTGGAACGGCACAGAGTGCTGCTGTATCAGCCGGCTTTGGTGAGGGAAGTGGATCCATCTGGCTTGATGATGTGGACTGTTCAGGAAGTGAGAGATCTCTGACTGAGTGTCAGCACAGAGGATTTGGGACACATGACTGTACACACAGTAAGGATGCTGGTATTGTCTGCTCAGGTGAGAAGTGATTTTTTGTAAATACTAAAAATTATAAATATAACAAGATAAAACTGTTGTCATTATTGTTACACACGCTGTCTCTCTGTGATTTCTGTTTTCCTCAGTGATCCTCCCAAAGCCCAGAATCTTCATGAATCCTGCTGGTAAAGTTGACCGGAGAAGTGATGTCAGCATCACTTGTTCAATATCACCTCAAAGCCAACAGCTTCTACAAGGAGAATTTACACTGAGGCAGATTTCAGGCTCATTCAATCAGACAAAACCATCAACCACCAACTCTGCTACATTCAAGATCCTCCAAGTAGATTTTGACAAGGATGGATTGTACCAGTGTGAATATTCACACGACTCCAGCATCTCCACAAGTGACTCTGTCAACGTCTCTGTTACTGGTAATAAAATGTAATATTGTTTAAATTACAGTCATAAAGTGACAGTGAAAATATTGTGTTTACTTGTTACACCCACTACAGGTTATTATAATGAAAATATAACATTTATTAATATAAGAAGTAAAGTATGTATTTCAATGATTTATCAATTGGTTAATTCAATTCAATTCAATTTTATTTATATAGCGCCAAATCACAACAAAAGTCGCCTCAAGGCGTTTTATATTGTACAGTAGATCGCACAATAATAGATACAGAGAAAAACCCAACAATCATATGACCCCCTATGAGCAAGCTCTTTGGCGAAAGTGGGAAGGAAAAACTCCCTTTTAACAGGAAGAAACCTCCGGCAGAACCAGGCTCAGGGAGGGGCGGCCATCTGCTGCGACCGGTTGGGGTGAGAGAAGGAAAACAGGATAAAGACATGCTGTGGAAGAGAGACAGAGGTTAATAACAGATATGATTCGATGCAGAGAGGTCTATTAACACATAGTGAGTGAGAAAGGTGACTGGAAAGGAAAAACTCAATGCATCATGGGAATCCCCCGGCAGCCTACGTCTATTGCAGCATAACTAAGGGAGGATTCAGGGTCACCTGGTCCAGCCCTAACTATATGCTTTAGCAAAAAGGAAAGTTTTAAGCCTAATCTTGAAAGTAGAGATAGTGTCTGTCTCTCGAATCCAAACTGGAAGCTGGTTCCACAGAAGAGGGGCCTGAAAACTGAAGGCTCTGCCTCCCATTCTACTTTTAAATACTCTAGGAACAACAAGTGGGCCTGCAGTGTGAGAGCGAAGTGCTCTAATAGGGTGATATGGTACTACAAGGTAATTAAGATATAAGATGGGGCCTGATTATTTAAGGCCTTGTATGTGAGGAGCAGGATTTTGAATTCAATTCTGGATTTAACAGGAAGCCAATGAAGGGAAGCCAAAACAGGAGAAATATGCTCTCTCGTTCTAGTCCCTGTCAGTACTCTTGCTGCAGCATTTTGGATTAGCTGAAGACTTTTCAGCAAGTTTTTAGGACATCCTGATAATAATGAATTACAGTCGTCCAGCCTGGAAGTAATGAATGCATGAACTAGTTTTTCAGCATCACTCTGAGACAGGATATTTCTAATTTTAGAGATGTTGCGCAAATGGAAGAAAGCAGTCTTACATATTTGTTTATTATGTGCGTTGAAGGACATGTCCTGGTCAAAAATGACTCCAAGGTTCCTCACAGCGTTACTGGAGGCCAAGGTAATGCCATCCAGAGTAAGAATTAGTACCACCAACGCTCAACAGTCACTCCTCAGTCACCTCTTCGAGTGCACACACACATTAAGTGAATAAACACATTCTATTTATAATAACTGCTAACCATGAATCTATGCATGAATTTTGTGTCTGACTGGAGTCTGACCTGAGTGAGCTTTAATAGATAATTGTTAAAGAGAATTTAGTTCCAAACAAAGGTGGGATTAAGTGTTAATAAAAACAGAATGCAATGATCTGTGAATCTCATAAACATAGAAAACACATCACATGTTTACACTGAGACCATTTAAATAAAAAATATTCACTCAGTTTGAATTTGATGGCAAAACCCAATATGTCCATAAAACATGGACAGGGTCGTCTTTACCACTGTGTTGCATCCACTCTTACTTTAACAACAGAACATAAACAACTGAGGAGACCAGCTGCTGGACTTACGGGAAACAAATGTTGTCCAGACTGAGGATTCAAGCTGCTCAACAGTCTCGACTCCTGTTTATTATGTCCTTTTTATTTGATCCATCAAAAAGGTCTGAAATGCAGAAAGGCCAGTTCACCACCAGGACTCTTCTACTATGAAGCCATGTTGTTATAATAGATGAGACTCACTCCCACTGTGCAAAGTGACGTCTTTTATAAGTCATTTTTGGACTTCTAATTTTGGTCAGGTGTTTTTTTGTTTTGTTTTTTACCTCTGATGAATGCATAGATTTGTCTCCATGTACAGGCTATTTATAGTCCAAATGTGATCATTGTGGACATCTTTTCAGAAACAAACTTAGACTCAGTTTCATTTTTATAATGCTTCTACATGTATAGCCTCTTTAGTCTTGTGTTTTAAGAGGGTGGAGGGTATGTTTTCTGTACAGAAACAGTTATATGTGAAGGAATGCAGAGTGATCAGCAGAGATCTGAAAGATGGTGCAGCCTCCTGAGCTAAAACAAAAGTGAGCAGCTGCACAGTGGATTTGGAGCAGAAATGTCCCAGCTTCTCACAGAAACTTTGCAAAATGTGCGCATTGTTGAGTGGATAGTTCACATACCAGTGATGGCACGTTTCAACCTGACGTTCCAGTGTTCCAGATTAACTGGTGTCGCGAATTAACTGGTGACAGAGAGCAGTGTATTTCCCTTGGGTAGGAGGGATCCTGGAGGAGGGTCATCACACGGCAGGTGGACAGTGGATCCGGTAAGGCCTCCACATGATGGTATTGCATCGCCGGCTGAAACGCCACGAAGAGCAAACTGAGCTTTGACGTGCATGAACCACAAAGGAGGGTTGTGAAGCCAAAAATCCGGCAGCTTAAAACGTACAGCTCTGCTATCCATCCTGATTGCCAATCTTGGTAGCCGGGCATCGGTCCTCCAGGATCTCCACTTCTGGCCGCAACCCGGCTCACAATGCACCCGACCCCTACAGCGCCTCCTCCAGGTGGTGGGCCTGCATTAAGATGGGCCCATGTCCCTTTTTCAGGTTGTGCCTGGCCGGATCCTGACAAGGATTCCTCCTGGGCGCCTCCTGGGTGAGGTGTTCCGGGCATGTCCTATTGGGAGGCCCCGGGGCAGAGCCAGGACATGCTCGAGCAATTATATCTCTCGGCTGGCCTGGGAACGCTTTGGTTTTCCCTCAGACAAGCTGGAGGAGGTGGCTGCGGAAAGGGAGTTCTGGGATTCTCTGCTTGGGAATAAAACTGTCACATAATGTCCAAAGAAATGACCCAGTCTAAAGTTCAAATGTTGAACGTCATACTGACGTCCAAGTTTGATCACCGTTGGCCGATAAATTGGACATCGTATAGATATCGAGAACTGGTCAAGGACCCAAGATAGACATGATCTGGACTTCTGACGTCCAGTGTTTAGTGGGCTATTATGTGTCACATGCACACACTGAAAGTAAATTGTCTTCACATCACAACTGTGGTATAGAGTTTCTTCCTGCTACCAGGTGGTTCCTGTTTTACTTACTATAGCTTTGTTATTTGTTCTTTCTTTTGTTCTCAGTGTTCCTGCAGCAGCCCAGCATCTCTGTGACATCTCCAGATGGAGGACTGGTCAGGGTACCTGATGGTTCAGAGATCATCAGCGGTTACAGCTTCGTCTTCACCTGCACAAATAATGAAAACTATCCTGGAGGAGTTTTCAATCTCATCTTCTATGGCTCCAATATGAAACGCACCAAACACACAAAGCCATCTGTCAACAACTCAGCCTCCTTTAGTTTCCCTGTAGCTGACTTTGGACATGATGGTCGCTACAGCTGTGTGTATGAGATAACTCTGTCAGCAGGAACGTTCACTTCCCCTGAGGCATCCTCGATTCATATTATCATTATATGTAAGCAGACAGCAAAACATTTCTACTTGCTGTGAGCAGTATTTGAATGACATATACATCACTAGATTAATATCAACATATTGAAATGTATGTTGTTAAACATCACTGTAGTAATCCCCCAAAAGTATATTCTGTTCATCTGGATGTAGTGTTTTCAGTGGGAGAAAAGTTAACTCACTCATCCAAGTGACTTCTTCAGTCTCAGCTGACTGCAGGTTTCCCCAATCTTATAAACATCACATTTGCTGAAACCAGCCCACTGAAGGAACAATGGGCTTGGAGGTCAGTTTCTTGATCATTAATATGCAAATTGTCATGACAATTGATCAACAACGACTGATCAAAGCCCATGACTACCATTCACAGAGAGTTGAGGTTCCCCACTCCCAAAGGCCTTTGATCAGTTGACTAAAGACTCCCGAACTTATCTGTAGGTACTTCATCAGTGGCTGCTGTTCAGTCTGATAATGATGCAATGTGGCCACCATATTGACGAGATGGAGTCACGCCTCCTAAACCATGTGTGTCTGGAGTGTCTAATGTGATGTAGTAAGATTGTGGGTGGGTGGAGAGACTTTTACATGCCATTCACTGGGAGCCCATTGCTTCATAATCTGTTCTTGTTAACATGGATGATTTATGAGGTTTTTAACATAATTTGTTTTATGTTTTTTAAAACCAGTGACGTTTGTCTCATGTTGACTGATCTCTTTCCACAGATTCAATCATTTCAGTGCTGAGATGTGTTTTCCTGCCACTGATTCTGCTTTTGGAGAACATTGCCCTTCATTTCTACTATAAGGTACATCAGAGTAAATAAAACCATGTATGAAACTGAGTGGTAGCTGAGAAGTGTAGGAACAGTAACGTGGATTGTGTATCGTCTCTCCAGGTCATCAAAAAGCAGAAATCAGACAAGAAGGAGAACGATGAGACGGATGTTTCTGGAGCTGAAGAAGTGGAGGCCGAGGAGGAAGAAGTCCAAGAAATAGAATTGAATCGAAACATAGAAACAAATGCAATAGTTTAAAATTTTTTGTTGGAATTTAGATTAAAATTGTTTAAATATTGTTTAATTATGTTTATGTTTTAAATGTCTGACACATTACTGCAGCGACTCTATTTAACCCGCCTTTACTGTCCAGTATAAACTCTTCATAGCATGACTGTGACTTAAGTTTGAAAATAATCCTTCATCCTCTCCAGTCCTCGCTTTCTTACTTCTTCCTCCATCTCTGCCAGCAAAGTTTTCCACACATTAAGTTTTTTACTTCTCACTAAACTGTATCTTTGGCTAACAGACAGAATGTGTGTCAGTCTGCACATTAACATGTTTTTATGTTTGCTGATATTTTTGAAAGTCTTTCAAATTATCTGCCGCTTACAAAAAATTCCTGCAATTATAGCATCCTATTATATATATAACAATATATTGGCAGAGAAAAAAACCAAAAGGCAGTAAAAAGTGTTTGTGCTTTGAATCATCATCACACCTGGAGGAGTTTTCCTGAAGACTACTGAAGAAATTAGAAGAACGCTGGCTAAGAGACTTTCATGCACATTAGAATTGTACAAACTGTTTTTTCCTCATATACTGTGTTTGTTTAAAGAAAACAATTGACTTAAGACTTTTGCAAGTTCTGTAATAAGGAAAATGAAGCTGTCTCACATTCATGCAGCTTACAACAAGAGCTGACAGCAGACACAGGAAGTCAGTGAGAGAGATAACGGTATGAACGGCTAATAAACTTGAGATGTTGTGACTGTGTAACGTTTGACAAAAACAGACTAAATAAAGGGCCTGAATTTGGTTACATTACTTTCATTTTCATCAAAGTAACCTGCAGGAAATTTTTGTATTGTTGTTGGCACTCTGATTTTATAAAAATATATGTTTGTTTTATATTTTATTCTAAAATCAACTTTTTTTAATTCTTACATTTTGGGGGGACAAATTTTATCTGAGACTGATGGTGGAAAAATATACACAGATATGACAAATTTTAAATCACCTCTCACCATCAGTAACACAAAATCCGCTTTGACCACCCTTTACTTTGTTGGGATCTAAACACTTCAGGCTGGAGGACGTCAGTGGGAACCCTTAAAACCCCTGACAGATTTGATCAGCTCTGTCTTTGACTCCGTCCTTGTGGCTCACAAATCCTGGTGGGACATATGTGGTGTTTTCATTCCACAACCATCTGCAAAGGAAAGAAATGAAGAAAAATATACTGATTTCTGAGAGCATATCAGACATCACTGATCCAACATGTGGCTGGAGGCTGTGCTGAGTAACTCTGACACACTATAGGATCAGTGAAATTTCTCACGTCATGTTCCTACCAAACAATTTCTTTTGTTGTACTTCCTGTATTTTCCTGCTGCTGAGCTCTCTCACTGCTACTGCTATAAAATTGCAAAGCCACGCCCCCTGCTGTTCAAGATCAACTCTGATAACAGCAAAACTACGCTTCACATAAACATCGTCATGAATTCCCTCTTTTGCTGTTTTGCTTCCTCCATGATAAAAATGAAACTTCCTGCAGAGCTCGCTCTCTCTCTCTGTACTTTTTTTTTAATTGACTTCCGACAAGAAAGTCTCATTTCTGCTGTTCAATACAGAAGAAATGTAAACTTTTTAAAATTATGACAAATTGTCTCTAATAAAACCTCTGTTACTTTGCTCTGCTTCACTTCAGCAGCATCAGATAATGTTTATAAGTTGATCCGTGTTTTTGTTTTTTTTGTTTTTTGGATCTACTGCAGAATATTTTTAACGTTACCTGTTATAAAAAGCCAGGACAGGGAAATCTCCTTCATGTTTTTCTGTGTTTTATTCTCAGTTACATTAACACAAAAGGCATCTGGTGTGATGCTCACACCTCTTATAGAGTCTCACAAGTGTCAGTACTAATAAATTATCAGAATTATGACATTTCTGAATGTCCGAGGTAAACTTTTCCTGATTCAAATCTAATCTAATCGAAATCGTGGATCAAATCGAATCTGGACCTTGTGAATTGGGATCGAATCGATTCTAGAAATCCGTGACGATACCCAGCCCTAACGTGGAGCACTATGTTCATAGGCTTAGGGGCTTTAAACTAGATTGTCCCAGAACATGAATGGTTTTTGATGGGACTCGGCGAGGGGGAACAGTGGTACGGGAGTGGGTGGTGGAAAGGCACTGAAACAGAGGGAAAACAGAGTCAGGTTGGTCCTTGGGGAAAAGACTGAGTTTGAACAGTCTTACTTGGTTGCAGGTGGTGTCATGCGAGAGGGAGGAAGCAGGATGAGGCCCGGGTGAGTGCAGTGAAGTAGTGATCCGTGATTCCAAAACAGAGGAGGGAGGCAGCCAAGTGAGACCGGAGAAAACTGATTAAGAGTTTTTATCAGCTATTTGGAGTACAATGGAGTCCAGCATCCAGGCAAGCGAAGCTATTGCAAGTTTGTAATGCGAGTCAAGAAACAAATGGAAAGACAAGAACACAGTGGTGAGTACCAGAACAATGAGCGCTGCAAGAGACATGAGGCCAAACACTAACGTGGGTTAGTGAAGGCTGGCTGTGGACGCTGGTCTGAAATACAGATTGCTAATTTTTTCTCTTCTCTCGACAGGTGATCCAGGTGTTTGTTTGTTTTTTCTTTTTTGTTTGTTTGTTTGCTTTTCATGTTTTTCTTCTTCCCCCCTTTCTCACTATCTCTTCTCCCCTCTATTTTGTCTTTCTCTCCCTCTCTTTCTTTCATTCCTTCTTTGTCCCTGTCCTATCCCCCAATCATGTCTGTCCCATCTATAACAACTGAAAATAAAATAAAATAAATACATTTAAAAAAAAAAAAAAGATGGATGCTGGTTGGATGGATTGAACCGGTCGTCTCGATACAAGAGCACATATTCATCTTCCTGGTCAGCTCTGCTCCACTGTACAGCTAAGATGACGTTGTTGTTTGGAGATTTACATGTCAGAGTGACGTTCTGTCCAGATTTGATTTTTTCCTGATCTGAATGAACAAACAGCACAGACCAGAGAGTTTAAAGTTCAAAGTGCAAACGGAGACCACAGAGTCAAACAGAAGAACTAAATAGCACTGTCTGCAGTTTTACCTTTAATGAATGAGCATAAATAAGTCAGTCTGCTGTTTTAACAGCTGTTATGGGCAAATATTAAAATACATTTTCAAGTGCTGCCTCTTCTGTGTCACAGGAGATGAAAACACGAAGTAGAAAGAACTTCCTGTGTCAACTCTACATGTGTAACAATGTTTTTAAAGATTTCTGAGTTCTAATTCAACTTTAACTAGATCACATCAGCCAAAAATAAAAAATAAAAATAAAAATAAAAAAGAAATACAGATGGCTTAATCAGTCTCAGGTGGCACTCTGGGGAGGAGCAGCTAAGGCTCCGCCCAAAGGCAGAGAACAGGCACTGTGGAAATTTACTATGACTCACCCAGACCATGAAACACAGGCTGATCTTTGTCTAACAATTATCCAGAAAATATTCATGAAAATGTCTCAACTCAAATTGCAGTATGGTATGTTTTTAATATTACATGGCATCAGAAAGATATGGATGTGTTTCAGCCTGTTTCCTCACTGTTTGTGATACACATTTGGGTGTGACCCTTTTTAAACACCCCTTGGTTCTAATCAATGGTGGATAAAATTAAATAAATATCAAATTAAATGATAAATAGAAATATTCACAGCATGAGTTCCTTACTAAGTTGGTAGTTAAGTAAAAGAAAAAAAAGATATCTGTCTGTAAAACAGCAGTGTTTGTCACAGCAGAGCTGTGCTTTCATAAATATGTACTTAAGTAGGATTGCAACATCTGATCAGACATTTGATAAGACTGGTTTCAGACACCTTTTTTCAGCTCTCACCAACAAGTATCACTGAGGCAGGAACAAACTCTCAGCGGTTAAAACCTCTGAGGCTGGTGTGAAATGTGAACTTCCTCTTCATGCACTTTACCCTCGTAGTATATCTCTTTATCTTTGTTGATGAAAATTCTGCTGCAAGCCTTTGGATTTCTTCTCACCAGTCTTTAGAAACAGAGAAGAAAAATATATGCATATACGCAAATGCATTCATTATTGTAATGTCATCAAAGACTGAGCTGTCGTCACCACTGACACTGGAGAGTTTACAAGGACTTGACTGATGTATGAGAAAATTATTTTGAGTGAAGAACAGCTTAATTTGAGTGAACAAAATTAATTGCTGCGTGCAAGTAATGTATTTCATTGTTTGCTATTATACATATACACACACAATAACAGCCCTCTTGCTCAGTTGTTGGCATTTGCTCTTGCTCAGATCTCTGTTCTGTGATCTGACAGACATCTGCCACCTGCTCTCAGTGAGTCGCTCCGCTCTCAACATCTCTGCTCCCTGCACGTTCAACTCTTCCTGTACACCGTTATAAATGTGCCACAAAACCAACCAATCAGAGAGTTGGATGTAAAACTTCTGATTGGCTGTTTTGGTCTCCAATCAGCTCACTAGCTATTGCGTTACGGAAACACTGTCCAAAATGTAGCCAAACTCATTTTCAGTTAGTATGTTTAATTATTTATATATATATATATATATATATATATATATATATATATATATATATATATACATATACATACACACATTTAAAGACCATTGTTTGTTTTAATCTAATTTAAACCAAACCACTCCACTGGATTTAGCTACATTTTGGACAGTGTTAAGCTGTTCTTCGCTCAAAATAATTTTCTCCTCAAAATGCAACATTTGCAAAAATAACGCCATACAACACTGGTTTGTACCAGCACGTCAGTATGAGTTTTTGATCAAATGTACAAAGTTTGATACAATTTTGGGGTCAGTCCAGACATTTAATGATCTCATCTCATATTGTTGTTGTTGTTGTTGTTTTATTTGTGAATATATTGTTGGGGAAACCTAGTTTTCTGTTTGGGACTGGGAGAGAAAAAAGAGAAACAGATGCTCCTGAGGTACTTCCTGCAGAGGCTTTAAGTGAGCTGCACATTTGCATGGTTCAGATTAAAGTGTTTTCAGCGTGGAAAGATACTTGATATACTGAGCTACATCACACACTGAGGTTTCTGTGGTTGTTTTACAGCAGAGTGTCAGAAATATCAATCAGAGGATCTATTGTCTTCTAATCTGTGTAACTGTGGTTTAACAGCACGAAGCATCACCTCAGTTTGAGACTGCAGGTGAAACAAATACCAGCAGCCTTCACACGTCTGCAGAGAACTGCAACTATCAACAACTAACCTTCACTTTAGCTTTTATAACTGTTGTGGATTACAGAACTGGTAACAATACTAATTCATTAATTTCACATGGAACACATTTTGAGCCTCAGCCATGTGGACACAGCAGAGAAACTTCTTCTATCTGGCCATCGGTGAGATGAACTTTACATCACTTAATTATTTTCTTTCTTTGCTATACTAACAGAGTTTGTCAGAGGACTCATCTGTGTTCAGTTCAAGCTCCTCAAAGGTTTTCTGTTTATTGTATCTAGATTAGAAACAAGAACAGCTTTATATTTCAAAATGATACGTTATATTTTCTTTTCAACAGTCTCATATCTGTCTGCATCTTCAGCTGCTGCAGGTCAGTCAATTTTTCTGTAAATAGTGTTATGTTTTAAAAATAAACTGTACATGGTTCAAGGCATTACGAAAACATCACACTGACAAATATTCCACCAACCACCACAAAAAAAATTTTGTTTTGGTATTTTTTGCATTAAATATTTTTTCTCCTCTCTTTTGTTTATATGATACATGCAGTGTTTTATCTGAATGTAATTATTCTAAACAGATTAATTCTGCAATTTTATTTGTCTTTATTGTAGTTTCCAGTCCTGCCAAAGCATGTTGTTGTGGTTTTGAAACTACTATTTTCTTTTAATAATTAAATGACTTGGTTAGAATGTAAAACCCAAATATCTAGTGAATATTTTAAAATGTGTTATATGTGAATTTATAAACCTAATTCTAATAAATGTGAATGTACTGAAACCATAGCAAGTAGCACAGTAGTGGATGCATAATTGGATTAAAAGGATAATAAAGCAAAAAAATAGAAATAGAAAAAATATAATAAAAAGAATAGTAAACAGCTGCAGTCTGCAGCATTCATATTTTATGAAAAAAAAATGTCTTTAAGGTTTTTTTTTAAAAAAAAACTAAATTACTGGCAATATAATGTAAATGTTATAGAAATAATTTAAATACTTCTGAAAAATATAATTATTACACAATCCTCCAACTCATTTATTACAAATATGATTTTTTTAACTTAAATCATCCATCCATCCATTTTCTTCCGCTTATCCGGGGCCGGGTCGTGGGGGCAGCAGCCCAAGCAGAGAAGCCCAGGCCTCCCTCTCCCCAGCCACCTCCTCCAGCTTGTCTGGGGGAACACCAAGGCGTTCCCAGGCCAGCCGAGAGATATAATCTCTCCACCGTGTCCTGGGTCTGCCCCGGGGCCTCCTCCCGGTGGGACATGCCTGGAAAACTTCACCCAGGAGGAATCCTTGTCAGATGCCCGAACCACCTCAACTGGCTCCTTTCGATGTGGAGAAGCAGCGGCTCTACTCTGAGCCCCTCCCGAATAGCCGAACTTCTCACCCTAAACTTAAATCATAAAATTATTATGAAAATAATGCAAAGCAAAAACAAAAAAAAAATCACATGAGCGGGACTGGTTGTCTGGTATTAGATCATTTGAGGATGAAAAACTGACTGAATAATTCCAGACACAATTGCCTGAAATTTAGCAAAAGTTTAATTTCACCACCACTAAAACTTGATTCTGCATGGGAAATCGTAACCAAATAAAAGCACAGCATAGTCATTACTCTGTAATGTAATTGTGCTAAAATATTAGCAAACTGACTTCCAAACAGACTTAGATATGGCCAAATATTATTAGCCAAATACATGTCATGTCTTCAATATCAAATTAATTAATTTCAATAATTGAACGCATATTTCTAAAGATTATCACCCCAATTCTCTTTGCTGATTTGAAGAAAATACTTGTCATTAAAACTATTTTAAAGGTTGTCCACCCTCCTTAAAAAGTGACAGATCATAATTTTTAAATAATGACACATTTAGGTCTTCAGGTCTTTGTCTAATATATGTTTTTGCATGTTGTGTGTTTATTCAAGTTTTCACTACAAAAATCATAATAAATTTTTTTCTACTGAAAAATTATAATATTTTGAGTGTTTATGTTCAGTTGTCTCAACTGAACATAAACACTCAAATTCAAGCATGGCTCATTATATCTGAATGAATATAATTTGCAGTCCATAAGTAATAAAATATAAAATTCAAAATTGGTGCAGTTCAAACTGTTGTCAAGTGGCTCGGAAAGCTGTGTGTGTGTCTTTATAATACAAAAAGACTGCATTCTATAACAGTAGCATACAGACCATCTGAAACAGAATAAAAATGGAAAGTCAAAAAGACTTGAGCAGTCACATTATTATGATACTTTAAGTCAAAATAATATTTGTTTTTGAAAAATAAAACATTTTATTCTTTTACAAAAGGACGGTGAAGTGTCCTTTAATAACTGGGACGTGGGACAATACCCAGTGTACTTTAGATTTTCATACATGAGAAGGCAAACTTTAAGTGGTCCTCATGGAAATGTTGGTGCAGCCCATGTTCCCCAACCTTTCGGAGCCACAACACATATTTCACACAGTAAACCACCAAACAAAAATATCACAAAATCCTATTGACAATTTCCCCCCGCTCACAAGGTATAGCGGAATTGGCTCAGTTTTCCCTGGTATACCATTTTTGCTCTCTTCTGACCACTACTCATGCTAGGGCCTTCATTTGGGTCAGAATTTTCTCCAGGACCCAGGTCAGATTGACTGCTTTTTCTTTTTAAATATTTATCTATTGCTATTACACACTCTGTTGTCTCACAGCATGACTATTATGTAATTTCTTAATTAACGCCCACTCACATCCTGGGCCATCTGACCTCAGGAATTCGCATGATAAGGTGGGGCCAGGGTTCACAATGAGCTCACCCAAAACCCTGGCTGATTGGAACCCACACTCAGTTTCACACCTTGGCTCAGGCTATTAGAGGATCATCAGGGGGTCCTTTTGTCCCTCTGTGGGGGGATACTCCCACTAGGTTTAAATCTGGGACTCCCCACCATTTGACCTTAGAAGACCTGAAGAAGCTTCTCGGATGAGAGGTGAAACGTCTTCAAGCAACTTAAAGAAGTCCAGACGCTTTTCTTTGCAAGCTCCTTTGACTACAATGACCTGGATGACTGAGAACCTTCACAGACACATTGGAACATGTTGTTGGTCTCAAAGGTACGGTTTTAACTTGGTTTAAATCCTACCTCTCAGAGAGGTCGTTCTCTGTTGCTATGGGGCAACACCCCTCGGCTTCTGCCCCTATTTATTGTGGTGTGCCTCAAGGGTCCATGCTCGGTCCTGCTCTTTTCTCTTTGTACATGTTGCTGTTGGGATTAATTTTTAGAAAATACAACATCTCCTTTCACTGTTATGCTGATGATATCCAGATTTATTCACCAATGAAATCCGATGTGTCTGCTTCTTTGCAACCTCTGTTCAACTGTTTGCATGAAGTTAAAATTTGGTTATCACATAATTTTCTTACATTCAACGAGAATAAGACCGAAATCATAGTCTTTGGTTGTCACACTCCGCTAGACCAGTTAGCTGATGCCCTAGGCCCTCTCGCTAGCCATCTCTCGCTCACTGTAAGGAACCTTGGAGTGTTCCTGGATGGCTCTTTTAAACTTGAGCAACAGGTCTCCACTGTGGTAAAAAAACAGCTTTTGCCAGTTGCGTCACATATCTAAAGCAAAGCCATTCTTTCCTTTAAAGGACCTTGAAAAGCTTGTCCATGCATTTATCACATCCAGATTGGACTACTGTAACTCCCTCTACTTGGGCCTCCAACACTCTTCTCTTTACCGGCTTCAGTTAATTCAAAATGCAGCTGCGCGTCTTTTAACAGGTACGAGAATCTATGAACGCATAACTGCAATTTTAGTCAAACTACATTGGCTCCCTGTTAAATATCGCATAGATTTTAAAATTCTTTTGTTCACTTTTAAAATTCTGAATAATTTAGCGCCCAGCTATCTCTCTGAACTACTCCACTTATACAATCCCAACAGAGCACTTAGCTCATCCAATCACATGCTCCTAGCACAACCTAGGTCTCGAATGAAGTCGAGAGGAGACCGGGCCTTTGCAACCGTGGCACCCAGACTCTGGAATAACCTCCCTGTTCATATTCGTACTGCCGAGTCTATCCAGTCTTTTAAATCACGTTTTAAAACTTATCTTTTTACTTTGGCCTTTGATTCTAACTAGTTGGCTGTTCTAGCTTATTGTGTTGTTACCTATTGTTTGTTGTCCTGTTTTATTGTTTGTTTTAATTGCCTCATGTTTTTACTGACTGTGAAGCACTATGGTCAACACTGTTGTTTTAATATGTGCTATATAAATAAATTTTGATTTGTTTTGAATATATTGGTAGAAAAAAAACCCGAAAGGCAGTAAAAATTGTTGTTTGTGCTTTGAATCATCATCACACCTGGAGAATTTTTCCTGAAGACTACTGAAGAAATTAGAATAACGCTGGCTAAGAGAGTTCAGGCTGTGTTGATCAATTAAGTTCATCACACCAAATATTGACTGTCATCCACGTTAGAATTGTAGAAACTGTTTTTTCCTCATGTACTGTGTTTGTATAAAGAAAACAAGTGACTTGAGACTTTTGCACAGTACTGTTATAATGGTGGGACATATGTGGTGTTTTTATTCCACAATCATCTGCAATGGAAAGAAATCAAGGAAAATATACTGATTTCTGAGAACATGCCAGACACCACTCATCCAACATGTGGCTGGAGGCTGTGCTGATTAATTCTGACACACTATAGGATCAGTGAAATTTCTCACGTCATGTTCCTACCAAACAATTTTTTCTTTTGTTGTACTTCCTGTGTTTTCCTGCTGCACTCTGAGCTCTCACTGCTGCTGCTGTAAAATGGCAAAGCTACGACCCCTACTGTTCAAGATCAACACTGACAACAGGACTGTAGAGACTTTTCATTTCCTATTAGTACATTAAATACTTTTTCTTTTATTACCTGGTTTATTAACGTTATGACTGCTCATCACTGCTTTTGCTACCTGTTGAGGTTCAGGGTCTGCCTGCTTTGCTCGGGTCGGCATTCACTCATATTTAACTCTGGGTTCTTGGCTAGCTTAGCATTACCATGCTTTCTGTGCTGAATCATCCGAAGGGTGAAAGTCGTGTTAGCAGTACAGTGCAGTAGTTTTTGTCCTGGGTCCAGTTTCCACTTTAACATCACGCCCTTGTCATTTTGTGTAATAAAATATAAATAAAATGCTTATATTTTATAGACTGTGTGTTTTGTAGACTGTGCCATTATTTTTTACCTAATGACACACAAACTGAAATCAGCTGATTGTCATGGAACCAATAAGCAGAATCGCAGATAACATTTCCAAGGAACTGAACTACTGGGAACCAGTTTTGTACAAGAATTAGTCCTCAGTTCCCATCCCTAATCTTGATGAAAGTAAACATGAGAAGACTGTCAACAGCTGTCTGAGCTGTTTGAGAACCAGATGTAGGACCTCCAGTGATGCCATGCTAAATCTACACTGACAGCTCGATCCACCAGCTCAGTCAGCACTTTTACATTTTCATTGTTCCATGACGTTATGTATAATTTAAACCCATTATACCAAGATCTGTGGACTGTTGTCGACAAAAGGTGAATTGTATACTTGTTTATCAAATAACCTTTGAACTGTGGGTCACATATTGCTTCAGTAGGTGGAAGAGCATCCACTCAGAAATATTCACATTATCACCAAAGTGATATGTAAACTATGACAGGAACATCTAATCATTGCTGTAAAAGAGACACAGGAACAGGGAGAAGATACAAACACCTCAGAGAAATCCATCAGTTAATAAATAGTTTGAAACAGGAACCATCTGTGAGGAAACACCACTAACCACTGAACCACCATACCGTCCAGAACAATATTTTGTTGATAGCCATTTTATTTAAACCAAAATAGAAAAGATGTGTTGGTGCTTTTTAACCATTTGCAATCATGAAAGGAGGGACCTGGACAAATATACAGGGAGTTGGAGTTCTTTCAGCCGTAAGCTTCAGGTCAAAGTGTTGAACCAGCACAGGTTTTATTCCTGTGACGTCTGCGATGTCAGACAGCATGGCTTGAGGAGATTGGGAACCCAAATGCAGACAATGGAGTCAGAGTGAGGTGAACAAAAAAAAAACACTATAAAAAAAGCAAAGGAAAACTGAGAGAAACTAACAAAAACCTAGACTGGGGTAACTAAACATAACATACGACCTGAAAAACAGAGACCTTTAACAATAAACCTGTAAACACGGTGGAAGACAGAGTAAATGCAGAGGAACAGAGGAACAACACACACTATATAAACACACCGAGGGAAACGAGGGACTGGCACACAGGCAGGGAACACAGCTGTGGGTAATCTGACATAACGAGACAAGGGGAAGCAAAACGCAATACACTGAACACAGGACAAGGGACTATCAAAATAAAACAGGAAGCATGAGACATTCATAATAACTGAGACACTTGTGGGACTCATTTAATGGGTGGACACAGATGGATGTATTGTAATAGATACTGTGCCCCCTCCATAATGTTACCTGTTGGGGTGCTTGTTGTTGTTACTGGGTGCATTCAGTTCTTTATTACTGTATTTTGACATATACTGTGCTCAATGGCAATCCAGCTAGAATATTTTGGTCAATGATGATTCCCATGGGTGATGCTCACGCAGGCACTGGATGGGACAGCTTTGGGGTCCTGTGTGTTTTAGTGCACGGACAGCCTGCAGAGTGCAGCTACGCTAAACCAAAGTGCTTGTGTTTTCGTATTTGCAGAGCAAATGAACAAGTAAAGAGAAATGATTCTAAACTCATGCACGCCTGGAAGTGTAGTTTGTCCAAGTGTGCAACACACTGACACATGGAAACATGACTGACTCGGGAACAGAGGGAAACAAAGAGACAAGGGTGTCCAGACATGAGATGTGGGACACAGGACACTCACAGAGAAGACATGGGAACAGAGACTAAACACAGGCTATGATAAATACTACGGAAGGGAGAACTACGATCACTAGAGACATAACAACCAAAGATAATTAAACCCAGGAATAACAATAATCAAAGAATATTAGGTCAGAATCAATAACACACAAATACTGGATCGCAGACCCAGTACTGTGACATTTCCACCCATGGTGACCCTTACATTTTATGATTCAAACACTGGTTAAAATGTAACAGATAAAATGCTTACATACATTTGATGATTCATTGGAATTTTGTTTTAATAAGTAGGTCAGCATAAGTGAGTTTTGGTTAGTCAATGAATGCTGAACATTGTCATTAAATATGAACATTTGAAGAGACTTTCAGAATTTTGATCATTATTTCAACAAACATCATGTATTCAACTATGTTATTTTGTATTAATTTCTGGATCACATTATTCATTGTATGTTCACAAAGCACATATGCACTCTTCCTCCACCAGATGTCAATGTTATACATAACAAGTTCATTACAATTTTTCATGGTTGCAGAAATAAATCTCCATTCTTTTGCAAACTGTGTGGCAGGGTGAGCTTGGTGGGGCGACTGCAGGGGAGGAGTGGAGCAGTGGATTCAGATGTACTGGTAGGGAAGGCTGGGTTTTGCAGCTGGTGAACATCTTCTAGTCATGCCTTCCCTATTTCAGCTGGAAGCACTACAAAGTACCAAACAATAGAGTATCAATGACAGAGACAGTGTGACCAAAATAAAAAGGCTGAAAGTGAGATTCCCGAGTTGTGTCGGATTCTTCAGGGTTACAATATGAAAATAACCTTTCATGAAATATAGATAGTGAAGTTGTCACTGGTACATTTTTCACTGAACTAATGAAAGTACAGGCTGATCTTTGTCTAACAATTACCCAGAAAATATTTATGAAAATGTCAGAACTCAAATTGAAGTATGGTATGTTTTTAATATCACATGTCATCAGAAAGACATGGACGTGCTTCAGCCTGTGGCTTTTTGCTTGTCATACACATTTGAGTGTGACCCTCATTCAAACACTCCTTGGTTCTAATCTATGTTGGATACAGTAAAATAAATATATGAAATTAAATGGTGAATAGAAATATTAACAGCATGAGTTCCTTATTAAGTTGGTTAAGTAAAAGAAAAAAAGATATGCGTCTGTAAAACAGTTAGCAGTGGTTGTCCCAGCAGACCTGTGCTTGCATAAATATGTACCTAAGTAGGATTGCAACATCTGATGAGACATTTGATAAGACTGGTTTCAGAGAATTTTTTTTAGCTGTCACCAACAATTATTACTGAGGCTGAAACAAATTGTCAGCAGTTATGAAATGTTTATTTCCTCTTCATGTGCTTTCCTGTCATAGTATATCTCTTTATCTCTGTTGATGCAAATTCTTCTGTGAGCCTTTGGATTTCTTTTCACAAGTGCTGACAAAAAAATAAGAAAGTTATATGCACATGTGCAAATGCATTCATTATTTTTAATACTGAGCTGTCCTCACCACTGACACTATGGAGAGTTTACAAGGACTTGACTCATAGAAATCAAACCATACCTGATTTAAAGTGGGCTGATCTCCCTTCTGAGTGTTTCAATTATGTCTAAAGCAATGGTGTCAAATGCAGGATGTGGCCACGGGTAAAAGATTGATTAAATGAAGTAAAATCATGTGAACAGGGTGAATCTAGGTAGATTTTGTATCCAATAGTGATTGGTAATGATAGGCAGGCAACGAGCCCCTGGATAGTACTGAGACACTGGCTGATAAACTGAGGACGAACAACATCAACATGAACTTTAAATCACTGAGGTAACCAAGAGCCTGAGTGTCACTAACACATAAGCAGACAGAACAATCTGAGGCAGAGATTTTAAACAGGAGGTAAGTGGAGTTTGATTGCAGGTGTTTCAGAAAGCAGAGTGCAGGAAACATGTGAAGGCCACAGCTTGAGCGCGAGACAAACAACATAGAAAGAAACAGAGGGAAATATAGAAAAGACGAGTCAGTGGTGGAGGACAGGAGAGACCATGACATTAATGTTTCAGGGTTTCCAGTGCTGCTATTTTAAAATCACTCAAGACACAAACACATTTCTGAATCCGACTCAGAGACTTCAGTTTGTTTCACAGTTTAAATTTGGTGCATCAGGTGAGATGTGTGACTAGGCGATTGTTTTAATTATTGTTTATTTGTTGGACATTTGCATCATATATATGATTTTGCAATGTGGATTTGACACGCAAAAAAGTACCAACACAGTTTTTCTGTTGTAACGTCTTGAGGCATTCCCGGAAAAGCGTTTTGTGTAAACAACACTGAGTTTGTGCCAGCATGTCAGTATGAGTTTTTGATCAAATGTACACAGTTCGATACAATTTTTGAGTCAGTCCACATATTTAATGATTTCATCTCATAGTGTTGTTGAACATGTTAAACATCCTGTGGTCATCATGATTTCTGTGCATGCTTCACAATGATCCAAACAGATTTTTTTTGTAGGTTACATTCAAATGTTTTATTTCTGAATATATTGTTTGGGAAAACTAGTTTCCTGTTTGGGATTGGGAGAGAAAAAAGAGAAACAGATGCTCCTGAGGGACTTGGTTCAGAAAAAAGCTTTAAGTAAGCTGCACATTTGCATGGTTTAGATTAAAGTGTTTTCAGCATGGGGAAATGCTTGATGTACTGAGCTACATCACACACTGAGGTTTCTGTGGTTATTTTGCAGCAAAGTGTCAGAAATATCAATCAGAGGATCTAGCATCTTAATCTATGTAACTGTGGTTTAACAGCAACATCACATCCGTTTGAGACTGCAGGTGGAACAAATACCTGCAGCCTTCAGACGTCTACAGAGACCTGCAACTATCAAGAAGTAATCTTCAATTTAGCTGTCTAACTGATGTGGATTACAGAACTGGTAAGAATACTAATTCATTTTATTCCATCTGCCTCACAGTAAAATATTAGCTTCATTTGTTTAAGTCGTCCATGTACAAGTTTAGGAAACAAATGAAACACTTGCTGTGTGAAAAAAAACTCAGCTTATTTGAACAGTTTCTGAATTCCAGATGTGTAAGAACAGTTTATGAACACATCAGTATTTTGGGGTCAGCAGGTTGTAGCTGCAGGCGTTTTCATGGATTTTTGTACTAACAAAACAAACTCTCTGTCAGTAACTTTCAGAGACGAACACAGTTTGAAACACAATCCTTCATTTCATCTAGATTCAGGTGTTCAACTCACTCTAATGCTGCACATACATACTTCTCTCCTTTCATTTAGGTGCCAAATGAAATTTCTGTTTTGATTCGCTTTGTGTTTGTTTAGATAAAGGTTCACATGACACTGCACAGGGCTGCTGTTCTACTTATACAAATCTAAAATGATTATATTTTACTTTGAAATAAACCAATCCACAAAGTTTGTACAGAGTCTTAAAGGCGCTAGGAAGGAGGAGGAGGTGTTTCAAGGGGAAGAACACAGTGTGGAGTGTTTGGGTAGACCACAGACTGAATTTTTCTGTCACTGATGACTCATTTTACAGAGAACACATTTTGAGTCTCAGCCATGTGGACACAACAGAGAAACTTCTTCTATTTGGCCATCGGTGAGATGAACTTTATATCACTTAATTATTTTCTTTCTTTGCTATACTAACAGTTTGTCAGAGGACTCCGGCAATCAGTTTTCAGTTTCTAAAAGGTTTTCTGTTATTTATTGTATCCAAATTAGAAACAAGAACAGTTCATTATTTCAGCATAATAAGTTATATTTTCTTTTCTACAGTCTCGTATCTGTTTGCATCTTCAGCATCTGCAGGTCAGCCAATTTTTCTGTGAATAATATCATATATTAAAAATAAACTGTGCATGAGTGAAAGCACCAGACTGACAGCTGTTCTACCTTCCAACACATAAAACAGTTTTGGTATATTAAATCATTTTTTCTCCTCTGTTTTCTTCTTTTGATACATGTGATGCTTTATGTTCATATATTTCTTATTAGATTAATTACATTTTTATTTATCTTTCCTCTATTATTTTTTTTTTATTTTTAATAATTAAATGAATTTTTAAAAACATGAAACCCACAGATCTCGTGAATATTTTAAAATTTGTTTTGAAAGCTACATAACCTAATTCTAGTGCAATAATATTTTACAACTTGACTTTGTTGAACGCATAGCACAGTACTTGATGCATAACTAAGCTAAAAAGGACAACAAAACAAAAGAAAAATAATAAATAATTATTAAATAATTACTAAAAGAAATTGAAATTATTATTCAATTAATTTATTGTTTGTAAAATCTCATAAAACTCAGAACTCATAGAAACTATCATCTTATAGGGATTCAAGTTGCTGGGGGTTAAAACATTATGTATATTTTTTAATGGAACACATATGGCAGAAACTGCAAATTCAACTAGAAGAAGAAACAAACAAAGAAGACCATAAAAAACAGAAATAGAAAAAAATATAATAAAAGAATAGAAAACAGCAGCAGTCTGAGGCATTCATATGTTACGAAGAAAAATGTCTTTGACCTTTTAAAAGAAAACTAAATTACTGGCAACATAATCTAAATGTTACAGAAACAATTATAAAAATTAATTATTCCAAAATCCTTCACTTGATTTATGAAAAAAAAATTTTTTTTTTTAACTTAACGTAATGTAAAAATAGATTGAATAACTGGAGACTGCATTCCCTGAAACGTTCAAAATAAAAAATTCTCCCAGAAATGTAGCAATAAGTTTAATTTCACCACTATTAAAATATGACTCATGATAGAAACTCATAAAAAGAACAGGATAGTCATTACTCTGCCATGTAGCAGTGCTAAAATATGAGCTAAATGACCTGCAAACAGATTTTATTCAGTAATTTTATATGAAAAATGTTACCTTATGATATCTTTGTTTTTAGTTTTTGTTTTTTTGCCTGTCCCGTTTGGTTCTTTTGCCATCAGAATTGTTGTCTAAAGGCAAAGAAAGATGCCCAACGGATTTACTTTACCAAATGGACCATCCCAGCCTTGCCGTATTGGTCTATTTGATTCACCTTTGCTTTTATTGTTTATTTTATTTTCATTTGCTGAACACAGGACAGACTTGACTGGGGAAAAGAAAAGGGAGAAAGAAAGAGGGAAAGAAAAAGAGCGTGGAAGAGGGGGATAAAGGGCAAAAACCAAAAACCAACAAAACAAACAGACAAAAAATACATATATCAATCACCTGGATCACCTGTTGAGAAAGAAAAAAGAGAAAACAAGCAAAGAAAAAGAGAGCAATATAATAAAGAGAGCAATATAATAAACAACATCATCGCGATGATCTATGTGAATATAACAGTAAATACTAAATATTAAATCTTATTGTGCAGCACGTAAGATCGACAGCGCACAGTGTGCTTTGAGGTAGCAGCCAAAAAGGGTGTAGTTTGTGTGTGTGAGCACCCATGTGTACACCTGTGAGCATGAGCGCGCTTGTATTTAAAAGGTTCCTTCATGTAATGATCTGCTAGAGCAGACCTTCCCAAAGTGTGGGACCCGCCCCCTAGGAGGGCGCAGAGCCATTGTAGGGGGGGCGCAGCATGAAAAGGAAAAAAAAAACAAAAAACTTGCTAGCACGGGGCGCCTACACAAACGCAAAGCAGGAGATGAAGCATCGCTGAATATGTTTCCAAACCAACTTCATTCTAAGCCAAAGACTAGAAAATATGGTGAAGCCTATCTTCCCTTTGGTTTCACCTGCACAAGTGCCAAGGTAGGTCTCCACTGCAGAATTGGTTTTCCCTTTGTTGGGAGCAGCGCTGGGCTGTTTAAATCACGGACAAACAGTATCCCACATTCTTGATTTTTAGTTCACAAACACTTGTTGTAGTGACTAACTACTCCTGACATTTTGGAGATGTTAGCTCTTTATACAGTAAAGTTACAGTGGGATACAAATAACATCAGGCTCATCCTGCCACAATTTGTTCCCCCTGTCTAAATCGCAGAGAAACAGTATCCCACAGCTGTTTATGTTTTTAAACCCATTTTGCAGAGGCATTTTTTTTGAAAAATTTATTGATAGCAATTTTGAACATTATTACACAGGAAAAAACAACTACATGTAAAATAATTACACCGTGACGCCTCTGCCTTTCTAAATAGAGGGACAGTAACTGCGTGTGTATATGTAAGCGTGTAAAACCTGCAGATAGTCAGATTAACAGTATTTTGTCTCTATCTGCCATTCTGCAATTCCTCTCATGTAAACAATAAGGTGGCGCACAGCGTGACGTGAAAAAAGGCACATACCTTTGACGTTGCGTGACGAACTCTGTATTCCTCATCCACACATAAACGCAAAAAGTGAGTTTTAAAAAATCTCAGTTTTCGGTGATTCGAAACGCCGTTTACATGTGGACGAAACAGCTGCGTTTTCAAAAATACCCGTGTAGGTGCGAACGTAGCGTAAAAGAGTTAGTAGTTTATTTTCTTACTACCTGCAGATTACTTGTATTTGCTTAATTGTTTACTAAATGTTTGAGGTGTGAAATAAATCGCAATTGAGCAAAATATAGGTGTGTGTGGTTGGAGGATGTGTTAGTGCGTGCCACGGAGCAGAAGCCAGAGGGGGCTGCAGTGGCGTGCCCACCGGCTCTGCCGGCAGCCAGCTGTGCCAGAGTGAACCGAGCCGCAGGCCCAGAGGCCGGAGGCCCGAGGGCCCCCTTTGCCCCGGAAGAGGCCTGACCGGGCAACAGGCACCAGGCCCTGCCAAGTAGTCACCGGGAGAGAGCTGGTACATACCTGAGCGCCCAGCCCCGGACACCAAGAACCACCAACGCACTGACCCCTGAGAGCTTCAGTTACCGACGGGGAGTGTGGTAAGGGGAGATAGGCCTTTGGAGGGCCTGGGAGTTCCCAGAGAGGTGGCGTGTAAGACCCGACCTGAAATATAAACACAGACAAACAGGCACACACAGACACAAACATGCATTCCCACCCTCGTGCACACATATACAAATACTCAGCACTCACCTAACGTAGGGATAGACGTACATGGACACTGTACACAAAATCACACTCCCCAAACAAACTCTATACCCCAGGTCCAGGTACCCTCGCCCCTGGAGTGGGAAACGGCACCTAGACCCAGGAGATGTTACCCTTTCCCCCGTGGTGGAGGCAAGCAGACCACCCCAGGCTCCGCAGCAGTAGGGAGGCCCCGCATCCCAGATCCCAATCGGACGGCCAACATCTCCTCCCAGCCCCCCCGCCCTGATGGTCAGCAGAGAACAGGGGTGTGTGAAGACCCCAAACCTCCCTCCTCTCGCTCATGTGTAGTGTTGCTGCGTGTTGTTCTAAGGTGCATTTAAAACATGGGAGAGCATGGTGCTGCTGCCAGAGAGCAGCAGGTGTTAGCACGGCCTCTCCCGAGAACCCTCAATGTCTACATGGATTTAAAATTGAGAGGTGGGCACCGGCGCCAGAGGTGGGGTTGAATACTCAGACCGTCCACTGGACGCCGTTAACGTGCCCACCCTCAAGGCCCTATATATATATGTGTTATGAGAGTGTGAGTAATGTGGATGTCTAAGTTGTGGAATAAAATTGAGGCACAGGTGGCCAGAAGGGGACAGAGTGGGGGGGAATGCCTCCCCTGCACCCTGGTGACACACCCGCACCCCAAGGCCCTACTTGTGTGGGTGGGTGCGTTGGAGCGGGAAGAGGGAGGCAGCCGGGGATGGGGAGGAAAAGAAGGGAGGAGCAAGATGCCCCTCCCTGGTGCCAGCTCCCCCGCTGACCCCAGTAGGCGCCCCCGTCCTTCGGCACCCACCAAGGTAAGGGAGCCCAGGCCCATCCAGATCAGGGCCTACGGCAGCAGGACCGCCCAGCCCCACAGGACCCGGGGCAGCCCACCCAACCCCACTGCAGAGGAAACTGTACCCACCCTAACATTCAATCATCTCCCAAACTGCACAAGACAGTAGACACCCAGGTTAAGTTTATTCTCCACCTCTCCTATGACTCTCCCCCACCTGCAGAGTGGACTCCTGCAAGGATGGAACAAACTCCCTGTCAGTTGAAGAGCCCCCTAGTTAGGCCGATGCGCCAGAGGCCCCCCTGCGCCAGGGCTGAGCCCCCGTGCACCCACCCGCCCACAACCTCGGCGACACACCAACAAGGACCTAAGCCCCCAAAGCCCAGCCAGAACTCTAGCGCGGGGGCGAAGCACCCCCGAACCCCAAGCCCCCATGCCTTCCCCGGATCCACTCAGGGGCAGCCAGGCTACCAGGCCAGTAACCTATGTCTGCCAGCACAGACCCTCCCCCAGCACTGCTGCACACAGCCATAAGGAGAACACCCTCTAAGAGCAACCAGAGCCACTAACCAGGTTATGACCACAACCCCTGGGTTTAACATATTTTCAGGCGAGAATGTAGGTGTGTAAAGTTCAAATATCTGAGCCGACGAGAACAGCAAACTCCGGGCACATCGTTTTCAAACCCCCGCGGTCTTTCGCTACTCAGGATAAACATGATATGTCATTTAAATAACTTAAACATGTTATTGCTTGGCCTTTTTCAGTGTCTTATTTGTTCGTGAGTAAATTGGTTTGGCTGAGATTAAAGTTATTAGATTAGATTAAATAAAACTTTATTAATCCCTCGGGAGGGTTCCTCCGAGGTTTTCACACAGCTGAATAAACGTCAAACAGAAAACTGATTAAACAGAAGTGTGAGATGGTCGAGAATTTACGCCAGTGTCCGGTTATAGTTAGATAGCAAGGAGCAGACGGCAGAGTTTAACTCCACCGAGAGCGCTCGTGACGTAATTCTGAAGGCTATACTGCCCAATTTCACAGTCGCTCATTTCTGGTCTACTTGGCTTTCGGAGGACCCGGCCCACTTAGATCGCGAAGGCAAGGTCCTCAGGTGGATTCTGAATTTGGACACCCCCGGCCTGTTTCCGCCTGAACAATAATAACGGTGACATTTAACTTATTTTATCCGATAAATAAACACTGTAAAATTCAAGGTTTTTTGTATATATATGTTTATGCATACCACTCCTCCCCCCCAACAGCCCTTTTGAATGTCTCCCTAATTCTGTGGTCTCAAGTTTGGCAAGTATGGTGGTTGTGTTGGGTAACATGTTGGCGATTTGTCACCTAGCATAAAATATTACGCTTTGGGAGTGAGAACGTGTTGACTGATCACAAACTAGTGATGTGTCGGTCGCGAACGAAACGGCTCTTAGAGCGGGATCGTTGAAGTGAACGACGGGAGCCGTTGGTTTTTTTTCTTTCTCTCACCCTCTTTCTCGCACTTTTTTCCGCTTCACTCCGCATGCGAGCCTTGTGCTTTGCGCTGGGAAAAGGGGGGAGGGACAGTAGTTACACTCTCAGTAGCACAGGAACAGAGCCGGAGGGAGAGACAGAGAAAGAGCCAGGGACAACAACGTCACATTAGAAAGGTATAGTAATCACCCATAACTATATTCAGTTGCAGATGATAAAGGATTCAGAAAGTTTATTTATGCAGGCCTATATTACAGAGAATGTGCATCTTCTTTTTGTTTTCATATTTTCATTTATAGTTAATTGTGTTGTGGTTTGCAGTGTTTTGTGTTGTTTAACTTTAAATTAGTTTAAAAGGAAAAAGCTGAAAATTTAAATAGTTAAAAGTTGAACTGTGAGTAGTTGGTTTTTGTATTATATGATTTATTTATTACATTTTATGTGGAGTGAATAAATAAAAGTATATTTACGGTGGCCCCTAGAGACAAAACACATACGAACTCCAAAACACGTACAAACGACGAAGCACGTGCAAACCCCGAAGCACGTAAGAAATTCCAAAACACGTAAAAACTCCAAAACAGGTACAAAACACAACAGAAGTGCTCCAGGATGCTAGGGCGCAGTGTTGAGCTTTTGTTACCTAGTGGCTACACAAGCCAGGAATTACCAACGGCCAGATTTGGTGTGAGGTAGTAACAGGTAAATGAACATTTTTTTTAAATTATTTGAATATATATGAGTGCTTGCGTATAAATACACAAACAACACACATATGCTTTCAATTGTGTAATTTAAGAGATCTATGTAGCTCTCTTTTGGAAGTTCAGTTAAAAGAAATGTGCTTTGGAGTTTGTACGTGCTTGTTGGAGTTTGTTTGTGCTTTGTCTCTAGGGGCCACTGTATATATTTATATATAAACATATATAAAGAAAACCACTTTTTTTTTTACATTAGTAATTCCTTTTGTGCATAATTTTATATTGTTGTTAATAATAAATTAATTAAATCAACAAAACAACCTGAAGAGCCGGTTGGAAGCTGAAAGAGCCGGCTCTTTTTAGTGAGCCGAGCCGAAAGAGCCGGTTCTCTACAAAGAGCCGGAAATCCCATCACTATCACAAACACCTAAATTCAAGGAGGGCTCATTATATCTGAATGAACATAATGTTCAGGCAATATGTAATAAAAGATAAAAGTAAAAATCGGTGCAGCTCAAACTGAAATTAGTTTGGGACAACACTCTGAGTATCTCCTCTCAGATTGCTGACTAAACGTGTGCACCTTAATGTTTGTACCACACAGTTATCAATTACAGACACTTTACACCTCCACCCTCCATTTTGCTGTACTTTCCACAACTTTTCCTGCACTTTGTAAATATGGAGAAGCTGAAAATTCATGGAAATAAATTAATAACTAATGTAATAATTATTAATTAATTGTATGACAATATTAACCATTCTTAAAACAATTACACATGAGTTTTTTAACATCAACATAGTTTAAATCACAGAATATCTGATGATTTGATATTTTAATGGGAAAAACATTTTAAAGTAAAACAAGCATTTCAAACTGAAGTATGGAAGTGTGAATAAATAAAGTGAGTAGAAAAGATTTGCAGAAGAAATTGAACACTCAATAAAAACAAATTTCAAAAGTCTAATTTCAGAATTTCAAAAAATGATTGTTTTAAAAAACATAACTTTTTTTTCCATTTCCTCATTGGATTTCCTTTCTCAATTATTTATTAGATTTGCTTTGTCATCCTGATACTCACATATGTTTTAGCTCATTTAGTGACACATTTACACCATTATTGCTTCTTTGACTTAAAATAAAATAAAATAAATGAATATGTTGGGTAGATAGCTTGTACTGGGAGGACTGTAAGGTGCTAGTTCAGGTTTGCAGCTACCACTCCCCGGAGTGTCAGCCAGAACACTGCTCAAGGACCGGATGAATGTTCAGAAGGGAGACAATGAAGACACCGAGGATAGTGCAGACTCTTGTATTGACTTCACACAGTTGAAGGTAACAGGGATTGTCAGAGGAGCAGGTAGGTGCGTGGGCGTGTGTGTGTGTGTGTGTGGTCTCTGAAAGGAACAGAAAGAAAATACTACATTACTAAAGTGTTCACAACAATATCTCCAGAGTACATCAACATAAACACAGGCGGGAAATAAACTAACATCCCCTTTAATACCATATATTACCCACGACTCACGCATAGACCCACTGAGAGAGCTAACCAGGTACACAGTTATACCCAACCACACGGCAGGAGAGTTAGCTTAGCTTAGCTTAGCTTAGCACCCGCTAGCGGCACAGACAGAAACATAGTCATTTCCCCCCTAACCTTGGTTACAGTCCCAAACACATCTTATTATCACATCCTCACACATCACCAACTTACGTTGCTCATTAACGCACACTTCTCACGAAATAACCAATTCTCTGCAGGTAATCTGGAGCAGAAAAGCTCAGGTGCTTTGCCCACGTTTCTCCCTGGACATAGTCTCTCTCATACAAAGCGGTGGGGTGACCTCTACTGGCCACTCTAAAAAACTACAGGTGAACTAGCAACTGAACAGAATAAAACCATAACTACGGGGCCTTTTGTACAGCCGCCCCCAAATGTATGAAGTACATTTGCTCACAACAAAAGGCAATTTTACAAACAAAGTCATGGTGATTGTCCTTTGTCTTCGTCCGGGAGGGCAGGCAGTACCACCAGCCTCGCCACAGGTCGGGTGAAGGTCCGGGGTTTCACCTTGATGTCAGCAGACCTGATGTGCCCGTCGGGACTGGGGTGGACTTTGGAGATGCGGCCCACGAGCCAGGAAGCGCGAGGCAGCTGAGGATCTACGATCATCACCACCGAACCTTCTGTGACATCTGCGGGGGATGACCGCCATTTCTGCCGAAGCTGCAGGCTTGGAAGGCACAGCCGGACGAATCGAGACCAGAAGTGGTCAGCCAGCACCTGGGAGTGCTTCCACCTCCGGCGACTCAGGAGCTCTTCCCTGGGGTAAGCCACTTGAGGAAGTGCTCCGTCAGGCCGCCCCATCAGAAAGCAGTTGGGGGTCACTGGATCAGGATCACTGATGTCAGACGGGACATAACCTAGTGGTTTGGAGTTCAAGATGCCCTCTACCTCCACAAGGACCGTGCGGAGGACCTCTTCTTGAAGGGGTTGGGATCCTACTGTAGTGTAGAGTGCCGTCTTGACAGACCTAATCTCCCGCTCCCACACTCCCCCGAAATGAGGAGCCGCTGGTGGATTGAAGTGGAAGACGATCTTATGGGGAGCCAGGAGCTTCTGCAGGTCAGAGATCATGGCTGCAAAAGCTGCTTGGAGTTCCCTTTCTCCCCCACGGAAGTTGGTCCCTTGGTCTGAGTACAGCTCAGCTGGAGTTCCTCTCCTGGCAATGAAACGTCGAAGTGCCATTAGGAAGGCATCTGTATCGATGGAGGTTAGGACATCAAGGTGGACCGCTCTGATAGTTAGGCACTTAAAGATGATGCCCCACCTCTTCTCCACACGGCGCCCGATTTTGACCTCAAAGGGTCCAAAACAGTCCATGCCTGTCAAATAAAAGGCAGGTTTGTAAAGGCGGAGGCGTGCAACTGGCAGGTCCGCCATCTTGGGAACAGTTGGTCGGGCTCTCCATCTGCGGCACTCAAGACAGGTCCTTTGAAAACGCCTAACTGCTTCCGGGCTCTCAGGATCCAATGAGTGCGCCGAATTTCCGCGAAGACCCTCTCTGGCCCTGGATGGCGCAGGCGACTGCCGACGTCCTGGATGAACAGGCGGGTGACTGGATGTGTCGGATCCAAAACTAAAGGATGGGAGCTGGTAAAGGCGAGATCTTCAGAGCGGCGAAGACGTCCACCTACACGGATGACCTCATTCTCGTGGTCGAACTCAGGGGATAGTGCAAGGAGACGACTGCTGTGACTGATAGATTTCCCCTGCTTAAGGAGTCGATACTCCTCAGGGAAGCTCTCCTGTTGAGCTTCTCTCAGGACGTGCATCTCTGCTCGAACATAGTCATAAGCCGATGAAGTTCCACCGCCTTTGGCCGCCCCATGCAACTGCATAATAGCAGCTTCCAGCAGCTGTGTCCAGGTGTCATATTTGCTGAAGTTCGAGGTGGCGGGGTCAAAGGTGGTAGAAAATCCACAAAAGGTCTCTTTACGGAGCTCAGATGGGCCTGGAGGCTCAGCCAGGGTGCCGCTTGGCTCTGGAGGCCACTGTTCTGGACCTAGGAGCAGGAAAGGAGGCCCTTGACTCCATCTATTGGGTCTGGTCAGCTCGGGAAGGGACTTCTGTCATGGTTCGATTTTTTGGGGAAGAGACATACGACTGGAAGTCCATAGTGGGTCAACACAAATTATTTTATTAGAACACACAATACAGTGTGAGAAGAAACTTGCAACAGCCACCCTACAATCTTCCAATCTTCCTCGAGCAGACCGCTCCCCATCCTTATATTACCCTGATGACATCACAGCTAGATCTTACTGGAAATGATAACAGTTCCAAAGTTCTCCTTATATAGACATCCGATACTACTTTCGAAACAAACAAGTTTGTGATATGTTGTGCAATTCTGTGAGACTGTGTGTCCAACCGAGAGATTGTCCTGAGACGACCTCCCTGTTCTTAGTACGTGCAGGAGTGAACGTGCGTACTTTCCATGACTCTCTATGTGCATGTTGGTGTGGGCCTGAATATGTGTGTAGGTGAATGTAGAAGGCCCTACTGGACCCACAGCTTCGAGAGGTGTGAATACAATGATATGGATACCATTTGCAACAGCTTAAGCAGATAGAAAGAAGGATAGAGAACAACAATAGACTAAATAAAGTGATGATAATATACATACATCAATATTTTGCTCAGATTACCATAGATATAATTCAGAGATTATTCTGTCAACTGGTTCGACAATGATGAATGATTGACCAATGATAGTTCTGATTATAAATCGTCACCATAAGAATACAAAATAAAATATCTCTTGTCCACACTCCTCCTCTTTGGCCATCGGCCAACCTTTACCCGAATTTTGTTTCACTCCTCCGTCCAGGCGGCTTCTCGCAACGGCATCATATACCCCAGACCAGCTGAACCAGCTGAACCAGAGTCTAGGGCCCTGCTTACCAGTTTTACCAACACTCGCCTTACCAGAGGAATGAGACAACATCCGATCATCAATATACCTAGAAAAACTATAAGAGAAAACATGGCAGACATAAACACACCCTTCCATTGCCCAAAAACAGACGTGATCCAGTCTCCCAGCCCCGTGTTCACGCCTGATTGCTCATGCATGGTTCTAAACAACGTTTTCAGATTCTCAAGCGCCCGAGTGACCGTTCCGTCCGGAGCAGTATTGTTGGGAATAAAGGTGCAGCACATGTCACCAAACATTGCACATACTCCACCTTTCTCAGCCAACAACATGTCCAGAGCCATTCGATTTTGGACTCCCATTAAAGACGTCGGACCTAATTGTTCCCACCTGAGCCAACCTCGCGCTTGAATTTTTCCTCGACGACTCGATCGGTTTGGACTCTGGAGCGGATAGACCTCTGCGTCTGGGCAATTCACCTGTCTGCCAATAAACAAACAAACACATTATACCACTTATTAACCCCAACATCCCCGTTATTTTCCAATTTTCCCACAATTTCATGATCACTGTTCCCAGGCTCGTTTTACTTTTACTTCGTGATAAGAGTATAACGTTATGAGTATAAAAGTAAAAACCGTACAAAACTATTACGATTCCTTTAAACTATCAAATACTTTAGACTAGAGCCCTAGCCTATTAGGAGCCTGGAATGAATTAATGCTTGGTATGTCACGCTCCTCTTCTTTCTTCGTGTCCCCAGGTAGACTGCTGGGGAGAACCGCGGCACAGGGGGAGAGGATTATTCTGCCTCTATGTTCCCCCCCGTGTTACTTAGGGTGGAGCTTATCTCGAGTAAGCTGTCTTCCGGGGCCACCTCCTCTTGGGCCTTCCTGGCCTCCTCCCACATGTTGACTCCCTACTGAGGCCTGTACACGAACGTTACACATTTTCTCTAAAACAATCTCCTGCCAACCTGTAAGCTTGTGTAAAAACATCAGTCAGCAGTTACAGGTTAAGCTCATTTAACTCCCAGCTCCACCTGGAACCTGTATCCTGGAAAACAAATCTGCTAAATCAAACATCTTATTTATAACCAACTATAGATCACGAAAGTGATAAAGTATTCAGCACAACAGGCAAGTATCACGTTCAGGATTTCCCAAATCATTACATCACTATTATTGCCGCAATTTATTTTATCCCCAATTTAATCAGTGACTTCCCTTAAGCAATGTCGCTCCACTTGCTTTATCCCTACGAACCCCATATTAAACTGTTCCATAGAAACTGCATCCCTTATTTGTTTTCTCATGTCACTTGTCTGTTTTCTACTGAATCCTCCACATGCCAAAACAAACATTAGCAAACCACATTTGACCATCTCGGGTTAGGCGTCCGCCATCCACATTCCAGAGGTCCTGTAAAACATTTCCTGTAAAAAGAATCACCCTGTTTCAAAAGAAGAAAATGCAAATGTTAACGCTGCGCAGGTGTGTACACACTTTCTCACAGTTATCTCTGTGAGCAACACAACACAAACCCCTGAACAACCACCCTGGTAGGTTCACGAACACCGAAAGTAGTATTTAACAGTTGAATCGTCATGCAACCTCAGATGTCGCTGTCATCTATCTGCTCCTGTAAAAAGAAACACACCTAAATTCACCCACCCTTTTTCCTATCTAGGTGGAGGTTAACCTTGAGTCGTGGTCAAGTCCTGTCAGCTTTTACCCGTCAGTCAGTTTGTTTGTTTTATTTCCAGTCATTCATTCATTCATTCATTCATTGCTGATAGTGGAAACCATCGCCGCATTTAGATTTCCGCCCTCAGCAAAATGACGTCATTTCAAAAAGAAAAACAAGAACTTTAGATCGGATTACCTCGCTGAATCCTTTTTAGGCAGGGACCCTTAATTTCTAATTGTCCCAATAAGTGGCTTTCTCCAGAGCCCATTTTAATGTGGAGAAACTCACTTGCAACAGTTTTCTCGCCGACGTGTAATGCTTGTAATTTCCAATGTGCAGATCTGCTTAAAGAAAAGACTCTCAAACAAAAATCAGTGCACTGTTCAAAATATAAAACAAAAATCAACAGTAAAACTTTAAAAGAACCCCTACTAAGAGCTTAGTAAAAGAATGCAACTTAGTCTTTCTGAAAGACACACACTGTATAAATCTCCGAATGCAATATCTGTGCTGTAAATTATATTATTAATGCAATGGTGATGATGATTATTATTTAGCAATAGCAGTAAAATAATTTCCCTGCTCCACACTCCCTCTCTCGCCCTCTGGAACACCAGAGGTCGCAATACATTGTGTCCTCGCTCTGACCCTCTCTCATGGTCCAGAGATCTTCTGCAAAGGAAACAAAACCCCATTTCCCCTCTAATCAATTGAGTTTAAGCATATAAGCAATTACTCCTGCATAACTTTGATCAGAGCTAAATGCTGGCTAGACACAACTCCTGTGTGTTGACACTAACTTCCCTTTAACCTCACATTTCCTATGTTATAACCTGTTTTGATATAACTCTTTTTATTTCATTTTGCTCCTTTTAATGTAAAAATACCTTCTAATTCTAATTTATCAGACGTAACCAAAATATATGCTTTCCTTCCTCTTTGGTCCGTCTTTAAGTTCAGTTAAAAGCTAAACGAATTTCAGGCCTTTTGCCTGGAATCAATACTCTCATGTGTGTTTCTGGACTCTGTGTCTGTAAGCGTGTGCAATCCCTCAATAACTCATATCCTCCTCACAGTAGATTGGCCAATCATATCGCTAGCCAAAAGCTCGTGACCCTCAAGAGACGAATTGAGCCACAACTCCTTTAAAGGCACAGAATGCAATATGTATAAAAAATCATTTCTACTTATAAGCTCTCCCCTTTATCCTAAAAATAAATCTATGTAATATCTGTATGTGTAAGCCTAAATTATAACCACTACTTCCTTTGTCAACATGTCCCACAATTTCCCTCTAAAATTTGTACACAGCTTTAAAACACTGGCATTGTATCTTCTAAACAGGATTCAGTTCACTTTAATCCTTTAACCTTAACATAAAAATAGCAGTTTCTGTTTACCATATCCAAATGACCAAAAAACCCAAAAGTCATAAAATGATCCTAAATTATTTAACAATTAAATTATTAAACCCTAAATTCCCCCTTTATTTTGACACACATTCACTGACCTGTAATCACACCATATTTTGCTAATAGTGGAGCCTCCCGCGTCAGATTCTCCACCCTCAGCAAAATGAGCTCATTCATTTTTTATTTTCGATAGGAAACTAATTCCTTATGTTTTGGACTGGATTGAATCGCTACAATCCTTTTCGACAGGGACTTACAACCTGATCAGATCCCCACAGGTAGCTCTCCCCTTGGCCAGTTGTAATCTGGAAAGCCCACCTTATATTTGCTCTTCCCGAGAATTTATCAGCGCTGTTATCCACTGTTACAGGCCTGCTTAGAACAAAAATGAGGAATAAAAAGAGCTGATTATTAGCTCATGAAAACACAAAACAAAATCACCTGACAGGTTTTCTCTAAGTGCACTGTTACAAAAATAATGGGCCCCTCTCAGACATGTCCATGTTTCCTAAAACTCCCTCTATTAAAAACAAAAACAACAACAACCCGAACCTCACTGACAGAATCAACCCATCACCACAACCTCAACAACCTTACACACACAAATATTGACCCCGCAGTCCTGACACTCCCGGGTCAACTCACATAATTACACCTCCTCAATACACCGAAAGTCTTGTTAAAACCACACAATTTGCACACAACAATCACCCCCTTACGACAACATATAATCACTAAACTATAAGTTTCCTATGCAAATCTGCACTCCTCTTCTGTCTGCTATGCTTAAAACTACTTTAATCACTTTTTCTTTGTTCATAACTCACTCCCTTTGTCATATAGCTTCTTTGAATTTCCTCTACTTCAAACTCAAATGTATTCTATTAAACATTCACACCATTCTATCACTCATACAAACAGCAAGCTGTTCTTCATTGCGTATGTTTGTGTTCGTAGCCAGGTTTAATCAATGTCTATGCATTAATCATTATGAGCTTGTCCTTGTAAGGCTAATGCATTTTCTGCTTGTGTATGTGAATTTGCATATGTTGCCTTCGCAGTGTTTCAGACTCCTGCACATTTCTCCACTTAAGCCGTCAGTTTTCCTTCCCAAATTCGCTAACCCAAATTTTAAGTTCCCACCTTATTAACAGCATTCCTGGTCCTCAGCCAGAAGTTAGGGCCCACTTGTCAGGTTTATGGAGACATGGCGCTGTGAACAATTCAACCAGAAACTTGCCTTATCATATCCAGTCAAGTTAACCTATAGGTTTCTTCCGACCGCTGCACGTGGAGAATTGATCCAGGTCTGTTTCGCCCCTGAAGAAACACAACTGAGACATTTTATTATTATCGTGAGTACTTAAACTACCCGTTTCCCTCTCTCTGGTCAGAAATACCAGCTTATGTCATGTGTATAAGTGTAAGCAGGTCTTCATTGCTTTTCCTATGTATTTTGTTAATGTTCAGTGAGTGTAAGCTGCTTTCTTCATTGCCTCTGTATGTTATAATCAGGTTTAATTCACACATCATTTCACTGATTTCTTAATTCAAAACTATCTCACTTCTGATTCTTTCCAGAAATAATTTCACATGTAACACTTTGTGTATGTGTGTTTTCCATTCATTCACGTAATTGTCAGTTATTTTCTTTCTTCATTTTCCCTTTTTTCTGGTGGACATCTCTAAACACCATCATGAGTTCAGGGTTTCATTTCAATCCAATTATACCCTGTATTCTTGCAGTCGAACTCGTCCGGCTTCACCTCTCACTGGTCCCTGTCCTCTTTTCTCAGTGTCCTTTTGTTGTCTTGAAGTCTCCAGCAAACACAGTCCGTTTCTTCTCTGTTTCTCTTCAGTATTTTCCTTTTGGATTAAGTCCCAGCCTGAGTTTTTCTTTGAAAGAAGCCTCTAGTGTCCATTCTTATATTTCAGTACATAACTGAAACCAATTTAGTCGAGGAGGGTAAGAACAGCCTGCACTTTCGCCGTCCATGTTTCATCACGTGGTTTCTTCTTCTCTGTTGATCCTTTCAGTCGTCTATTTCAAGATTACTCCAAGCATGGCAAATCTGACAATCAGTGTCCAGTGCTTTCCCACCGTTCAACTGTCCAGCCTGTCATTCACAGTGCACGTTTCCATCTCGTAGTTCCTTCCATGCTGCTGGTCCCATCAGTTTGGTTTCAGTGTTAACGGTTCAGTTGCACTATCTTTTGCCTGCTATTAATTCTTCCCAAATCCACGATGTTCTGTTGGTCTTCATCAGAAGATTAACTGTCCTTTGAGCTTCTCCTCAGGATGGGGACAAGTGGGAGGTCAAGCTGTAAAATTTTAAACCAAACTTTGGCTTGTTTTCTCCCAATTATGTTACTCTATGGTTTTGCTGCTATGCTCGCAATTCTAGGTTGAGAAAAGTCCACCTTTATCTATTTGGGGCCTATATATATTGACACACTAAACCATAGCATTAATATCGTTTTCATTTCTTTCCTTAAAGCCTCCATTGCTTCATGTGGCCAGAGTCTGCCTCTTCTGTTTTCCTCTCTGGGTGCTCACTCCTTATATGGGCATGCAAACCTCCTGTCACACACACACACACAGCCCCCACCTTTTCTTTCTTTCAGGAACACAGAGCCACGCGGCTCTCATGCACTTCACCAAGCCCCCCTCTCTGCAGCTTCTTGCGACAGAGAGAGAGACGCTTTTCCTTTTTTCTCTACCACAAACAAAAGCAAGCCTGTACATGCAAGCTTTTAAACAATATAAGCGCTCTCAATGTAATTTACACTTTATTTACATACACGGGTAATTTACATTCTATTTACATACACGGGCCCGTATAAACGTATGAAAACACCATATGCCAGAACAACTTATCTTCTTCATTTCTCTACCGGTGTTCCTAAGTTTTTCGACTAATTTAAAAGCATCTTTCAGCCCAGGGCCACGCCTTGCTAATCAATTAAACCCGCTTCGAGGACGCCCCCGCCGAGAGCGGTCAGATTCCTAAGCCCTACTTAATTTATAACTGCTTCCCGCCAGGCAACAAGGACCTCCACCAGCCACGTGAAATATCACAGTTCACGCTTTTGGCTTTACTTAAAGTTCACAAGTCCCCGACGTTGAATAGTCGCAGCCGGGTCGCACCCTGTCAATCAAACAGCGCAGTAAGGAAAGTGATCCCCTTGATCACTTTAGTTTTTAAGGGGGGCTCGAAATCCCCCGGGTACCACCCGAGCTTTTAACCTGACCGTGCGTCCACGATCAGGGGTCGCCGCCACACGCTGAGCAACTGCACTCTTAGGGGCCGCGCCCCAGTCCTAAGACAATTTATTCAAGTGTATTATAAGCATCACTCCCGGGTCTTAGCCCGCGGTTATTTCGACGCCCGAACCGCGTTCTGCTGATCAATCAGACCGAATACCCTAAACTACTGGTTGGCTGGCTGGCCTCCCCAGTCAACCCTCATCACTTTAAACACACACCGTATTGACTTAAACACATAACCTCTTAACTCAAAATTCACCCCCAAAATAAACAGCAATAAATTTAGTCAGTCCAATATTCCCCAAACTTTTATCACTAATTACCCCAAAATCACCACGGACACAGACCAGAAGCTCTACTGAGTGAACATTTAATTTAGCTTAATTTCCAATTTAGCACCTTTGGATATTTCTTGAATCAACAGGTGGTGCTTACCTCCTATTTCGGGGCCCATCACTCAGTCGACCTCCTGACTGTCCGTCTGTTTGACACCACTATACCTCAGCCAAACTCCATTCGTCCCTCCTCAAACCGGGTTTTCGGCACCAAGACTGTCATGGTTCGATTTTTTGGGGAAGAGACATACGACTGGAAGTCCATAGTGGGTCAACACAAATTATTTTATTAGAACACACAATACAGTGTGAGAAGAAACTTGCAACAGCCACCCTACAATCTTCCAATCTTCCTCGAGCAGACCGCTCCCCATCCTTATATTACCCTGATGACATCACAGCTAGATCTTACTGGAAATGATAACAGTTCCAAAGTTCTCCTTATATAGACATCCGATACTACTTTCGAAACAAACAAGTTTGTGATATGTTGTGCAATTCTGTGAGACTGTGTGTCCAACCGAGAGATTGTCCTGAGACGACCTCCCTGTTCTTAGTACGTGCAGGAGTGAACGTGCGTACTTTCCATGACTCTCTATGTGCATGTTGGTGTGGGCCTGAATATGTGTGTAGGTGAATGTAGAAGGCCCTACTGGACCCACAGCTTCGAGAGGTGTGAATACAATGATATGGATACCATTTGCAACAGCTTAAGCAGATAGAAAGAAGGATAGAGAACAACAATAGACTAAATAAAGTGATGATAATATACATACATCAATATTTTGCTCAGATTACCATAGATATAATTCAGAGATTATTCTGTCAACTGGTTCGACAATGATGAATGATTGACCAATGATAGTTCTGATTATAAATCGTCACCATAAGAATACAAAATAAAATATCTCTTGTCCACACTTCCCACAGGTTATATCATCTGCGGGGTTCTGGGCTGAATCCACATAGCGCCAGGTGTGCGAGTGAGTTACTTCCTGGATCTCAGCCACGCGGGTGCCGACGAAGACCTTGAAGTGGCATGACTGGGACCTCAACCAGGTGAGTACAGTTGTGGAGTCAGACCACAGTACTATTCTCTTTATGTCCAAAGTGAGCTCATTTCTAAGGAGAAGGGAGAGATGAGCTCCAGAGAGGGCACCACACAGCTCGAGTCTAGGCATGGAGAGAATGCGTTTAGGGGCAACACGGGAGCGAGCCATCAGGAAGGCCAGATGTGAGCTGCAATCACCTGTCACTGTTCTCATGTAGGCCACTGCGCCATAAGCCTGCTCTGACGCATCACAGAATATGTGAATCTCTCTCTCACTAACTGACTCCGTGATGTGCTTTGGGAGATACGGGTGAGGAAGCAGGACTTGTGCAAGGAACGGCAATTCCTCTTCCCAGGTTTTCCACTGCTGGAGTAGTTCTGGCGGAAGCTGCGGGTCATCCCATCCCCTCTGTTGATCCCAAAGGCGCCTCACCAGCATCTTGGCTCGGGTGGTGTACGGTAGGATAAAGCCAAGTGGGTCGTATTGGCTTGCGAGAACCTTATAAATATTCCGCATAGTGGGGGCGCCATAACTGATTTTGCGGTGTCTGTAACCCAAGGTGTCCGTGGGGAAGTGCCAGCTAAGGCCCAGAGTTGGCTCAGAGGTGTCTGATTTGTCTTGGATGAGCCAAAGTTCTGCACTTGTGGATCTGAGGTCTTCAGGTAGGTGGCCAATGGTGCTGGGTTCATTACTGGCCCACTGGCGAAGGACAAATCCAGCAGAAGACAGGAGGGCTCTTAGCCTGTCCACTAGGTCCCGGGCTTCTTCAGGGGTCGGCACACTCTGGAGAAGGTTATCAACATAGAAGCACTGTCCCACAGAGTGACGTAGCGGATCATCTCCTTCCGTGTGGTCCCTGGCGTGGCGCTGCAGAGCGAAGGTTGCACAGCATGGGCTGCAGGTTGTACCGAAGGGGAGGACCTGCCATTCATAAACGGCCACCGGTTCCTCGGGGTGCAGATCCCGCCACACAAATCGCAGGAGGGAACGATCCTCGGGAAGAAGGCAAATCTGGTGGAACATACCTTTAATGTCACCACTAATGGCTACGGCATGCTCTCGAAAGCGAAGGAGGACACCAAGGAGCGATGCGCTCAGGGTAGGCCCAGGTAGAAGATGTTCGTTGAGGGCTTGGCCTTGGAACTGGAACGAACAGTTAAACACAAGGCGATCTTTGCCATTGTGGCTAACAAGGTGGTGAGGGATGTACCATGACTCATCTGCTTGAGCAACCTCAGAGAGGGACACCTTAACCACCGAACCGGCCTGGACCAACTTCTCTATCTCCGCCCGGTAGATCTTAGCTCGTTCTGGATCTTTCTGGAGCCTTCTCTCCACACTTCTCAAACTGGGAACGACAGCGTTAGGGCTAGCTTTAAGGTGTGGCATGTTCTCGCGGCGAAGGAGGGGGGTGGCATAGCGTTGGATGCCCTCGACATCTACACGAACTGTCTTCTGCTCTAGCAGGCTAACTGCATAGTTATCTTCTCTTGAACGGGTAACCACCTTGCCTTCTGGCACCGGGACAACATCTACCTGCCATAACTTCTCTACATTCAAGATCCTCCAAGTAGATTTTGACAAGGATGGATTGTACCAGTGTGAATATTCACACGACTCCAGCATCTCCATAAGTGACTCTGTCAACATCTCTGTTACTGGTAATGAAATGTACTATTGTTTATATTATAGTGATAAAGTGACAGTGAAAATACTGTATTGATTTGTTACACCCACTACAGGTTATTAGCATGATATCACATCTATTAAGATAAAAAATTAAAGTCTTTATTTCAATAATTTGTCAATCAATTAATAACAGCCACACTCCTCAGTCACTTCCTAGAGTACACACACACTAAGTGAAAAAATACAATATATTTATATTAACTGCTAATCATGAATCTATGCAGGAGTTTTGTGTCTGACTGGAGTCTGACCTGAGTTTTCTTTAATAGTTTCCTTTAAGGAGAATTTAGTTCCAAAAAAGTTGGGATCAAGTGTAAATAGAAATAGAATTCAATGATCTGTGAATCTCATAAACATAGAAAACACATCACATGTTTACACTGAGACCATTTTAATAAAAAATATTCACTCAGTTTGAATTTGATGGCAACAACACATCTCAAAAACATGGACAGGGTCATCTTTACTACTGTGTAGCATCCACACTTATTTTAACAACCGTCCATCGTTACGACCCGGCTTTGCTAGGCGACAGGGGAGGTAACATAAATGAGCCCAAAGCCAGAAGGGTCAGCTTAAAAAACACAAGGTTTATTACCACAATTGAAAACCGTTAATGAAACAACTCATTAGGCAATCTAAATGACAAAAGGCAACTCTCATACATTCAAATAACACAAGAATACTAACCATAAGGGCAGCAACTCAAAAACAGAGGCTCAGAGGCAGGAGGGACAGCCTACACAGTCTTTTCAAATCAAAGAGTCACCCACGAGTGAAGAATCCTCAGCCTTTTATACTCGCAGGTAGCCGCAGGCTGCCGCGTCATTGGTCTGCTGCACCCGAGGATCCCGCAGCAGCCAATGGTGTGTGTAGACTGGCACACTCCGATCTGCATGCAGTTTGGTGGGCATAGGTCCCCGGCCAGCCAATCACCTCTGAGCCCTGGCACGCTTGAATTTCCATACAGGAAGGCGGGCCCGATTGCAGCCAGGAGCCGTAACACCCCTCCCCTTAAAATACCAACTATGTTGGGCCAAACAACTGAGGAGACCAGTTGCTGGACTTATAGGAGACGAATGAAGTCATGTTGTTATAATCAATGTTGGGTAAGTTACTTTAAAAAGTAATTAGTTACAGTTACTAGTTACTTCAAAAAAAGCTGTGTAAGTAACTATGTTAGTAACTATGTTAGTAACTGAGTTACAATAATATACAAGTAATGAATTACTAGGAAAAGTAACTATTGCGTTACTTTTAAAAAATGTTTAAATATGTAATACAACTTGGATTGCATCTTAATCAAAGTTACTAAAATAATAAAATATAAATTACTAAAAGATACTTGAACATACTAAAACATATATGCTGCTGTCTGTCATAAAACTAAATATATAATAAGTAAATGGACACTTAACAGAAGGAACTAACAGGAAACATTAATATATATGTATACACACTATTCAAATGTTACTGCGATAATATGACAAAACACCAATCAGATAATATTTTATAACTGTAGAGAGAATTATTTTTTAATTTGTAATAAATAATACAATAAAATACAACAGATGTGTCAGAGCCTTTGATATTTATTGCACATTAACAGGCTGCAACTGGCTATCAAATAAGTATTAAATTAAATAATGCTTTTTAAGCAATGTATTGCAAAATAAATGAGCCAAACTGTAACAGCTTTAGAGAACTCTGGCTAAACAAGTGTTTTCCTCCATGTAAAAGTAAACAGTCGAAGGGATTTCAATGTAATACTGAAAAAGTACACTGTATAATAAAACTAAAACATTTTTATAAGGTATACAAATGTAAACAGGTAATACAAAGTGTCAACTCCATGGCCAATTACAATCTATTTGAAGTCACATGTGCTGTTCTGGCAGTAGATGTATATTAGAGAGTCCTGTTTTAATGTCCTCTGCTTTTTTAAAACATGACGAATTCTTATTTGCCACATCCACAAACCCCTTACATCCATTCATCCTAGCCATTAAACCAGTGGTTGTATATCAAAACAAGGAGCTTCTCAAATTTCTCATCAGAGAGCCTGTTCCTCTTTGGAGAGAAGACAAGCTTTCCAAGGCTAAACAGTCTTTCTACTGGGGCACTGGATGGCGTGGCTGCATTGTATCTTAGTGAAATATTCTTTATCAGTGTATATCTATTCAGAGAGTCCATTCCATGTGATCGTGATTTGAAATAATCTATAACTTGACTTTCTAAAGTAGCAGAGGTGTCACCCTCATCTTCAAAGGAAAAAAAGTATCCTCTGTGGCTGAGTCTGTGCTAAGTTGGCATGCTGGGGTGCTGGTAACTGCTCGCTGGTCTTTGTCAAGGACAATGTTCCATCACTCTGCCAGCAGACTTGCCTCAGCCTTGTCCTTCCTTTCCTGTGTCTGCAGCCAACGTAGTTTGAACTTGGGCAGAGTCACAGCAACCACAAGAGCATCTTTACTTTCCAACAAATCTGCAAATCTTGTTTTGATTTACTGAAAGTAAAGTATGTAAAGAATATATTATACAACCTATCTATACACACAAACACACACACCACATTATATATCATCTGCATCTTTAAAAATATATTGCATTTGACATATATTTTTCATAATTGTTCTTTTTAAAGTAGATGCTTTCTGTTCTTTCTTTACAGCAAAAGGTCTGATCTCTAGTCATACAACTCTAAAGCGTAGAACATGATTTATGAACTACATCTTGTTCTACGCCGTTATTCCCATCACTGGTTATAATACATGAGACTCCCTTTTTAATAAAACTTCAGTTCCACCTGTGCACACTGAAAGTAAAGTGTCTTTATATCACATTAAAACAGTGACACAGAAGAAGCTTCTCGGATGAGAGATGAAAACGTCTTCAAGCAACTTAAAGAAGTCCAGATGCTTTTCTTTCCAAGCTCCTTAGACTACAATGACCTGGATGAATGAGAACCTTCACAGACAGTGACACAGAGTTTTCTTCTGCCACCAGGTCCCTGTTTACTTACTACAGTTTCTTTATTTGTTCTTTCTTTTGTTCTCAGTGTCCCTGCAGCAGTCCAGGATCTCTGTGACGTCTCCAAATGGAGGACTGGTTGAGGTTCCTGAAGGTGCAGAGATCATCAAGGGTTACAGCTTTGTCTTCACCTGCACAAATAATGAAAACTATCCTGGAGGAGTTTTCAATCTCATCTTCTATGGCTCCAATATGACACACACCAAGCCATCTGTCAACAACTCAGCCTCCTTTAGTTTCCCTGTAGCTGACTTTGGACATGAGGGCGAGTACAGATGTGTGTATGAGATAACTCTGTCAGCAAGAACATTCACTTCTTATCCTGAATATTGGAGGATTCATGTTTCTGTGATATGTAAGTAGACGACAGAACTCAACATTTGTACGTCATATAACTGTGACTACACAACTGTTTGACTATCCAAAGATTTACAAATCTAAATGTCGATAGCTTATTATGGGCTCAAATTGTGGTCATAAATATTTTGTACTTGTAAATCAAATGCATATTTGCGTACTCAGTTTTATAACCTTGTAAACCAAAATATCTGAAAGTTTTATGTTTGTGCATCTACAGATGAGAATTTGTGTGTGTAAAAAAGATTTGTGTTTGCAAAAAATATTTACACAAGTTACATTTTTTTTGTTAAGGTTGGTTACAGATACAAAGCAAAAAACTATGTGTAAAACTCTGCGCTCAGGTTCCCTGGCTGCGTGTCGATTTCAACTTACAAGTACAAATTTTGACCTGATTTTTCTTCCTTTGAGCTGACTGGTCAATGTCATGTCAATCACAAATTTAACAATCCAATCAGAGAACAGAGGGGTTTTCCTGTTGGAGGGGTGCTTTATGGAGCATTTGATTTAAAAGTACAAAATATTTATGACCACAATTTGAGCCCATAGTTCATCAGTGGCTGCTGTTCAGTCTGATAATGATGCAATGTGGCCACCATACTGGTCAGACATAGCCAGGCTTCCTAAACCATGTGTGTCTGGAGTGTCTAAGTGTGATGTAGTAAGGTTGTGGGAGGAGAGACCTTCACACGCCATTCCCTGGGAGCCCATTGTTTCATAATCTGTTCATGTTAACATGGATGGTTTATGAGAAGGTTTTTCCATGTAATCTGTTTTCAGACATTTAAAGCAGTTGAAACAATTGATATTCTGATGAAGACTGATCACTTTCCACAGATTCAAGAACTCCAATCCTGAGATATGTTTTCCTGCCACTGATTCTGCTTTTAGAGAACATTGCCCTTCATTTCTACTATAAGGTACATCAGAGTAAATAAAAGCATGTATGAAACAGAGTAGTAGCTGAGAAATGTAGGAACAGTAACATGCATTGTGTCCCGTCTCTCCAGGTCAAAAAGCAGAAATCAGACAAGAAGGAGAACGATGAGACAGATGTTTCCAGATCTGAAGAAGTGGAGGCCGACGAGGAAGCAGTCCAAGAAATAGAATAGAATCATAGAAACAAACACACACGTCTAAACTTTTGTTGGAATTTAGATTAAAGTTGTTTAAATACTGTTTAATTATGTTTATGTTTTAAATGTCTGACACATTACTGCAGCGACTCTATTTAACCTGCCTTTCCTGTCCAGTATAAACTCTTCATAGCATGACTGTGACTTAAGTTTGAAAATAATCCTTCGTCCTCTCCAGTCCTCACTTTCTTACATCTTCCTCCATCTCTGCCAGTGAAGTTTTCACACATTAAGACTTTTACTTCTCACAAAACTGTATCTTTGGCTAACAGACAGAATGTGTGTCAATCTGCAAATTAACATGTTTTTATGTTTGGTGATATTTTTGAAGTCTTTGAATTCATCTGCCATTTAGTTCCTGCATTTATAGCATCCTATTCTGTGGAACTAGCTAGATGCTTCAATATTGTGATTGCAACTTAACTGACAGCTGCAGCATGGATGTATGATAGTGATGAGAAGGAGAAATACAGGCAGGGGCCAGTGGGACCCCCTCAGCCTCCTAGTAGATACACCTGTGGTATTGTTATGACCCAGAGTTAAACATATAACACACACACCACTGCTTTACCTGGATCAATATCAAAGTATGACGTGTCCAAGGCTGCATGGCAGGGTGACCATAATACTACATCAGGCTTTTATGGCTGGGTGGCCAAGGGGTGACTTAACTGTGTCTGTGACATCACCAACAACAGCTTTCAGCTGGCTTATCTAAACGTGGTGTGCAGTGTGACCATACTATACTGGACAAGTGGAGGACAAGGGAAGATGTTGCAGGAGTCAGAAACTACAGCAGATGAAGAGTTTCTGAAAGTGATGTCAGTAAGAAACAGGAAAACATCCAATAAACCTGACACAGGACCTGAGAGACACATTTGGCTCTGCAGTTGATCCATCTACTGTTTGATCAGAAGAAGTGGTCCCAGTGGAAGAGTGTCATGGTCTTGGGTCATGGACTCAGAGGTTTGAGTTTTAGGACTTCTTGTTTGTTTACTTTTTATGTTTTGTTTTTGTTTCTCCTCCAGCATTTTAAAAAGTACAGATTACCTCTTCTTCTGGAACTTCTTGGTATTTTCCTTTTGAATTTATGGACTTTGATTTGTAGACCTTCAGCCACATGGAATGAAGCTAGTTTTCAGTTTAATCTGTTGCTTGTTTCTGCTCATGTATTTGGGTTATTTTCCATGCAAAGTATGAGAGTGGGATGCTGTCAAGAAGCACTTCTTAAGAAGGGGAAACAGGGAGGAAATGCTGCCAAATTACACAAGAACTGAATTGAGAATCAGAGACAACTGATGTTATAAGGTTAGGGCATATTGCAACAATATATTGGAAGAGAACAGAACAAAAGGAAGTAAAAGGACTTGTTTGTGCTTTAAATCACTTACCAAGAAGCCTGGAGAAGTATTTCTGAAGACTTCTAAAGAAATTGGAAGAAAGTTGCCTAAGAGAGTTCAGGCTGTTTTAATCAACAAAGTTCATCATACCAAATATTGACTTTCATTCATGTTAGGATTGTACAAACTGTCTTTGCCTCATGTATTGTGTTTGTATAAAGAAAAGAAGTGACTCCTTTAACGCCCTTTACTTTCTTGGGATCTGATCACTTCAGGCTGGAGGAGTTCATGGGAACCCTTAAACCTCCTGACAGATTATATCAGCCCTGTCTTTGACTCCGTCCTTGTGGCTCACAAATCCTGGTGGGACATATGTGGTGTTTTCATTCTACAACCATCTGCAAAGGAAAGAAATCAAGGAAAATATACTGAGTTCTGAGAGCATGTCAGACACCACTGATCCAAGATGTGGCTGTATTGTGGTGACTAATTCTGACACAGTATAGGATCAGTAAAATTTATCACATCATGTTCCCACTGAACAACATCTTTTGTTGGACTTCCTGTATTTTCCTGCTGCACTGCTACTGGTGTAAAATGGCAAAGGTACGCCCCCTGCTGTTCAGGATCAGCACTGAGAACAGGATGGTAGAGAATTTTATTTCCTATTAGTACAATAAATACTTTTTTTATTACCTGGATAAAGAAAGTTTATTAACTTTATGACTGCTCATCACTGCTTTTTCTACCTCACAAAGTTTAGTGTCCGCCTGCTGGGCTGGGGTTGGCATTCACTCAGCTTTAACTCTGGGTTATTGGGGTGGGCTGAAGCACCATACCATCCAGAACAATCCTGTATTATGTTGGTAACCAGTGTATTAGAAATAAAACAGGATAGATGTGTTGTTGCCTTTTGAACTGAGAGACCTGAACAAATACACAGCGAGTTAGAGTTCTTCCAGCCATAAGCTTCAGGTCAAAGTGTTGGACCAGCATAAATATTATGCCACCCATGGTGTCCCTTACATTTTATCAAGGGCGTAGATTTGGCATGGACGGAAGGGACATGTCCCCACCAATATCCAGCGATTATTGAATTGTCCCCACCAATAATTTGATCTCTTCGAGTAAAGAAAAACAAACCGATAGAAAAAAAAAAAAAAAGATCTGTCAACGTCTCATTCACTTAGCAGTGCACAAAGAGTTACATTACGTTCTCTACTGGAGTCCTACCTCATGTGACATATATGGTCAATGTGATTGGCTGTGCCTTTCAGGGAGCTCTGTTTAGTTTTAGCAGCGGCAAGCCTGCGCTGCGAGGAGGAGAGCAGGATGGCAGCAACAAGGAAGAACCTGGATATAAGAAAGCATTTTTCAAAGAAACCTGTAAGTCACTTAAAGTCAAGTTCACTCATAAAATGTGTCCGTCATAATTAGAGATGGCACGATACCACTTTTTTATGTCCGATACCGATACCATAAATTTGGATATCGGCCGATACCGATATGAATCCGATATAGTGTGTTTTTAATCAATAAAACTGTTTTTTCAATATCTTGCTGCTTTTTGTATAAGTTGATACTCAAGTTAGAAAAAACCAAAAAACAATAAAGCTATTCTGTTATATCTGTATGCAAAAAATACACGGCACCCAAAATATTTCATAGTTCAGCAATACTGATCAATCTAATGAACTTAAACCTACTCCATCCTCCCTATTCTGGTATTTTAAAGAGTAAGCAACCTAACTAATAGGGTTGCAAACTCCCAGCAAAAAAAAAATAAAAAATAGGGAACCACCCCCACTCATAATGCTTAATTGACGTAATCAACTTTAATTTGATGCAGTGTGAAAGAAATGCACAGAAATAAATTATTTTTCAAGAATAATTAAATAGATTCAACACCTTTCTTCAACAGAATTGCACACTGCACAGATCGTACCTTCCCAAAGGAAAAGGTACTATAGCTTACTAGGGTATATTAGACTTAACAGTTACTATATACAGTAATGGACTTCTATACATTTTACATCAGATTAAAACTTTGGGTGTAAGATTCGGATAATTATTTATTAAAAGCTAGACATTTTAAATGAGAATAAGAAAGAAAAGGATGTCTTTGTGTCCCCCTTTCCCTATTAATGCCCTATCGGCCCCCCTGGCTAAACTTTGCTAGATCCGCCCCTGCGCAGTTACCAGCCGTCAGCTACGTAGAAAAAGATCCTGGTGTAGAAAGTAATATTAAATAAATTCTAACAACAGCTTATCAAGCTTAAACGTGCTGCTGTTGTTCATCCGCTGGTTTCCTCTTTCTGGCGCAAAGTGGGCAATAAACAAAGAAGAGAGACGGACTCGCGACAGAAAAGCCGATCAGCTGATCATTGATCAGTTTCATGATTGAAGTAGCAGCAGGAGAGGGAGGGAGAGAGGCAGTCGCTCCATATATCAGTTGGAATGCTTTACAAACATTCAGAGATGAACTTACACACTTGCTTTACTTCTCTCTGGGATAACTTCCTCAGAGATGAAATGCTGGTTTGGTAGCGAGGCTACAAATATACACAGCCGCTCTATCACGTGATGCATACTGCTGCGACGTGCTACGGTTATGAGCCGAGTTATGCCATGTCGCAAGTTTTGTGAGGTGCTTTTTTGATATTTAATGGATCAGATGACATTTTTTATTTCTCTCCGATATCCAATCCAGTAATTTACGTCAGTATCGGACCGATACCGATACCTAATATCGGATCGGTCCATCTCTAGTCATAATAACGTTACAGGCTATGCTAGGCTTTGGCCCACATCAGTCTAAAATTGTATGTAACCATGAATAACGTGTTTTGGAAACTAACTGCACAACAGGAAGCACTATTAGTTATCTCAGTCTCCCAGAGCAGCATTTCTAATTTAGATTGAAACTGTCAGAGAAAACTGCAGCCTCGAGCAAGCCAGGATATTAGTTTACAGAGGCTGTTAAAATTATATGCTAACGTCAAAATGTTGGTGACACAATAATTTCGTTCTAGTGGTACTGATATTTTTATAGGGTTAATTTTTGAGACAAAATATCATGAGGTAGTCATGATTTTGCAAATAATCCACCTTGTAGTGCAGTTTGCACAAATTGTTTTAAAAATGCACTCACACTACAAACATTACTGATGAGTCAAGATCTGCACAAATTGACAGAAACACTGAAGCAGCTACCCATTTTATTCTTTGTGTCATGTATGTCCTGTTTGTCAGGTGACAGAAGAACCAACACAAAGCTCAGAGAGCAATGGTGACACAAGATCACAGGTGAAATTGATAATTTTGTGGTAATCTTAGATGAGTAGTTTTATGGACAAAAACCATCAGGTCATTCAGTGTTCCCTTAGTGCTAATGTATAAGAGATGTTGGTGTAGTATAACTGAAGTAATGTTGTTAAGTCCTTAAAGTCATATTCTGTTATTGTCTTGACTGTATTTGAAGCTATTTTTATTTTTGTATGATACCTGATTTATATGGAATATGGCTGAAGTAAACTAAAGCCTAAAATACTTCGTCATTTGTTTAATAGTAATTTAACATTATATAATTCACATATAAAACTATGAATTGTAATTTTAAATGGTTTAAAATCATGTAGAATAGCATATGTAGGCAAGTATACTTCTCCTTTTTTATCAAGAAGCAAAGACAAAAAGGAAAAAAAAAAGAAACAGGGCAGGGTTCGGTGGTTGAATCAACCGTCCCCTAGTGATGGGATTTCCGGCTCTTTTTAGAGAACCGGCTCTTTCGGCTCCAAACCGGCTCTTCAGGTTGTTTTGTTGCTTTAATTAATTTATTATTAACAATAATATGAAATTATGCACAAAAGGAATTACTAATGTAACAAAAAAGTGGTTTTATTTATATATGTTTATATATAAATGTATACAGTGGCCCCTAGAGACAAAGCACGTACAAACTCCAAAACACATTTCTAGCGTTAACTGAACTTCAAAACAGAGCTACCTAGATCACTTAAATTACACAATTGAAAGAATATGTGTATTGTTTGTGTATTTATACACAGGCACTCATATATATTCAAATAATTTAAAAAAAAAAGTTCATTTACCTGTTACTACCACACACCAAATCCAGTCGTTGGTACTTGCTGGCTTGTGTAGCCTCTAGGTAACAAAAGCTCAACACCTAGCACCTAGCATTCTGGAGCACTTCTGTTGTGTTTTGTACGTGTTTTGGAGTTTTTACGTGCTTTGTCTCTAGGGGCCACCGTAAATATACTTTTATTTATTCACGCCACATAAAATGTAATAAATAAATCATATAATACAAAAACTAACTAGTCACAGTTCAACTTTTAACTATTTAAATTTTCAGCTTTTTCCTTTTAAACAAATTTAAAATGAAACAACACAAAACACTGCAAACCACAACACAATTAAATATAAATTAAAATATGAAAACAAAAAGAAGATGCATATTCTCTGTCATATGGACCTGCATGAATAAACTTTCTGAATCTTTTATCATCCGCAACTGAAAATAGTTGCGGATGATTACCATACCTTTCTAATGTGACGTTGTTGTCCCTGGCTCTCTTTCTCTGTCTCTCCCTCCCACTCCTGTGCTACTGCCAGTGTAACTACCGCCCCTCCCCCTCTTCCCCGCGCAAAGCACAAGGCTCGCATGTGGAGTGAAGCGGAAAAAAAGTGCGAGAGAGAGGGTGAGAGAAGGAAAAAAAAAACCCACAGCTCGCGATAAGGAGCCGGCTCGCGTCGTTCACGTCAAAGATCCGGCTCTAAGAGCCATTTCGTTCGCGACCGACACATCACTAATTTGATCTGAATGGTCAGACTGAAAGAATTGGACGTGTTTCAGCTTTCCTCGCTCTTTCTGATAAACATTTGGGTGTGATCTTCATTTAAACACCCCTTGGTACTAACCTATGGTGGATGAAATAAAATTATGTGAAATTAAATAGTGAACAGAAAAGTTCCAAAGTGTTTGTTCCTTACTAAGATAGTAGTTAAGTAAAAGGAAAAAAAGTTATATGTCCAAAGAAATAACTAGCAGAGCTGTGCTTTCATATTTCCATCAGTCACAACTAGGGATGGGTACCGGTATCCGGCACTGGTTCTGTCATAAACGGTAGTAACCAGACCGAAAAGCAGCACACATTTCGGTGCTTTATTTCGGTGCTTTTTTTTCCTGAGCTGTAATACACTTTAGATTCTAGCCAATCGTTTTACGTTTCCGAGGATAGTAGGCGGGCCCAGGTACCTACGTTCTTTTAGAGCAGAGCTACAGATTAAAAATGCCCAAGGCGAAGCGGTCAAAAGTCTGGCTGTACTTCACAGCAAAAGATGCAAACTCAGCAGCCTGCAACAAGTGCTTTAAGGTGATACTGTGATACTGTCAAAGGAGGTAACACCTCAAATCCGATGAAACACCTGGCGATGCATAGCGTTTTTTTAAAAGCCGAGAAATGCGCCGTATTTGATAGCTTGCTGCGAGACCTCACACCGAGCACATCTACTGCGGGTGTGGTGCCTGTTATCGGACCCGGAGTTTGCAACATCCCCCAAAAACCCGAAGAGGAGAGTCCTGGCCCCTAGCCCTGCCAGTGTAGCAGAAATGATGAGGATGAGGATGGCAGCAGCAGCCGTTCTTCTCTAGGTCAGTAGCTTAATGTTGTTCGTGTGTAATTTACGTTGAGTAGGCTAACCACGTTATTAAATTAATGCATGTAAGGTGAACTAGCAAACATCATCATAGCTAAATGCGGCTGTCTTCTTGTTTGATGGCAGATACTCCCTTCACCCTGGCCAAAAAGGCTAAAATGACTAAAGAAAAAGTGGAAAACAGTTAAACATGAGAGGTTTTTGGACAAAGTTTGTGTTTTTTCCATTGTTTAAGCACTGCTTCCAGCCAAGAATGATACCATATAGGCCCCATAGCTGCAGAAAAGGCTAACATTGTTATCTTTTTACAAAAAAACAGCTGAACATGAGAGGTTTTTGGAGAAAGTTTGTGTTCTCCATTCTTTAAGCACCGGTTTGAGCACCGTTTAAGCACCGGCACCATTTCAAAAGTACCGGTTTGGCACCGGTATCGGATAAAACCTAAACGATACCCATCCCTAGTCACAACATTTGATCGGACATTTGATAAGACTGGCCTTTTTTAAGCTGCCAACAACGAGTATCACTGAGGCTGGAACAAACTGTCAGTGGTTAAAACCTCTGAGGCTGGTATGAAATGTGAACTTCCTCTTCATGCGCTTTAGACCCACAGTTCGTCTCTTTAATTCTGTAGATGTAAATTCTGCTGTGAGCCTTTGGATTTCTTTGCACTAGTCTTGACAAACAAAGGGGCAATCCATGTAGATTTTACAGAGGTAATAATACACTGAGGATGATCAGGCAACACACCTCTGGATAGCACTGAGACACTGGCTGATACACTGAGGAGAAATCTATGACAGAGTAGAAGAGAGAAGTTAAGTCTTAGATGGAGGCACTGACATCAGCGTGAACTTTAAACACTGAAGTAACTAAGAGCCTGAGTGTCACTAACACTAAACAGACAGAAGAATCTAAACTTTTAAACTGGTGGTAAGTGGAGTTTGATTGCAGGTGTTTCAGAAAGCAAAGTGCAGGAAACATGTGAAGGCCACAGCTTAAAGACGAGACAACATAGAAAGAGAGAGAGTCCAGTACAATTTTTGGGTAAGTCCAGATACTTAATGATTTAGATGCCAGACCTGTTAAACATTCTGTTGACATCATCTTTACTGTGCAGGTTTCACAATTATTAAAATACCTTTTTTTGTAGGTAACCACTTGTTCTGTAATTTTTTGTAGGTAAATCTGATGTTTATTATGTGAAAATATTGTTAGGGAAAAAATGGTTCCCAGTTCTTCTTCATCGGGAGACGATAAAAAAGAGCAGATGGTCCTGAGGGACTTGATTTAGAAAGAAGGTTTAAGTGATCTGCACATTTGCATGGCTCAGATTGAAGTGTTTCTAGCGTGAGAAAATGTTTGATGTACTCACAAACATTGCGGTTTCTGAGGTTATTTTGCAGCAGATAGGTTCAAATATCAATCAGAGGATCTGTGTCTTAATCCGTGAAACTGTGGTTTAATGGCACGCAACATCACATCAGTTTGAGACTGCAGGTGGAAGAAATACCTGCAGACGTCTATAGAGAACTGCAACTGTCAAGAAGTACCTGTCACTTCAGCTTTCTAACTGTTGTTGAATACAAAACTGGTAAGAATACTAATTCATTTTTATTCTGTCTGGCTGACTGTAAAATTCATGTATTTTAAAACATTTTTTTTTATTATTATTATTTTCTGCCACTCATGACTCATTTAGACAGAATACATTTTGTGTATCAGTCATGTGGACACAACAGAGAAACTTCTTCTATTTGGCCATCGGTGAGATGCATTTCATATCATTTAATTATCTTCTTTATTTGGTATACTAACAGAGATTGTCAGAGGACTGATAATCAGAGTTGAGTTCCTGTTTTTTAAATTGTATCGAAACAGGAACAATTTATTATTTCAGCATAACGAGTTAAATTTTCTTTTCTACAGTCTCTTATCTATCTGCATCCTCAGCTGCTGCAGGTCAGTCATGTTTTATTAACATATTATTATATCGACTTTAACAGCCGAAAATCTTCTGTAAATAATATCAAATGTTAAACTACATGGATGAAGGAGTTACTGAAAGCACCAGACTGACAAACATTCCACAACCACCATTAAAAAAACATGTTTGTTTTTATACTGATTACATGGAACTACATAAAATTTGTTTTTTTCTTTTGTTTGTCACTCCTATTATACATGCAGTACTTCATTGTCATTGTTTTAATTAGATTCATTTTGTGTTTTTATTTATCTTTTTTGTCATTTCTATTCCTGCCATTAATGTGTTGTTGTGGTTGTTAAACTACTGTTTTTTTAATAATTAAATGAATTTTTAAAAATATGTAACCCAGTGAGTATTTTAAAATTAGTTTTGATAAGTACATACAATATTTTACAAACTGACTATATACAGCATAAGGTTATATGTAATCAAACCAAAAGATCAAAAATGAAATATTACTACTACTACCAATAATAATAACAATAATAAGAAGAAGAAGAAGAAGAAGAATTTTTATTATTATTATTATCATTATTATTATTATTATTATTATTATTATTAAAATGATGAGTTCAAATTAATTCAAGATTTATTGGATGTAACTGACATGGAAAATATTGAAAAAGTAGATATGAAATACATGGAAACAGGGACACTGAGAAAGCTGAAAAGATTATTTTTTTAAGGTAATAATACCAAATGGCAATTCTATTATTTAAAGTTTGGATAGTTTCAGAACGTAGTATCATCTCATAGGGATTCTATTCATTGAACGTTAAAGCAAAGAAAAACAAAAAGAACACAAAACCACAAATGTAGAGAAAGAAAAAAAATAAAGGAAAAAGAATAGAAACAGTTTTAGTCTGCAGCATTTCTGTTTTATGTAATGATGCTAAAATATTAGCTAAATGAATTGCAAACAAACTCTGATATGGCCAGATATTTGTAACCAAAAAAATGCGCTGTCACAAATGTGATTTCATGTAGATTAAATCATGGGTACTTTTATAGATTATAGATAGAAAGATTTATACTTAATAAAATATTAATAAAATATTGACTTAATGTCATAATAATGTTGCAAATACAGAACTGTTACTGCAAGGCCTCTTTATCATTTCATAGAAATTTTCACGCAGTTAAAACTACACCGTGTTTGTGTTACATTAAAAAAAAGGGAGAAAAAGAGAATCATAAGATTTAGCTTTAACAATTAGAACACACATTCTTGTTTTCAGCATTTTCTACAGTTAACAAACAAACCAACAAAGAACAGTGGCCCCCCGTTTCAAAACTCTGCTGTTTTAAACCGGTGCTCCACATACCTGAAGATGTTTGGACACTTGCAGACAGCAAAGTTGTTTTCAATCCATGTGTAGTTGACAGCAGGTACAGTTCAGGTTCACTGTAAAACGTAATGAAATATTTGTTCACACTCTTGGAAAAGTGTTCAAAGATCATTACACTCCCCTTAACCCCGCTGACTTATTGTTTTGTAGTTCAACTTTTTGTTAGTGTCTTTGTCAGTATTGGTAGCACTGATAGCAGGTGCAGTTGCACAGAGGTTTGGTGAATCTCCCGGCACAGTCTTGTGTGTTAGAGGTACCAGAAGACAAGTATTTATATGAGGAGAGTACAACATGATTGTAGAAAGGCATCAGCCCTTCTACAACCTTCTTCCACTGGACCAGTGTCTGTTTCCTTGTGGAAGAAGGAACAGAACACACCAGGCCAGTTTCTCAAAATGACATGAAGTTTGCATGAGTGTGTGCTCACAGCCTAGCAACAGGAAGATAGGCTGTCATTCCCCAGAGAATACCAGAATTGGCTGGTGTAGAGCTGGGGTCTTATTCTCTTCATAGATGTCAGCAAATTCACTTATACTTTTGTTATTGGGGAATGACTCACTGCCTCTGTGTATTGAGTGCGTATGTTATTGTATAACAGCTTTTTCAATTCAATTTTATTTATATAGCGCCAAATCACAACAAAAGTCGCCTCAAGGCGCTTCATAGATACAGAGAAAAACCCAACAATCACATGACCCCCTATGAGCAAGCACTTTGGCGACAGTGGGAAGGAAAAACTCCCTTTTAACAGGAAGAAACCTCCGGCAGAACCAGGCTCAGGGAGGGGCGGCCATCTGCTGCGACCGGTTGGGGTGAGAGAAGGAAGACAGGATAAAAGACATGCTGTGGAAGAGAGACAGAGGTTAATAACAGATATGATTCAATGCAGAGAGGTCTATTAATACATAGTGAGTGAGAAAGGTGACTGGAAAGGAAAAACTCAATGCATCTTGGGAATCCCCCGGCAGCCTACGTCTATTGCAGCATAACTAAGGGAGGATTCAGGGTCACCTGGTCCAGCCCTAACTATATGCTTTAGCAAAAAGGAAAGTTTTAAGCCTAATCTTAAAAGTAGAGATAGTTTCTGTCTCCCGAATCCAAACTGGAAGCTGGTTCCACAGAAGAGGGGCCTGAAAACTGAAGGCTCTGCCTCCCATTCTACTTTTAAATACTCTAGGAACAACAAGTAGGCCTGCAGAGCGAGAGCGAAGTGCTCTAATAGGGTGATATGGTACTACAAGGTCATTAAGATAAGATGGGGCTTGATTATTTAAGACCTTGTATGTGAGGAGCAGGATTTTGAATTCAATTCTGGATTTAACAGGAAGCCAATGAAGGGAAGCCAAAACAGGAGAAATATGCTCTCTCCTTCTAGTCCCTGTCAGTACTCTTGCTGCAGCATTTTGGATTAGCTGAAGGCTTTTCAGTGAGTTTTTTGGACATCCTAATAATAATGAATTACAGTAGTCCAGCCTGGAAGTAATAAATGCATGAACTAGTTTTTCAGCGTCACTCTGAGACAGGATATTTCTAATTTTAGAGATGTTGCGCAAATGGAAGAAAGCAGTCTTACATATTTGTTTAATATGTGCGTTGAAGGACATGTCCTGGTCAAAAATGACTCCAAGGTTCCTCACAGCGTTACTGGAGGCCAAGGTAATGCCATCCAGAGTATGAATCTGGTTAGATACCATATTTCTAAGATTTTCAGGGCCGAGTACAATAACCTCAGTTTTATCTGAATTAAGAAGCAGAAAGTTAGCGGCCATCCAGGTCTTTATGTCTTTAAGACATTCCTGCAGTTTAACTAATTGGTGTGTGTTATCTGGCTTCATGGACAGATAGAGCTGGGTGTCATCTGCATAGCAGTGAAAATGTATGCTATGTCTTCTAATGATGCTGCCTAAGGGAAGCATGTATAATGTAAACAGAATTGGTCCTAGCACTGAACCCTGTGGAACTCCATAATTAACCTCAGTGTGTGAAGAGGACTTTCCATTTACATGCACAAATTGGAGTCTATTAGATAGATATGATACAAACCACTGCAGTGCAGTACCTGTAATACCTACAGCATGTTCTAATCGCTCTAATAGGATATTATGGTCGACAGTATCGAACGCTGCACTGAGGTCTAGCAGGACAAGCACAGAGATGAGTCCACTGTCAGAGGCCATAAGAAGATCATTTGTAACCTTCACTAAAGCTGTTTCTGTGCTGTGATGAGCTCTGAAACCTGACTGAAACTCTTCAAATAAACCATTCCTCTGCAGATGATCTGTTAGCTGTTTGACAACTACTCTTTCAAGGATTTTTGATATGAAAGGAAGGTTGGAGATTGGCCTATAATTAGCTAAGACTGCTGGGTCTAGAGATGGCTTTTTGAGTAAAGGTTTAACCACAGCCAGCTTGAAGGCCTGTGGTACATAGCCGACCATTAGAGATAGGTTGATCATATTTAAGATCGAAGAATTAATCAATGGCAGGACTTCTTTGAGCAGTTTTGTAGGAATGGGGTCTAAAAGACACGTTGATGGTTTGGAGGAAGTAATTATTGAAGTTAACTCAGAAAGATCAATTGGAGAAAAAGAGTCTAACTTAACATCAATGGTACTAAGAGTAGCTGTAGATAATATTACATCTGTGGGATGATTACTGGTAATTTTTTCTCTAATGATAAAAATTTTATTTGTGAAGAAGTTCATGAAGTCATTACTAGTTAACGTTAAAGGGATGGTTGGCTCAACAGAGCTCTGACTCTTTGTCAGCCTGGCTACAGTGCTGAAGAGAAACCTGGGGTTGTTCTTATTTTCTTCAATCAGTGATGAATAGTAAGATGTTCTGGCTTTGCGGAGGGCTTTCTTATAAAGCAGCAAACTATTTCTCCAGGCTAAATGATGATCCTCTAAATTTGTGACACGCCATTTCCTCTCCAGATTACGAGTCATCTGCTTTAGGGTACGTGTTTGAGAATTATACCACGGAGTCAGGTACTTCTGATTAGAGACCTTAGTTTTCACTGGAGCTACAGTATCCAGAGTCGTACGTAGTGAGGAGGTGAAATTATTAACAAGATAATCGACCTCTGTTGGGGTAGCGTTCAGATAGCTGCTCTGCTCTGTGTTGGTACAGGGCATTGAAGATGATAACAGTGGGTGGATTATATTCTTAAACTTAGTTACAGCGCTTTCAGAAAGACATCTACTTTGATAAAATCTACTCTCCACCGCTGTGTAATCAATTATTGTAAATGTAAATGTTATCAGGAAATGATCAGACAGGAGAGGGTTTTCAGGAAACACTGTTAAATGTTCAGTTTCTATGCCATATGTTAAAACAAGATCTAGAGTGTGATTAAAGTGGTGGGTGGGTTCTTTTACATTTTGAGAGAAGCCAATTGAGTCTAATAACAGACTAAATGCCATGTTGAGGCTGTCATTTTTAGCATCTACATGGATGTTAAAATCACCCACAATAATTATTTTATTTGAGCTCAGAACTAAATTAGATATAAAGTCTGAGAAATCAGACAGAAACTCTGTGTAAGGCCCAGGTGGACGATAGATGATAACAAGTAAGACTGGTTTCTGAGTTTCACAGCTGGGGTGGACAATGTTAAGCATCAGGCTTTCAAATGAATTAAAAGTCTGTCTTGGTCTTTCATTAATTAATAGGCTGGTGTGAAAAATTGCTGCCACACCGCCCCCTCGGCCTGTGCTTCGAGGTTTCTGGTAGTTAGAATGACTCGGGGGTGTTGATTCATTTAAACTAACATAATCATCCTGCTGCAACCAGGTTTCTGTAAGGCAGAGTAAATCAATTTGTTGATCAATTATTAAGTCATGTACTAACAGAGACTTGGAGGAGAGAGACCTAATATTTAATAATCCACATTTCACTGTTTTACTCTTTGGTTCAGATGTGGATACTGTATTGTTCTTTCTTTTTGATTGTTTATGTTTAAGTTGTTTGTTGCTGGTTTTTAGTTTGTTTTTTGTCTTTTTGGAAGCTGACACAGTCTCTATGGAGATGGGTTTTTGGGGGGGTAGCAGGAGGAGAGAAGCTGCAGAGAGGCGTGTAAGACTGCAATTCTGCTTCCTGGTCCCAACTCTGGATAGTCATATTTTGGGGGGTTTAATAAATTTGTCCATATTTCTAGAAATGAGAGCTGCTCCATCCAAAGTGGGATGGATGCCGTCTCTCCTAACAAGACCAGGTTTCCTCCAGAAGGTTTGCCAATTATCTATGAAGCCCACATCGTTTCTGGGACACCACTCAGACAGCCAGCAATTTAAGGAGAACATGCAGCTAAACATGTCACTCCTGGTCTGATTGGGGAGGGGACCAGAGAAAACTACAGAGTCCGACATTGTTTTAGCAAAGTTGCACATCGATTCAATATTGATTTTAGTGACCTCCGATTGGCGTAACCGGGTGTCATTACTGCCGACGTGAATTATGATTTTACTGAATTTACGTTTACCCTTAGCCAGCAGTTTTAAATTTCCTTCAATGTCGCCTGCTCTGGCCCCTGGAAGACAATTGACTATGGTTGCCGGTGTCTCTAGCTTCACATGTCTGAGAACAGAATCACCAATTACCAGAGTTTGACCCCCGGCGGGTGTGTCGCTGAGTGGGGAAAAACGGTTAGACACATGAACGGGTTGGTGGTGTACCTGGGGCTTCTGTTTAGGACTATGCTTCCTCCTCACCGTGACCCAGCCGCCCTCTTTCCCCAGCTGCTTGGGGTCTGCCGGGGAACAGCTAGCGGGGCCTACGCTATCTTCGGCTGCACCAGCTACAGGGGCCTGGCTAGCTACGGGTGAATGAAGGGTGCGAAGCCGAGTCTCCAATTCAGTAATCCTGGCCTCCAGAGCTGCAAATATGCTACATTTGTTACAGATATCATTACTGCTAAAGGAGGCCGAGGAGTAACTAAACATCTGACACAATGAGCAAGAAAGTGCAGGAGGGACAGGTGAAGTAGCCATGGTGCTAACGAGTCGGCTACGAGCTAAGCTAAGCTAGCGAAACAGTACAGAGACAGTGAGTGAATACTTTGGCTAGAAATTAGGTAGTGAGTACACAGAAAGTGTGCTTCGGATGAAGCACGTGAAGATTATACTATGAAAGAAGAATGTATTTAAAAGTTGTTAATTAAATTGCTAAGCAAATAAGCTACTCAGAAACACCACTGTGTTTGAGCAGGAACAGGAAGTGATACTCTACCACAGAGCGAGCGAACACCAAGTGACAGCGCCACCAAATTTTTTGCATTTACATATGCATTTGAGTTTTGTCATGAAGTGAGGAAGGAGAGAAATGAAAATGCAGTATTTAGAAAGCAGAAGATTAGACTGAAAACGAACCTTTAATTAGCCTCTGATGTTTGTTTGCTTTGCTCATGTATGTTAATTAATCACGTTAATATTTTATCTTCACTACATGACTCTATGTGCCGGGATGGTAAAAACAGCTGCTTTTTCTGGAGGTTTGTGCATGTGTATTTTTTTGATGGTAAACTGAGGGGTGACTTGAGGGCGAGACAGTTTGCCACTGGTCTCCTTTCACTGCTCTAAGATCAGTTACCAGCCATGCGTCATATGGAAACCCAGCTACCATTCACAAGTAAACAAGCCTCACTGAATTTAGTATCGTAACAGATCAGTTTCCTCTTGCTAAACACTTTGGTCAACGTGTGATGTATAGGAGATGGAGTGTGAGGCTCTGACCATGTGTGCTCTAATAAAACAGGCACGTTGAGCAGGTCAGGCTCAGCAAGATTTTCAGATTATCGAGAGCAGTTTTGCCAACACTCCACCTTCATTTATCATTCAAATTTAAACTGTCCTGTAGATATTGACAGTTAGCCATATCACACACTGTTCAGCCTTTTAATTCAGCTGAGTTTTTAATTAATATTTTAATATACTTTTTGAAAAATCAAAATAAGCAAGAAGACAGCAGACATAACAACTAAGCATAAACACAAAAATTCAAGCAGGGCTCATTACATCTAAGTGAATATAATGTCCAGATCATATGTAAATTACATCAAGTTGCAAACAGGTTCAGTTCAAAGTGATATCAAGGTGTTTAGGAAGCTGTATGTGTCTTTATAATACAAACAGTATGCATCTTACAAGAGCAGCATACAGTTAAAGGACCTATGGCTGACCATCCAAAACAAACATTTTATTCATTTACTAAAGGACATCTCACTGTCCTTTATTAACTGTTTACTGTTAGACTTTCATGCATAAGAAGGCAAACCTTGGTCCTGTTTGTACCACACAGTTATCAATTACAGACACTTTACACCTCCACCCTCCGTTTTGCCGTAGGCTACTTGCGACAACTTTTCCTGCACCTTATCAAATATGGAGAACCTGAAAAGGTGTGGAAATTATTTGATAAATCATTTAATTACTTAATAATTAATTGTATACTGATGTCTGTGAAGGTTCTCAGTCATCCAGGTCATCAGACGCTTTTCTTTGCAAGCTCCTTTGAATTGTATACTGATATTAAGAATCTTTTTGAAAAACTATTAAAAATCAGTTTAGAAATATAAAAAGTGCAATTTTGTATGGTCCATACATCTGTGATCCAGAGAGAAATATATTTGTTACTTGTAAGAATTACAATAGCTTAGAAAAGCTGGTGTGTGACTATATGTGCCTATTGCTATTTTTTGCATTATCAACTGTGTGTTTGAGTGAGCTTTTAACGTCTGTTATCCATTAGCGTTTCTCATTCACTGTAAATTTTCCAACAGCTTTGTCATACATGCTGCTGTGGTACAAAGTGTGCCATGTCCACTTTGGTTTCCACTGGATTTAAGTTACTTCTCTTATTTTCTGCCTTCTGTGTTTCCCTTTGAGCTTTTAGCTCATTTAGCTTCTACTTTCTTTCCTTCAGTTGTCCTGTTTAATTATTATTGCTTACAATTAAGTGAACTTCAGGTGACTGAACCTTACACAGAAATGACTCTAACAAAGATGTTTGAAAAGCTGCTGTTCTAAATAAGCAATAACTATGAAAAAAAATATTGTATTTAAAATGCATGTACCCTGTGTTCAGGTACACACATCAGATTAGTTGGGTCCACTCAGTGCTCTGGAAGAGTTGAATACTACTATAGAAGACAATGGGTAACAGTCTGTGATGACGACTGGGACATAAAAGATGCTGAGGTGGTCTGCAGAGACTGTGGAACAGCCCTGAATGCCACTCAGTCACTTTGGTGAAGGAAGAGGCGAAATCTGGCTTGATGATGTGTCCTGTTCAGGAAATGAAAGTTCTCTATCTGAGTGTCAGCACAGATGATTTGGATCACACAACTGTACACACAATAAGGATGCTGGTGTCATCTGTTTAGGTGAGATTGTATGTTAAACCTGCAAATAGCTCTGTCTGAAAAACTATAGTGTGACTATGTTTTGGCGTTTCTCATTTGTGTGTTTGAATAAATTTTATGTTATTGAAACATCAACATGTTCAAGTAGTTGAAGTCATAAAGAAAGTTTTACAAACATGCTGTGTGGTCTGTTTAAAGTGGATGTTCCTTCTTTTGTGTGTTTAGGTCCACTCATCAAATTAGTTGGTTGTGGGTCCACTCGTTGCTCTGGAAGAGTTGAAATCTCCTACAAGAACAGCTGGAGAACAGTCTGTGATGATGGCTGGGACTTATATGATGGTCAGGAGGTCTGCAGACAGTTAGACTGTGGAACAGCCCTAAATGCCACTCAGTCTGCTCACTTTGGTGAAGGAACAGGACAAATCTGGCTTGATGATGTGTCCTGTTCAGGAAGTGAGAAATTTCTGACTGAGTGTCAGCACAGAGGATTAGGGACACATGACTGTACACACAGTAAGGATGCTGGTGTCATCTGTTCAGGTAAGGGGGGTATGTACGCTACCAGTCAAAAATTTTACAACACCCCAATTTTTATTGATTGCAATTCAAGTCGTTCAAGTCCAGTGAATAGCTTGAAATTGTACAAAGTTAGGTGGTGAACTGCCCAAAACTAAAAAATAATGTACATATCAGAATCATACAAAAAGGCCTTTTTCAGGGAAGACAAAATTCAAAGTTCACAATTTAACCTCCTAAGACCTGAACTCTTCCAGGGCATGCATTTTAAATTTCTCTTTGATATTTGGGCATATTGGGGCCCAACGAATGTAAAAACAGAATTACCAGATTTCTTTTACCTGATTTTTGTTTCTATGAAAAATGAGAGATACATATGAGAATGTTCGTGTAAAATTTTGATAGAACATGTTCTATCAAAATTACTGCAGTAGCAGTATAATGTCCTTTTAAGTGGATACCAGGCCCTTGTAGAGCAAAATTGAGTATTTTGGTCTAAATGACAGCCAGGTCCTAGGAGGCTAAAGCTGTTCTGCAGCTGATCAAGGACTGAAAGCTGGTGCTACTAATTCCAACAGGTGTTCCGACTTCTCTGGATTACTTACAACCCCCTCTGTCTGCATGAAAGCTGTGCTGGAACACAAGGTGGTTAGGTGCGGATTTACAGGGGTGGCATGTGCCATCCTAAATGAATCTCTTGCCACCTCTAGTCTTGTTCTTTATTAAAATAAGCCAGTATTTACAGCCTCTGTAAAACATGACTGATCTAAGATGCAATAGCAACGAGCTACAGCCACGCTGAATCTCCATTTCAACTTGTGTTAAAAGTTTGGACTTCAAACTTTACACAAGTTTTTACATTTTATTGATAGGCTGCTAAAACCAGAGTTATCATCATAAAAATATGCGCAATGTTTTTTTCAGAATATTATCGTCACGTTTAGTGAGGAACAAACGGTAAAAACTGTATTTTATAAGGACAGCGCAAGAAACAAAAGAAAAAGAAAAAAATGCCACCGCTTTCATATTAGTGTAAAAGTGCATCATGTCAACCAATAAAAAGTGATTTGGCAACAGGTGAAATTTGGTTATTTAGGAATTGGGGACAGTTTGGGTAGTGACAACTGCGGGAGAATCAAAATTCACATATTTTATATAACTGAAAAGTTTAATTATCTGGGCTAAAGAAATTAAAGTTATAGACTATATTTATATGAAATTCCACATGATTTGAAATGATACTTATTTTCTATATTTAAATAATTTTCTTGGTTAAACTTCCTTTACGAAAGCTAAAGTTTGTGTTTAATTTAAAATCCAGCTTTTGTAACACATTCATTTTGCTTCCATGCCCACAGTTCCAAATGTTCTTTTTTTTTTCTGTGTGTATATTTTTCTTGTTAATCATTTAACATTCCTCACAGCCTGGCAAACACACTGCTGGAGCATCAATAGTGTATATTTTACTGAAACATCTTATAGTAGCATTTAACAATGCAATGTGAGCTCAGCATAAAGCATAGAAATAAAACTGTTAATTTCAATTTCAATTTCAAAAACAGTTTCCTCAAGGCACTTCATACTGTAACGGAAAGACCCTACAATAATCCTTTAGTATGTTTTTTTGGACCGTACTTTTTTGGAGTATGTTTTTATTGAGCAAATTAATGAATGAGGTCATGAACTAATTACACACTGAATAACAGTCTATGAAAAATTTTATGTTCTTTTTTTAAATGTATTATTATACTCACTGTGCCTAGGTGTGCCAGTCAGATTATCTGGAAGCACTTTGTGCTCTGGAAGAGTTGAAATCTTTTACAACAACACTTGGGGAACAGTCTGTGATGATAACTGGGACATAAATGATGCTGAGGTGGTTTGCAGAGAGCTCGACTGTGGAACGGCACAGAGTGCTGCTGTATCAGCCGGCTTTGGTGAGGGACGTGGATCCATCTGGCTTGATGATGTGTCCTGTTCAGGAAGTGAGAGATCTCTGACTGAGTGCCAGCACAGAGAATTTGGGACACATGACTGTACACACAGTCAGGATGCTGGTGTTGTCTGCTCAGGTGAGAAATTATTTTATATAATCATAATTCTTTATAATAATAACAATAATAATCTTTATAATGTATCATTCTTAATATAATAAGGTAAATGTTTTGCCATTTTTAATTGAATCATCTCTCCATGACTGATGTTTTCTCAGTGATCCTCCCAAAGCCCAGAATCTTCATGATTCCTGCTGGTAAAGTTGAATGGAGAAGTGATGTCAGCATCACTTGTTCAATATCACCTCAAAGCCAACAGCTTCTACAAGGAGAATTTACTCTGAAGCAGATTTCAGGCTCATTCAGTCAGACAAAACTATCAACTACCAACTCTGCTACATTCAAGATCCTCCAAGTAGATTTTGACATGGATGGATTGTACCAGTGTGAATATTCACACGACTCCAGCATCTCCACAAGTGACTCTGTCAACATCTCTGTTACTGGTAATAAAATTCTTTATATTACAGTGATAAAGTGACAGGAAAAATACTGTTTACTTGTTATTCTATGACAGTGATTTCTATGACAGAACTGTGCCTAATGATTCTGTCATGATAATGCATGGGCTCAAAGATCGCGGGCATCCAGTTTGGATTTCCAGCCTTGTCCCTTGAGCACAGAGATTACTTCAGATTCTCTGAATCTTTTTCATGATATTACTGATGCTGTCATGGTCCGGGGTCTTTAGACCAAGTGTTTTGAGTTTTGCTGTGTTTCTTGCCGTTTTTGTATTATGTTTAAGTCCACTTGTTGTCCTAAAGGTTAATTCTATGGTTCCTAGGTTATTCTGTGTAGATGTTGCTTATAGATTCCCCCTTGTGTCTTTGCCTTCTGTCTCCCTCTGTGTGTCTGTGTTTATTTAATTGTGAGTTCTTGTGCCTTTTTTCCCCTCCTCGTGTTTTATTCCATCATGTTTCCCCAGCTCGTCATGTCTGTGCTCTCCCTCGTGCTCCTCTGTGTTCTCTCTCCCCCTCCAGTCTGCATCTCTGTGTACTTCCTGTTTTACTTTGACAGTCTCCTGTCAGTGTACATCATGTTGTGTTTGCTCCTGTCCTGCCTCGTGATGATTATTTGTGTCAGCTGTCTTCCCCGTGTGCTCCCACGTCCCTCGTTATCTTTCTGTGTATTTATGTCTGTGTCTCCCTCAGTTCCGTGTCGCGTCCTCTCTCATAGTTTTGTGCGTCTCCCTGTGTCTCCAAGTTTAGCCTTCTCAGTTTAGTTTTTGTATTGCGTTTTTGCCGTTCAGCAAATAAAGCTGCATTTTGAGTTTAAGTTTTGTTTCTGAGAGTTTGCGTTTGGGTCCTTCTGCTGCCTGCGCACAGCCAGTTTATGACAGATTATGTACTCTAGGTGATGAGATATTTAGTCTTAACAATTTTACGTTGACAAACTTTATTATGAAACAGATGCCTTTTTATTAGATGCTTTTTTTTTGCCAATGGACAGGTGAATCTCTGCATATCTTAACTTCTGAGAAATTCTGTCTCTAAGATGCTCTTTTCATACCAACTCATATTACTGACCTGTCAATCTGCTTGTCTCGTTGTCCACAAGCAGTTCATTTTCCAGGATAGACTGAAAAAATATATATCATCCAAAAGCAGGAGAGGCTAAAAGAAAACTGATGCTTGCATGAGAACAAATGCACATTGTTAGAAAAATTGCTATTTAAAATGCCTGAGATGTTTTGTTTGTTTTTTGGGTTTTTTTGCCTGTCCCGTTTGGTTCTTTTGCCATCAGAATTGTTGTCTAAAGGCAAGAGGGACGGTGATAAAGGGCAAAAACCAACAAAACAAACAGACAAAAAATACATATATCAATCACCTGGATCACCTGTTGAGAAAGAAAAAAGAGAAGACAAGCAAAGAAAAAGAGAGCAATATAATAAACAACATCATCGCGATGATCTATGTGAATATAACAAAATGCCTGAGGTGTTGATAGATATCAGTCTGAAAAAGAACTAAATCTGGCATATATGTAAAGAGTGAATGTCAGTGAATACAAATTCTTCATTAAACATGTGATGGTAAAAAAAATTTAACTATTCCAGTGTCCACGCACACATCTATCTGGCATAGATGTGTGCACCTGCTTCACTACACCAGGCTGAACCAACCTCACAAACATCTGTCCCCCCCTTGGTTGGATTTATATGTACAGGACTCCCTCTTTTTTCCTCCAGTGTCACCTGCACAGACTGAAAGTTTCTTTATTTGTTGTTTATTTTGTTCTCAGTGTCACTGATGCTGTGATGTCTCCAAATGGAGGACTGGTTGAGTTTCCTGAAGGTCAGGAGATCATCCAGGGTTACAGCTTCATCTTCACCTGCACAATTAATGACAACTATTCAGGAGGTGAGTCTCATCTTCTATAATACCAACATGAAAAACACCAAGCCAACTGTCAACAACTCAGCCTCCTTTAGTTTCCCTGTAGCTAACATCGGATATATCGGCTGCTACAGCTGTCTATATGAGATGACTCTTCCAGCAGGAACATTCACTTCTCCTGAGGCATCGTCAGTTCACATTATCATTATATGTAAGTAGACAGCACAACATTTCTAATTGCTGTGAGCAGTAACTGAATAACTAGTAGATTAACTGAAACATATTGAAATGGATGCTGTTAAACATCACTGTAGTAAAAGATAAAGAAAGAAAGAACATTGAATCAAAAATAAGAATTTGACTTTTTTGGTTTGTTTTTTAACTGTACAATCAATTTCACTAACTATGCTCTGTAGTATGAGCAATTGATGAGCAAAGAAACAAACCACACCTGCTGAAGACTGTGGCTATAAAATAGTATTTCCTTCACAGCACATTCAATATTTTTGTTGAATCTTTCAAAATCAACCTGAAACTCTCACTTTAAGATCATATAATTGTGATGCAGGTAAAATAACAAGAATTGTTTAACTAGCTAAAGACTACCAAACATATCCATGTTTCAATGACGCCACCATACTGGCCATCATTAGCCACGCCTCCTAAACCACGTGTGTCTAGGATGGCGAGCTATTGATGGTAAGGAGACTTTTGCGATCATTTCGCCTTAATGTTAACATAAATGATGTATGAGAAGTTTTCAAATATTTCATGTCAAAGCTTTTAAAACCAGTGATCTTTGTTTCATAATAACCGATCATACAAAACTCTTTCCACAGATCCAAAAATTCTAGTCCTGAGATATGTTTTCCTGCCACTGATTCTGCTTTTGGAGAACATTGCCCTTCATTTCTACTATAAGGTACCTCAGAGTAAAAAAATGCATGTATTAAACTGAGTAGTGGCTGAGAAGTGTAGGAACAGTAACATTGATTGTGTATCGTCTCTCCAGGTCAACAAAAAGGAGAAATCAGACAAAAAGGAGAACGCTGAGACGGATGTTTCCAGAGCTGAAGAAGTTCATGCTGAGGAGGAAGCAGCAGAAGAAATAAAATAGAATCTTACACACGACCACTGTTCCCTCTAAGCTGCATGCATGCACAATCTATTTTTCACATATTCACATTCTATATTATTCTTGCTATAGCCAAAATGCAAATTTATATAGCAAATTTGTAAATGTCTGTAACATTACAGGCTTGTATTTTTGTAGTTAATCTTTTGTAATCTTTTGTAGGCCATTATGGATTATGGGACATTTGCAAGGCCACAGTTTGGAATATTCAACCTTTTGAAATGAAGTTCAATACTTTTCTCAAATAGCCAGCAACAAGGAAAAATGTATCTCTTTTTAATCACAGGGTCATTAGAATTTCTGCTATTGTCTTTACGTATGGTCATCAAGTACCTCTTTCTGGCAATGACTATCCATTACATCATCAGAGTTTTTTTCACTTTTCACTCCCCTCTGCTGTCTGACCCTATCCACTCCTCTGTCTTGAAGTATATATCTATTTCTTCGTCCTCTGTTGCTTTCCCCATTTCAATTCCTTGCCCTGGCTCAGCTTTTTGCCCTAGCACAGCTTGTTCTGCTTCTCTTTTTGCATCGTCACTTTCTCCTGTTATGCTATCCGAAACTACATCTGCTTTGTCTTCCTGATCCTTCCTCTCTGTGGAACAAATTAGTGATACCTCCCTTTCTCTTCAGATGTCTCAGAAGTTTCTGAAATTATGTAAATGCAGATTTAACATTACTGTTACTACTAAAACTAAAATGCATTGGTTTACTCAAATTAAAGTTTGCCTTACCATTATCACATTTTTTATGATAACTGCAGCTTTCAACATTTTTTCCTCGTTTCCTCGTTTTTCAGGATTTATTGGACTAATAACACTTACCTTTATGCCTTTTTTATAGTGAACCAATTAACCGTCTGTGTTGAAATCTGAAATGCCCACAGTGCTGATTTAAAACGTCCTCTGGAGCCAATCAGACCAGTGCCTCGGTTGCCACTGACAACAAAGAAAAAAAAATGTTTGAAGGGGACGCTATGGGCTGAAACGTTTTTCAGGAGACAGGGGACATTATGCAGTGTATTCAGTTTTAAAATTTATATACAGTGTTAATTAAACCCAGAACTGCTCAATGCAGTAATGCTGACTTATAATAATAAACAACATTGTCGTTATGTAAAAAAAAGGGAGGCGCTAGGGGTGGTAAGAGATTAGTTTAGTGTGGCACATGCCACCCCATGTGACCACAGTTGATCCACCCCTGATCCCAACCTTGTATTAATTTGAGGACACCATTAGGCCAAACCTGTGTAGCTTTGAATTTACCCTAGGGATGAAATTCCCTTAGCTGGTGTTGCTAAAACACATTTAAATAATCTTTTAATAACTTCCTGACACACTTTGTGTGTATTTATTTATAGCCTATTACCTTTGTTCTTTTTCAGGTCACTTAAAGATTAGTTTTAATTTAACCTGCTGGCTTCTGAGTACTGGCATTACATTTGTGTTCATCTCATTACACATTTCATGAGGGATCACAATTGCATAATCATTCTGAATACAATAAACATTCAAATCATAATTTATGACTAATTAACTGTCTAACATTATAACCAGAAATACGAATGACTCTTCCTATATATGATCATCTTTGCGCATATGTTTCACACAATGATCAAAACCAAACAGTGCCTATTATTAATTGTAAATATAATAATGCTACATAACAGCACCAAAATCGTTTTAGCTTACCAGTGTGTAACACACCAGCTAGCCTTAGCTGCATGAACAAACCACATAGTGAACAGACTTATAAACATTGCACTTATGCATAAGCAGATTCAATAAATGACTTAAAAGGGTCAATACGTTCCTTAGACACCCGCACAACTGACACCATTCTGCAGCCGTTCTCTGGACCTTGTGCTCAATAGTGCAACTGCGCTCTCTGGCCACAAGGGAGCCACACGCACAGTCGAAAGCCTGTCTTATCCTGTTCAAACTCTCTCCCTTACTCTCGCTCTCTCATGTGATAGTCTGTCCCCTGGTGTCTCTACCACACTCTTGAGATAAACGGCAAACTAAACCAAAACTGCACCTATCGACGTGTGATCCTGGTTGAGTTACACTCACTGTGCAACCTGAATAGACTGATTATATCACTTATTCTACCAGTACTGACAACGATGCTACCAAGAAGAAAAACAAATTTATTAGGAGTGAGCCCTGGTCTTAACTTTTCTTTCCTTGAGGATGGGCAACAATGTCATTGTGTTCACAGAAAACTTGAACACCTGGATTGAAACATTACTGTTTACAAGTATCCAAACCTGTTATATTTAGCATGATTCTAAATTTAGTGTATCCTTGGCTTAATTGCTACATGGTTTGATTTTTTTGTTTCTAAGTAAAGCTCAGTAAAAGTCATTTGGAACAGAATTCTTTTATTTTTTTATAGTAAACTGTTAAAAGTTTTCTTTTGTGTTCTATTAACAGAAATTGATGTTAAATAACCATACCTGATCACTGAGTATGTACTTGATAAGAGTTGTAATTAAGAATATTTTGTTATTACAGTAAAATTTTCTGGATTTTTCCTAAAGAATAAACCCCTTTTACTTTGTCAGAATACATGTAAAAACCCATTTACACTTGATATAATCAAAAATGTAGAGTAGAGATCATTATAAATCCTGTTAATAGTGTAACAACAGTACTGTGACTTTTGATGGATTGTATATCATTTTATTACATTAATCATGGACTAAAGATTTGTCAACAGTGATTTTCTGCAACTCTAAGTCTGATTACTTGTAATATAACAGTGTTCAACCATATTTTCATTGTTTTTACAAATGTAAATTCTTGAATTTACAAACAAAATCTGCACGTATACATAAGCTGTTAATAACATTTCTTATTTTTCATAATGGTAAGTTTCTGTTAATTGACAGTATTTCACTGGTGTCCCAGTGAATATTATGTTCTCCTGATTATTTTTCTATTTTCTTAACAGTGCAGGTTTATATAAATTATCACTGAATGAGAGGTACTTCGACTGACAGCATCAGAAATAAACTGACGAGTTGATGAGTTTCAGTCTGTGATTTTCCTCACATGAAATAAAAAGCAGAAATATGCACAGCTTTCCTTCCTTACTAATAAGTTGCCAGATAAGTTAAAAAATAATAAATCTGAGCAAAATATAATTGCGCTGTAATTGGACATTTGGCTTTCTGGTGCAAGGTTTGATGCAATGCATCAGCAGTGTTGCAACATTTAGTGGTTTTAGACATCTACCACTTAAAAAAAACTGTCAGTGGTTAAAAACTTTGAGGTTGGCGTGTAAAGTGTTTCATTCCTTTTCATGTGCTTTACCCTCATAGTATATCTCTTTCTCTCTGTTGATGCAATTTCTGCTGTGAGCCTTTGGATTTCTTTGCACTAGTCTTGGCAGACAGAGACCTTGTGCTGCACTTTTAGATATGTTAAATGGTCGTGGTCATCATGTTTGTTGCTCGTGCTTTCCAATGATCCAAATGCCTTCTTTGTAGATTATATTCATAAGGCTTTTTTATGTGAAAATATTGTTGAGAAAAGTAGTTTCTTGCTTTATCTTCATCAGGAGAGGCAAAAACAAGAGGGGCTGAGTGGAGAAAGAAGCTTAGTTAGCAGTCATTAATTTTTTAACAGTGTAGCACAAATATCGATGTGTTAATCTGTGTAACTGTGGTTTAGCTTTTTGCACTATCGCAACTGTTTGAGTCTGTAGGCGGAACAAATTCCTGCAGCCTTCAGACAGCTGCAACAAACTACAACTATCAAGGAGTAACCTTCACTTCAGCTTTCTAACTCTTGTGAACGCAGAACTGGTAAGAATACCAATGCATTTTTATTCCATCTGGCTGAACACAACATTAAACTTTTATAATGAACTTTTTTTTTCTGTGTGATCACTTGAAGAATAAAACTGGAAGAAAAGAAGCACCAAAGATGGTAGCGCCTGTCAGTAACATTCAGAGATGAACATAGTTTGAGACGTAATCTTTAATTTCATTTAGATTCAGGTGTTCAACTCGAACTAGTGCCGCACATACGTATTTCTTTTATTTCATGCAGGTGCCAAACTGTATGAAATGAACAAAGTTTTTACTTTCTTCTCCTGCTTTGTTACATGTCTTCTCAGATTTTGTTTGTTGTACTTTGTAATTTTTAATTTAGACAAATAATGGAAATGAACAGATGTTTCAAAGGAAAACCAATACAGTCTGAAGCATTTGCATAGACCACAGATTTAACTTCAGTTTTCTGCCACGCATCATTTTACACAGAAAACATTTAGTTTCTCAGTCATGTGGACACAGAGCAGCGTCTTCTATTTGGCCATTGGTGAGATGCATTTTATATAATTTGGTATACTAACAGTCAGTTTAAGTTTATTAAAGTTTTCTGTTATTTATCGTATCCAAAGAAGAAAAACAAATTATTTTTGTCTTTTTACAGTTGCTACAGTCTCTTATCTGTCTGCATCTTCAGCTGCTACAGGTCAGTCTCTTTTACCATTAGAAGTTTTCTGTTGTTTCTGTTGTTTCACATGCAAACATTTTCTGTAAGTAGTATACACATAATGTGAATTGTATAAAATGAATGAATACAACATGATCATTTAAGAAGAAAACTGTACCTACTATTTGTTAATTTAACAGAGAATAAGAGAATGGTAGCAAGGTCTACTTGTTAAGAAAAAAACTGTACTTGGATGTGGACATAGCTTAAAGCACCACACTGAGCTTTATTGCTGGGTAATTAGTAAAAGGGTCCACCTTCTTTTCTAAAAATTTCCCTAAAATTTTGAAAATTCCACACAGTCCCATTGCAGGTGTTTTTTCTCCGCAATGTCCTCTCTGCATGAAGTCAGTTTCCGTACTACATCTTTTCTTATGTTAAAGTTAATTGCTATAGATGTTGCACCACAGAGTGTCTGCACTAAACCCACTCGTTTCTGTTCAAAATCAAGATATGAAATATGAGTGGTTGCAAAATTGTTCCTGACTAAACCCTTACACTTCTTACTATTTTAAATTAATTTTAATTTAATTTAATTTAAAAATTAAATTGAGAATGGCTTGTATGGCAAACGGGCCAATGAAATGGAGAGCTATTTTCTTAGATAAAGTTCTCAGGGGAATGTACCTGGAGGAGAGCCACACCTTTCTGGCCAACTCGATAGACCGGAGCAGGAGTGTGATCAGTAGACCGCCATGCTCGCCTGCAATGACTTATGTGTTGTTGAATGGAGGGTCAGCCAACTCACCCTCCGTGATAAAAAGTAGCTGGGGTTCGTACCCCAGCGACGCGTCAAAAGGGGACATCCCAGTGGCAGCTGACATGCTTGAGTTTTGGGTGTACTCCTTCCATGCCAACTGCTCGCTCCAGGTGGACCAACAATGTCACTGAACGAACTGGGGTTTGGTGGACTCAGGTCTGGTTGCAGCCTGGGTCCACCATAGCCTGGCAAGTACCTCTTTGGCACCTTACCCGGAACCCAGTACGTCTCTCCTGGACCAGGGGATGGTGTCCAGCAACATGGAACACCTGTACCTCCTCCATCACTGGACACTCCTGCCAGAGTGGCAGGGGTGGCACACCTTCAGCACTCCTGTCCTAATGCTCGTGGTCCCCCCAATGAGCTGAGCACGGTTCTATAGCACCCTGGACCTGCAGAGACACAGAAGAAGGTGGAAAAAAATGGCCACTGCTCTGTGACAGCCAACCTCTGCTGTGAAAAGCCCCAGCTTGGGAGTCAGGAAGCATCACCAGGGGGAGTAGCAGCAGTGCCAGTGAGGAACCAGACCGATCAACAAGGTTTTTCTTTTCTTTTTTGGCCTTTTTCAGCTTTATTTAATAGATACAGTGAAGAAAGCACAGGAAAGCAGGATCAGAGAGAGAAGGGGGACGACATGCGACAAAGGACCGCGGGTCAGATTTTAACCCAGGGCGGCCACTCTCAGCCGTATAGCATATCAAATTCTTGTGCTTTTGTGCTGAGGAGTTTTTGTTTTCTGTTCTCATACTGATCCCCTATCAGGAGCTAAGTCTGAGTAGAGTTCTCTTTTTCCTCCGCCACTGCCCTATTGTGTTGTACATTTCATTGTTTTTCTTTACGCTACCTATTCTGACCTGTCTCCCCAATGTGTTGTTTGTATATTGTATGTATGGTTGGAAGAGGTCCAGTTTCACTGCAGTCAACTGCACGTGACAAATAAAGGCTTCATCATCATCATCATCATCATCATCATCATCATCGCTTTAATAATGTCTAACAAAGCAGAATAAATTGTAAACCAATTTTTATTGAAAATTCTAATGGTGAAAAAACAAATATAATGTTTAAAAAGTGTTTCTACATTATTATTTCATATTTTGATAGTTAAAGTAAATAGAAAAAGAGATTTACACAAAAAAGAAAACACACAAAAACAACTTCTTTAAAAACATCTGAATTCAAGAATTTTAAAAGAAAAAATGTTGTCATATTTTCAAAGAAATTTAAGAAGACACAGGAAGCTTTAAAAAAACAACAACGGGGAATACAATTTTCCATTTCCTCACTGCATTTCCTTATTTAATTTGGGTTTGTTTGTTTTTTTACTGTTTTTGCTTTCAGCAACATTATTACTTCTTTGATTTTAAGTAATCAAAAACTAATAAATATATTATATAATTATCTCTTTCTCTTGTTAGATGTTCAAATAAGATTAGTCAACCCACATGAGTCTGAGTCAACTCGTTGCTCTGGAAGAGTTGAAATCTATCACAACAACAGCTGGGGAACAGTCTGTGAAGATGGCTGGGACATAAATGATGCTGAGGTGGTCTGCAGTCAGTTAGATTGTGGACCGGCACTGAAAGCCACTCGGCAGGCCTTTTTTGGAGAAGGAACAGGACAAATCTGGTTAACTGATGTGTCCTGTTCAGGAACGGAAAGTTCTCTAACTGAGTGTAAGCACATAGGATTTGGGGAACACTACTGTGGACATTATTGGGATGCTGGTGTCATCTGTTCAGGTGAGATAAATTCAGGATTATTCATCAGCATCTTATTATTTTTATCATCTAGAAGTGTTGTTTGTTGTTGGTGTAAATTTTGTGTTAAAATTCAGGGTGACTGATTAACCTGAGCTCATACGTTAGATTTTTTTCATTTGTGTCAATAACTGTTTGTTTGTAAAGGTTATGTAATTGAAACACAAATGAGTCTAATGAAACTACCATCATTATTACCATCATTAACAAGTAATCAAAACTCAAAATATACTATATGCTCTATTTAAAATTAAATAGGTTATTTGTTTTCTGCATTTAGGTGTGCCCATCAGATTAGCTGGTTCTGGGTCCACTCCGTGCGCTGGAAGAGTTGAATACTACTATAAAAAACGTTGGGGAACAGTCTGTGATAATGACTGGGATTTAAATGATGCTGAGGTGGTCTGCAGACAGATAGACTGTGGACCAGCACTGAAAGCCACTCGATCAGCTCAATTTGGTGAAGGAACAGGAGACATCCTGCTTGATAATGTGGCTTGTTCAGGAAATGAAAGTTCTCTAACTGAATGTCAGCACAGAGGATTTGGGACGCACAACTGTGGACATTATCGGGATGCTGGTGTCATCTGTTCAGGTGAGATGTTCTTTGGATCATGTAAAATATGACTTAAAGGCCGCTGTGCACCTTACAACCACTAACAGTAGCCCATTATTTAATTTTCATTAACCAACCAGCAACCAGCCCCTCCCCTGTGTTGTCATGCACTTTGTAGAACAGAGTTTAGTGTGGCAGATGTAGCTGATGATGGACAAAGAAGGTGAAACGGTGGATCTGAAAAGTTACGTGAGAAATAGAAAAAAGAAATAAATGCAGTAAAATGTGTCAAATTGATGGACATGTTAACTGTCAGGGCTGCTGCTGCAACGTCAACAGTAGTACCAGCAACAACTAGTAACAAGCAGCCGTCCCAACAACAGAGTGAGGACGTGACAGAGAGGAAGGTCTGATTAACAAGCACAAAAAATCCCAATAATATAAAAATAAAAAGTAGATGGAAGTATATAATTAGGAAGGGAGAGATTCAAGTAAAATGAAAAACTTCGACCATGAGCCACTGCTAACAGCCAAAGTGAAGCTTTGAATTGTCACTTGCCACCTGCAACATGACATATCATTAGGTGTAGTGCTAATTCCTTCTTCTTTTTTTACTTGCTGTTTCCTGTTTTACTTTGAAGGTTACTTTAACCTTGGGATGTGCTTTGGAATTGTTAGCCTGTGTCCATCTGTCTTTGAAGACTGCATTTTGTCCTCAATAACATGTTTGTGTGTTTATATATAGTGCTGTCTTCTCCTTGGTTTGACTGTGTTCTCCCAGTGTAATTTGTTTTTATTGTTGTTTTGGTTTTGTTTGTTTGTTTTTGTATTCTCTTTTGGATTTTTGCAACAGCCAAAAACGTCTCACTTTTTGGTATTTCACCTGTCTTGTATTTAGATACTCTCTTGAGCTTGTGTAGCTATTGTGCTACTATTGCCATTTTCTTTCCTGTTGAACTTCATATTACTGTATTTTCTTTGATAAATGTATCTGACAGATGTTAAAATTGTTGCCTTCATTAAATAACACTAAACTTTACAATCATAATCAAGTATATTTTTTTTGTTTAGGAATCAGATTAGCTGGGTCTCAGTCCCCATCCTCTGGAAGAGTTGAAATCTATCACAAGAACAGCTGGGGAACAGTCTGTGATGATGGCTGGGACTTAAATGATGCTGAGGTGGTCTGCAGACAGTTAGTCTATGGGACGGCACTGGCAGCTCCTAAAGAGGCTCATTTTGGTGAAGGAAGTGGACCAGTCTGGTTTGATGATGTGGCCTGTTTTGGAAATGAAAGATCTATAACCCAGTGTCAGCTTGGAGACTTGAGGAGCAGCTGTAGACACCATAAAGATGCTGGAGTCATATGCTCAGGTACAGCTCTCATTGGTCCTTCACACGTTGTTTTATCAGCCACTCAGTTTAGATGTGTCAATGTGTGTTTTGTGCCAAAATTATAGGTAAGCTGTTGAAATGAGTTCTTATACTAAGTATATTGTGTCATATTCAGCAATGAAATGCTCTGCAGCTGTAATCCACAGATAAATGTTTTTCATCATCCTGCTGAAACAAAAATGTGGGTCTGGTCAGTTGTATCTCCAACTTTGAACTTCAGATGATTAAATCTTGTACAGAAATGACTAACAAAGATTGGCAAATAGCTGCTGCCGTAAACCCACAATAAACATGACAGTTTTTATTTAAAAGGCGTATTCTATGTGTTCAGGTGTAGCCATCAGATTAGCTGGTTCTCTGTCGACTCGTTGCTCTGGAAGAGTCGAAATCACCTACAAGAAAAGATGGGGAACAGTCTGTGATGATAACTGGGACATAAATGATGCTGAGGTGGTCTGCAGAGAGTTAAACTGTGGAACAGCCCTGAATGCCACTCAGTCTGCTCACTTTGGTGAAGGAACAGGACAAATCTGGCTGGATGATGTGTCCTGTTCAGGAAGTGAGAGATCTCTGACTGAGTGTAATCACGGAGGGTTTGGGATACACAGCTGTACACACAGTAAGGATGCTGGTGTCAGCTGTTCAGGTAAAAAGAAATAATCATTATAAAGACATAATCAACATATTAGAATATTTATACAGTATTGCAATCATTTCATCATCTTATGGTGTTTGTCTCATACTGCATTTGTGTGAAGAGGTATATTTCAGTGTTTCTGACATGTTTAGCAGAAAAGTAGCTTCATCACATCTTTCTTTGTCAAAATCTTGCGCAGGTTTCTCCCATTTTTTTGCTTCATGAAACTTAAAGCTTTTCCTGTGACACTTATGATGTAGCGGTCCAACTTTTGTACCAAGTTAATTTGCTTTGCTTCCAAGTTGCAATTCTGAATTTCTTTTTGTTTTTTCCTTTGTAAATAAAAACAAACCAAACAAGAATACAAAGTTAAGAATACGTGATCGCAACTCAAAACACTGGGACAAAGATCCAGGACCATGAAAAATATCTGGCAAACAAACTGCTGGAAAGCAGCAACATCATGAGTGTGAACTGTCAAAACAATAATATTTTATCTGATTGGAACATCTTATGATAACATTCAACACTGAAGCACATAAATAAAACTGTTCTTTAGTAGTTTTTTATGATCAGTGAGCAGCTCAGCATGCAGAGTGAGTAAATGAGTGCAGTCATGAACTAATTCCACACTGAATAACACTCATTCATTAAAAAAGTTTTTGTTTTATATTATGCTCACTGTGCCTAGGTGTGCCAGTCAGATTATCTGGAAGCACTTTGTGCTCTGGAAGAGTCGAAATCTTTTACAACAACACTTGGGGAACAGTCTGTGATGATAACTGGGACATAATTGCTGCTGAGGTGGTTTGTAGAGAGCTCGGCTGTGGAACGGCACAGAGTGCTGCTGTATCAGCCCGCTTTGGTGAGGGAAGTGGATCCATCTGGCTTGATGATGTGGGCTGTTCAGGAAGTGAGAGATCTCTGACTCAGTGTCAGCACAGAGGATTTGGGACAAATGACTGTACACACAGTGAGGATGCTGGTATTGTCTGCTCAGGTGAGAAATTAAATTATTTCTTATTATATTATTAATATAATAAGGTAAATGTTTTAGCATTTTTAATTGAATCCTCTCTCTGTGACTGCTATTTCCTCAGTGATCCTCCCAAAGCCCAGAATCTCCATGAATCCTGCTAATAAAGTTAAGTGGAGAAGTGATCTCAGCATCACTTGTTCAATATCACCTCAAAGCCAACAGCTTCTACAAGGAGGATTTACTTTGAGGCAGATTTCAGGCTCATTCAATCAGACAAAACCATCAACCACCAACTCTGCTACATTCAAGATCCTCCAAGTAGATTTTGACAAGGATGGAGTGTACCAGTGTGAATATTCATACAGCTCCAGCTTCTCCACAAGTGACTCTGCTAATATCTCTGTTATTGGTAATAAAATGTACCATTGTTTATATTACAGTGATTTCTTTGACAGGACCAATACTGTGTACTTGTTACACCCACTACAGGTTATTAGTATGACATCACATCCATTAAGATAAGAAATACCAGCAACACTCACTCCCCAATCATCTCTTTGAGGGCATGAACTACATTTCATTTCATGCCAATATATACTGCGACCAATAAATAAAAATTGACATGATCTTAATCATATTCATGTGACTATATTATCTGCAAACCATGAAAATATTCATCTATGCAGGAGTTTTTCCCGAGTGAGCTGTAATAGACAATAGCTATGGAGAAACAAGTACAACGCATTTCCAAAAATGTTGGGCTGCTGTGTAAAATCAAAGTAAAAACAGGAAGCAATGATTCGCAAATTTCATAAACCAATATTATATTTACAATTGAACACTGAAAGAGTGTTTAACCTGAGAAAATATACGATTGTAAGAAAAATACGAAAATAAGAAAAATAGTTTTCATTTTTACTTCCTAAAATCTGGGTCATGTTTACCACTGTGTAGCATCCCCTCACCTTTTAACAGTGTTACGTCCCCAAGATGGAAGTCTGGGGGAGTGTATGGGGAGCAACAATGAATAAAGCCTGGACAGAAAGAAAGAAATGAAAAAATGCAGAAATGGTAAAATCATAGACTTTATTCTTAACACAAAGAGACCCCAATGCCGTTATATCAATATCAAAACAAGAAAGGAAAACCACAACACAAATTTGTCTATCCAAAGGGAGGGAAAAGACAACGAGCAGCACCTGGGTCCTGGAGAGAGCAAAGGTCACAGAACACAGGTGTGTTAGAGCTGTAATAGACAGCCTATAAATATCTGTGAACTGAGGAGATCAACTGCTTGACTTTTGGAAAAGGACTGTACTGCAGGGAGTCAGCTCCCGGACTCCTCTAACATGAATAGTATTGTCTTGCTGAAAAATGCAAGTCCTTCCCCAACCTCACTCCCTCTTTTTCCTTCAGTGCCACCCTCACAGGCTGAAAGCTATGACATTAAATCAGTGGTATAGAAATTTTCTGCCATCAGTTGGTACCTCTTTTTCACTAAAGCTTCTTTATTTGTTGTTTCTTTTGTTCTCAGTGTCACTGGAGCGGCCCAGTATCTCTGTGACATCTCCAAATGGAGGACTGGTCAAGGTTGCTGAAGGTGCAGAAATCATCAAGGGTTACAGCTTCATCTTCACCTGCACAACTAATGTACACTATACTGGAGCTGTTTTCTTTCTCATCTTCTCTCGCTCTAATATGAAATACAACATGACATCTGTCAACAACTCAGCCTACTTGAGTTTTCCTGTAGCTGACCTTGAACATGATGCCGACTACAGCTGTGTGTATGAGATAACGCTGTCATCAAGGAAAATCACTGCTCGAGAGTCTCAGTGGATTCATGCCTTTGTGATATGTAAGTAGACAGATGAACTCAACATTTCTATTTGCTGTTGAATGGCAGTAAATGAATGACATAGATCACTAGATTCACTGCAACATATTTACATGGTTTTCTTTAAACATCACTCCAATAATTCAGTAAAGAATTACGAAAGTATCTGGAATACAAATAAGATTTATTCCTTTTCTATTTTTTAATTGTATTTTTTGTGAGTACATGATTGAACTCAAACATAACCATGCCAATTGTTATGAGCGGCTGATGAACAAAGAAATAACCCCTGCTGAGAACCTGAGAAATTGTGGATATACACTGGCAAATACATCTAATAAATGTTTTTTTTTCCAGTCCTTTAAAAGAGTCTCACTTTAAGACCCTCATATCATAAAACTGAAGCTAAACACCTAAAATAACTATCTAAAGGCTGTCTAAAGATTTCCAAGCCTATCTGTCGGTAGTTCATTAGTAGCTACTGTTCAGTCAGTGATGCAATGTGGCCACCACATTGTGTCTGGGACATTTAAGTGTGATGGGGGTATGGGTGGGTAGAATTTTATATGCCACTTACTGGTAGCCCATCATTTAATATTTCTTTTATGTTAAATAGCACGATTTACAGGGAGTGTGTTTAATATATATATATATATATATATATATATATATATATATATATATATATATATATACATATATAGTGGTTAGACTACACGCCTTTGGAGCAGAGGATCGCAAGTTCGATTCCTGCCTGGGGTGTCTGTATCCAGTAAGGGTCCTAAGGCTAGACCCCCTATGCTAAGCGAGCCTACCGCAGACATGAGCGAGACAGATAAATATGAAGGCATGCCAAGAAGGGACCGGTCCCATCCAACTACCGACCAATAACCTGCCTCAGTACTACATGGAAGCTCCTGTCAGGCATCATATCGGCTAAGATGAACAGGCACATGGGTCAATACATGAGTGGGGCACAGAAAGGGATTGGCAAGAATACCAGAGGTGCAAAACACCAGCTACTGGTAGACAGAACAGTCAGCCGAGACTGCAAGACCAGACTGACCAACCTGTGCACTGCCTGGATTGATTACAAGAAGGCCTATGACTCAATGCCCCACAGCTGGATCCTGGAATGCTTAGAATTGTACAAGATCAACAGGACCCTAAGAGCCTTCATCAGGAACTCAATGGGGATGTGGCGTACAACACTAGAGGCCAACTCCAAGCCCATAGCACAAGTCACCATCAAGTGCGGGATCTACCAAGGAGATGCTCTGTCCCCACTGCTGTTCTGCATAGGCCTGAACCCCCTCAGTGAGATCATTAACAAGACTGGCTACGGATACCGACTACGGAACGGAGCAGTTGTCAGCCACCTCCTGTACATGGATGACATCAAGCTGTATGCCAAGAGTGAACGAGACATCGATTCACTGATCCACACTACCAGGCTATACAGCAATGACATTGGAATGTCATTCGGACTGGAGAAGTGTAGTCGAATGGTAACGAAGAGAGGGAAGGTAGTCAGAACTGAGGGGATTGAACTACCAGAAGGCAACATTGCAGACATAGAGGACAGTTACAAGTACCTGGGGATCCCGCAGGCGAATGGGAACCATGAAGAGGCCGCTAGAAAGGCTGCAACCACCAAGTACCTGCAGAGGGTCAGGCAAGTCCTGAGGAGTCAGCTGAACGGTAAGAACAAGATCCGGGCCATCAACACCTACGCCCTGCCCGTGATCAGGTACCCTGCTGGGGTAATAGGCTGGCCAAAGGAGGAGATAGAAGCCACTGACATAAAGACAAGAAAGCTCCTTACCATGCATGGAGGGTTTCACCCCAAGTCCAGCACCCTGAGGCTGTACGCTAAGCGGAAGGAAGGGGGCCGGGGACTGGTGAGTGTCAGCACCACAGTCCAGGATGAGACAACGAACATCCAAGAATACATTGGGAAGATGGCCCCAACTGACCGAGTGCTCAGTGAATACCTCAGGCAGCAGAAACCCAAGAAAGAGGAGGGAGACGAGGAACCATCATGGAAGGACAGGGCCCTGCACGGTATGTACCACCGGCAGATAGAGGAGGTGGCTGACATCCAGAAATCCTACCAGTGGCTGGACAAAGCTGGACTGAAAGACAGCACAGAGGCACTAATCATGGCAGCACAAGAACAAGCTCTGAGTACAAGATCCATAGAGGCTGGGGTCTATCACACCAGGCAAGACCCCAGGTGCGGGCTGTGTAAAGATGCTCCAGAGACAATCCAGCACATAACAGCAGGGTGCAAGATGCTAGCAGGCAAGGCATACATGGAACGCCATAACCAAGTGGCCGGCATAGTGTACAGGAACATCTGTGCCGAGTATAACCTGGAAGTCCCGAGGTCAAAATGGGAGATGCCCCCAAGGGTGGTGGAGAATGACCGAGCTAAGATCCTGTGGGACTTCCAGATACAGACGGACAAAATGGTGGTGGCTAACCAACCGGACATAGTGGTGGTAGACAAACAGAAGAAGACGGCCGTAGTGATCGATGTAGCGGTTCCGAATGACAGCAATATCAGGAAGAAGGAACACGAGAAGCTGGAGAAATACCAAGGGCTCAGAGAAGAGCTCGAGAGGATGTGGAGGGTGAAGGTGACGGTGGTCCCCGTGGTAATCGGAGCACTAGGTGCGGTGACTCCCAAGCTAGGCGAGTGGCTCCAGCAGATCCCGGGAACAACATCGGAGATCTCTGTCCAGAAGAGCGCAGTCCTAGGAACAGCTAAGATACTGCGCAGGACCCTCAAGCTCCCAGGCCTCTGGTAGAGGACCCGAGCTTGAAGGATAAACCGCCCGCAGGGGCGAGATGGGTGTTTTTTTTATATATATATATATATATATATATATATAATTTGTTTTCTAAGGCTTTTAAAACCTCACTCTCACTGATGATATACTGATGATACAGATCTCTGTCTACAGATTCAAGAACTCCAGTCCTGAGATATGTTTTCCTACCACTGATTCTGCTTTTGGAGAACATTGCCCTTCATTTCTACTATAAGGTACATCAGAGAAAATAAAAGCATGTATTAAACCAAGTAGCAGCTGTGTAGGAACAATAACATGGATTGTGTCCCGTCTCTCCAGGTCTCCAAAAAGCAGAAACCGGCCAAAAAAGAGAACGCTGAGACGGATGTTTCCAGAGCTGAAGAAGAAGCTCACGCTGAGGAGGAAACAGCAGAAGAGATAGAATAGAGTCTTACGCGCACGCGCGCACATACACACACACACGCACACACACACACAGACACACACAGACACACACACACACACACACAGGTGGAGAGGCTTTCACCCAAATATTATTTCTCACAGGTTGATAAATAAATACAATAAGAAAAGAATTTGCTCTTTAGTGACAAGGTTCAACTATAGAGCACACAACAAGGTGAAGAATAGAGTGAAAACAATGTAAAAAACATGATGCAAATGTGTGTTTCTTATATAAATTTGTGGAATCTTGAGGCATGTTAAGATTTGTGTATATACTGTATGATTTCCTTTTACATATATACCCTAAAAAACCCTAAAACTAGAAGACAGAACTTGCTCTGTAAGCACTGATGTTACTATGTGTCAAATCTCTATTTTGAGAACTGCTTAAGGTAAAATGGAAGCAGAGACATATATTTTTTATGTTCTTTGAAGTTAGATTGCAAAATTGACATTATTGACAAAGACATTATAGATAGTAAACAGTTGAGATGAGTACATAGAAAAAGCACATCAAAACAATGCCTACAAAGAAAATGATGGTCTTGTATGAAGATCTACTGGAAACAAATTCTTCATTCTGTAACTTGGAACTGAATAAAAATTTGTCTCACAACATTTAATGTATAAAGTGTGAGAACAGAGCTGCCAGCAGAGACACAGGAAGTCAGTGTGATCGAGATAAGGGTATCTTATAACTGCTACTGCTTTACAAAAATAAAATTCAGAACAACAAAATAACTGTGGTAAATTTATTAGTAAATACGAATTAGTTTTTAGCTGATATTTTCTGTATTCAGAAATCTTTACACCTGCTCTAAAGCTATATCTCTCTCTATTAACATTCTTCTGATAAGTCTGTCATCGAGGACTCTGTTCTTCATGTCCTGTTTTTGAGGTTTTGATACTTTGTTTTGATTAAAAGATTATTTTTGCTTTCAAAAATCATTCATTATTTACTGTTCTCAAAAACCCATTTCAACTACAATAGTGTGACTGGGGACCTTATGTCCTGGTTCAACCTTCACCCCACATATTAATACATTTCCCCATATTTTGATTGGCTACAAAGAAACTGTAGCTCAAAAAGAAGATTTGATTTATAAATGCATCCCATCTGAAACCCAAAGATTACCAGGCAGAACAGGAGCTAAAATAGCTGTTAATAATTTTAACATTTATTTAAACAGAAAAGTGGAATCCATACATGTACAAAGACAAACCATACCTTTCACATTCGTTTAAGCTCATAAGATAATTGAAAAATTTTACTGGATTTCAGTAATATATTTTATATTTGTCTTTCACATGATTGACAAACTTGTAAAGTATATATAGTTATATATAGTCTGAGTGAGTTTATTTTCTATCTTTCCATCTGCAAAGGAAAGAAATCAAGGTCAACCGCTGATCCAACATGTGGCTGTATTGTGCTGAATAATTCTGACATCGTTTTGGATCAGTGAAATTTCTCACATCATGTTCCCATCTGACAACATATTATTTTGTACTTCCTGTATTTCCCAGTTGCACTCTCTCACTGCCACTGCTATAAAATGTTTTTATTTGCATTTTACACTTTGAACTAATTGGTGTCATAAACAAATTGCCTGAATAAATCAGTTGGGCGACTGATTTTTCAAATCAATTTAAATATATTTATATTGCACAAACTTACAACAACAGTTGCTTCAAGGTGTTATATTGTAAATTAAAGACCCTAAGATAATACAGAGAAAACCCCTACATTTAGACGGCCACCTATGAGGAAGCGCTTGGTAACAGTGAGAAGGAAAAACTCCCTTTTAACAGGAAGGAATCAAGGCTCAAGGACGCGCAGTAGAAGATTTCCAACATCTCGCTGCACACATTAAATGATCTGAGCGTCCTTGGAAAATAGAGTCTGCCCTTTTTGTACACAGCATCACCGTTGGTCCTCCAGTTGAGTCTGTCATCCAGGTGAATGCCCAAGTACATGTAGCTATTATTTGTTTCAACCTCCTCACCCGTGATGCTCATGGGCCCAGTCGCTGTTTTTGTCCTCCAGAAGACCACACCCATCTCTTTTGTCTTGCCGATATTCATGAGGTAACTTCTTACAGACCATCCAGGCAACAGTAGAAGTGGTGACACCCATCCCGAGCAGCTTTTCACTCTGCAGAAGTGGATAATATTAAAAACAGTGGACAAATACCTTACAATACCACTGTTACCATTCAGGTGAAAGTGAGTATGCTGCAACAGGTAGATAACAGCATCAACCACCCCCATAACAGGCCGGTAAGCAAACCGAAGTGTGTTGGGAGTATGTTTCACCCGCAAGCGAAGCCAACCAAGTCTTTCTAGCACGTTCATTACATGTAACATCAAGGAAACAGGTCTGAAGCTTTCTTTGGTACTGGCACTACATATGCTGTACCTTTTCCTGTATCAAACTCAGATTGAGGAGATGTTGCAGAATGCCAGACATCTGAGCAGCACAGGACTTCAGGCTCCTGGAACTGATGCAATCAGAGTCTGCAGCTTTGCCTTGGTGTAATCACTCCAGCTGTCTCCCCACCTGGCTAGCCATCACAGTCATGTGTCTATGAGGGTGTATATGAGAAGAGGGTGGGGGGTGGTGCACACCCAAGCCCGGATGGAAGAGGGAAGATGGAGTGATGGTCAGAGTGGTTTTAACACCTTTTTTTGTAAGGCATAAGCACCATGTGGTTGTGGTGTTTTATGTCTTTGTACTCCATAAAATGACCTGAAATGCACTGTCACATAATTACTAGTATTGGTAATTATGTGACAGTGATAGCCCTGTGACAGAATGGCGACCTGTCCAGGGTGTACGATGCCTCTCGCCCTAAGACACCTGGGATAGTGTTCAGCCCCCCTGCAACCCTGAAAAGGATATACGCAAGAGAATGGATTGATGGATGTGCCTTGCTAGGCCTCATCTACTACTTTGGATAGTGTGGGAAGGGACATTTATTGTGTTTTCTAACTTTGTTTTTAACCTTGTTTTTAACTTTATGAGTGAACGGCTTGCTTCCCTGATTTGTTTCTCATGAGGTTTTTGCCGAGATGGAGATTTTTTAACCTTTATTTTTATTGCTGGTTGCAAGGTTTACTTGGAGTTATTCATACTCACAAACAATTACTTACACACGCGAGGCACCCCACAGGGTTGCTGTCTCTCACCTCTTCTGTTCATTCTGTATACGAATGAGTGTCACAGTAACTTCACTAACAGATACATCCTGAAGTTTGCTGATTACACCCAGATTGTTAGTCTTTGTAGAAGATTTTGTAGCTTGGTGTGATGAGTCCTTCCTTTCATTAAATGTGTAAAAAGCAAAAGACATGATTATTGATTTCAGGAAGTCTTTGTATAGTTATTCACCTACTATCATTAAAGCTGCTGATATTGAGATTGAGGAGAGTATTAAGGGGTTGTTCTGGACCACAAACTGTGTTTTGACGGCCGTAGTGATAGACGTAGTGACATGGCAGCAACATCAGGAAGAAGGAATATGAGAAGCTGCAGAAGTACCAAGGGCTCAGAGAAGACCTCGAGAAGATGTGGAGGGTGATGGTAACTCTGGTCCCAGTGTAATAGGAGCACTCGTTGCAGTGACTCCCAAGCTAGGCGAGTGGCTCCAGCAAATCACGAGATCTCTGTCCAGAAGAGCGCAGTCCTAGGAACAGCTAAGATACTGTGCAGGACCCTCAAGCTCCCAGGCTTCTGGTAGAGGACCCAAGCTTGAAGGATAGACACCCGCAGGGGCGAGTGGGGAATTTATATTATTTTATTATTATTTGGTACACTTGGCATTACTAGTTAAAAAAAATGGCACTGATTCGCCTTTTCCTCTGTTTCCTCATGCTGATGTAACTTTCCTGCCTAATATTTAACTTGTATCTCTTCTTTTTCCTCCTCTGTGTGTCAGCCAGCATTAACGGTGCTATCTGTGTTTGTTGCCCACCCATCCTCCCCAATTACAATTATATACTGACCTCTGCAAATTTTACTTCATTTACTGGTTGCACAATTTTTTAACTTCCCTCAAAAAATCCTTAAACTTCTACCAGTTGTCACATCCTGCATTTGGAACCCTTGATTTAGAGAAACTTTACAGGTGACAGGAATCTTGGCGAACTTTAAATCAGGTATGGTCTGATTTTTATGAGTCAAATACTTTTAAACTCTCCATAGTGTCAGTGTTGAGGACAGCTCAGTGTTTTAAGGTCTTAAAATGATTGCATTTGCCACGATTGCAAATGACTGTGTCAAATGTCATAACCATATCCCAGTATGCTTTACTGTGATTCTGCAATCTGCTGCAGAATATTTGAAAGACAATTTTGAGGACAAGGACAACGTTAATATGTCCAGCTCAAACTCAAAATTGTTCTTCTCTGTTTGCAAAGATTAGTGCAATGAAATAAAAAGATTCACAGCAGAAGTCACATCAGCAGAGATAAAGAGACATATTATGTGGGTACTGCACATGAAGAGAAACTAAACACTTCACACGCCAACCTGAGAGTTTTTAACCACTCACAGTTTGTTCCAGCCTCAGTGGTACTTTTTGATGACAGCTTAAAAAAAAAAGAAACAAAAAGTGCCTAAAACCACTGACCAAATGTTGCAACACTGCTGATGTGTTTCATGCATGCATGAAAACTATTTTTTTGTAAACTTAAACTTGGAAAGCTGTGCATATTTCTGCTTATTATTTTATGTGTACATCTGGACTTATCCACCATGTTTGCTGTGTAAGTTTCACAGTGATCCAAGCAACTTTTTTTGTAGCTTGTATTCAGATGTCTTATATGTGAAAATGTTGTTGGGGAAAATATATTTCCCTGTTTCATTGAAAGGACAGTATAGTAAAAGTATAGTCCTGAGGGACTTGGAGATTGAGAGTTTCATGGTGCAATTTGAAGTGTTTTCAGTGTGAGAAAATGTCAGAAAACACTGAGGTTCCTGTGGTTATTTTGTAGCATTAGAGCACAAATATCAGTCCAGTGTCTTAATTTACATAACTGTGGTTTCTCAGCATACGACATCACATCTGCTTGAGACTGCATGTGGAAAATATACCTGCAGCCTTCAGACGTCTCCAGAGAACTGCAACTAGCAAGCAATACTCTTCACTTTCTAACTGCTGTGGATTACAGAACTGGTAAGAGTAGCAATTTATTTTTATTCCATCTGGATGACCATAAAATTAAACGTCAGCTGTTAACTGCTTGTGTCATGTTCATGCAAATTAAAAGCCTTTAAAAACAACATACCATAGAGACAAGTTGTATGTGTACAAGTTTAGGAACCGTAAAATACCTGCTGTGTAAAAAAATTGTTTATTTGAAAAATTTTAGACATAAAAGAACAGTTTATGAACATCACATCATTTCATGCAGACACCAAATGATACTTTTTTTTCTTTGATTTGCTTTGTGCTTGTTTAAATAAAAGGTCATATGACACAGCTCAGAGTTGCTGTTAATTACAGAACAAATCTAAAATGATTATATTTACTGTTAAATAAAATAATCTACACCAAAAGCGACATTACAGATGCATTTTTTTTTTCATCTAAAAATGAAGTTTAAGAAGGGAAAAAATATAATGTGAAGCTTTTGCATGGACCAAATATATTAACATAAGTTTCTGTCACTGATGGCTCATTTTACACAGCTTCTGTGTCTCAGCCATGTGGAGACAATGGAGAAACTTCTTCTACTTGGCCATCAGTGAGATGCATTTCATATTTTTCAGATATTCTTAAACTGGTATACAAATAGAGACTCTAATCAGTGCTCACTTTTTTCCCACATAATGAGTTTTTTTTTTTTTCTACAGTCTTTCATCTGTCTGGATCTTCAGCTGCTGCAGGTCAGTCGTGCATGTACCTTTTTCATAATAAAACACAGGTTCATGCCTTTACACCCATTTTGTAAAATGTTATATCCATGATCTGATTGGTCTGTTCAACATATATAATTCTGCGATTACGATAAATGTAGTGCTTTTTGTACGTATAATTATTTTGATTAGATTTATTCTGTTCTATTCTATTTCTCTAATTTTCAGCATTTCTGTGCCTGAAATGAGCATCTGGTTGTTGTTCACCTATTTTTTTCCTTTACTGTAACAGTTAAAGGAAGGTTGAGAATATAAACCCACATAAATCTGCCCAGTGAATATTTTAAAATTACTTTTGATAATAACATATGAACCTTTTTCTGATACAAATAAAATACTTTTGCTTACATGCAGAGAAAGCAAACGTGTAACTTATTAAAGGAATAGATACAATTGCAGTCTGCAGAATTCATATTCTACAAATAAAGATGTCTTTAAACTTGTAAAATAAAACTAGATTGCTGGCCCCCAAAGTAAATCTTGCAGGAACGATATATACAGACTTCTAAAAGAATAAATTGTCGTTTCAGAATCTATCAGCTGATTTTCCACATAATTTTTAACTTTAATATAATGCAAAACTAAAAACTAAAAGTGTAAAAAAATAATTATCTCAAGGGCACCAGAATACTTATATCAGAACATCAGATATTCTGAAGAAGGTAAAAACTGAGGTTAAGATTGAACACCTCCATCGCCTGAAGCCTTTGACTGATCTTATAATGAAAGATAAGTTCACAGAAGTTTAGGCAAGAGGTTTAATCTCACCACTGTTAAAATGTGACTCAGGATTGAAACTTGTAATTTTATTAAAGAACTTAAAAAGAAAACATACGCAGATCAATCCAATGTCTGATGATGGTACATTTGCATGGCAAAAACATTAATAAATGAACTGCAATATTCTTACAGCTGTCCCATGAACAGTATTGTAAAATAACTGAAATTTACGGGGGGGGGTCTTTTTACAAAATAATCAATATTGTACCTTTAATCCATATTTAATTTAATAAAATAATATTTTGTAAAACTAGTAACTTGGTCATTTTTGTGTGGCCCGGAAAGTTTCAAAAGGTTTTTATGGTTGGTTTTCGGAGAAAAACCAAGGCTTTGACAAATCTAATGTTTGAAAATCTTTGACATGCTTAACTCTCTGTTTCAAAACACCCCTTGACACCAGCAGGTCATAATTGAATATGCTGATAGAAAGAGAAACAGGTCTATATGGGTTCAGGGAATCCAAAGAAGCTTGTGTACTAAACACTAACTATTGTGCAGGTAGCTTAAAAATGAAAAAGGTAGAAATATCACCTCAGTCATTCGTTTTGTTAAGAAGCCTACTCTCCTTTCAACATCACAGAGCGAAGAGCTGGTTTAATGTCCTAATAGTTGACAGTTTTTGTGCTAGCGTGGTGTAGTAATAAGCTAATAAACGTGAGTTTTAGAAAATTGTTTTGCAGATGTGTACTGTTGTCCCCGCTGCTCTGATTGTGAATGGTGTTTTTTTCCCTCACTGGAAATTAAATATTGTTTTTTTTTGTTCAATTTGGATTTTTTGTTTTGTTTTGTTTTGGGGTTTTTTTTGCAACACCAGTTTTAGGCTATGTCCACAGTAATGCGTTTTCATTTGAAAATGCATTGTTTTCTCTCCGTTTTGGCCTCCCGTCCACACTGACACGGCGTTTTCCCCAAGGAAAAACACAGCATTTTGAAAACGCTCTCAAAAACGCATACATTTCAAAACGGAGCTGTCCTGTCGCAGTGTGGACACTCGAAAACGCAGACTTTTGAAAACAATGACGCATGTAGGTCATATGATGCAGTCATGTAACAACTTAAACCAAGATGACGGATGGCATCGGACAGCAGTTGTTTTGTTTGCTCACATTTTTGGTAGTCGAGTCGTCTTGCGTTTCACGCATGCGCGGAACTGCAACGTCAGCGTTTTCGACCATTTTAGTGGTTCAGGAAGTGAACTCTTTGAAAACAACTGAAAACGCTAGTGTGGACGCGGGGCGTTTTGAGACAAAAATTTTCAAATCTATCCAGGCTAGTGTGGACGTAGCCTTAGAGTCTCCATGTTTCCTTAGTGCTTATCCGAGAGTAAACATCTGTTTACTATAAACAGCCTCCTTTTGTTTTGTTTTGTTTGTTTGTTTTTTACTTTTCCTGCACTGTCAGCAAAACAGTAGCTCATGGTTAACATTTAGTCTTTCCCATCTACAAAGTAATATGCCGGTTTAGGATTTTTCATTACATGTATGTGGGAACATTATCAACATCAAGCATTGTCAGTCTTATCTGTATGTGACCTTAACAGTGTTATACTGGTAATTTATAAAGCATATTAACACAATGACTAATGTCTAAAAAGTCTTGTGCTTCTATTAAAATCCCTGATTGAGGTTGAGAAAAGTCTACTAGCAACTAGACAGAAACAGTACTGGCCTACATTAAGAACTCTATTTTAACAGCAATGAAAATATATTGCGAGAAGCACAGGAAATAAACAGGATTGTAGCTGAATACACCAGCATGAACCAGCATTATTCAAATCTTTTTGCTTGTTTGTTTAAATTATCCATTGTCTATCATTTTTTCCCCTTTGTGATATAGAAAATGGTACTTTGATATGGAGTATATTTCTGGGTATCGGACATGCACTCTTTGTCAATTCCAGATTGGCTCAAGTTTTCTGTTATGGAGGTTGCCCCACAGTACTCTCATATCTGCATCTTTGCCTGAATTTTATGTTCCCTTCCTGCTGGACTCAGGGAAGACACTGACTTACGAACTGAACTGAATCACAAATTGGTTTTACTCAAAAGTCTCAATACTCATAAATTTTATTGAATAATTCTGAGCATGTCTCAAAAGCAGATTAGTTAATTATGAAAGACTGTAAACTATTTTAGAAAACAATGAATATGTCTTGATGCATGCTCAATCATCCAGGTAAGTAAACAATGAATAATTTTAAAAAGTTGGTTATTTATTTATAAACAAATGATTATTCAATATTTTAATGGGAAACGAAAATAAAAAAATATGATGTAAAGTGACAATTTTTTTTTTTTAAGATTGTTATTTCAACTCAGTATCACAACGTGTAATAGACACGCTGGTGCAGAAGTTGCATTACCAGCAGGGGGGGATAATATATTAAAAGTCAAGAGGTTGGCATTGAGCAAAACAAAACAGTAAAAGTACATTTCAGGGTCCTTATTTGCCAAAAACGATTAAGCGAGGCAGCTAATATGTATATACATGTAATTGTCTTCATAATGTCTGCTTAGACACTTTCCGTGATTATTTTCATGTTGGTTTGAAATCAGTAGCGGTTTTTGATACGGGCGAGACGGGCGGTTGCCCGGGGCGGCATCGTGGTGGGGGGCGGCATCAGGGGCATTGGCCAAAAAAAAAAAAAATTTGCTCGTACTCATGCTGCCCCGACGTTATGCCAGCGCATATTGGGAATGGCATAGGCACCGATCGGTTTTCTATCGCCCATTTGCTGGGAGTAAGGGCGCCCTCCGTTTGCGAGGTGCGCCTGCTGATTTCGGCTCAGGGAGGAGAGGGTGGGGCGGCGGGGATTCTCTGGCTGGCTGGAGCAGCATCTAATAACCAACCCGCAAAATAAAACAAAATAAAAACAAACCAACAAACACCAGACATTATGATAAAGACTTATAATTTGCACCGATGTTTTTTCGAAATTCTATATGCGAAAAGTGAGCGCGAGAGCCCTAGGTGCGCCTGCTCGCTGCTGAAGTAAAAGTAAAACTTTATTGTCATCTCCGCTACATACAGTCCAGTATAGAGACGAGACGACGAGGCTCCAGTTACAGCAGTGCAAGTAAACAAACAATAAATATAAGAAGAGTAAGAAAATAAATATACACTTAAGACTAGGGGTAAAGGGATCAATAACAATTTAAAATTTATAATTTACAGTTTGATGATTTAAAGTCTCACACACAACCCATCGAAAGGGGAGGGCCCTGCTTCCAAATAGAGCATATTTCATTCATAATGTTGTAAATCCAAGCCCATTATGTATTCAAATTCAAATTCAAAATTCAAATTCAAATTTTATTTGTCACATACACCGTCATACACAGTATGATATGCAGTGAAATGCTTACACAATTGCTCATGACCTAAAGAAAAAAAAAGGCTATGAATAAGATAGGAAATAAATATGAAAATTAAAAAGGGTCAATTTAACTAGGAAGGAATAAAATAAAATATAAAAATTAAAGTTAAAAATGAAATAACTTGTACAACAACAAATTAGAATGAATTGTAAATTTAACTGGGAAAGAATAAGATAAAATATATAAATTAAAGTTGAAAATAAAATAACTGTACAACAAAATACACAATACACAAATACACAGTAGAGAAATATATAAGAATGTATGAAGAAATATAAATATATATATATATACAATAACAGTAGCTGTACAGTATTAAGTGGAAATGAAGAAATATAATGTCCAGTGTTGTGCAATCCACATTTGTAAGTGTCTTCATTATTTGAATCCTGGGTTGTGTGAAATCCCAGAAATAAACCCTAGACAAAGTGAATCTGCAAACTAAGGTGTAGGTCTATTAGGTTATGTTGTGGTGATCCTCGAGTTGGGGGATGGGTGTTCATACTGGAGTTCAAAATTAAAACCAGAGGGAGTGTTCGCCCAGTGCACCAAACAGGCTAGGACCGCCACTGTTTGAAATAAAACATCTCCGTGTGCAACTGCAACTTCTGCATGAGTGTCCGTTTCATGCTTTGGTGAAGCAAAGCGTGAAACGGACACGGTGGACCAGCGTTTTACACATTTTGCCATAATATCAGGTTGATGATTTTTTTAAAACTCTAATTTAAGAGGACAAGTAAATAATAAAAATCTAATTATGAATTCAGTTTTTTTTCTGTGGCCTCACTGCATTTCCTTATTTGAATTGTTAATGGATTTACTCAGAAATGTATGTTTGGAGGATCAGAATAACTAAGTTTTAGCTCGTTTACCACTTGCTTCTTGATTTTAAGGATTTAAAAACTAAAACACATCTGTTCTCATAATCTGTTCTTTCTTTTTTTAGATGCTCAGATAAGATTAATTGATCCTGATAATTCTGGGGCAACTCTTTGCTCTGGAAGAGTGGAAATCTATAACAACAACAGATGGGGAACAGTCTGTGATGATGGCTGGGACCTAAATGATGCTGAGGTGGTCTGCAGACAGTTAGACTGTGGACCAGCACTGAATGCCACTCGATCAGCTCACTTTGGTGAAGGAACAGGAGAAATCTGGCTGGCTGGTGTGTCCTGCTCAGGAAGTGAAAGTTCCCTAACTGATTGTCAGCACAGTGGATTTGCGATACCCTACTGTGGACATTATCAGGATGCTGGTGTCATCTGTTTTGGTGAGACACTTTTTGGATCATGAACAGTATTCTGTAACAATTTGTTCATGCAGCTGTAATCTCTAGAGAAATATGTCTGTTAATTATTATTTTGTAAACCTTTTTTAAAATATATTTTTTAGAAAAGCTGTTGTGTGACTGGATCTGGTTAACTCTCGCACATGTGTGTCATGGTGCTGGGTCTGTGACCCAGCATGTTGAGTTATTTTGTATTTTGATTGTTAAGGTTCTACTAGGGCTGGGCGATATGGCCTAAAATTCATATCGCGATATAATTTGAAGCATGTGCGGTAACGATATATATCACGATATATTCTTTTCTTCCGTATAACGTATTTTCCACACTATAAGGCACACTTAAAATTTTCTCAAAAATCGAGTGTGCGTTATGTATGAATTCTGGTTGTGCTTACTGACCTCGAACCGATTTTGGCGTGCAGAAATCTGTTAAAAAATGTTTTAGTACAACTTTGGTAAGCCGCACTGCTTGATGGATTGTCAGAGCATTGCGGCTGCCGTAGTGAGGAGCTTCGCGGAGTAATCTGGGTCCAAAACTCTGTCCACTTCAGGTCCCAAAGTCAAACGAACACTAAGAGTTAAAAACGGTCTAAATTCTTTCATCTTTAATTAAATCATCAGCGTTGCTGCTTTATCGGGTGTAACAATTAAGTTTAACATCCATGCATCCATGAAAACAGAATTTATTAAATGTAACGGAGTTAGAAGCTAACAGGAAGTTAGCTCGCTAGTTTACACCTAAAGATTTCATACCATGTTCTGACTGAGAGATTTTTGAAACTAATTAAAACGTACAGCTCTGCTACCACTTCCAACATAAATGAAGACAGAAAACTAAACAGCAGTGGCGTTTGCAGGGTTACTGAAGTTGGACTACCTGGTATAAAATTTTGTGCTACGTGATTGCTAGCGACACAGCTATGTTAGCATAACATTAGCACAGTGAAGCTGGAGGATGAACGCCAACTTTTTTTCCACTCGATAAAAGTTAACGTGAGGGATTCTGGTGGTCAGGGACAAATGCAGTTGCATAACAGGATGCTATACACGGGCCAAACTTCAGTCAGGAGAACAGAGAATTCTGCTGCGAGAGAATTCAACATTAATGAATCAATGTTACGGAAGTGAAGGAAGCACAGTTTTTGGCTTTCCCCATATTTCAAAAGTGCTTCATCTCTTTGCTATGACTATCGCCCGCCATAATTTGCAGATGATAATGGTTTTAGCCGCTGTGATGCTTTCGACCAAAACAGGCGCAGCTTGATGACATCATCAACATGCTCTATCACGATAGAGTGATATAGTCAAAATCTCTATCATTGGCCAAATTTATATCGTTTCTATCATATATATCGTTTATATCGCCCACCCCTAAGTTCTACTAGTATTATTAGTTTGTCATAGCTGAGTGTAGTCTAGTTTATATTATCATCCATCTCTGTGGTGGCGAACATCAACAGACAAGGTGCATTAGGGTCCTGTCCTTTGCACATATTGGCTCGCAAACTGATAATTTGGAGCAGCATCAGTCTGTTGTGACTGAGGGCTACTAATATTCTAGGGCTCTGAACTTGGGAATAGCAGTCTGTCTTTTAATGAAAGGGGCATGATGGCACAATGGATGTCTAAACCTCATTCCATCCATCCATCTTCTGCTGAGTCGAACCACCTTAACTGGCTCCTTTCGATGTGGAGGACTAGCGACTCTACTCTGAGCCCGTCCTGGATGGCTTAACTTCTTACTCTGTCAGAGCACAGACACCCTTCCTAGGAAGCTCATTTCTGCCACTTGTATACGCAATCTTGTTCTTTCGGTCGCTTTTACACTCAGCTCTTTCTTCACCATGGCGGACTGGTACAGTGTCTGCATCACTGCTGCTGCAGCACCAATCCATCTGTCAATCTCCCGCTCCCTTCTTCAGTCACTCGTGAACAAGACCCCGACATACTTAAACTTCTCCACTTGGGGCAGGAACTCCAATGGGCACTTCACCCCTTTGGTCCTCACCCTTTTCCAGCCGAGGACCATGGTGTCACGGTACTGGGTCTGCGACCCAGAGTTTTGTGTTTTTGGTTTAAGTAAAAGGACAAAGAGCTGCTCCAGTGTTCCATGAACAGGACGAAAACCGCATTGTTCCTCCTATATCCAAGGTTCGACTAATGGACGGGCTCTCCTTTCCACCACCCTGGCATTGACCTTCCTGAGAGGTGTGATCCCCCTATAGTTGGAATACCCTCTGGTCCCCCTTCTTAAAGATGGGAAGCACCACTTCGGTCTGCCAATCCAAAGGTACCACCCCTAATCTCCATGTAACATTGCAGAGACGTGTCTGCCAAGACAGCCCTACAATATCCAGAGCCTTCAGGAACTCAAGGTGAACCTTATCCACCCCAGGGGCTCTGCCACCAACTATTTGTTTAAATGCCTCAGTGACCTTGCCCCTGAGATAGACGAGTCATTCCCCTCGTCCCCAGACACTGCTTCCTCCACGGAAGACGTGCCAGTGGGATTAAAGAGGGACTCGAAGTATTCCTACCACCGCCTGACAATGTTCTCAGTCAAAGTCAGCAGCACTCCACCCACACTATACACAGTGCAGGTAGAGCACCACTTTCTCCTCCTGAGTTGCCTGATAGTTTGCCAGAATCTCTACGAGGCAGTCCGCTAAACCTCTTGTTCACAGTGGGATTCATCCCTAGTGCTGTGGGCAGTTTCACAGCCACTATCTGAGCTACTAAGTCAAGTGGAGAAACAAATTTTGTCTTGAAGAAGAAATTTTGTCTTGAAGCTGCTGGCATCAGCAATATTCATACACTGCCAATGCAGAAACAGTGCATCCAATTCACGCTGGATAATTATAGGGTCACATTCAGGCTAAATCCAGCCTTTGTCCTCAAATACCCTTCTCTCCAATGCATGCCATTGGAGTTAGTGGTGTTTGGCCCCCACTGCTTTCTCCTCCCATGAACACGAGTGCTTACACGTTCACTGTCCGGTTATGGAGAGAACTGGGGCTTTCAGGAGGTCTGACCAGCTGTTTGTTTCCTGGGCTAAGCCACATTTTGGCAAGCCTATTAGTAAAGAACACATTCCCACTGGACTGCAGCAGTAATTAAGTTGGAGTATTCCAGCACTAGTCTGTACCCCAATGAAGCGCCGTGCTCATTCTACAAGAGGAATGGCAACCAACCCTCTTTCGTGGTGTCGCTATAGAGGAAATATGTGCAGCACCAAGCTGGGTTTCTCCTTTGACCTTTGCAAGGTTCTACACGATCTCTAGCCCACACTGTCTTAAGTGTGGGTCCTAAGATGACAGTTCAGATGAGCTTATCTGGCAATACAGGGGTCTGCACGTCCCCATAGTAAGACACTGAAACAAATGTTTGAAAAAGAACGGTGCCTCTCCTTTCCCTTAGTGTGAGAAGTTAAGCCATCCTGGAGGGGCTCAGAGTAGAGCCACTGCTCCTCCACATCGAAAGGAGCCAGTTGAGGTGGTTTGGGCATCTGACAAGGATGCTTCCTGGGTGAGTGGTTCCAGGCATGTCCCACTAGGTGAGGAGATCCTGGGGCAGACCCACGACATGCTGGAGAGATTATATCTCTTGACTGGCCTGGGAACGCCTTGATGTTCTCTGCTTAGGCTGCTGCCCCCGTGACCCGGCCCCGGATAAGTGGAAGATGGATCTCTGGATGAGTAAAATTTGAATTACAAGTTTGCAGCTCAAAGTATATTTATATAAATATCATTCTGCAGGTTTGTGAATATTTTTCTGTAAGTGTGAATTGAAAACACTAGTGTGTAAAAATTTTTTACAATTTTAAAATACAAGTTAAAGTTTTTCTACATATTCTCACTTTTTGATTCTACGGGCTCTCAAATTTTAAAACATATTTACCTTCATATGTCTTCCCCTTGATTTGATTTTGTCTCTGAGCTCCAATGTTCTCTCAGTGTAACGTGTTCTCATGTTCTTCATTTAGATACTCACTGGACTGTGTGTAGTTATTGTCATTTTTGAAACTTCAAATTAGTGGATATTGGTGGATGTATCTGCCACAGATGTTGAAATAGCTGCCTTTATTAAATAGAATAAAACTTTTCAATTATAATTAGTTATTTGTTTTGTGTTTAGAAATCAGATTAACTGGGCCTCAGTCAACTCGCTGCTCTGGACGAGTTGAAATCTATCACAACAACAGATGGGGAACAGTCTGTGATGATGGCTGGGACCTAAATGATGCTGAGGTGGTCTGCAGAGAGTTAGAGTGTGGATCAGCATTGGATGCCACTCAATCAGCTCATTTTGGTGAAGGAACAGGACAAATCTGGCTTGATGATGTGACCTGTTCAGGAAGTGAAAGTTTTCTAACTGAGTGTCAGCACAGAGGATTTGGGACACACTCCTGTGGACATGGTGAGGATGCTGGTGTCATCTGTTCAGGTGAGACTCTTTTTAAATCACGCACTGTATTCAATTCAAAATAATCCAATCCAGCTGTAAACCAGAGAGAAATATATCTGTTTGAATGAGATTTACATGTTTGAGACTTCTAAACAAAATCATCCAAAAATGTTAAAATAGCTGCTGCTGTCTGTGATCCAGTAATTTGGCATTAGGATCTGTGTAATTTGTTGTAAGTTGTGTGTCAGAGATGTTTTAATTGACATTAATTGAAGTTTGCGTGAAGGCTGCTGCAGATGTTAGCAAATCTAGCCCCAAATGTTGTTTTTTTCACAGACTGTTCCTTGTTTGAATGACCTGTATGGAAGAAAAAAACAGGGTTAGAACACATTATGGTGAAGAAGAACATTTTGCAGTCCAACCTTTGCATTCTTCAGTATTCTTCAGTACCAGCCTGCATACCATCCCCTGTGTGTGTGTGTGTGTGTGTGTGTGTGTGTGTGTGTGTGTGTGTGTGTGTGTGTGTGTGTGTGTGTGTGTGTGTAGTCCTGTTGTCTTTTGGATTTTTGCAACAGTTAATAAAGGCTCACTTGTTGGAAGATTTTGAAACCATTTCCTTCATTAAATAGGAGAACGCATTACAATCATAATCAAATATATGTTTTCTGTGTTTTGTGTTTAGGAATCAGATTATCTGGGCATCAGTCAGGTCATTGCTCTGGAAGAGTTGAAATCTACAATAAAAAAAGATGGGGAACAGTCTGTGATGATAACTGGGACATAAATGATGCTGAGGTGGTTTGCAGAGAGCTCGGCTGTGGAACGGCACAGAGTGCTGCTGTATCAGCCCGCTTTGGTGAGGGAAGTGGATCCATCTGGCTTGATGATGTGGACTGTTCAGGAAGTGAGAGATCTCTGACTGAGTGTCAGCACAGAGGATTTGGGACACATGACTGTACACACAGTCAGGATGCTGGTGTTGTCTGCTCAGGTGAGAAATTATTTTTTTAAATATTTATCATTAAATATCAATAATATTTAAATACTGTTATGTGGTGGGAGATTTCTTTCTTTTTGTATTGATCACATAGTTTAACCATATCACTTTAGTAATGGTAGAATCACATTTTCACCAGTTGTATGCATGTGCACCGTAAATGGGCCTTATGCTCTAACACATATGTGTAACATGTGAGAGTTACATAGAGTGTTTGTCAGTGTGGGTATATAAGATGTGAGGATGGCAGCCATTGTCAGAGACTGCTTAGGTGTTTGACCAGAGTCTCTTCATATTGCAATATGTTATTAAGCTTATGTGATTGGTGTGGTTTCTCTTTAACACTGTACAGTCTTTATCTTATAATATAAAGCGCCTTGAGGTGTTTTGAATTCTCAATATCTATAAAAACCGAAGAGTCCAAAAAACAAACCAAAACAAGCCACAAATCAAAACCCTGGAGTTCAAGAGAAACAAAAAAAAACCAACAAACAGTTCAGGGGGCCGACCGTGCGTAAAGCAGTGGCACAGGTGAAAAAGGTCCGGAGGCCGGCCACGCGGAGGGCTACGGCGGAGACGGGCAAACAGTTCTGGGGGCCGACCGTGCGGACGGCGACTGAGATCTGGAGGTCGCCCACGACAGCGATGACGCCCAGCCGGTGGCCTGGAAAGTGGCCAGTGATGTTGAGGAGACGACCGTGCTAGGCGTGGACGAGATGGTGGCATGGCAACCACAGGGCCAGACGAGGCAGGGCCAGACGAGGCTGGACCAGGCGACGCTGAGGCTGATGAGGCGGCTGGACCAGGCGACGCTGAGGCTGATGCGGCGGCTGGACCAGGCGACGCTGAGGCTGATGCGGCGGCTGGACCAGGCGTGGCTGATGCGGAGGCTCCTGCAGGCGTGGCTGATGCGGAGGCTGCTGCAGGCGTGGGTGAAGCCACTGCTGCAGGCGTGGGTGAAGCCACTGCTGCAGGACCAGACAAGGATGAAGACACTGTAGGCAACGGCGTGGAAGCCGCAGGTGGTGGCGCTGCAGGCGATGGTAATGGCTGGATGGGCTCCTTGGACCCTCCAGCAGGGGCAGTCACAGGACCAGTGGGCACAGGGGCCCGTGGAACACACAGGACAGAACCAGCAGGCACGGTGGCCTCTGGCAGACACAGAACGAACCAGCAGGCGCACAGACCTCTGGCAGGGACATAACAGAACGAACAGGCGCACAGACCTCTGGCAGGATTAACTCTCCCAGGCTCTCAGCGGAGAATGATGGCTGAGAGGTCTCAGAGTTCTCAGGTAACATGAGATTTGCCAGCGTCTTGGTTTCCAGGGGTCCAGAGTCAGCTGAGGGTTGGAGCTCAGCCTCTGGGGAGGCCCTGGAGAGAGTTGCAGTCTTTACAAGTGTGTCTTCCTGTTTAACATGAGTGAGAAAAGGGGGTGGCTCAACAGGAGATGGGACTGCTAAAGACTGAGGTGCCGATAGAAGTGAGAATGAAACTGGTGGTGGAGCAGATGGTTGAGCTACAGGTAGCGAGGACACTGGAGACTGAGCTACAGGTAGCGAGGACACTGGAGACTGAGCTACCGAAACTGAACAGACGGTTGCTGGGCAGCTAGCTGAACAGAAGGCACTGGAGACTGAACTGATGATAAAGCTAATGATTCTTCTACCAACTGAGCTACTGACTGGGCTATGGACTGTAACAAAGCTTGTAGTAAGTCTGGCTGTGGTAGTGACTGAGCTATGGGTAGCGGGGCAGAATGTGGTGGAGGTGGAGACTGAGCTACGGGTAGCTGAGGTGGAGACTCAACTGAGGCCGACAGAATTTGAGATGAAAGTAGTGGTCGAGTTGGCTACGTGGGCTTCAGGCCGGGCGGCTACGTGGGCTTCAAGCGGCTGCTGAGCAGGGGACACTGAAAACTGAGCTGAAAGTGGCTGATGGGCAGCTAACTGAGCTGGCATGGGCTTAGAAAGACGAGGTATGGGACAGTCTATACACAGGGAGTGCAGAATTATTAGGCAAATGAGTATTTTGTCCACATCATCCTCTTCATGCATGTTGTCTTACTCCAAGCTGTATAGGCTCGAAAGCCTACTACCAATTAAGCATATTAGGTGATGTGCATCTCTGTAATGAGAAGGGGTGTGGTCTAATGACATCAACACCCTATATCAGGTGTGCATAATTATTAGGCAACTTCCTTTCCTTTGGCAAAATGGGTCAAAAGAAGGACTTGACAGGCTCAGAAAAGTCAAAAATAGTGAGATATCTTGCAGAGGGATGCAGCAGTCTCAAAATTGCAAAGCTTCTGAAGCGTGATCATCAAACAATCAAGTGTTTCATTCAAAATAGTCAACAGGGTCGCAAGAAGTGTGTGGAAAAACCAAGGCGCAAAATAACTGCCCATGAACTGAGAAAAGTCAAGCGTGCAGCTGCCAAGATGCCATTGCCACCAGTTTGGCCATATTTCAGAGCTGCAACATCACTGGAGTGCCCAAAAGCACAAGGTGTGCAATACTCAGAGACATGGCCAAGGTAAGAAAGGCTGAAAGACGACCACCACTGAACAAGACACACAAGCTGAAACGTCAAGACTGGGCCAAGAAATATCTCAAGACTGATTTTTCTAAGGTTTTATGGACTGATGAAATGAGAGTGAGTCTTGATGGGCCAGATGGATGGGCCCGTGGCTGGATTGGTAAAGGGCAAAGAGCTCCAGTCCGACTCAGACGCCAGCAAGGTGGAGGTGGAGTACTGGTTTGGGCTGGTATCATCAAAGATGAGCTTGTGGGGCCTTTTCGGGTTGACATTCTAGATGAAGTTCAGTGTCTGTCTGCGTCCTTTTAAATTGTTTCCTGTTTTACTTTGAAGGTTCATGCCTGGTGTCAGTGTGTTCAGGTTACGTTTCCCCTGTCTCGTCAGCTGTGATTTCTCCCAGGTGTGTTCCCCTCCTGTCTCTCATCCTTCAGAACCGTGACAGGAAGGTTTTCAATGACACAGAAAAAGGATTTAAAAAATACTTGGAATATTTAAACATTTTTGGTAAGTATGTGGTTTTAATCAAGTTTAATGATGCCATATGTTATGAGAAAAAGTTGAACAAAGAAATAACCCACACCTGTTAATTGCCTGAAAATTGTGGCAAAAAATGTTAATTTCTTCACAGCACATTAAATACTTTTGTTGAATCCTTCAAAATCACTTTGAATCTCACATTTACATCATGTAAGTGTGGCTACGCACTTAAAATAACACAAATCTAAAGCTTTCTAAACCTAACTGTAGGCAGTTCATTAGTGGCTGTTGTACAGTCTGCAATGTTGTATTGTGGTCAGCATATTTGTCAGATGGAGCCACGCCTCCTAAACCATAACTGGGTAATATTGTGTTGAGGACACACCTCCATCTCGTGGAGAGGGTTTTTCATTCACTGGGAGCCCATTGTTTCATAATCTATTGATGTTAACATGATTTATGAGGAGATTTTTCACAAGATTTGTTTCAATGTCTTTAAAACAAAATAAATTATATGACAGTTTGTTCTGTGGTAAGTGATGATGACTGATCTCTTTCCACAGATTCAAGAACTCCAATCCTGAGATATGTTCTCCTGCCTCTGGTTCTGCTTTTGGAGAACATTGCCCTTCTTTTCTACTATAAGGTACATCAGAGTAAATAAAAGCATGTATGAAACTGAGTAGTAGCTGAGAAGTGTAGGAACAGTAACATGGATTGTGTATCGTTTCTCCAGGTCATCAAAAAGCAGAAATCAGACAAAAAGGAGAGCGATGAGACGGATGTTTCCAGAGCTGAAGAAGTGGAGGCTGAGGAGGAAGTGGTCCAAGAAATAGAATAGAATTGAAACACAGAAACACACACAAGTTTAAAATCCACTACCTGATTTTATCTATATCTATCTCTTTCTATATATGTATATAGATATATATTAGCAAATATATACTCCAGTCCTCTCTCTTTTTTTCATCTTTCTCTGATTCTAAAAGTGAAGTTTTTACAGATTAAGTATTTTTTTTCCCCCAATAACCTCTATCTTTAGCTAGATAGAATATGTGTCAGTTTGTGATGTCTTTGTACTCTCGAGTGTTTGAAATTATTTGCCATTAAAAAAAAACAAGTTCCCTTATTTATAGCCTCCTATCCTGTGGCACTCACAGCAGGAATGTATGACAGTGATGAGAAGGAGAAGTATGCAGCCGGGGCCAGAGGGGGTTAAATGAATGACATCATCCAACAGCTTTTTAGCTTGTACATCTCAGTGTGGTTTGCAATTTGCAGTGAAGACATGACAGGAGTCAGAAACTACAGCAGATGAACAGTGTCTGAAAGTCATGTCATTAAAAAAATAGCGAATATAACGAAAACAGAGGTGACTCAAGACTCACATCCATGCCGCTTATAACTTAAAATATGACGTTTATGACGTTTGACTTTGATTTGATGATTTCTTGAACTAAGCTAAACTGTCAGCCTTTTATTGCAACAGAAAAGTGGAGTCCACAAGTTTACAAAGACCAAAAATATCTCTAACATTAATGTCAGCTCCTTCACATGCTTGATGTCTAAATGTATGAAAATTTCAAACCACCTCTCACCATCAGTAACATGTCCCAAACAAAAACACTCACTGACCCACATTTACTTTGTTGGGATCTGGTCACAATAGGCTGGTTTGTGTCAGTAGGACCGACTAGACCCCTGCAGAATTAATCAGGCCTGCATTTGACTCCGTCCTTGTGGCTAACAAGTTTTTGTGGGACATATGTAGTGTTTTCATTCCACACCCATCTGTGAAGATACGAAGTCAAGGAAAATATACTGATTTCTGAGAACATGTCAGACACCACTGATCCAACATGTGGCTGTAATGTGCTGAGTAATTCTGACACAGCATAGGATCAGTGAAATTTTTCACATCATGTTACCACCCAACAACATCTTTTGTTGAACTTGCTGTACTCTACTGTTGAGCTCTCTGACCACTATAAGTCTGTGAAGGTTCTTTAAGTTGCTTGAAGACGTTTCACCTCTCATCCGAGAAGCTTCTTCTGTTGTAGGGTCAAATGGTGGAGAGTCCCAGATTTATATAGTTGGTAAAGCTACGCCCCCTGCTGTCCAAGATCAACACAGATAGTAGGACTGCTGTCACAGAGAATCTTAATTAGCGGCTTTATTTCCTGTTGGTACATTAAATATTTGTGCTTTTATTTCTGTGTTAAATAAAGTTTGTTCAGCTGCAGTAATGCTCATGATCAGAAAGTTGCAGTATTTTTAAAAAGTAAAAGGCTAGAGCTTTGCTTCGACTTTAGTTTATACTACTGTCAAGTTTTTTGCATCACTGTATTTCTGTCACATTTTATAATTTGTTGAAATAAATATGTGATTGTATTAAATGTGATGTCTTTTTTTCCTGCTAGTTATCAGCCTTTTGTCATCTTGCTAACCACCTGCCCCAGTCTTTCATTCATCTTATTTATAGTTTTATTATTTATTTTTATTAAAAAAAAAAGGATGATCTCTGAATTTTCTGCTTAGATGTGCAGTGGGGATCAGCTGGTTTAGTCAGTTTGCTGGAAGAGAGCTAAAAACGAACTTTCTTTAAGAGATGCCAGAATATTTTTTGTTTTAAAATATGAAGGTTAAACCAATTAAACTAGTGAGTTTTAGATAACCTTGACTATCGTACTGTTCACTGCACAGCTCAACCTAGCTGATATTACAAGAAGTTTTAGAATCCAGTGCATGACTTAGAAAGGCCATCACATCAAAGCGTGTTTGAATTTCGGCGGACAGTTTCATCAGCTTTACCTGCAATAACATCAGCTTTAATCCCGAGGACAGGTGTGTGCCCATATCTTTGTGTGGGGACCTTAATAAACTCCTTGCTATCTAAAATATAACAGGACACCGGAGTAAATTCTCGAGCATCTCACACTTCTGATGATCAGTTGTCTGCTTGATGTTTATTCAGCTGTGTAAAAACTATAACTTTAATCTCAGCCAAACCGATTCACTCAGGAACAAATAAAATACTAAAAAAAGCCAAACAAAAACATAACAAGTTATCTAAGTGACTTATATATCATGTTTAACCTGAGTAGCGAAAGACGGCGGTGGGTTTGAAAACAATTTGCCAGGAGTCCGGTGTTCTCACGGGCTCTAGTGAGCCTTGCCCCCGGCTAGCTATCGTGCTAGTGGGTAACAGACGTCTCAGAAAATGTCGGAGCGCTTTTGAAAGTATATAGTGTCTTGATAAACTGAGCAGATATTTGAAGTTTACACAGTTACATTCTCGCCTGAAAATATGTTAAACTTTATTTTGTGACCCAGAAAGAATAATAAGAGTAATAGTAAAACTAACTAGCTGCCGCCATTGTTGGAAACTGAGCTGGGCTGCGCTATGAATTCTGGGACAGAGCTACTTCTTCTTCGGGATTTAACGGCAGCTGGCATCCTTGTACATGCAGTGTCGCCATCTTCTGTTTCAGTGCGTTATTACACTCTTAAATCCTACTACTTATTCCTGCGTCTTTTGGGATCTTACAAAGCTTCAAACGACGCGTCGACTATTAAATTAGTCGTCGACGATTTTAATAGTCGACGTAATCGTGACTAGTCGACTAATAGTGGCAGCCCTAATATTTATAAACAATCAAAAACAACAATTATTAGGCAATTTATTTATTTCCAATTTGTATTGGATTTATTTCTGTTAACATGGTGTTTTTGGTCTGATTGAAGGACTGATGTGATGGTAAGGTGTCCGCTGCTCCGCTTTGAATATTGGTAGGCTTTTTTTTTTTTTTTTTTTTTTTAATTTTCACAAGAATTGCTAGTTCCCCTAGAGTTTTGGCCACCCCAACAATCAGACGATTCCCTATGAGCAAGCATTTAGCAACAGTGGGAAGGAAAAACTCCCCTCTAAAAGGAAGAAACCTTCGACAGAACCAGGCTCAGGAAGGGACAGCCATCTGCCGCGACTGGTTGGGGTGGGGGGAGTGAAAATTTAAAAAAAAAAAAAAGCCAAAGTGATCATTAGTGGAGCAGCTTAATGAATTTTTCCAGTGCTGTTAATATCCTTTTCCAACCCCAGTTTGTGTTTTTGTCACTTTTGTCCAAGGTGGAGGAAGCCATGCTGTAGATTGATTCTGTATGGTCTTTCAATGTCAATACAAGGGAACCTCTTAGAGAGGCCAGGGTTGAAAAAGGGATGCCGGAGAACCTCCGAGGGTGTTATCCGCTGGTGTGCATCCAAGGCCAACATCCCTTTAATTAAGCTGACAAATAAACGTTGGCCATTTTCAGGTCCTCGTCTAAACACCATTACTTGTTCGAGGTCATCAAGATGCGTAAGTTTTATGTATCGAGTCTCCAGGGACTCATATTCTGTCTCGCACTGAAATTGTTGGTCAGTCTTAAGTGTCCAGCGCTGTTGGTTGCAGTTGTCTTCAATGAAATAGTCTTCAGTGTACACGCCAGAGTCCAGAACATGATCTGGTGGCTGTCCTTGAGTCTCTATGATGAATTTCAAAACATCATATTCTCCATTTCCAGGGTAGAGTGGCACCCCTGTACCAAGTTCCACAGCTACCAGCCCCAAAGACCACATGTCAGCTGCTTCATTATAAGGAAGGCCAAGCATAACCTCAGGTGCACTATAACCAACCGTCCCCACACAATCACTAGGATTCACTGCAGACACAGGACATGCGAGGCCAAAGTCTATAAGTCTGACTTTGACTGGAGACTCATGGCGGTTAACAACCATGATGTTTCCAGGTTTGAGGTCAGCGTGCACTATTCCCACAGAGCCCAGGTGTGACAGGGCATTTGTGAGTTGATGTAAAATTGGCCTGACTTCGCTTATGGGGAGACCCTGGTTTTTCCGGTCCCGTATGTAGTCCCACAGGCATTGATCAAGGAGTTCAAAGTTTAAGCAGACCCGCTCTCCGTCGTGGAAAAAGCCGTTCCATTTAACTATGTTGGCGGCATCTGGATCCAACCTTCTCAGCTGCTCCAGGATGAAAATTTCCAGTTTTGCCTGTTGCAGAGTATCAGGGTGGTTCCTGTTGACTTTAATAGCCACAGCACGGTTGGTTTTGGTATCGCGACATTTGGCTACAATACCAAAGCCCCCTTCTCCGAGGAATGCCTCTACCTTGTAGCGGTTTCCCAAAATGCTCCCTTCAACTATTTCAAGCTCACCTGAGTTGAAGGATGAGCTGGCTGACGTGTGGACGCATACTTGCTGAGAAAATTCAACCGAGTTTTGGAAACTGCAGTTGATTTTCTGTGATGTCTTGCTGTCCAAGTTTGAAGGGTGCTGAAAGACCACAGGGTTTTGTGGTCTTTCAACACTCATGTTAGTGCAAGGGGAACTCTTACGGATGAAAAAGGGATGCCGGAGAACCTCCGAGGGTGTTATCCGTTGGTTTGCATCCAAGGCCAGCATCCCTTTAATTAAGCTGACAAATAAACGTTGGCCATTTTCAGGTCCTCGTCCAAACACCATTACTTGTTCGAGGTCATCAAGACGCGTAAGTTTTATGTATCGAGTCTCCAGGGACTCATATCCTGTCTCGCACTGAAATTGTTTGTCAGTCTTAAATGTCCAGCGCTGTTGGTTGTAGTTGTCTTCAATGAAATAGTCTTCAGTGTACACGCCAGAGTCCAGAACATGATCTGGTGGCTGTCCCTGGGTCTGTATGATGAATTTCAAAACATCATAATAATTTCTCCCAGGGTAGAGTGGCACCCCTGTACCAAGTTCCACAGCTACCAGCCCCAGAGACCACATGTCAGCTGCTTCATTATAAGGAAGGCCAAGCATAACCTCAGGTGCACTATAACCAACCGTCCCCACACGGTCACCAGGCATTACTGCAGACGCAGGACATGCGAGGCCAAAGTCTATAAGTTTGACTTTGATGGGAGACTCATGGCGGTTAACAACCATGATGTTTCTAGATTTGAGGTCAGCGTGCACTATTCCCACAGAGCCCAGGTGTGACAGGGCATTTGTGAGTTGATGTAAAATTGGCCTGACTTCGCTTATGGGGAGACCCTGGTTTTTCCGGTCCCGTATGTAGTCCCACAGGCATTGATCAAGGATTTCAAAGTTTAAGCAGACCCGCTCTCCGTCATGGAAAAAGCCGTTCCATTTAACAATGTTGGCGGCATCTGGATCCAACCTTCTCAGCTGCTCCAGGATGAAAATTTCCAGTTTTGCCTGTTGCAGAGTATCAGGGTGGTTCCTGTTGACTTTAATAGCCACAGCTCGGTTGGTTTTGGTATCACGGCATTTGGCTACAATACCAAAGCCCCCTTCTCCAAGGAAAGCCTCTACCTTGTAGTGGTTTCCCAAAATGCTCCCTTTAACTATTTCAAGCTCATCTGAGCTGAAGGATGGGTTAGCTGACATGGTGGAATGTGTCGGCTTGATCGGTGAATTGCCGAGAAACGTGAAATTCTCTCAAAACTTTCCAAAAGTGTTTTGGTTGCTGTCAGGTCTACGTCCGTTAAGCACTAAAGTTTAACAGAGCAAAGCCCCTATTTATGGGCTTTGCCTCTCAGCAAGATTATGACATAACAAAGGATCAAAGGCATTCTATTTTGGATCAAAGGCATTCTATTTTTTTCAGTTGAAACACTGAAAAAAAAATAGTGTTTCAACAGGGCAGGCTGGCGCCCTATGGGACGCAGAGGTGATAGGGTAAGGATGCAGAGGATAAGATCCAGGATAAGATTTACTTATCGGTCAGCTCATCAGTGAGCAGCCGCAGAATCACAGGTGCAGCTTGGCAGGAGATGGACTCAGGGTGAAGACACAAAATCAACAATGACAACACTGTTATTCTTTATTAGTGTGAATGCTGGTAAGCGTGTGTGTGTGTTTCAACTGCTGCTGTGTGCACAGTGTTTGCTCTACAGCCATCATTTTACCCTCACGTAGCCATCGTTGTTGTCTTCCCAACAGCATGTCTTTCAAAGCTCAGAGATGTAAACGTTTTTAAACTGTGTGGATCCAAGTGGAGGGATAATCCTCTAACCGACCCATAGAAATACATTATATTTTCAGACAGGAGTTTGTCTCAACAGCAGGAAAGACCCCACTTTTTAAATTGCTCCTGCGGCCAAAGTTTTGACAGCAGGAACATGAAGAACACACTGTTGTATAGAACAGGTCCTCGGGATCGTCACCGTTTGAAAATGATTTTGATGGGAGTTAGGGTCTTGGATTTAGAAGCAGTTGTTCAACAGGTGTGTAACCCACATCAGATTTGTGGGTTGTGCTGCTGAATAAGGTTGGAGGTGTAATTTTCCATCCCCGCCGCTAGGAGGCGAGTATGCCTTGAGATGACTTTCTGTTAGTCAACATTTCCTGTTGTGGAAGCCATTACTCACGAGGCAACCGCCAAATTAGCTGAAAGATCCTGGTAAGAAAAGCTGAAATAAAAGTTAAATTCGCAATTTATCTTCACATACTAGCTGTTAACAGATGGCTATTTATTAGGATCTGAAATCTGTGAAATACGGCCGTGGGAAGCTGCGTCAGCCGGGCGAGCTATCTCACCACGAGCTCCGGTAAGGGATGCTACATGAATGTTAGCGCCATGAAGACATGTAGTTGACTGCTGTTAATATATTTCCTGTTTAAAAACAACCAGTCGGAGTTGTGATATTTATGTTTAAAGTACTGTAACATCACTGATGTGCAGATGTTTAATTTTAAGTGCTAAAGAATATATTAAAATGTGCCCAGCTAACCGCTAGTATTAAGCTACTGCTTAGCGATTTCTGTGTATTTCTGTGTGTTCTAACATTACTGTGATTCAATATCGTCATGTAGTGCTTAAATGCACACCTTTTAGTTTTGTTGACTTAGAAGTTAACTCATTTGATAAAGATGCAAAAACTTCATAAATGTGATTATAAAATGTGAGGGATCTCATTACTCTGTTGAATGTATTAATGTTTAAAGAAGTTGATATATTTTTCTGAGAAATAATTCAGGTTGAAATATCTGAAAAAAGAAGAACAGTTAAAAGCAAGCTGTTGAAAGGATAAATATGGGAGAGTGAATCTTATAAGTTTATTTATTCCCAAAAGGGTAAATATAAGGTATATTTTCTGTTGCACTAAGACCTTGTGTGATGTAACTCAAGTTATTTCATGATGGTTGAGACATTGTATAACTAAAATAATTTGTTATACTTGAGCAATACTTGACTGAAAGATGAGTGATGGAAAAAGCATAGATAAAATAGTAATGTATGCACTCTGAACTGTGTGCATAGATTGGTTTTTGACCAGGACTGGATCATTCGTGATCTGAACCCTGTGGGTTCAGTGGCGAGCCAATCCCAGAGAGTGACTGTCGACGGACCCGAGTGCGGTGTGGCCAGCCGTGGGATCCATCTTCAGCGAACCTCAGGACTATAACTGCATTCCTTGACACAGATAAGACTAACACTTTAAAAATCTGCCCGGGTAGTGTTAGAACCAATGGACAGAAACACACACACACACAAGGAACTCTAATTTCTCTTTCCAAAGAGAAGTGGACTGAGCAACAGGAGCGGAAGCTCTTTAATTGAAACTCTTTGGAGAATTTCCTTAAAGAGGATGTTTGGTTTTGATTTTATTTTTGAGCCCTTTAATGTGCGTTTGTGCACTGTAGGAAGCCGGCTTTAGACAGGCAGGGTTTGTAAACTTTACAACTTTCAATACAGTTTCTATTTAAATCACATCTTATCTATCATTGTGTGGTTCCTTCTCTGCTGATCCTTTCAAGGCTCCATAGTCTTACCTAGAACTTTCTGATACTGGTCCAAAGTTGTCGAGACAATAATTTAATGCATATCTCATGTTATTTAATTGTAATACCTGTTACAGGTGCACCGAGGCAGATTTGACAGGGTTTTGCCACAGAGTAATAGTATGTCAGTAATTAGTCCTGGACAACTAGATCAAGCATTCCGATTGGCCCATGAAATTCAGCCTTCTGTTTGATTGGTGCATTTGTTTTCAGCAGACAGGTGGTTCAGATCTGGGCTTTTGGAGTCAGTTGATGACTTTTAGAATCATCTTTTCTGACTGGATCATTAAAACTTAAAGCATTGATCTTTCTGCAGTGGATTCTCCCACATTTCAGTGATATGGTGAATAGGGCTGCCACAAACGATTATTTTGATAGTCGACTAGTCACCGATTATTTTTGCGATTAGTCGACTAATCAGATCATCATCCATTGGACGTAAAACGTACAGCTTATTGCACCAGCAGCATCTGCTCTTATATAACTATCATTAGCTTACAGCTTTAAGTGTTTAAGGTATGTGCTAACTAAAAATAAAGACAAGATGATAGTTTATTGAATTTTAATGAAATTTGCAGATTGTTTCGGTGAAGTTTAATGAACTCCTTGCTATCTAAAATATAACAGGACACCGGAGTAAATTCTCGAGCATCTCACACTTCTGATCGGTTGTCTGCTTGACGTTTATTCAGCTGTGTAAGATCTATAACTTTAATCTCAGCCAAACCGATTTACTCAGGAACAAATAAAATACTAAAAAAGCCAAACAGTAACATTTTTAAGTTATCTAAGTCACTTATGTATGTTTAACCTGAGTAGTGAAAGACGGTGGTGGGTTTGAAAACGTTTTGCCGGGAGTCCGGTGTTCTCACCGGCTCTAGTTAGCCTTGCCCCCGGCTAGCTATCGAGCTAGTGGGTAACAGACGTCTCCGAAAACGCGGAGCGCTTTTGAAAATATGCGGTGTCTTGATAAACTGAGCAGATATTTGAGGTTTACACAGCTACATTCCCGCCTGAAAATATGTTAAACGTTTATTTTGCGACCCAGAAAGAATAATAAGAGTAATATTAAAACTAACTAGCTGCCGCCATTGTTGTAAACTGAGCTGGGCCGCGCTATGAATTCTGGGACACAGCTTCTTCTTCTTCGGGGTTTAACGGCAGCTGGCATCCTTGTACATGCAGTGCTGCCATCTTCTGTTTCAGTCCGTTATTACACTCTTAAATCCTACTACTGATTCCTGCGTCTTTTGGGATCTTACAAAGCTTCAAACGACGCGTCGACTATTAAATCAGTCGTCGACGATTTTGATAGTTGACGTAATCGTGACTAGTCGACTAATCGTGGCAGCCCTAATGGTGAATAAAAGAATATTGTAAAGTCAAAATACACAACGTCGTAGTCTCACTTCAAGCACTTTATTCCTTACGTCATGTTTTTCCGCTCACCCACAATAAGAACAACCCACCGCAGGCAACAGTACTCTCGCGATATAACAGAAAATAACAAGTTAACAATCTCCCTCTTTCTTTTTTAAAACACACACAAATAACAATTTAAAAATTGTTATTTGTGTGTTGTAATCTTTATAAAAACCTAAAAAAAAACCCACCTCTTAATCTTTGGTATATGGCGAGGTGCTGTGGACACCCAAGTTTGTGATTGTGTAGAATTTTCAAATCAATACCATGGTTGCATCTGCTGAAAATCTCTGTGAAGCTTAAATCTCAGTGACCTTGACTTCAAGGTCAGAGGCCAACTTTTTTGAAAATCAGAGGAGTTTAATAATAATAAACTTTATTTTCAGTTTCACATTTATAACACAGGTATGTCTACTAGGAGGCTGAAGGGTAGCACTATATATTTATAAACAATCAAAAACAACAATTATTAGGCAATTTATTTATTTCCAATTTGTATTGGATTTATTTCTGTTAACATGGTGTTTTTGGTCTGATTGAAGGACTGATGTGATGGTAAGGTGTCCGCTGCTCCGCTTTGAATATTGGTAGGCTTTTTTTTTTTTTTTTTTTAAATTTTCACAAGAATTGCTAGTTCCCCTAGAGTTTTGGCCACCCCAACAATCAGACGATTCCCTATGAGCAAGCATTTAGCAACAGTGGGAAGGAAAAACTCCCGTCTAAAAGGAAGAAACCTTCGACAGAACCAGGCTCAGGAAGGGACAGCCATCTGCCGCGACTGGTTGGGGTGGGGGGAGTGAAAATTAAAAAAAAAAAAAAAAAAGAAAAAAGCCAAAGTGATCATTAGTGGAGCAGCTTAATGAATTTTTCCAGTGCTGTTAATATCCTTTTCCAACCCCAGTTTGTGTTTTTGTCACTTTTGTCCAAGGTGGAGGAAGCCATGCTGTAGATTGATTCTGTATGGTCTTTCAATGTCAATACAAGGGAACCTCTTAGAGAGGCCAGGGTTGAAAAAGGGATGCCGGAGAACCTCCGAGGGTGTTATCCGCTGGTGTGCATCCAAGGCCAACATCCCTTTAATTAAGCTGACAAATAAACGTTGGCCATTTTCAGGTCCTCGTCTAAACACCATTACTTGTTCGAGGTCATCAAGACGCGTAAGTTTTATGTATCGAGTCTCCAGGGACTCATATTCTGTCTCGCACTGAAATTGTTGGTCAGTCTTAAGTGTCCAGCGCTGTTGGTTGCAGTTGTCTTCAATGAAATAGTCTTCAGTGTACACGCCAGAGTCCAGAACATGATCTGGTGGCTGTCCTTGAGTCTCTATGATGAATTTCAAAACATCATATTCTCCATTTCCAGGGTAGAGTGGCACCCCTGTACCAAGTTCCACAGCTACCAGCCCCAAAGACCACATGTCAGCTGCTTCATTATAAGGAAGGCCAAGCATAACCTCAGGTGCACTATAACCAACCGTCCCCACACAATCACTAGGATTCACTGCAGACACAGGACATGCGAGGCCAAAGTCTATAAGTCTGACTTTGACTGGAGACTCATGGCGGTTAACAACCATGATGTTTCCAGGTTTGAGGTCAGCGTGCACTATTCCCACAGAACCTAGGTGTGACAGGGCATTTGTGAGTTGATGTAAAATTGGCCTGACTTCGCTTATAGGGAGACCCTGGTTTTTCCGGTCCCGTATGTAGTCCCACAGGCATTGATCAAGGAGTTCAAAGTTTAAGCAGACCCGCTCTCCGTCGTGGAAAAAGCCATTCCATTTAACTATGTTGGCGGCATCTGGATCCAACCTTCTCAGCTGCTCCAGGATGAAAATTTCCAGTTTTGCCTGTTGCAGGGTATCAGGGTGGTTCCTGTTGACTTTAATAGCCACAGCTCGGTTGGTTTTGGTATCGCGACATTTGGCTACAATACCAAAGCCCCCTTCTCCGAGGAAAGCCTCTACCTTGTAGCGGTTTCCCAAAATGCTCCCTTCAACTATTTCAAGCTCACCTGAGTTGAAGGATGAGCTGGCTGACGTGTGGACGCATACTTGCTGAGAAAATTCAACCGAGTTTTGGAAACTGCAGTTGATTTTCTGTGATCTCTTGCTGTCCAAGTTTGAAGGGTGCTGAAAGACCACAGGGTTTTGTGGTCTTTCAACACTCATGTTAGTGCAAGGGGAACTCTTACGGTTGAAAAAGGGATGCCGGAGAACCTCCGAGGGTGTTATCCGTTGGCTTGCATCCAAGGCCAGCATCCCTTTAATTAAGCTGACAAATAAACGTTGGCCATTTTCAGGTCCTCGTCCAAACACCATTACTTGTTCGAGGTCATCAAGACGCGTAAGTTTTATGTATCGAGTCTCCAGGGACTCATATTCTGTCTCGCACTGAAATTGTTGGTCAGTCTTAAGTGTCCAGCGCTGTTGGTTGCAGTTGTCTTCAATGAAATAGTCTTCAGTGTACACGCCAGAGTCCAGAACATGATCTGGTGGCTGTCCCTGGGTCTGTATGATGAATTTCAAAACATCATAATAATTTCTCCCAGGGTAGAGTGGCACCCCTGTACCAAGTTCCACAGCTACCAGCCCCAGAGACCACATGTCAGCTGCTTCATTATAAGGAAGGCCAAGCATAACCTCAGGTGCACTATAACCAACCGTCCCCACACGGTCACCAGGCATTACTGCAGACGCAGGACATGCGAGGCCAAAGTCTATAAGTTTGACTTTGATGGGAGACTCATGGCGGTTAACAACCATGATGTTTCTAGATTTGAGGTCAGCGTGCACTATTCCCACAGAGCCCAGGTGTGACAGGGCATTTGTGAGTTGATGTAAAATTGGCCTGACTTCGCTTATGGGGAGACCCTGGTTTTTCCGGTCCCGTATGTAGTCCCACAGGCATTGATCAAGGATTTCAAAGTTTAAGCAGACCCGCTCTCCGTCATGGAAAAAGCCGTTCCATTTAACAATGTTGGCGGCATCTGGATCCAACCTTCTCAGCTGCTCCAGGATGAAAATTTCCAGTTTTGCCTGTTGCAGAGTATCAGGGTGGTTCCTGTTGACTTTAATAGCCACAGCTCGGTTGGTTTTGGTATCACGGCATTTGGCTACAATACCAAAGCCCCCTTCTCCAAGGAAAGCCTCTACCTTGTAGTGGTTTCCCAAAATGCTCCCTTTAACTATTTCAAGCTCATCTGAGCTGAAGAATGGTTTAGCTGACATGGTGGAATGTGTCGGCTTGATCGGTGAATTGCCGAGAAACGTGAAATTCTCTCAAAACTTTCCAAAAATGTTTTGGTTGCTGTCAGGTCTACGTCCGTTAAGCACTAAAGTTTAACAGAGCAAAGCCCCTATTTATGGGCTTTGCCTCTCAGCAAGATTATGACATAACAAAGGATCAAAGGCATTCTATTTTTTTCAGTTGAAACACTGAAAAAAAAATAGTGTTTCAACAGGGCAGGCTGGCGCCCTATGGGACGCAGAGGTGATAGGGTAAGGATGCAGAGGATAAGATCCAGGATAAGATTTACTTATCGGTCAGCTCATCAGTGAGCAGCCGCAGAATCACAGGTGCAGCTTGGCAGGAGATGGACTCAGGGTGAAGACACAAAATCAACAATGACAACACTGTTATTCTTTATTAGTGTGAATGCTGGTAAGCGTGTGTGTGTGTTTCAACTGCTGCTGTGTGCACAGTGTTTGCTCTACAGCCATCATTTTACCCTCACGTAGCCATCGTTGTTGTCTTTCCAACAGCATGTCTTTCAAAGCTCAGAGATGTAAACGTTTTTAAACTGTGTGGCTCCAAGTGGAGGGATAATCCTCTAACCGACCCATAGAAATACATTATATTTTCAGACAGGAGTTTGTCTCAACAGCAGGAAAGACCCCACTTTTTAAATTGCTCCTGCGGCCAAAGTTTTGACAGCAGGAACATGAAGAACACACTGTTGTATAGAACAGGTCCTCGGGATCGTCACCGTTTGAAAATGATTTTGATGGGAGTTAGGGTCTTGGATTTAGAAGCAGTTGTTCAACAGGTGCACCGAGGCAGATTTGACAGGGTTTTGCCACAGAGTAATAGTATGTCAGTAGTTAGTCCTGGACAACTAGATCAAGCATTCCGATTGGCCCATGAAATTCAGCCTTCTGTTTTATTGGTGCATTTGTTTTCAGCAGACAGGTGGTTCAGATCTGGGCTTTTGGAGTCAGTTGATGACTTTTAGAATCATCTTTTCTGACTGGATCATTAAAACTTAAAGCATTGATCTTTCTGCAGTGAATTCTCCCACATTTCAGTGATATGGTGAATAAAAGAATATTGTAAAGTCAAAATACACAACGTCGTAGTTTCACTTCAAGCATTTTATTCCTTACGTCATGTTTTTCCGCTCACCCACAATAAGAACAACCCACCGCAGGCAACAGTACTCTCGCGATATAACAGAAAATAACAAGTTAACAATCTCCCTCTTTCTTTTTTAAAACACACACAAATAACAATTTTTAAATTGTTATTTGTGTGTTGTAATCTTTATAAAAAACCTAAAAAAAAACCCACCTCTTAAGCTTTGGTATATGGCGAGGCGCTGTGGACACCCAAGTTTGTGATTGTGTAGAATTTTCAAATCAATACCATGGTTGCATCTGCTGAAAATCTCTGTGAAGCTTAAGGTGCATTTCAGTGTCTACAACATGTATGAATCTTTGCACTGTGCTGCTGTTTCTTATCATTTACTAAGAGTCGTAAGAAAGAGGTATTGTCCCCAAATCTGTGCACTGACATCACAGTTAAAAGAAAAAAAACAAAGTAGGTACAAACAGGAAAAAACTACAAATGCCAAACGCATGAAACTCACTGCATGATTCTGCAGGAAAATGATCACAAACACACAACTGAAGCAGGCAAAGTAAAGAGGTGAAATATCAGAGAGAGTCACCTGATGTCTAAGGATGGTTAAGGATGTATTTTCACTTGCGGCACCCAATTAAAAAGGATCAAGCTGAATTTTAGGTCACTTTATATTTTTTATGTGTTTACTTCCTATATTTTCCATCTGTAAATCATACATTCACTGTAGTTTCACTTCTTATATTTCACCTGACATTAAAAAAAGATTACCAGGGTGTTCAGTGACGTGGAGTATTGTGAAAATAAGTTTAAATTTATTGCTTCAACTTGTCGCAATGTACTCTGTCTACTGTTGTCATCACTATGAGATCACATTGTGCCTCACAGCATTTATTTTGAATACATTTTGGTAAGAATACAGTTAAGATGGATGGATAAAAATGTTCTTCAGAGGCCTTGAGATCAAATCAAAACATGAAGACATTTCATATTAAAAAAATGTTGCCCATTCATAAAAAATATCAGTAACTTTATAAACGTACTATACATGTTACTACTATGGACGATACTGTTTAAACCAAAAGAAAACAAAAACACATGTATCACAGATCACATCTGTGAATCAGATATACTTTAATTAAAATATATTTCATAAAGGTATCAGGCAAAGAGATGAGAGTATAAACTCATCCATAGCCAGGTTCCAGGTATTTCCTTCCACCTTGTGACTGCATGTGGTGCAGTTTCCTGTGTAGCTGAGCCTTAGCTAGATCTACAGACAGCCTCCTGGCCATGCGGTCAGTGGTCCTCTTCATGCTGCGAGCCATCTCAATCGCCTGGTCCAGAGTCCTGTTCACGTCTTCTTCCTAGAAAACCAAAGAAACTTGTCCCTTAAGCCAAGTAAGACCCGTGTATGTCACAGTAAAGACCTGATCTTTTTTATGGTATACAGCAGATATTCCTGTATATAAAGAGAACTGGTTTATCTGATTTGCGTTAAAGTTTGAGACATTTGACCTTGCTCCTGCTACGTCTGCTTGTCCTGCTGCCAATCTTGAAGGGCAGCGATGATGGAGACGGTGTCCGCTGAAAGTACACATTGCTGGGCAGCAGTGCTGTGTCTGACTGAGTGGAAGGTTTTCTGTGATGGGACATGGACTGCAGCGGTGGCTCCCTGAATTTATAGCTGGATTTGACAATACGTAGCAAAAAAGAATGATTTATCCCAAGAAAAAACTATGAAGCGTACAGCTGATAAATATCTTTATCAATGCAGTTAATGCTTGTGTTTTACCTGGCCGGCAGACTGCAGGAGGAGCCGTAGCTGACCTGCAACAGCGGCTTCTGGAGAAACGAGCTGGAGAGAAGAGACCATCTGTCCTTGGAGTATAAACTATTTGTGACAACTGTAGATCACAGAAACATGACAAACAGTGTGCTCAGTAAGAATTAGTACGTATTGACAGCAGTGATTTTCCTTTTCACCTTACAGTATTACAGCCTTTACACTATTCATCCAGATAACACTAATACATTTACTGAGGTCAGTTTCATAACTCATTAAATCAAAACCTTGATGGACAAAACCTGACATGAAACAGTTTCTCACTCTGTGGTCTGAAGTCAGACATCATGTCGTTCTTTCCTTTTAAACTGCAGCTTCTCAACCCAGAAGTTTGCAGTGAGCGGCCTCCCTCTGTCCACGCAGCAGGAGAAACTGAATGTTCAGTTCAAAGACAATCAGACAGAAAATCATCCAAATAAAGTGAAACAAAATTCTGCTGTGACTCTGGCTCTGACCTCCTTTGGGCTGGACCGCCTGCTGTTTAAACTGAAACTCAGGTCCCGAGGATACGCTTCTGCCACCTTTTCTGCTCCCTGCTGGTGAAGTGTGTAACTGCAACATTATCTCAGAGCTTGTTTCACTACTGTCTGTGCCTGAAGAGCAAACGAACAAATTACATTAAAAGGATGAAGTAACATCTGCATGCACTCATATCAAAGCAGGGAAGGGAACTTAGAGCCAGACAATTGGAGTTTACACAGTTTTATGGCTGGTGGGGGTCTACCTTTGCTCTGGCTGGGGTCCATGTCTGATGAGATCCAGTCCTCCAGCCTTGCCTGACTGAAACTGAAGTTACTCACATCTCTGCTGCTGATATTCCCCACTCTACATGTTATGATACAAATAATCAATATGAGAAGACATTTGGACTCTAAATGGTTATTTCTGTTTAAATGTTTATCATGAAACTGAAATTCTTACTTGTTAGTTTACTAGATATAATACATGTCACTATCAACATGATAACACCTTACAAAATGTCCATCTTTCATTCATTGACCATGTTGATCAGAGTCCCACCTGTTACAGGCTGGACTTTGGTAAGTCCTGGTTCTGGACCGGCGCTCCTGGCGCTCTTGTCTGTATTTTGAGGTGAGATAGTCCATCTTCTGAGCTAAGTGAGGTAATTGCACTAAGCCCACCTCCAGGTCCTTCTTTAGCCTAGACACCTCCGATTGCAAGGCCAGGATAGCCTCACTGGTCACACACGAGCGACACAGAAATGTAAATGTTCATAAAATGGGGAAAAAAAGGTCATGATAAAGTTCCAGTAGATACGGGCAAATATTTAGCTTAAATGCTGACTGCTAGAACAAAGCCACATACTTGTGAAACCCCTTCAAAACAAAAAAAAAAACAAAACAGTTGTTGATCGAGGTAATGAAGGCAACAACACAGAGAGATTGAAACCAAAAGGGTGAATCTCAGATGAGCTGTTTTTCAAGGGAGAGCTCTAAGAATTCAAAGGTTTCAAGAGTGGCCTTCAACTGTAATTATTTGCATTAGATTTATTCCTATAAGCCTTATAACCAGTTGTCTGCTGCCACTTTAAAAGTGCAAGACCAAATTTGCGTCCTACACTGCCCTCTGGCTTTAACTTTTATTTCTTCTTAAAGAGGTTGAGCACCAACACTTTCAAAGGGTGAAAGTCCCACTCCCATAAAGTGTCACTTTATTTTGCTGCTGTTTTCATGTTAATTATACACACTCTTCATAATTTTACCCACAGTGGTTTAACATTTGAATTCACAGCAGTGCAGTGATTATTCACTAACACTGGTGTTTGTTTTCGGCATACTGACCTATTACAAGAGCAGGAGCGCAGAGGGCTGCCTCTGCCATCAGTATCCATGGAGGTGCCAAGTAGAGGTTGAGATACGAGCTGATGGTGCTGAGCAGACAGGCTTTGGTCAGATCCTGTTTGGTCAGTGGTGGACACGAGGAACTTTAGCACTGACCAGAAAACATGACATAAAAAGTGAACATGCAGTGATGGAGATTACTCACCTTGCAGCATTGCTGAAGGTTTCTTAGTGGTACTGTCCACCCACAGATCCACTGCAGCTGTTGCTCCACAGTGTTGTGTTAGGACAGATGGGTGGGGGCTGGCCCACTGGTAGCCAGTGATGGCAGGATGGATGGCTGTTTGCAGGTGGGAGCACGAGTCTTCACTGTCTGAGCTACTTAAACCTTCTTTCTGGGACAGCACACTGCAGAAGCAAAAGCTCAGCTTAAGGTATTCTCATGTTAGGCTCATGTGATATGTTTATGATGGTGAACCAGTCATTAAAATACTCTCACTCACACCTTTCTGGAAGCAGATTTGCTTGAAATGATCCCGAGCCCGAATGATTCAAGTAAGAGCTCCCAAATCCGCTGTCTGTCTCTGAACTCACCATCTTCTGTGCATCAATAACAAGGTTTTAACCAAAAGACATGCATGAAAATTTGCATTGCATTTTAATTGTGTGGAAGAGACAGCAGCGGTCAAACAGGCTAGCTTGTATCTGCAACTGACCTGCGAGGCACATGAGGTGTTGACATCTGGCTCTGAGAGGCTGTGGCTCTCCGAGCCTCTTGGTGCATCAGAGGAACAAGAGACCTCCACTGCCAGACTAACACAATCACCCAGATCACATTCATCCTTTTGTCTGGAGACTCTATCCTTGATGCTATGGCTGCAGAAAGAGCAAGTGTTTACTGTATAAAGTCTAAGTGTAATAAACAGCAGTGGCTTTGTTTCAAAACTTTTTTTAACAGTAGGATATGAAAAGCATTATGAGAAAAAGACAATGCCTATGTTTTCTGTATTGAGCATGATAATATATATTATGCAAAAACAGATCTCTTGCATTATGAAGACTTAAATATAAAATTAAAAAACAGCAATAAGAAGCCATAACAGAGAGTCAGTCACCTCACAGTCACAACACTGACCTGCTGACTGTCCACTGCTCGTGTGAGGTGGTCTTGTTTCCACACAGGTAAGCTAAGATATCACTGTGATCTGCCACCTCTGACAAACCAGAGCTTCTCTCCTCATCCTCATCCTCAGCTTTACAGACATCAAGTCCCACCAAGGAGCCTGTTGAGTCCCTAAAACAGGCCAGAGAAGAATACCTGCACACAGACCCAAGCACTCCCTTCCCTCCGTACTGTGCAACCCAACACCAGCTTTGTACACGAAACACTACCTGCCCACAGGAAGGCTGAGAACGTGCACAAACACACATGTATGCACCGCTCACAGCATAAACAGCTAGCCAGGACAAGGGGGTTTATTACAGTATACTTATATCCATCCAAGTCATCTTTTATTTTTCAGCACATTTGCCACTGAGCTGTATATTAGCTGCATATCAGAAACTATAAAGATGTTATATTCACAAAAGAAAGATTTAAAATTTAAGTTTTAAGTTTAAAACCTAAACATTAGACTGCAAAGAAGAAATTTATTGGTACCGTAACTGGCAGCTGCCATGTCCAGAGTTTTTCACTAGAGGGTCAGCAGTTACGAGCTCACTACTTTGGTCTGATCCACCATTTATCTGAAGGTCACTGCCCCCCTCTGTTTCTTCTTCCTCTTCTTCTTCTGTGTCCATCTTATAACTTTGCCCCTGAAACATAAAAGTTAATGCAAACATATGCACATACTTAGCATCTGTACCAGGAAAGGATTTGTCACAAATGAAGATGCAGGGCATGGATGCAAATAAGCATCCCTATCATATCAACAGGGCTGAGCGGATATATTTCAGCCTTAAAGGCAGCATGAGCACGGGAGATTATTATAATTTCTTCTCAATTTATATTTCTGACTCTAAAAGACAGAAAGCAGCCACCGTGAAAAAGAGATAAAACTGCACTCCAAGAAAAAAAATTTAGATAAGGTGACCAGTGTGAAGGCAACTGTTCAAAACATGAAAGGCAAGCATTTAGCTACTTATAAGAGGCTTGTAGCTGAGCTTAATTTGGAGAAGGAGAGGAAGAGAGGAAAAACCCTCTTAAAAAATCATGGAGTTTAACCACCAACTCCGGAGGCCAAAGCAGATGAGGCTGTTTTTTTTGTAGATGAATGTATACACAAACTGGCAGTCAGCAGTCATCTGCAAAGGTGGACGGTCTCATCCAAGAAACCCTGGAGCTGAAACAAATGCTCTGAAAAGAAAATGAATTGTAGGCCCAAGAAGAGCCTGAGAAACTCAAGGCAATCAAGGTGACAGAGGCTTTCTGCGCAGAGGCGAAAGATGTAAAGGAATGAAAGAAGATGCTCAAATGATGCTCCACAGAAGCTCAATCCTGTGGAGAAATTCAATAAGGAAACGGCCAACAGCAGTTTTCAGCTGAAGAGTGCAGTTTACAATCTTTAATGTGGAGCCTCAGGTAACGAGCACAAAGAAAACACTGGAGCTCCTCCAGCATCCAACAGAGAGCATAACAGAAGTTCCACTGACAGATCTGAAAGTAGCAGCTACGCTGAAAACGATCCAGACTAAATCTAAGTCAGAAAAGGCTTTTCAGAACTTTCTGATCACACCTCATGTTGCAAAGACCTTTTTATTCGAAACGAGCATTTAAAATATTCACAATGTCATTTTTTGCAGATAAATAATTAACCATAACAACACAATTTTTGGAAACCTACAATTGCATTGCTACTAGTATGAATTTGAACTGTTGATATGCAGCATTGCATTTTTACTATTCACAGCATATTCTGACTATAAAAGACCCCAAATCAGAGAATATGAATAGTGTGGCAAAAACATTAAAGGTGAATTTTCTGTGTGTCTTTTACCTCATGCAGGGAAGGTGGAGGTGAAGGTGTGAACATGCAGACAGGAGTGGGTACAGTCGTGGACGTGGGAGTGGATGTTGAGTGAGGAGGAGAAATCTGATCACACACGTTTTTGTCTATGATCTCCTTAATGTCCTCAAGATGCATGCCTATCCTGAATATGTCTCCTTCCACTAGTCTGCACGCACACACTCACACACACACACACACACACACGGACACACACACACACATAAATGGGTGCACAAACATGATACTGACACTTACAGCTGCCACCCCGGGGTCTCTCTGACCTGTTAGCATCAAAAGTGCCAGTGTTCCTGGATAAGCCCATGTAGTTTTGCATCTCCAGAGCTCTGTGCTCCTCCTTCTTACTGATGTATTTTCTTTCCAACTGGTCTTGAGCCTCCATCATGCTCCTCAACATCTGCAAAAGAATCAGGTCTATACTAATGCACAAAAAAGCAGGCCCCAAATTGTGCTTGAAACCTTAAAGTAGTTTACCTTACATGTAGGATGTAAAGGATCCTTACCATTTGCTTTTCTTCTGTGCTTACAGCCATGTTGCTCACAGTAAATCTAAATTCATCCACCTGAAGAGCAGAAGGTTTGTAAATGTTTAAAATATGTGTGCGTTTAATTGTACAATAGCTGTAGTCATTTTCAAACACACCTTCTGCATGAACTGGCTGATGATGTCTCTCAGCTCAGCGGTCATCCTTTCCCCGTCACTAGGATTATCCTGAAGCTCGCTGGAGGAAACTGCGGCCGCCTCCTTAATGGTGCTGATGAGAGCTGACTCAGCTTTTTCATTTAAGCTTTCTGAAAACAAGCCAACATGGGAGTCATACACACTCAACATAATTAAGGTAATAAATTATGAGTAAAATGTTCCTGACACATCCTCTGGGATTTGTACTGCCAATATATCTTTCTTTGTAGCTTTATTTACTTATTGTTATAAATAATGCTGCCAAGCACAAAATGCATCCAGACCAAATCCTTAGCTCAGCCAGAGGCGTGGCAGTGTGAGGGACGCTCTGCTGTGATTAGTTGTTAGGGTTAGGGTGGGTTAGGTCAGAGCTGATGTAATGTAGCTCAAACCACTAGGCTGGGAATAACATCACAACAGAGGCCCTCAAGGATCATGGCAACACTAACTTTAGAGTCCCTCACAAAAACTTGTGTGTTACCTCTCCCTTATCTAGTATCACCTATGGAGAAAGGCTTTTCTGCATTACTATAAAGTATTATTTAAATTATTAAACTACAGTTAGTCAGTATAGCCCTCGCTGCTGCTGCTGCATGCTGAGGTTTAAATCTGCACCACTGTGTTTACAAAGGGTGCTAGATTAACTGGTTCTGCAGCTTTATTAGAACCGCCGTAGAGACAGACCGTTTTTTGCTGATTACTGCAGCAGAATGACATGCCACCTTAACTCTGAATTTAACATGACTGTTTTTATTTGCTGTAACATTATACACCAATTTTTATGTGCACCCAGTGATGGATTCACTGCCCGAGTCCCCGTTAGCGATGCTCCGCAGGCTCAGATGCTACTGTAGCTGTCCACAGCAGTGCAGGTTAAACCACACTGGCAGCTGGAGGACAACAGCAGTATCTGTAAACAGCTTCAATCACCACAGCCAGGCTGAGCAGCTGCAGCCTTGCTCACAGCCAGCAGCTGGTTACTCTAACAGAATGGCCTTTTAAAATGAATAAAAAGCGCAAAAACATCATGGCACATTTCATTTCTGTAGTATTAACTCTTAACTGTCTGCGTCTTATAGCTGGACAGGAGCCACACACCGACTGTATTGAGGGATCAGAATGAATGTGAAGCATTTCGCTCTTCTATGTATGCAAAATATTTAGGGGGCACCACAAAACTAAGGCAAAATACTGGATTCAATAAAATACTCAATCTATTTTCCAGCTAAAATGACAACAAACTGGAGAGCAGCTGCCGGCCTGAGCACAACATGCCTTTAACGTAGTGTTTAACTCGACTTTCTGATCATTCGGTGTTTAAATAAAGATACACAGGCCTGGTTTGTCATAAATATTCAATTATTTTTTCAATGTCTTTAAAAGGTTTCATTAAAAAATGTGTCATCTAAACTGATCACTCTCTGAGGAATCCAGTCAGACTTTATTTTCATGTAGTAGAAGGAAGTTAACCTTTCATGATATCAGATGTCGGACATGGAGCCGTACCTGATGAGGGAAGATGAGGAGCTTTGTATCCAAGATGGCTCAGCTCAGCTAACTGCCCCTGATCTTCATCATCATCCTCTAAATAAAGCATGAGTTCTGAGGAGGGCTGATTCTGTGAAAAGCAATAAATACCTTTGTATCTTACATTTGAAATGTAACTAATTTAACACAGGCCTGTGTGAATTTCACCAGGAAGAAACCTTAGAACTTACACTGGTTCCTAGTCTCATCTGATCAATGAGGTTCTCTGCCTCTGCGTATTTGGTGAGTAATTTATCATATTCAGCCTAAAGAAAATAGACAGGATGGATGTTACAGCTCTATCTAAGAAAACAGTAATGCAATGATGACAGAAAATATCAGCTAAAGAAACTGAAAGTCTAAGGTTCATTTGCAATGCAAAGATATGATCTGAATGCTTTCTACCTGCAGATGGTGCACCAGTGCAGGAGGAGTGTGCTTTTCTTCATCTTTAAAGACATTAGCTTTCCCGGCTGGCAGGACTGAGTCCTCCAAGACTCTGCTGATCACCTCTAACATGCCTGGGGAAGACTGAGCTCTGTGAATGGTGCTAGGGCACTGAGGAAGTGATCTGGCTGGGGTTTTGGGGATTTTCACTTTAGGGGCAACCTTGGAGAAGTCGGGGAGCGGGTAATGGACTTGGCCTTGGCCATACTTCATCTCGCTGAAGGATCTTGTACGCACCAGAGGAACTCTCTGAACCTGCTCTTCCTCCTCATCTGATTTGTCCTGCTTTACTTCATCTGCACTGAAATCCCCAATGCTCTGCTTAGAATCTGTACTTTCAGAGTTGGACATGCTGTTTGCACAAGCACCAGATGTGAAAGTAGGAGTCTTCTTTTCTATCTGCTCTTCTGAACTTGCTTTTTTTGATGCAGCATTACTCTTTTCATCTGAGCTCTGTGTGTGATTATTATTCAGCGCTTTGCTGTTGTGTGTTGGAGCCCAGCTAAAAACACTGTCGTCTGCACTCTCCAACAGGGACACCTCTGGCAGGGTCTCTGCCTCGATCAGCCTACCCAACCGCAGCAATTCCTCGTGGGAGAAGTGCCGCAGCAATAACTGGTTAATGTCTGCAGCACCAGGATGCGGTCCACCAAGCTCACTTTGCTTGGAAGCATCAAAAACGTTGTCCTGCTTTGTGCTGATATCTTCTTGCACCAATTCAAGCTGACCAGAAAGATCAGGACTTGTATGAACAGTGTGTCCTCCATCAGAGCTAATGTTTCCCTCAGAGGAATCTTTCTTGTTGAAGTAAGGGCTTCCAATGTTGCCATCATATGGCAAGTCCTCCTGATCCTCATCACTGGTATTTTGTCCAGTGTCCTCACTTCCCTGCTTATCTTGCATGGTTTTTGATCTTTGGGAAGACACATGAAAGAGGTTTCTCTTGGAACTGCTCTCTAGAACCCTGCCGCTCTGACTGCCCACACTGCTCTCTGAGGAGGAGTCATCCAAGCCAGACAGCTCCGCATCCCCTGCAAATTAAAAATCCAAATACCATGAAAACCTAATTACAGGGTCATGTTGATTCCATTAAATTAGCTTGTTGTGATTTTTAAGGCTAATGATGAGAGTGAAAACTAGCTCATGACCTTGCAAAAACAATATATATGTCATTGCATTTGTTTTGTCACACCTGAAGTGAGCAAAAAAACATAGCAGATGTTTAACATTCTGCATGCCAACATATTTATAATGATGTATTATTAAAAAATTAGTTTTATGTATACTTTTCATTATATACGCACTAATTCACCGTAGTATACAAGAAACCTGACACAATAAACAACAGTGCCTGCATGTCTTACCACTAAGATGGATGCTTGCTTCAGAGGCAGCAGACTCTGCCTGGGACAGATGCAAGGCCAAAGAACTCTCCAGATCACTTAAGTGGAGACTTTCATCCTCACTGAGATCAACAAAGAAGCTCTGCTCGATGCATTTTTCCCACAGCACTACGAGTCTGTCCTCCCCCTGAACATCCTCATCCGACTCTCCCAGGTCTCCCTCCATGGACTCTGCAACAGAAAAATGAATGCACTGTTCAATATCTCCTCACCTCTGTTAAGAAAAAAGCAGGGTGAGAAAATTGAACGAAGCACCATTCATCTCTTAGCAACACAACCTGCAAAGTGACAACACTGGATCAAAAAGCACTAAGGTGTCAATTATTCAACAATCAATACAATGTGTGCACAGAAGATTGCGTGCCGCGAGGGTGTAAAGTTTTTGAGTAAATTATATGCTTGGATGAAACGCATTGTGTCTGTTTTGAGTGTCTGACAGCAGCAGAAGGCTTATAAATAAATATATAGATAAATATTTTTTAAAAAGTAATTCATCTATTTCATTCAGAAATAAATAATTTGTTTTAAATGGGTTCTTCCTTCATAAAATAGAAATAATCCTTAGTTTTAGTATCTGTGACTTTGGTAAAAATTTAGACACAATGTGGCTGATGAGGCACTGATGGACGTGAATACTGACATTTTTAGATGTGCGCAAGACTGTCAGTCAACTGCTTTCTAAAAGCTGTGTTTTCAATATAAAACCTGTACTGATTTTCCTAAATCTTACATCTGACACATGCCCTCCATACAATAATAATAATTTAAAAGACTAAATCTAACACTGAAACTATTAAAAGCTAAACTATATAAATACACTCTGTGAACTAAACCGAATTAAAAACAAAAAATCAAATTAAATAAAACCCTAATTAGAAAATACAATATCATAACGACTCTGCTGTGTAGCCCCTGACCCTCTGAACCAAGAAAGAAACACTATTCTAAAACAAAAGTGTCTTTGTCATAATATAAAACTATTATCTATACAAAACAAGTTGTAAAATACATTTTGCAACACACAGGAATCTGTTAATACTGCACATCATTAATATAGAGTTAAATATACCTATATAATACCCTGATATGATATTTCAATAGCTCATAAGTTTTTGCATGTATGTTAACAAAATCTGTCATGTGATATATGTATTCAGGTACTTGTTACCATAATCGTAATAACTACATTTCATAAGAGTAGTGGAGCAAAAGTATATAAAGTACATATATCTCCTACTACAAGTTAGATGTGAGTGTTACCAAACACGTTTAAGCGTCTGTTTCTGCATGTAAGTCTGAGCTGCATTTCAGTGACATAGTACTACTGAAATGCTTTGCTGGCCGTGGTTACTTACCTTGGTTGTGTTTAGCCGGCTGGTTCTTCTTCAGTAGTGTGCCATTACCTTTAAGTTGATCCCGGTCTTGAAACTAGCAGCGATGGTTTAATATCTCCCCCATCTTTCTTGACATATGCCTTCCTGAACAGGTTTCGTTTTTGTGGCATCATTAATAATGGATAAAAGGCAGCGCTGAACGTCTGGACCCGCGGTGACAGCAGCGTGCATGACAACTAGCGGGGTCTCGTTGCTAGGTAACGGTGCTGAAACCTCCTCCAAAAGGCTGCTAGCAAGTGACAGTTTTGGGCTATTGGCCATTACATACTTATTCTCTCTTTAAAAATAAGTATGGGAATGTGCAGACTTTCACCCTCCTAAATAATAATACACAGTGCTGAAGCCCCACAAGTGTGCACGCTGAAAGCCAAGGCGTGTCAAACTTTCAAACATAATAAAGCTCGTGCTTGTCTCAGCTACATTATCACAAAAACGTCACCCTTCTCCATTCAAATCTGTTCGTCCAATGAATTTTCTGCAGGGGCGTGACTAAATTTGAATGCCGCTCTCTGATTGGCTACTTGGCGAAAACACACAAACCTAGTGCACCCGCAAAGGGGTTTCTTCATATTTATCGAAGTTAAATCGAAGTTTTTAGTTGGAGGATAATGTAGCCGTAGGCTGAATATAGTACAGCTTATTGTTATATTACAGGCGTCCACTTTTTTTTTCTCCCCGTAAACGCACCCATGTTTTTAAACTCGTGAGACACCAAAGAAAAGAAGACAAGTCACCTTTGTTCGAGCTGGATCGCCTAACGTAAGTTTAGCAGCTAACAGGCTAACGGTGCTAGTCTTTGGCTGGATGTTGGTTCAGATGTGTGAATGAATTAACTGGTTATGAATAAAGCTAAAGAGACAGCCGTAAGATGAACTCATTTGGGACACCACAGCCCTGACAGTGGTGTCCATAATGCGAAGTAATTTCTTCACTTTAAAGTAGTTATCACTGGAGCTGATATTAAAATGCTATAGATGAATTGTCACCATCAGTGTAGTGTAGGGCATAGATTTACTGTTTGTTATATAGTATATAATTTGGTATAGGCTATAGTGTATTGCTAACAAGTGTTATACTTGTGCAGATGGTTTATATAGCATGATTATGACCACTTTTATCGTACATAATTCATTTCTTACCGTAGTTGCACTCATGTTAGTGTAGTAATGGTCATGAGAGCATGCACTCAAACGCACAGTCTTGTATACCTCTACATCTGATTGTATTGTTATTACTATACGGTGTATACAATATATACCCAGTTGCCAGCATATTAGGTGCACTTAACTGTAACAAGTGCAACCGGCTTTTTGTTTATTTAGTCTATCCTTTAGGTAGGTGTAGCTGTGTGCATGTCATCAAGAGCATGGAATTCAATATTTAATGTAGTCTGTATTAAGCCATGTTTTAATATAAAAAAAAAATTTGAATAGCCAGCATTGCAACACATGCTTATGAACTTTGAGGTTATTTATGGTTGTAACATTGTTTCTTCCAGGCTTCCCAGATTTCCTGTTCCTGTGTGGAAGAATTACCGGTCAGTATTCCAGTACTTAACTTTTGTTTTGGTGTGGGTTTTTTTTGCTGCCTCATGGTGTGATGCCAAGTGGTGCTTCCATATTTAGGTTTTGTTGTCAGAGGCAGTAGTCATTTTAGAGCATCAAAACACAGAAAATAGCTCACATGTGTTGTGTGTTAAGGATGAAATCATGTTCTTGTTTGTGACTCAAAAAGGAGTCGGCGATTAGCTCCCGTGAAGCTGTCATTAATAACGGCATCTTTATTTTTCTTTCTTTGGACCTTTATGCATCAGTAACTTTTCTCTGTTTCACTTTTGTTCATGCACACTGTAGTTTTATGAGCCAGACAGAGTTCTCAGAAACACACCCAGATGGCATACGGTGTTGGAAAAAGCTGCAAGGATGTTGGCACACAACAGTCAATCATTATATTAATATGCAGGAACATGTACGGCAAAGCTCCCAAAGCTCTGGGCATTAGTCACAACCATTTACAGCATTTACAGAGCAGCAGGAATAACAGGATTTTCAAAAAGTTGACTCCACCAACTATATATATATAAATAAATATATATATATATATATATACATATATATATATATATATATACATATATATACACATATATATACACATATATATGTGTGTGTGTGTGTGTGTGTACAGGGAGTGCAGAATTATTAGGCAAGTTGTATTTTTGAGGAATAATTTTATTATTGAACAACAACCATGTTCTCAATGAACCCAAAAAACTCATTAATATCAAAGCTGAATGTTTTTGGAAGTAGTTTTTAGTTTGTTTTTAGTTTTAGCTATTTTAGGGGGATATCTGTGTGTGCAGGTGACTATTACTGTGCATAATTATTAGGCAACTTAACAAAAAACAAATATATACCCATTTCAATTATTTATTTTTACCAGTGAAACCAATATAACATCTCCACATTTACAAATATACATTTCTGACATTCAAAAACAAAACAAAAACAAATCAGCGACCAATATAGCCACCTTTCTTTGCAAGGACACTCAAAAGCCTGCCATCCATGGATTCTGTCAGTGTTTTGATCTGTTCACCATCAACATTGCGTGCAGCAGCAACCACAGCCTCCCAGACACTGTTCAGAGAGGTGTACTGTTTTCCCTCCTTGTAAATCTCACATTTGATGATGGACCACAGGTTCTCAATGGGGTTCAGATCAGGTGAACAAGGAGGCCATGTCATTAGTTTTTCTTCTTTTATACCCTTTCTTGCCAGCCACGCTGTGGAGTACTTGGACGTGTGTGATGGAGCATTGTCCTGCATGAAAATCATGCTTTTCTTGAAGGATGCAGACTTCTTCCTGTACCACTGCTTGAAGAAGGTGTCTTCCAGAAACTGGCAGTGGGACTGGGAGTTGAGCTTGACTCCATCCTCAACCCGAAAAGGCCCCACAAGCTCATCTTTGATGATACCAGCCCAAACCAGTACTCCACCTCCACCTTGCTGGCGTCTGAGTCGGACTAGAGCTCTCTGCCCTTTACCAATCCAGCCACGGGCCCATCCATCTGGCCCATCAAGACTCACTCTCATTTCATCAGTCCATAAAACCTTAGAAAAATCAGTCTTGAGATATTTCTTGGCCCAGTCTTGACGTTTCAGCTTGTGTGTCTTGTACAGTGGTGGTCGTCTTTCAGCCTTTCTTACCTTGGCCATGTCTCTGAGTATTGCACACCTTGTGCTTTTGGGCACTCCAGTGATGTTGCAGCTCTGAAATATGGCCAAACTGGTGGCAAGTGGCATCTTGGCAGCTGCACGCTTGACTTTTCTCAGTTCATGGGCAGTTATTTTGCGCCTTGGTTTTTCCACACGCTTCTTGCGACCCTGTTGACTATTTTGAATGAAACGCTTGATTGTTCGATGATCACGCTTCAGAAGCTTTGCAATTTTGAGACTGCTGCATCCCTCTGCAAGATATCTCACTATTTTTGACTTTTCTGAGCCTGTCAAGTCCTTCTTTTGACCCATTTTGCCAAAGGAAAGGAAGTTGCCTAATAATTATGCACACCTGATATAGGGTGTTGATGTCATTAGACCACACCCCTTCTCATTACAGAGATGCACATCACCTAATATGCTTAATTGGTAGTAGGCTTTCGAGCCTATACAGCTTGGAGTAAGACAACATGCATGAAGAGGATGATGTGGACAAAATACTCATTTGCCTAATAATTCTGCACTCCCTGTATATGTGTGTGTGTGTATGTATATATATATATATATATATATATATATATATATATATATATATATATATATATATATATATATATATATATATGCATGTGTATATACACACACATATATACGTATATATATATATGTATGTATATACACATGCAAGTTACAGGGCAGAGTTTGAGAGAGATTTGCTGTTATTCAGCTGTCATTAAAAACTGCAAAATATTGAAATCTCTCAAAAACTTTTAACAAACAAACAATAACAAACAAACAAAATTTGCAAATGTACACTCAGATTAGAGTCGGTACACTGGACTTGTCTGAGAAGTCAGAAAGTAATCCAACGTAACATTCAACCACAATAACTAATTTCCTATTCAGGATTTTAAGTAAATAACTGTAACCTGTCATCTTAATAAAGAATTATGTATAATTATTGTCCTTCACTATTTTATTCAGTTTTTTTTGCAAAATGGTAAATTTGAATATTCTTGAATAATAACAAAAATTACATTTTAGCTAGAAAAGCTAAAAAAAAAAAAAAGGCTTTGCACATAGTAGTGGATTTAATATAACAGAAATATAAAAATGTTTTGGTAACTAACAATTTAATTAAGGGCAGTGTGGCATTAACCTTCCATTGGGTGGTGGTTGGATACGTTTGTTAAGCACTGTATGTGCAACATAGATTTTTTTTCAGTTTTACTGCATTGCGCCTTAGAGATTTTTGTCTTTAATCTCAATTGAAAATTGAATTGAAGTGATGGGAAATGTTTGTTGTTATCAAAGCACCTGTTTGCGCTGCTGTGGGTCTAATGATTAACTCTAATACTTAACAAGAGGAACAGTTTATTAATCAAAGTTCCTGATATTAGGTTTTTGTGAATATTGGCTTCCTTGTTATGTATGGATTTGTAAACTTAGTAAGCAATATTACCTAATATAATATAATGTTTCATTGACTGTAAAATAGCACTCATCAATCACGTAATCTAATTATAATCATGACCATTCTCAGTTGTTACTACCATCCTGATCACTTCTTTATTTTGGGGTTTTTAATTTGAGCCAGCTTATCTTTGATGTAGCTGAACAATTCTCTATTGGAAACAAATAATCACTCATTATGGCTTCAGCTGCCAATATAATAGAGATAGGCCACCTACTGCATGTCTGTCTTGTAATTTAGTTGCTATTTAACATAAAGATGTAACCCAGTTTGCAAATAACTGGCCTGCCCCATTTCCCGTATTGTGGTTGTGTGTGTCTGTGTGTGTGTGCGTTTAGGGGCGGGGCTGACAGTTTAAACTTGGGGAGCTAATGGGTGTGGCAAGAATGACCTCATGCTGAAATTAGGTAATGGCTGGTTTAGATTTTTACTTGAAGCAGTCTCTACTTTCCATGTAGCACGCTTATTGCTGTCCTTTCCTTTGGTGGAGGTAGCGTACATGCAGCAAGTCTCTGCTTTCTCCCAGATTTTCAGTTTACCTTGTTTTTTGGGGGAGGTTTTTGTGGTTTGTTTGTTTGTTTGTTTTTTAAACCAATCATGCAGCAGGTTTCTGGTTGCTTTTTCTTTCTTTTCAGCTACTTCCTAGGCCATGATTTCCATTCACACACACTGTAGATATTTTTTCCTCTTGCTTTGCTATACCTGTGGAGCACACAACCTCTCCAAGCCTGGGTGAAGTCCCCGTCCATCCTAGAAGATTGACAGTTTGGCTGGCCCTGTGCATTCATTTCCGCCCCACTCTCCCGCTTCTTGCTTACCCCGCTTGTTCACGCTGCTGTTTGGTTGGTGTTGCCATGGCACCGTGCAGCCAGAAAGAGGCTTCACATGCAGCATCTTGTGTTCTCTTCACAGAGGGCCGCTAACAAGCGATTGAGGGCCAGTGACGCAAAACACACATTACACGAAAGCAGCTGTGTGGACTGACGCTCAGGATTCTGCAGCTTTAACAGTCGTGGGTTTACCTTCCCCTGTCAACATTCAGCAGAGGGACTGCTGCAGACTCGAACACATTGGGTGACCATTCGGTTCACCGAAGAGTTTTTTAGTTTTTTTTTTCCTCTCAGAGTCTTGGTGCTAAACGCAACCATTTTTTCGGGAACGAAACTGGGATTTTCCCTCATATTATGCACTTCAATGGAAAGAGGTGGATCAGTGGTTAGCACGCGTGCTGAGGAGCAGTCCTTTCACGTCCGCTACAGGTAGGACTTTTTTGTCTTTTCACTTAAGTGTAGTTAGAGTGTAGAAAGTGTGATTGCTTTCCCAGTCTCTAGTTTCAGATGGAGTGTTGGTGAAGTGTTTTGTTGATGCCTAAGAGGAGCAATGCTATTTATAGTCATTGAAATATTTGTAATGTAAGATGTTTCACGTACCCAGTTGAAGAAGTGACGCTATGTTTAGTATTGAAGCTTAAGTTAAATGATAGACTGGAGGAATCATTTCACACTGTGGTCTGGGACTTTGTTGACTAAGGCAGGTAAGTTTTCTTTAAAAAAAAAAAAAGGGGGGGAGCATCTTGCAGCTGTCCTTACATTCCCAGGTAAAGCACTCGGGCAGCAGATGTGACCTGCCAACCACATAAAGACCTGCGCCCGCCAGTTTCAATATTTAAACAAGCCCTGAATTATTCATCATTGCTCCCTGTGTTTATGTCCACATGCGTGTCCATTTTATTTAGATAGCTTAGGCGTGTGTTTGGTAAGAGGGTGGATTATTTTTACAATACTGGCTAGATATATCGAACAAACAGCTTTGTTTGACTGCCATTGGTTAATCAGCAAATAAGACATTGTGCAGATACAGATTTTATTTGTCATAATGAATTATTTGTGTGCTTGGAACAAAAAGGGGAATAGATATCAAAAACAAAATAAACATTTTTACTTGGTAGTGGTGAAATTGTTATTTTAAACACTGGTATCAGCGCAGAATTTCACCCGTTCATCAGTGCATCCCTAATTCCATTACACGTCACTACAGACTGTTTGTCTGACAGATCTAATCAATCTATACAGCACTCACCGGCTTTGTAATCTGTCAGGTGCATACTCTACAGCCGTAATCTCAGGTGACCAGGTCACCAGGAGAGCGGGGCTTGGACGAAAGACAAGCAGATTAGCCGAGAAAACGCTGATAGAGCAGTTTCCTTGCTGGCAGGCATTGGAAGTTAATGCTGTGACAACATCACACACGTCTCCTTGAAGGTTTTCCAGTGCGTGATGCTAAATTATCTCTGTGACGTCAGATGAATTATGGTTTTGATATTACCTAGGACGAATGCAGTTTAGTTTTTAGGGCATTTTTGTATTTAAAAGAGAAAAAAAAATCTTTTCATCACGAAGTCGGTCTAAGGTAATCTCTCCATGCTTCGGAGAAAGAGAAGGAGCTGCAGCCTGGAGGTTTTTCCAGTGGATACCTCAGTAGATGCCTCTCAGATGTTCCATGTGCTGCTGCTGTTGTTGTAAGACACAAAAAGCCAGCAGGTAGGCTAGCATTTGCCTCAGCTAGAGTGTTAAATGATATAGTGTTAACGTGGCAGTAAACACAAAGTAAGCTCTTTAATATAAGGCCTAAGGCCGCTGAGCTGAGCTCGATTGAACTTTATTGTTCTTACACCATGTTTGCCTTTGTTCTCAAATTATAGCCTAGCTGAATGGTGAGACAAGCTGTTTGGTGTTTTTGTGTCATTTCTGGGTCTGTTTTTGCGAGCTTTCAGATAACCATAGGGTGGTTACAGGAGGAAATCTTGTTATACAAACTGAATAGATTTTTTTGTTAAGCCAGTATGTCACTAACAGTACAGTTTCCTGAAAAACAAAGTTGGTTTATCTGACAGTTTTTGCTAAGCACAAATATGCCACTAAATTTGCCTTCACAGCCACTGACTGACACTCTTTTCATCTGGCTTAAAACATTTAAACCCCATGAGTGTTTGTTACAGACATTCATGTATTTGCTGTACTTCAAAAACAAATTTATTGGGTGTTTTGATTTTATTTCTTTTGAAGAAGTATACAGATGTCCAGTGTTGGTTGCTGGGAATCAAACATTTTGCTTTCACAAGCAATATTTTAGGAAATTTAAGATGTTTTTTTAAATCTTTGCCAGCACAGATCTTTTAAATGATCTGTTATAAGGTGTTTAAAGTTCTAAAGCAACAGCAGCAAACATTACAAATGCTGAATATCAAAGGTTCAGTTTTGGTTCAGCTGATTGGAAAAGGAACCTGTTTTGCTTTCTGGGGTAGGTCAAAAGGATGTGAGATCTACTATAATAAACAAGCTCTATTGTTTTCTGTAGATGGAAGGAAGTGGCTAAACATTCCTACTTGCTGAAAGCCTTTGCTTCGAAGGACGTTTTGTTTTTCAGTCGTGAACGGAGCCATTTGGCTGTCGATTAGAGGACGAGGAGATTTTAGAGTTTAATGTTTTTGAAGAAGAGAAGTCCAGACTGTGCTCCTCTCTGTTTTAGGATGGAGGTGTCCTGCCTGGAGCTGGCGCTGGAGGGTGAGCGCCTCTGTAAGGTGGGTGACTACAAAGCAGGTGTCTCCTTTTTTGAAGCTGCCATCCAAGTGGGCACAGAGGACCTCCAGGTGCTCAGTGCCATCTACAGCCAGCTTGGAAATGCCTACTTCCACCTGCACGACTATGCCAAGGCCTTGGAGTTCCACCGACACGATCTCACCTTGACGAGGTTGGACACATGAGAAACAGCTCTGTAAAAGGCCCTGCTGAGTGCAGCGCAATGTTTATTTATTAACAGCGTGACGTGTCTTGTTCAGGACAATTGGCGACCTGGTCGGAGAGGCCAAAGCCAGCGGTAACCTCGGCAACACATTGAAGGTGCTGGGTCGGTTCGATGAGGCTGTGGTTTGCTGTCAGAGGCACTTGGACATAGCCAGAGACATGAATGACAAGGTCAGGCAACGTATTCGAGAAAATAAGCGATAAAGAATAAAAGTCAGATATTTGTATTCATGTATTTGAGAGTTTCAGAAGAAAGTGATCTTCACCACTCATGTTTCCGTTTAGGTGGGGCAAGCGAGGGCACTCTATAATTTTGGGAATGTGTACCATGCCAAAGGCAAAAGTATCTGCTGGAGCGGAGCTGAGCCCGGAGATTTCCCAGAAGATGTCATGACGGCACTGAGGAAAGCAGCAGAGTACTATGAGTAAGAAGGAGAGCGTGTGATTTAATCAGAATCATTTAACATTAGAAATAACAAGTTCTGTTACTTTGACTGTTGTGTCAAGTATCCAGTGTATTACAAAGCGAGCTGCTGGGTGAGCGTTTGATTGCATATGCATTGTCAGGGCAAACTTGGCGATAGTGAAGGAGCTTGGAGATCGAGCTGCTCAGGGTCGAACTTATGGCAACCTTGGCAACACACACTACCTGCTGGGAAACTTTCGCAAAGCCGTAGCTTCTCATGAACAGGTGAGGGTGTCTTTTGGTAAAGAGTTCACAAGCATCCATGATGATGTTTTCTTTTAGTAAGTTACTTATTACGCCTTTTTAAATACAATGTTAAAATTCAGTGTTTCTGTTTCAGCGTTTGCTCATTGCTAAGGAGTTTGGGGATCGATCAGCAGAGAGGCGGGCTTACTGCAACTTGGGGAATGCGTATATCTTTTTGGGGGAATTTGAAGTGGCAGCTGAACATTACAAGTAAGCCACACCTACATATGTGTTTGTTGTTGTTGGCCACATTTTGTCTCTAGGTCTGTGTGACATGATCCTTAATCGCTTGATCCTACATTGTCACCATGATTGTCTCATGTCCCCCCCAAAAAAAAGGAAATTGAATTATCAAATAACTGTAACATTTTTAGACACTTTTCCTTACACAATAGTGGCAATATCTAAAATTCTATCATTGTATTTATGCATCATATTATGTTCCTATGAGCTCCTTCTGGGAAAGCAGGCCTGTATTGTATGAAGAAAACATAAAGCCAGTGTGCATTGTTTGAAGCATCTTGTCTGATTGCTTGTTAGGAAGACACTGCAGTTGGCGAGGCAGTTAAAGGACCGAGCCGTGGAAGCTCAGGCCTGCTACAGTCTCGGCAACACCTACACACTTCTGCAGGACTATGAGAGAGCCATAGACTATCACCTCAAACATCTCATCATAGCTCAAGACCTCAATGACAGGTACAGATGCAAACACAAGGTTTTATGATGCTTCTTTTGACGTAACTATGCCACAGTTAAATAGTATTTGCTTATGTATGGTTTCATTCTGTAGGATTGGTGAGGGCCGTGCGTGCTGGAGTCTTGGAAATGCCTACACTGCACTGGGAAACCATGACCAAGCCATGCACTTTGCTGAGAAACACCTGGAGATCTGCAGAGAGGTATGCACTGCTCATACTATCTTCACAGCAAAGCATTTCAGAAGTACTCAAAGCAAACTTGTTAAGAACAGATACAGAAATCCTTCGGCAGTAAAATTAACAGTTGGTTTGTTCCTTCTGTTTTTTTGTTGTTGTTGTTGTTGTTGTTGTTTTCAGACTGGAGACAGGAGCGGGGAGCTGACAGCTCGTATGAATGTATCTGATCTCCAGACACTTTTGGGTTTGAGCTACAGCACAAATACCTCCACTGTTTCTGAAAATAAGGATATCGACTACAGCCTGCACGGTAAAAACTGTGTAAACTTCCCTATGCCCCTTGCTATAATATTTCAGATGCTTTGAATGTGTAGATTACGTAACATTGTTATTGTTTTACAGGAGCCAGGCCCAGGATGAGCAAACGACACAGCATGGAGAACCTGGAGCTGGTGAAGCTCACTCCAGACAAAGTAAATGTAAGAACTGCTCCACTGTACCGCTCTGCTCACACCTCATCTACAAGAAGTGCTTCTTGTTACATCACCCTTTGCTATTGAACTTGTGATGATTGTGATCCATTTCTGTGCTGAAGGGTCAAAAGTGGAACAGCGACATCTTGACCAAACAGTCCAAACCCTCGCTGGCTAAGAGCTCCTCCAAGCTCTTCTTTGTTGGCCGTCTGCGAGGGAAGAAGTACAAGTCTGGCGGCTCCAGTAAGGTCCTCCAGGACACCAGCAATACCCTGGATACCAGTCAGCCACCTGCACAGGGACCACAAAAAGTACGCAGACCTGGGGAATTCATTTGAAGATTACTCAGAGAGCAAGATCAAACAACTTTTGCTGTTTTATTTTTATTTATTTTTTTCAAGTTGTTTGTTTTTGTTTTCCAGCGACTCAGCCCCGACATGCTCGGAGACGACGGTTTCTTTGACCTGCTGAGCCGATTCCAGAGCAACCGCATGGATGACCAGCGATGTTCGATACAGGACCGAGGCAGCAGGTTATCGCTAAACAGCGGCCCAGAGTCGCCACCCAGGACCATCAGGAAATGTAGGTCCATGCAATCCACCCACACAAAAATATAACCACTGTTAAAATAATTGATAATTTGCGTACTTATTTATTTTCATTTGTAGCCATGTCAGAGTCTGCCAATGTGTCAGGCGCTCAGGGCAGGCGCTTAGAGGAGTCATCAGCAGCAGGGGGGAGCCTGCCAGGACTCAGGCTCAACCAAAACAGCAACCAGGCCGTGCTCAGCCACCTGATGGCCAACGCTGACAGCGCTGAGCCTGATGATGACTTCTTTGATATGCTTGTCAAGTGCCAGGTAACAGAAAGAGCATAGTTTACTGAATAGTTTCCTAATACACATTTATATAGTGCTGGGTGGGCACACTTGATATTCAAACACCGGTACAAACAGAAATATTTTAGCTCCTATTTAAAATAATTGTGTAGTTAAAGAGTCCCAGCAGTGGCATCCATCCTATACAAGAATGATGTTTTTGAAGTGGATGCTGAAGGTAACAGGAAGCCGGTGTAACATAAGTAGAGGAGTGATGTCTGTTTGTTGTAGCCAGAGGTCAGGAGCCATGATTCTTATTACCTTGCAAGAGATCAGCTGCACAAAGGAGCAAAGTATATTACAAAAAAAAAGTTAGAAACAAGATTATAAACATCCTGTTACTCAGACATCAAAGTCATACTCTTTTCTTTCACCGTATTCCTTCCAGGGCTCCCGTTTGGATGACCAGCGGTGTGCTCCTCCCCCTCCTCCAGTCCGAGGGCCCACCGTACCAGATGAGGACTTCTTCAGCCTCATCATGCGGTCGCAGGCCAAACGAATGGACGAACAACGCGTCACCCTGCCTTCTGCTGCAAACGCTGCATCTAGGCCAAGCTCCAACTAAACAAAGCACTAAAGGGACTGTGAGGTCTTTTGTTTAATGAAGGTGTGGACAGTATCATGATGGACCAGTGATCACTTCCTTGTCCTTTAGGACAACACATAGCATTATCAGCACTGTATGCAGTTGACAGTGTGGGGGGCGGGGGAACTCAGATTAACAAGGACTTTTCGCACAGCTTGTACAAAGATGAACTCAGAGTAGCATCGGGGACAAAAGTGGTTTTTTAATAATTGTTTTTAATCATTCTGTACTGCTGCATACTCTCACTTCACCCTGTGTATTTTTAAATACACCACTGCAGGTATGTTTGTATTTATTGTTCTTGTCCCATGAACTGCCGTCCCACTGCTATGAAGTAGTAGAGGTATACTCATAGTGGTGTTTTAAATCACTCTTTTCATGTATTACAGCCCTTTACAGATATGGCATACATGGCAGTGTGCGTGTCTTGTGCGTGTCTGTTTGATGTGATTTCATGGAGTTTCTGAGTTGTGCCACGTTGAAAGTAAAACGTAAATGTTTGAAGGTGTGATCTGTTCTGATTTCTGTGGAAACTTTTCATGAAAAAGTGACCATGGTGCTTTATGAATCTCATTGAGAAGAGTGTGTGTCTGAAAAGGGTTTTTGTTTGTATGAGGTTTTTGTTTGAGTTAAGTTCCTGAAGTCGCACAGGAAGCACTTACAAAAGCTACTATGAGCAAACTGATAAAGTATGGATTTAACCCATGTACAGTCCGTGTCTCTTACCCTTTTGTACTAAATATTATGAGTGAGTTCAGAGGAATAAAACATGTCTGTTCATGTAGCCATCGTGACTTATTTTAAAATGTTCAGCATCAAGTATTTAATCCAAAGAAGAAAAGCAAAACACAAAATGCAGAGTTTGTGTAAAAGACACTTTATTGAACGTACCAGCAGTCAGACTTCAGTTAGCTTGAACTCATCTGTCACTTTTAAAAACAAGGCTTAATACAAGAGCCACTAGCATTTCAAAAACTAACTGTACATACATAAACACAACTGAAATAAATACATCTATGTACGTATTAGTTTGGCCTTCGTTGTTAAAATAATATATACTATACATTAACATATAAACTTAAATATGCATCTCTGCAAGTAAGTCAATATTAGAAGACGATGTTAAAAGGACAAAGTGCGCAGGTTAAAATAAAAAATAAAATAATATGCATATGCCCCAAACACTGGTTCTAAATAAATATCAAAACACCCGTGCGTCCATCCAGATTCCATTGTGCATACGGTCAGACCCTTGTTTGGGGAAAAGACTGCCATCTACTGATATTCCACACACACAGCAGTAGACAAGCCAAAGCTTTTGAGCACAGCCAAATCCAAACTGAATGCAAGGGCACCCAACCAATAATCACATGCTGTACTTCCCTTTGATACTAACATAGTAACGAGCAAGCCACTGCAAAGACACCGGAACAGCTTCAGCGCAAAAAAAAGAAAGAAAACAAAAAAACAAACACTGATTTTAAATTTAAACACACTAGCTCGTTTACACAGTTGGAGCTGCAGTAATACAGTGCATACAGTAATGTTAGACACCCCACGGGGAAGCACAAGATAGCCTGACTTCCATAGATTCGGCCTCCCGAGAGGAAAAGCTCACTACTGAAACACTGGAAAAACTACATTTTACATCAAATTTTTGTCTTTCTTAAACAATAGCAGCGTCTCACCAGCTGTAAAAATAATGATATGCAAAAAGAGGAATGATTCTCAAAATGACTTAACAAAATTTGATCTTAAAAAAAGGACCATTTTTTGATTTTTTTTTTTTTTTTTTTTGTTGTTATGGAAACTGAGAACTCAAGGAAGGCACCATCATGAACAAAGCACTCCTGTCCTGTCTCTCCTACTCACCCCTTTAGGAAAAAGGACATGCAGCAACTGATTGGTGTGAGCAGAGAGCAAAAACGCAGGGCGAATTACAGGACGAAGAACGACGAAGAATCCTGCAGTTTTACTCCTCAGTGTGGTGATCAAGAAAGGAGAACATGCAACAAGTGTGCTTTTGATGTGTCCCAGGTGTGAGTCCCATTTGCTTTACTACAGACAGGAGGGAAAGGCTTGTTCACCAGTTTGTGTACCTATGAGTGTGTGTGTGTGTGTGTGTGTGTGTGTGTGTGTGTGTGTGTGTGTAAAGGTGGGTCAGTGTTTACAATGCAGAGGAGCAGTAATATTTTAGGGGAATGTGTCAGATAGAAACAACTGGCTCTGTGTGTATGTTATGGATTGTGTGTCCAAAGTGTGACAGTGCGATCAGCAGAGGATGAGAGGAAGGACAGGTCTTGTGTGTGCCATCGGCACTGGATCACTTTGTCACCGTGTTCTCCCACCACGGTCAGAGGCAGCTGTTTGGTCAGGTCACCTAGAGAGACGGAGGAGGAGGCAGAAAACCATCAGACACGCGCTAAGGGTGTGGATTCTGGATTTTCTCTAACATGTGGCCTCAAATATATACATACACTCTTAAATCTTTTAATATGTGGTGTTAAAGGATCTGCGACATCTTAACTAGCTGCCCACATGGACAAACCAAATTCTTTACCGTCACACGAGACAAAGATTGTTATTTGGCCACAGTGACAAGAGGTGCAGTATATTTGGAGGCATAAGGGTGAGGCGTTCACCTGGTACACTGTACCAGCTGTCAAACATGCTGGTGGTAGCATCCTGCTCTGGGTTGTTTAATGTTGGGACATTGCACAAAGTGAATGGAATAATGATAAAGGAGTATTACCTCCAAATTCTTCCAACTTCACCTCGAATCTACAGCTCAATGGTTAAAACTTGGACACGTCCAAATGTGATGCACCTATGATGTAACTCAGTCCCCTCTAGTGGCAGACCTGGAGCCAATCTCACAATCATCCTTTTAATTTATATTTTATTTAAAGGAGGTGGGGAAACCTTCTATAAAACAGGCATACTTATCATCATCATTATAATTATTATTATTACTACAATTACTTATGATTATTAAGACTCAAAAGATTGTTTTTTTTCCCCAGATGTTAGTGATCAAACAAGAGTGGCTTTTTAATGAAACATTTTTAAACTTTGTTTGAAGTGATTCTATTGAATTAAGTGCTGTTACAGATGTTTTAACTATTGTAGCTATACCACATCGTATCCAGATGCAACCACTGTATGCGCTCTGAAGGCAGACATACCTTGGAGGTTGGTGACCACAACCTTTGTGTCATAGGAACCAGTGAGCAGGTAGTGCGCTCCGGGGGAAAACCTAACGGACCGAACGTCACTGGCGTGCGGCCGGTACACCTGGACGATGCGTCCTCCTCTGATGTCATACAGCATGCATGCGCTATCTTCCTGTCCTGTTGCTAGGAGACGGCCACTAGGATCAACTGCGACTGAGGCAACTGGACTCCCTGTGTAGTAAAGAAGGGGTGTAGTTGTATGAACTGTCATTATTTTCAAATCGAGAACAACAGAACCAATCATAACATTTACTATTTCTGGTATCTTGGCTCACAATTCCCAAACACTTTCTATATTAAGAGGTGAAACACATGATGCGAGCCAAACCTGAGCCATGGAAAGCAGTTCCCACTACCCGCACACAGCTGGGCACTCTGAGGTCCCAGAAACGCACCGTCTTATCTTGAGAGCCGGAAGCGATCATCCAGCCGCCCCACGTGTACAGAGACAGGATGTGTCCTGAAGAGAGATTACACATTGTCCACTTTCAGCATCATCCTTACTCTCTCTGACTTCCACTTTGATTTGTGCTGGACAGATGGAGGGATGGAGCAGTTACCTGTATGCCCACTGAGGGCGTGCAGACCCTGTCCTCTCTGGCAGTCTGTGGTGTAGATGTTACAGTCTCCGGCCCCGGCACTGATCAAGATGGCTCCTCCACTTTCAGGCCCCTCCATGAAGGCCAGGTCTCTTATGGTACCGTCATGCATACTAAACTCCAGGTCTGGGCCTAGGATGCACATAAATAAACAAAAATGAGAACACTGGCAATGCCACAAACGGGACGACCACCACACATTCACGCTGAGGACGCTTACCTGTGGCGTTGCACGTCTCTGCGCTGAAAGGCAGCACTTTGACATATTTGTCATTGGAGCCTGTAGCCAGCAGCTGCCCACAGTGGCTCCAGGCCACACAGTAGATGGACCCTTTGTGGTGTTTGTTCCTCTTAAAGCGAACCACTGGCTGCTTTGTTGGACTTGAACCACTGAGGAGAGGAAAAGGTGGTCAGCTACTGTATGCAGAGATGAAAATAAACAGTTACTGGTTTGAACTTTCCAACTATTTACACACTAACTTTAACTAATATGGAAGAGAAGTTTATAAGCTAACTGACAGATCAGTGACCACATGGCAACCACCAGTTGCTAGGGAAAAATGTGTATTGCACATCTAGTTGCTGGCTGTTATGTGGTCATTAAAAGGTACTAAAAAGTCTACTTTTCACTCATATTTTAAAGGATCAGAAACAAAAAGATGGATTTTAACAGAGATGTGATGGATCATACTAAACAAAAAAAATGGAAAAGAGAACATCTGTTAACATTTAACATTCACTTTTTTGATTTTTGTTACCTCGTGTCGAGCGTCTCTGGATAAGCGCACACGCGTAACGTTTTGGAGTTGGAGCCCACAGCGTACAGCGCTCCAGACGGGTGAAAGGCAACGGCTCGAATAGCCTGAGTGTCTTCCAAAGAATGCACTGGTACAAACAGGCTTTTTGGTTTGTCACCCTGAAAACACGCCATATACGAAAAACACACATTAGCAATGAGATTACAGCACCGTAATCTCACCTGATCTTCTCTACCCTATGACATGCATACTGCTGTGACATCACTGCCATTCAGATAAAACTGTTATAATCCGCTTAGCCAAATTAGCATTACACTGGATAATTTTAAAGTACAATGCAAACAACAGAGAATGTGCTGAACTTTAAAATCACACCACACAAGGTCAGAGCTAAACTAAGGGTAACACCTGAGTAACAACCTGCAACTGATTATTAACACCAGGTCTGTCATAACTGTTATTTCTAGTGATGGCTGTCATTCTGCTGTCACCGTGTGTGTGTGTGTGTGTGTGTGTGTGTGTGTGTGTGTGTGTGTGTGTGTGTGTCCGTCCCTACCTCTTTAATTCGGGATAAAGAGCCTGGAGAGTCACCTTGTTGGCCTCCTTTTGGTTTTTGCCCACTGTAAAAAACAAACAAACAAAAAACAGGGGCCAGTAATTCAACGAGCAGGTTTAAAAAACAAAAACAAACAAAAGCAAACTCACACAAACCTCATTGTGACGACAGGGGACTCATTTGGAGGCGGCACAGGCCGACCCCCTACGGTGCGTTGCGGGGTGCTGCTGAGCACCCCTCCCCCTCGGGTCTGGCTCTGCTCGGGGGTTACAGACGGAGGGTTGTTATTGTCCTCGGAGGCGGGCGTGTTCCCGTTGCCATTACACTGCTGCGTCAGAGACTTTACCTCTTCTCCCAAATTCTCCATCCCCACGTTGAGCTCTTCCAGCTTCTGGATGGACCTGCAACAACCAAACACACGAGTTCTGTCTCCAAAGAGGCAACTTGTTTTCCTCTTTCTACTAAACACTTGTACCTGCAGGCCGACAGCCTGGTTAGAACTACAAAGGGAAGATGACAAAGGAAAACTCAAATATTAATGTAATTATTCACAGCTAGCCTTGTGAATAATGTAGAGTGCTACGTAGACTGGGAGAGGGAGGATGGGGAGGATGTCTCTGAGGGCAAATCAAAGAGCTTTTGTCCCGCTAGAAGAAAAAAACAAACTATTTTGTCACCTCATTTTTAATTACTGAGCTGAAGCTAACTGAAGTGGTTTTGTGGTTAGAGGACATACAGTAAAAATATACATATAACATAATGCTACTGCAGTTTTTGAGAGGAAACGTCGTCTAATATTGTGTACAACACAAACACACATGAGGTGGTGGTCCCATGTGTTATGTTGTAGCTGATTAGAGCAGATGGTGCAGTATAGACAGGAGGGGGTGTGCCATGCAAGCGAATCCACATGGGACTCGTCATTTTTAGAGCCTTAATATGTTAACCTTTTCTGACAGCTGCTCCTCTGCTGTTATACGACGGTCAATGTCATGCAGGCTTCACTTCAGCAAGCTGTCCCACAACTACCATGACAAGTGAACAGCTGTCTGTACCATATTTCCCCGAACGGTGAGATGAAGTCTCATTTTGGGGATCTGGTCCATTCTCCCCAGTTTAAGCTACTGCATTGCACTGTTGGTACAACCCAACCCTCCACGTGTTTACAGTGAAACATCTGCAGGGCTATATATATAGCTGCTGGATGAGATTAAATGAATAAATCAACTGCATATAACAAGAAATAACAAGAATTCAGTTTTTAAAATGCTTTGGTTATGCAGTCTACAGACAGATATCTGTATATGAATAAGAAGAATCTGTAAGCAAGCAAAATTTTTAGTATTGGAAGCTTTCTGGTTTCCATTTATCATCTGTTAGGCTCTAATGATCGATAACATTTGAAGGTTTTGGTCATGTGCAGGCATAAAGTCGAGCTAAAGGCAGACTGCATTTGCTCAAATTCAAACTTGACTAATGCTTAATGGAGAATCTGCTTTATTAACTTTTATCACTTTATCCACATTTGAAAACAATGACCGGCAGACTAAACAGGAAGTCTTGGCCTGAATATCCAAAAACCCAACAGGAAGCCCTGAAAATCAGGCCGTTACCTGCGGAGGCTGAGTCAGCAGTTTAGCTGACTCAGCTGACTTGATACAAAAAAGCAGGACGGGACTTTAGAATAAGAAAGTTTATGTGAATGAAAGGATGAAAGGATGAGCTTCAACAAATAAAAGATCTTGTAAACAGCATGATTATAGTGCTGAAGTAGACGCCACCCGCCCATGTCTATGAGCCTGCTTTTGTTTCTTTGTGTGAACCACACCTCTGGCTGAATGTGCAAACAGAGAACGCACATTCCTCATCTTGCAAAGAGCATTTAACTCATTTCGTTCGCTGCGTTCGTACCTGTTGAGGAACTTCTCTGTGAGGCTGTGCTGCATGTCGCTGGGCGGGGGCTCCTGCTGGACCCCTCCCTCCAGCAACATCTGCTGGTACATCTGCCTCTGCTGCTGCTTCTGCTCCAGGTGCTGCTGCACGCGGAGGCGCTGGCGATAAAACTCCTCATACTTCTCTGTTGAGTCACGAAGCTGGGAACGAAGCATAAATATTTAATATTAGAAGCACATTATTTATACTTTATATCTTATACCTTTCTTTTTATTGAGCTGCATCATGTTGCACACAATTGAAGGGATAACCTGTAAAACAGGCGGCATGGTGTGCAACTAACCATGAAATCAAAATGTGTTTCCACCAGACCTGACCCGGCCTGCCGTCGCAGAGGATCACCATAATGAAGTTTACATAGAAGGATGATGGTGGCTTTGATGAAGCTACTCATCAACCGTGATTTTATTCTACTGCTTCATTCATTTTAAAGGTTCAGTTCAATGTGAAATCAGATTTCCATTCAGATTGTTTCACTGTGAATTGCACAGTTTTGTAGATCAGCTGATGTCACAGATGTCTGCCTTCTCAAGTACACTGAATTTGTGAAAACTATGCAGCGATGTGCTCCAGAAATCATGACCTCTGACTGAAAAGGTCACTGAGATTCTAGGGTATGAATCTGAAGATCCTACGTCGCCTCATCCTTGAGTTACCGTATTCACAAACTTGGGTGATTACGCCCCCCGCCCAGTAAGGTGACAATAATACACCAGCAGCCTTTAACAACTGAGGGGTAAAAGAAAAAAACTTTAAAGAAAAAAATGAAATCACAAAACTTGTTGAGAGCAGTTTGATCTAAAAACTAGTAACCGGGTCGTAATATCAGCCAAAAACAAATTACTTTTTTTGACATGTACTTTCCATTATATTCAACATAATGCATCTCTACAGTGTACATCCAAACTCATGCAGAAACAATGCAAACTGTTCTAATGTAACGCTTTAAAAGAAAAAGCTGCACAAACCAGGCAGCTTCAACACTGCTCAAAGGCAGAAGTGCGATCATGTGACCCCTGCTCCGCGCCAGTTCAGGTATCAGCGGAGGAAGGAGGGGTCAGACAGGGAGCTGAGGACAGATCATTTCCCCCCTCTGTCCTCTGCTTCCTGTCCTCGCAATCTGATGGGAACAGACCTACCGCATGTTGGGGGGGAGGACAGAGACGCTGGCATTGCGCCAGCTTGGAAAAGGGACAGAGAACAGAGAGGAAGAGAGGGCAGGGACGTGACTGTGAGATCACAGAGGTCCCAAAGTCTGCTTCTGTTTCTGGCCTCTTTGTGTGTCTCCAAGGTGACGGGGAAGGCAGAGGAAAGCACCAGCTTCACACTGAGCTGCACAAGAGGCCCCAGAATAGAAACCATGTGACAGACAGACACAGATACTGTGTTCACGATGTGTTTACGGGCAACACGAGGGCACTGATGAATCATTTTTGTGGCTGTGCTCCTAGGCTCTCGAGCCACATGTCCCCGCTGACCCCGGATCATGACCTGGATCCACCAGCCTCAGTGGTTACACAAAGCAATGGTTACAGAGCATATTATTAATGTTTAAATAGCTAGCGATGACTTTAGAAAGCATAATACAAATGTGTATGTACGATTTCCTTAATGCACTCTCATCCACACTAGATAACAACGCCTGGGCTGCCAATCAGAAGTGAAGAAAGACTAAAATACCAAATACAGACTAATTGGAACTGGTACTGTAGGCAACACCCATTAACGAAAGAAAACAATTAGGGAAGCTTAATAAAACACAATTGTTTGGAAATGTGTTCGCATGCAACAGGCCTAACCAGTTCAAAAAGCAAAAGTCGCTGATGTTTACCTCATTCCTGTCAGCGGAACCAGCTGACGGAGCGTCTTCGCCCGGAGCTGAGGCAGGACGCGTGTTCTGGGCTCCAGCTGAGCCCATCATCTTATCCACAGGTGTGTCTGTCCTCGACCTTCACCAAGAAAACACAAACCCCAGAAAATCAATCAAATAAATCAACATCAATAATGGATCTTGCTCCCTTTTTGTATCTCTAGGAAAAGATTTAGAGACAGGAAATCTGTTTAAGCTCCAAATCTAAGCTCTTACGTTTCAGGGGATTCCTCAAAGATGCTGTGGCAGTCGGAGCTCTCCATCATGAGACTCCTGCTCAAGCTCTGCCCTCCTGCTCCCGGGTAGTGAAAGTTGGCAAACGAGTGGGACATCGGAGAGACCCCTTTACCCGGCGCTATTTCCCCGGCGCTCGCTCGCTTATCTTGGCCGGAGAGCCCGTAGGACAGCCCGTCCAGCGCTGGGTTCAAGGAGCGCGACATGTAGGTGTCAGCGGACTGCGGGCGGCGAAGGGGGGAGGAGGGGTATGGCGACAGTTTGCTGATGAGCGGGGTGAGGAGGTCAGCGTAGCCGGTCTTAGCAGGCTTGACCAAGCGGTCTATGTGGATGTTGAGCTGCTTCTGTTCGAAGGCGCAGGAGAAGACGGTCTGGGCGAGGTTCTGCATCCAGGAGAGCAGCGACAGGTCCAGGTCGTCGCAGCCATTACCGCACAGCATGTCGACGCCCAGGAGGACCTCGCTCTCTGTGATCTCCTCGCCCGTCGCTTTGCTCTGCACATAAGCGTCCGAGAAAGACCGGTTAGAGTCACAAACTCACTCAGGCAGTCTTTACGTTTAATTTTAGCGTTTCACACCTGGCAGAACTCGACACAACACTCATAGAGGACTCCCTTGAGAAGCAGCTGAAATAGTCGATCCCTGCTGGCCTTGAATCCAGCCTCACTCAGCTTCCTGTCTGCGGGGATGAATTCGGCCACCATGGTGCAGGCCTCCTCGAAACACTGAACTCTGGCCGTGCTCGGGTTCCAGTCCTGAGGGGACGCCAACAGAGAAATGAGACACAAAAGAAAACACATACACAGTTTCCTCCTGCTGCTTCGATATTATGCAAGTCTTATTCTGTAACAGCAGACTGCGTGCCTTGAACTCAGCATGATTTGTGAGGCGAGGGAGTGTGAGGAGCAGACACAGCTTGCTGTAGTCGTCTTTAGACGGACAGAACTCCTCCAGGGCGTGGAGGCATTTGACAGCTTCCTGCATGGTGAACTCCAGCTGAAAACACATGAAATATATATTTTTATGTAACAGATGATCAAGGAGACGATTCCCTCTAAAAAACAGAATCAAGCTTCTCTCAAAGAGCACACTATTGTTTTGGTTTTTGCCCTCTCGCACTGCCACGCGCTGAAAAATCACCACCAGCACACAATCAGGCCCGTTACACAAGTAATACACACCCCCAGCTACAATATTAACTGTGAGCATGCTCAGTAGTACACGATATGCACAGATGTCCAAAGAAGTGTGAGCTAATCCAGTTTAACAGGACACGATGGCTCCGACAAAGCATCACAGGCAGCATCCACAACTACATCATGTTACAGCAGACTCACAGCTAGCCTAATTTAAGGGGATAGATGGAGTTTTCAGGTCTGGTTGTCTGATTATACAAAATAGTGTGTGTCTGACTTCAAATTATTAGCAATTAGGACTAACAGAGAAATTAGAATCATCTCTCATATGAATCTTTTATAGCCTCAGCAGGGGTTTATGACAATGTGAATATTTTATTATGTACATATTATTTCTGCAAAACATTTAAAAAGGCTCTGAAAGTTAAATATGTCTGGACTCTTTTGGTCTGGTACATGTAATAACCCATCTATTACCAAGAAATTCAGCCATCTATTTTCCTTTTACCCAATCCAGGGAGAGTTTAGTCTATCCCAGCTGTCACTGGGCCAAACGTGGGGTACTCACTGGACAGGCTGCCAGTCCATCGCAGGGTTAACACATCGAGACAGACCACCATTCATGCTCTCATTTGTAACTACGACCTATTAACCAAACATGATGTCGGAGGAAGCCGAGGTACCCACACAACCACAGGGAGAACATGCAAACGCCACATAGAAAGCCCCCGGCCGGCGAAGTCAAACCCCGAACATTCTTGCTGGGGGGCAACACTGCTAACCACTTTACCACCGTAGCATTAGGCTTTAAAGTATGTGTTCCTGATCCTTGTTCCTAACGCTGTCTTACTGGTGTACGCGATCCAGAACAAGGAGGGAGAAAACAGTCATAATCAGCTGTCACAGGTGGACAGATGATCTTTGTTAAGTGTTTTATCCACAACAGCAAACAACTTCATCAAAGGAGCAAATAAAGAGCTTAATCCAGATAATCTCTGACCACAGTGTGGCCATCAGTCACTCCTTAAATGTCAGTGCTGCCACCATTAAACACAGACCCACAGACATAACCCACCCACTTATAAGCAGAGAGCTTTTAAGCAGACTTCCACTGTTTCCTTTTCAAACAATACACATTACAAACAGTTTGCACCTGTTTTTATCTTGAGAGTGGCCCACCTTGTTCACAGCCTAACAACACGTGACTGTTATAAAGGTTGGAAATTCAGGTTTTGTTTGGGAGGTTTTGATGACAGTCTTTAGTTTTCTGACTTACGTGCTGTGGCTCGTCTTCTGCAGACATGGCGTTATTCACACACAGAGCCTCCAGAAACTTCTGCTTGAGGATGATGTAACGAAACCTGGTGGCAAAATTTAGACCTTTAACTATTTTTACATACACTTAGGAAAACATTACATCGCCTGTTTGTTTTAGTTATCAGCGACAAAGTGTCAAATAGGTACAATGAACTGAATATGTGAAAAGCTGCAACAAAAAAATAGGCAGCCTAACCTTTTTCTGTCAAACTTGTCCATGCACTCCAGAGGCTGAATGAACTGCAGGACCTCATCCCACTGTCCGTCGAGGACCAGTTGCCTGAAACAAAATATTTATATGACCTATGAATGAGAAGACTCACAGTAACATAAGGGAGCAAGGGTTTTTTGAATATCTTGTGTTTACTACAACAAAATGACAGCGTATAACAGAAACTTGACACTATTTGGTGAACCACTAAAATGTATTTTAATACTCAGATTCAGCAGACTGGCTTACTTCCAAAGCAGCACTCAAACATCCAGTGTGGAGGTGCAGTGTTACACTATCCTCACCATAGAAGATGCTATCAGAAACACTAAACTTACTGGACTGACTGGAACAGTTTCCCATTGCTCCTACTTCACAGTAATTCTTACACACCTGTATCTAGTCTGTACAGAGTGACCACTGAGTTCACTTACCTGAGGAAGAGCATGTCGTCTGAGTAGAGCCCGTTGATGACGCCGCTCTCTTTCTCCAGAGCGAGCATGCTGATGTGCAGCTTCCTGGAGTTGAGAAAGTCCAGGATCACCTTGATGATCTCCACCTCCTTCACATTTATGGTTTCCTCTGCTGTCATTGTGACGACGGGCTGCCAGTTACAGGATGAAAAAAAGCAAAACACAAATGATTAAAAAATGTTGGGAAACCATGGACAAAGTTAGAGGCAAGGCTGAGATGGTTTGGACATATGCAGAGGAGGGATCGTGGCTATATCGGACAAAGGAGGAAAAGAGGAAAACTACAGGATGTAGTGTAGTCATTAACTGAGGACATGCAGAGTAGGCGTGATAGAGGAGGATGGTGGCGACAGGATGAGATGGAGGAAGAGGAGGTAGAGGAAGATTCATTCTCTTTGAAAAGAACAAATCTCACTGCTTTGGATATTATATTAACTGGATTCTGGGTAACACTGTCCACCTCCTGAGGATAAAATAGTAGGATTAGTTTTAATGCATCGCCAGGCACTGTGACTTCAGGATGAAACATGAAACTAATTTAGGGCCTTTTTTTTAGCAGGGAAAACAAATGCAGAAGCATGTAAAAAGTAGATTTTAAGACTGAGATTACAGGTTTGCATTAAGTCTTCCAAAAAAAAAAAAAAAACAGAGGTCATTGTGTGCCAGTCTGTGTAAATGTGTTAAACACGCTAAAACATACAACAAGCCAGGCAAAACAGATGTTTGAAGTCAAAACATTAAGGTGCCGCCTCAGAGGTTGTGTTTACACTGGAGAAAACAGCACGTTATATGACTGTCGTGATACTATGTAGCCTCTGGTGTACTGATGGCTGTCTGTCGTCGAGATCGGAGAGATTTCATTTATAAAACTCCAGATAATCACAGCCAGGCACACAAACACACGCACGCACTGCAGTACCGCTAAGCTAGCCTGAGAGATGGCTAGCTAATAACACTGGCACTAAGCCACAAGTCAAACAGCATAAGAAGCTTAGGCTACTTGTTAGCTTTATATAGGTCCTGGATCCAGCTTCCGGATTATGGCAAAACCATCAAACAGCTAGTTAGTGACAGAGCTCATACAAAGCTGACTAATTTCACTGGCTGACTAGCTATAGACAGGCCGAGGGGAGAGAGGCATCATCCGCTAGTTAGCTGGGCGGGCGGGGTGCTCACTGACAGCGTCCCCACCGACCACAGTAACCCTCCGCCGTGCTGCCATTACCCTCACCTGTTTCTGAACATATAGGGGTTAAAAACGCTGGCCCTCAACGCCGCTCCGTGCTGCCCACAGCCGCTGTCACGACGGTACCGGTGCGGTATTGTCAGCGCCGTTTGTTTCGGTGTCTGTCGGTCCCTCCCTCCTCCTCCTGGTCTCTGACGGTGTCCCCTCCTTGCTGGATGTTTCTCTGCGGTCTGTTTGCTGCCCAGCCTGCCTGCCTGTCTGCTGCCTGCAGGGGCACCGCCTCCACCCATCCACCCCATCCATCCATCCACCCAGCAAACAGACAAACTCCACACAATCAGCAGCATTAAACAGTGTATTATAGAGATAATGGCATTTTGTGAAGGGAAGGTGTGCATACAGTGATTGTGTACTGGATGGAATTCGAGGCTTTTTTATTGTTGCCTTCTTGAACGTAATGACACATATTTAAAGGAAAAAGAATAAATAAACCATACTGTGTGACCCCTTAAGTATACGGGACGTATTTATCGAATGCACATCCATTAAATCAGATCAAATTCACAAAATAAATAGTTTTCATAAATGCATGAACAAACCTGGAATAAGAATTAAAAATAATAATAAATCAATCAATCTATTAATTAAATTAATTACTTCAGTTTAGGCGGAAATTAACAGCATCTGCATTAAGATGATGTGTTTGAGGTCCTCTGGTGGTCTGTTTGTGCAACATGCATGACATGCAGTGCTTAAGGTTGAGATGGCTTTCAAGATCAAGACAAGCTTTATTATCCCCGAGGGGGACATTTGATTTGTAGCCAGCAGCATAAATAACACACATAACGCATAAAGCCAAAAAACCACAAATCACATAATTAAAAAACGTAAACGTAGGAACAAATGAGAATTTAAATCGATTTTTTCTGCACCTAGGGAAAAAAATGCCTCCTCCCTGAAGATAACAGCTGATACTCTGAAACAAAGGATGTGTGCCATCACCCCAAATCCTTTCTGCCTTAAGGGTCGCCCTCCCTCTATACAGGAGGTCAGGATCATTTAGCTTCATATAGTACCTGCCACTTTGCTACACAATTTAACTATATGCTCCAACCTCTTCTCCAACTTATCTAAAATCAGTAACTATTTCCTTTATTTTAAACACATTAAATGTTTAGAAGGGACTGTCCACACCATGCTTGAGATTCATCTACAACTGGGTCACGATCTGCATCATGAAGCAGAGAGATGATCACTGAGTCGTCTGCAAATTTGATTATATGTCAGTCCTGATCGAGGTTCTGACTCTCATTTGTATAAAGAACAAATAAAAGTGGAGTCACACCACTGAGGGGAATCGGTGGAAGGTAAAGTACATCTGATATTGTTGACTTTCACTTTCTGAGGTCTATCTGTTAAAAAGCCTCACTGATTCAGATTCCAGGTAAGTTCACAAACATAAAGGTTGAAGAAGAAGAAGACTGATTCCACGTTTTACTGTATATAATTACTATTAATTCTCTGTATTGTACCTTTAATGTATGTTGGCCTGTTTGTCCTGCAAGATTGGTCGGTCTTCTTTTTTCTTTTATTGCATGCTGTAAATACAAAGTCCATCCAAATATCGCAGGAAGGCCCTGCATCAAGACAGATATACTTCAGAGATATCGATCTATCCAGTTAGGAAGCATAAACCATTATGAATCTGCTGTGAATTGTGAATTTTACCTGCTTTGGTGCAAATGAAAGTTATAACAAGACATCCCCCAAAAAGAGAATGGATTTGCAGGTGCTGGCCACAGACATTTCCTTTTCTCTTTATCTATCCTGAAGGACTTTTCTCTACTTTTGCTTTTTGATAGTTTCCATGCTACTTCGCTGCATGGACTCCATTGATTCTTTTAAGAAACAGCTGAAGACATTTTTATTTAGAAAAGCATTTGATTAATTTCTTCTTATGCTGTTTTTATAGTTTTATTGTTTTACATTGTTTTATTTACTGTTATATTGTTTTTATCTTCCCATTTCCTGTGTTGTAAAGCACTTTGTGATTTTTATCTGTGAAAAGCGCTATATAAATAAATTTTACTTACTTACTTACTTACTGCTGGCTAAGATAATAAATGCAGCTTATTCAGCTCCTCAAAGATGCAGGAGAAACCATGAGGTGGACCATTACACACAGGGAGAGTGGACAGGGCCATATAAGGGCATCAACAGCGCAGCAGTACTAGAATGAGTACTTCGTGCAGACTAGTCGTGCATGTTTCTGAGCAAAATGTCAGAAACATGAGCTTTGAGGGCTCAACATCCTTTAGTGAGACCTGTGCTCAAAGCCCAGAACAATGAAGCTGAATTGGGATTTGCCCAAGAGTACCAGAGTTAGCGGGTCCACCAGTACTACCGAATTCTTTTCACAAACTAGAGCAAAACAATTGGCTGCCAATGGATTTTGTTTTGTTTTCAAAGCAGTGCATTCTTTTTCAAATGACCCCAAACTGCGCTGTACTGCCAAACATACTTCCTAGTCTGCCTTCACACACATATGAACCCACAGCACTTTCATCATTATCACACTGTGGACAAGAGCATTTTTACAGCTCTTACTTTACTTAAGTCTTCACAAAGACAAGCACAGATAGTTTATTTTAAAAAGCACATTTTATGACACAGACATGTAATGAGACACCATACGTATTATTGATAGCTGGCATTTAATAAAGCTCAAAGGAATAGAAAAAACAATAACAACCACAAAAAAAAAAAAAAAAAAAAAGATCCATGAACAGTTGAGCATAGTTTGTTAATTGAAAGGAAAATGAGTTCAGAGTTGGAAAAAAAAATACTATGGTTTTCTCTGTATACTTGCTGGGTTTTATACGATACCACACTAAAGCCTGTGTGAGACTTTACGCACTCTCAGCTACACTTTGCATTCAGCACACTTCCTTCAACATCTGCACTGCTTACATTGGTACACACTTCCATCAGTTAAATGTTGTTACAAAAAATACTTCTATATGCCAAAATATATCTGTACAGTGTAAACACATACTGAAGGAACGTATGATTTTAAAAAAGAAAATGTAACAGTAATGTAAAAGAAATGTAATAAGCATGTCCTGAAGAGGGAACATCTTCGATTAGACTCGACAACAGTGGACGGGGTCCTCAAGTGCTATTTACAACTGTGGACGACCTCGAGGGCGATCACGCTCTTTAACAGTTTATCCACATTAAAGTGACATTTGTAGTGTTTGTTAGATCCAAATGCAACATGGTCAACGGCGAGCATTTGAAATCACTCTTAAATTGCACAGACTGATGACACAGTGTGGGATGTCCGTCTAATCTAATACTCACGATAGTCTCGTCAGCGACGCTGCTGAGCGGTCACACTTTTTGCATCTGTAGCACAACAAAAGGCCCCCGAACGACAACATACCAACACGCACGTGATAAATTATAAAAGCTACTCAAAAAGCTACCACAAGCTGACTCGTTCATCTTTAATGGAACTGCCATTATATACAAACTAATTTAACTTATACAGGTACAGCATATTATGTTTCTCTGAATAAAATCTAAGACGCCTTTTTTTTAAAAATCATCTTCAAAGCATCGAAATCGCACTGAAATAAATTAAGAGCCTATTGCAGGTGCTTTCCAGAACAGTTTGATGGTACTGCACATGCTCGATAATCTCATCATTTTATTCGGAAAGTAAGTGCAATCACCAGCTGAGGTATTTTGAACCCTCACTCTTCATGGCACTTCACTATACACACACACACACGCTCATTCGAACACACACAGACACTAAATTTAACCGTCTAGAAGTTTTTCAGTCACGTGTACAAAAAACAAACAAACAAAAAAAATACATGCCTCTGATCAAAGATGGGGAGGCGGAGGGGGGGGTAAGCTGATCCCTCATCTGTGCCGCAACAGGCGGTGACAAAATGACGTTAACACTCACGGTGTGTTCGTATGACACAAAACAAGCATAAGGCCACACATGATCAACTCAGAGAAACCAAACGGCCTCTTTCAGAGGCGTGACATTCAGTGCTTCAGTGGTTCAACTAGATAAGGCATTGGTTCGCCTCTTAATATTTTATTCCTTCTCTCTCTTTTTTGGCACATGAGAACATCGATGCACGTGCTGACGAGTACACACTTGGGGCTCGTTTGAAGCTGTCCAAATGGTTACAGCCAGCTCTGATTTTGTGACAGTAAATCTGAGGCCCACCCGTGTTCTTACATTCCAGTTGTGATTTCTAAAAGTGGGAATGTCAATAAAAGAGCAAAATCCGCAAAGTCCTGTGTTTTTGCTCCGACGGAGCCCAACCCAATCTGGGCACTACTTGGGGTGTTTTTTGGGCGTGCCCTGCTTCTTGGTCTGCCACAGATGGCTGGCGATGGTAATGGCATCCACGCTGGCGGACATAGTTTTGGCAGGGATCTGGCTGAACTGCTTCCTATCGGAGTTGTACTTGTACAGAGCTTCGATCATCTTTGTTGTAATATTTTTCGGGCCGATGCCGGCCAGTTTGGTGATCTCCTCGGTTTCAGGGCAGTAGGTGTAAACGGACCGGAACTGGCAGCCGGCATCGCGAAACAACACCAGGAAGTTGTTGGCTTCAGATTTCTCCATTTCCTGTGGTGGCAAATTAAAAGAAAAACAAAAAAACATCTCATTACGGTTTGTTACGCTCTTTTTAGTCAGGAAAAATATATTTATACACACAGATACAAAACATACATCAAGTATCTTGTTTTTCTGCCCTTCATTGACTTTGCCAGCCAGGCAGCAGTGAGCCAGGGCGTTCTGGATGATGTGCTTGTTGGACTTGGCACTGGGCTCCTTATAAAGTTTAGGTCCTGTGGGAACAACGCACAAGCGTGAGACTGCAGACAAAAAAAAATGCTTCATTGTTCAGCAGCTATGCAAATGTAAACAAACTATCTAAACGCCTGTGTCTACCTGTGTACTCAGTGTTGGAGGGGGTGGAGGAGGTGGTGGAGTCGTTTTCCCAGTCCTTCTCTCCGTTACGGCTGCCGGCCGAAGGACAAGAAGAAAAGCCTTCTGCGGAGTCCGGCCTGGAGGTGATCGCAACACAAACCAACAAATGACACACGCAAACATAACCACCACAAAGATGACAGATGAGCGTGGACACGTTACCGACACGTACGCCAACAAAATGCACACACACACAGACATGCACACACACAGATGTGGCAAAATAAGGTCAGACACCGTGACACAAATCTCCAAGCCCTGCCTGTTGTCCCGCATTACATCATCGTACTGTCATAGTCAGATGAAACGGAGCAGCGAGGGGCAGAAACGGCACGTTCATCCAAGCAAAAGCAAAGTCTCGGTGCTGTCTTTATAGGTGCTGCGAGGGATGAGCTCAAGTACTTATGAAGGAATGAGCAAATACACTGGTGAAGCAGAGAGCAGCCAGCAGAGAGGAGAGTGCAAACAACAGCCTGAGAGCAGCACTGCAAAGGACGGGAAGATGGGAAAAGAAAAAAAAAAAAGAAAGGTGGAAACAGCTCAGCCACGCGAGTCTCGGGAAACTTATTGCAGAAGCAGCTATTCAGTGTCGACACATCCATCTGCTTTTATGCGTTTGCCAATGAAATGAGGTCTATACAGTAAATCAACACAGAATCACATCTACTTCGGTTTAATGCACTCGCTCTGCTGAGGCGCTCCTCGTCGCAGCGTTACTAACCTTCCCTTTCTTTCTTTGGGTGAGCTTAAATAAAACGGGATATTGGCAGAAGCTAGTTTGTGGCCTCTGAGGGAAGCATGCAAAACAGAGGGAGAAAAGGAGAGAGGGACAAGAGAGAATCAAGATGCAGACTGCAGATCCTCACAGGGAGAAACGAAAAAAAGAAACATTTCCTCGAATTAAAATCACAGCTGGAAGGTCACAATTGGGAGGACACAAACCCACAATCCAAGTAATAAACTGCTTTTGAAATTAAGAGTTTTATTCTTTATTCCTGGGCTGGTTTCAATGACATGGACAGGTGTTGATAGATGTTTGCGTTCCTTCTCCTGGATCTTTTTGGGTCTAAAATGTGATCGTCAGGCAGACAGGCTGCGCCTTACCTGTTATTCTTCCTGTTATCTGCGTCTCTGTCATTGTCGGCCAGATTGAGAGATGCCAGAGAAACGCTGGACACCGAGAAGCCTCGAGGACGCACACCTGCGGAACGACAGCAGACAGGTGCGGTTTTACCACGCGTCACAAAGTTCGGGTGCGGTTGCTCGCTGGGTTTGGCGCGTTGCTCACCTGTTGCTCTCGCGGGAGGAGTCGACGACTCCATGACGTCTCTGTGGATGGACTTGGGCCGTGGCTTTTTCTTGAGACTTCCAGATCGAGGCTTGATGACCTCGTCCATGTCCTCCATCAGTTTGAGCTGCTTCCTCCTCAGATACTCATTCTTGATGTATTCCCTCCTCGCCCTCTCGTCGTCCTTCTTCTGCTGTTCCTCCTCCGCTTTCAACCTAAAGAAGGAAACCAAGAGACAAGTAGGTAAATGCAAACTGTAGTTGGACGGTGAACACAGGCAGAAAGTCAGAAAGACAGACGGACCGTGCAGCCTCCCTCTTCTGCTCCTGGTCCAGCTCCTGCTGTTGTTTCCTCTCCTGAGCTTCCTTCTCTCTCCGCAGCCTCTTCTCCAGCAGAGCTGCTTTCTTGGCCGCCATGTCCTCTTCCCCTTTCACATCATCCTGGTGTTTCATGGACAGAAACACACAGATGTATAACAGACCTCCGATTATAAGCACAAGAAATGAAAGCTGGCTGAAGAAAGTGTGATTTGTGCAAATCAAGTGTGAAAACGTGTTACTAACTCGGGATGAAAAGTAAGAAAACTGACTCTTTGTAACGATGGCAGCTCTGATGTTGGTACATTATCAGAATGTACTGGACTAACGCGAGTTTGTGTTCTGGCCCATTATTCTCGGCCCTCATTCGCCCGTGGTGTATTGTCTCTGATCAGCTCATGGCTCAACAGGCTCATCACCGCACATGCTGTTCCAGACTCACACAGTGTGAAACTCTTCCTTCACCATCAGGGCATGCAGTCTGTGTTATTAATGAGAAGTTGGTGAGCCGTGCACCAATTACCATTACAGTTGAGGGAAGAGAGTAAAAAATGTGGGGTGAATACCGAACAGCCCCGTTTCATGGCAGGTACTACCTAAACATCTCGACTAGCGGTTATGCTAATGTTAGAAATGTTAGGCCATGTTTAAATCACCATCATTTTTTTGTAAAAGCTAAAAAACAAAAAAACTGGAGGTTTGTTTTGAGCTAAAAAATTTGATGCTAAAACTCACCGTGAAGAAGAAGCCACAGCACATCTTTTGGTCTTCTCCTGTTTCTCCCTCTCCTGCCATCTCCTGACCTTGGCTCTCTGGAGGCTTCAGGTTCGACTGAGGCACCTCCACCAGGTCTTTCCGATCCTCTGGGTCTCCTCTGACCTGGCTGTCTGTCGTCCCTTGGATCTCCGACACCGGCTGAGAGAGCACCTGTGATGTTTTCGATTGTTTGGATTCTCCCTTCAACTCCGTCTTCTTCTCCCGTCGCTCATCGTCCTTTTCTTTGGCTGCTTCTTTAGTAGGAGGAGTGTCAGCACTTGCCTTTGCCACGGCTTGCTTTTCGTTTTTAGTGTTTTCTTTGTTGTCCTTGGTGTGTGCGTTCTTGCTTTCCCCAGAACCCTCATCGTGGCCCAAGTAAGCAAAAGAACTGATCTGCGTTTGGCTGGGGGTGAAACGCCTCAGTCTGGGCAGGCTGTCAACGGAAGTGGGTGTGTTGAGCATTCGGCTAAAGGGCGTGACCTTCAAATCATTTGGACGCGGCGTCCGAGGGGTTCTGGCGTGGAAGGAGGCCGGTCGTCGTTTGATGCCGGCAGGGGAACGATTGGGTGCGTGTGGAGAACCAGAGGAGGACAGGATCGGCGATAAGGAACCCACCGAGCCTCTCCCTGATCCCCGGCCTGTTACACTGCTGCTACGCAACTCACGGAGCTGCCTGAGTGGAGCAAATACCCACAACATATATGTGACATGGTAGCAAGGTGATGGTAAGTGACCAATTCAAATGAGTGGTTTGAATTAGGTGGTACCTGTGTGGAGACGGCGCAGGAGGTGGGATGACCCAGGCTTGTTGCTGCTGCTGTCTCATGGCCATGATCTTCTCCTGCTGCTGGGCCAAACGCTGCATCTCTGTCTGCAGGAAGCTCAGCGACGTGTTCAGCCTCTCAATCGAGCGTGTGTATTCTGCAATATCGGTTTCTCCTGGCGTCACACCTGCGTCACCGCAAACATGAACAATGACATGAATTATGTACCTAAATAAATCTATTCAGACAGCTTCCTAAGATCCAGGCTGAAGAGTGAAACATTAGCAACTTACAGAACAATAGAGACATTTAATCAAAATATTTGAAAGACTCATTAAAAAACCCCCAAAAAAAACCATCTTGTGCTGTGATTTCGTACCACCACCATCTTCACATGGAGATTTCGGAGCTGCCCCGTCTGGCTTGCACCTCTCGGCCCGCTCCATGTTGCCCTGCCTGATGTCCTTGGATGAAGTGAGCGGCTCTGGTGGAGGTGTTTCTGCTCCTCCTGAGCTGGAGCTGGGGGGTGCTGTCACTCCCTTCCGCCTCACTACGTTCAGGAAGGCCGTTCTGCCCATTCTCTGTCGATGTCGCGTGAAAGCAGCTTCCACCTAAAGAGCAAGACGTGATGTTTACACACTTATATGTGATGCTAAGTTGCTATGAATCTCTTTAAGTCCATTTACCTTTTTCTTTTGTGCTTCGATCGCTCTGCGTTTCTCTTCCAGCTTCATCCTCAGCTGAATCATCTCTGAGGCGATGAGGTGCGAGGGATCTCTGGGTGAAGGAGATACTGGAGAGGGTGATGTGATTGGTAGAGGAGGTGTAGAGATCTGGAACCAAATGTAAACATCAGCGACACTGATTCATTGCTATTTCAGCCTGAGGTGTAATCCAGAAAGATTTGTGCGAGTGGCTCAGAATGAATGACAAACCTGAGATGAAATGTTTTTTGGTGAGTGCGTATAGGGGACATTGAGGTCTGAACTCTCTGGCGTGGTCCCTCCACTGCTCCTTCCCTCCAGCTTCCTGATCTTCTGCTCCGCGAAGCTCGTCATCCGCACCAAGCCACCTCCGGAACCACCGGAAGATGAGACAGGGCTGACTGTGTGTGATCTGGGCAGCGTGGGCGCTGAACTGGGACAGGGGCTGTTTCTGTCACCTCCATCTCCCCGTTCACTCTCAGGGTTAGGGCCACCGACCCCTTTGCGTCCTCCTTCCCTGCTTCTTTCCCCTTCTAGCTTGTCCGGCAGAGGACACGACCGGGTCATGGCCTCACAGTCTGGGTCCATATCTGAATAGTCTCTAAGCGAGGACGAGTCCTCATCCAAGCTCTGGATGTCTTCGGTCCTCACATGGATCCCTGTGTCGACTTCATCAGTGGATACAGAGTTAGGATCGTGGTCATTGAGTCGCGACTTTGCTGAACTCAGGTCATCTCCTCTACCTTGAGCTCCTGGAAGGTCTGAAGGTTCTGCACCATGGAGAAAGAAGGCATTATCTCCGTCCCCCATCCCCAAGCTAGCGTGCGGTCTTTCAGTGTCATGGATAATCTTCAAGGCCTCCTCAATGCTCGGGGGAGTTGATGGGCTGATGTGGCCAGCGTGGCTGGGGCTGTTTCTGTCTGGCAGGACCCCGTTAGAATACCTGAGAACAGAGACACGTAAATTAACCGATTACAGTCACAGTGCAGGTTAGAGGAATCTTTTAACTTCCTGCTCAGTGAGAATCAGAAAGAAAGTGTTGGATACCCTTTATATCTCAACATTCAACCATCACCTATCCAGCTACCATCCATCAATCCATCTGGTGTCACCATGTCAAGATGCTACAAATAAATTGTTTTCTAGAAAGAGCATTTATTACATTTAATCACCACCTACATGTGTAAAACTAATTAAAAAAACATTTTTTTGCATCCCTAACATCATTTAAAGCTGGCAGGAGCCATTACTTATGGATCAAAACAAGCCCGCTATACTGTACCTGCTTTGGCTCTTGACTGTGAATGTGTTGTTCCGTCCCAGAGGCTTGTGTGAGGTGAAGTCGTCATCCTCCTCTGGTATGTGTCTGCTCTGGCCGTTTACACTGACAGGCATCATGGAGAGCTGGCGTTTCATGCCTCCTCGGGACGCGTAGTGAACTTTGAACCCAAGGCCGTCGCTGCTGGCCGAGCGCGTCATGCCGCGCAGGGAGGGAGCCTCATCAAGCGGGAAGGTTGGGTCTCCATCCAGAGGAATTTCAAAGGAGATTCCTCGAGAGGAGGACCTAAAGAAGAGGAAAGGAGAAGAATTGTTAGTTTAATAAGGAAAAAAAGGTCCACTTAAGAAATGCAGGCCAAAGAAGGCACAGTTTAGCAGGGCTGTTGGATTTCAAGCACTTACTGTTTTTCTTTGGGCCAAGTCCCGACACAGCCATCAACATAAGACATGGAGGTAGATCTCTTCATTACACCTGTCAGAGACGCAGAGTATATTTGTTTAAGAGACTTATTGGCTGTATGAAAATATTTACACACACTGTGTGCGTAGTAAGTGTTTACTTTTACAGTGCTATGTTTAGATTGTTTCTACTGCTGCAAATCAGCCACTAGAGGGCATCTTGATTCAAAACAAGCTCTTTGTTTTTTTGTTTTTGAAGTTCTTGCCTCTTTTTCACACTTATTTCCACACTACTGAATAACGAATCATCAGAAATGCTCTAAAACATCTGTATCACAGCAGATGATCGATCGTTACCTTCAGAAGGAATTTTCTCTGGGCTCAAAGGTCTGTCTGCATAGCTCTGTTTGACTGGACTGGACACAGGAGCCATGTTTCTACAGGATACAGGCTCACAGGCTGCATACAAAAACATACAGTCAATATTCAGCTTTTCAATCATTTACCAACAGCGTGCTAATATTGTTGTAAAGCTGTACTATACCGTTCGGGTCGAAGATTCTGGGCTGTACAAATGACGGTTTAACCACTTCAAACCACCAGAAAAGCTCAGCCATAAACACCAGGTAGTTACTCTGCAAGACCACACCAGCTTAATGGTTAATTTGGAGTTATTAGTAAATGACAATGAGCACAACACTCAACGCTCGTGGCTCAAGAGTTGGGAGTTCGCCTTGTAATCGGAAGGTTGCCGGTTCGAGCCCCGGCTTGGACAGTCTCGGTCGTTGTGTCCTTGGGCAAGACACGTCACCCGTTGCCTACTGGTGGTGGTCAGAGGGCCCGGTGGCACCAGTGTCCGGCAGCCTCGCCTCTGTCAGTGCGCCCCAGGGTGGCTGTGGCTACAATGTAGCTTGCCATCACCAGTGTGTGAATGTGTGTGTGAATGGGTGGATGACTGGATATGTAAAGCGCTTTGGGGTCCTTAGGGACTAGTAAAGCGCTATATAAATACAGGCCATTTACAACACTTGACTTCTCCCTCCGTGTCTCTGTAAAGGTGCTACCAATCATAACAGATAACATCTGGATGGATTAACGAGGTCACAGCAAGTCAGCAGTCTGTCTCACTCTGGGGTTTGTGTGCATATACTTCCAAATGTTTGACTGTCTGATTTACTTAATATCAAATCCATACACCTTTTGAAAACTGCCAAAAAACACCATCTGGAGTTTAATTTAACATGTGCACGGAGGGATGCAGAAAGCAGCACGAGTCGTGAATGTGTTCGTGTAATAACCAGATAGGCTCAGGAGGTCTGCAAAGACGATGATCCGTAGAAAACTAATTTGTCAGTTTATTTCTTCTCTAACAAGGTGAGTCTTTAGTGTAATGGTTTACACGTTCACCTAACAAGCAAAAGATCCTGAGATTGATCCCGAGAGGAGACCCAAATCCCTCCAAGGTTGTGTCAAGAAGGGCATCCTGGGTAAAAATCTGCAGAACTACCTGCTGTACTGAGGGCTGCTTTCATTTCTCCTCTAACAAGGAAAGAACGAGTGCTGAAAGCTGTGATCTCTACTCCTCTGTGTTTACTTAAAGTAATGTACTGAAAATGAACAGACACATGCAGACATTGTTAAGATTCTGTGCGCAGTGAGTCTGTGGTGGACGGGCAGTGTGCCAGAGCCTTTAGCTGGCCTTCGTGATAGTGTTGTAGTACTGTACCACTAAAAAGTCAACATGCACACACACGCTAAAATTTATGTAGTGGACGAGAAATGAAGGAAAACAGTGTGCAAATACAAAACTTTCTGCTGTTTTATTTTTTTTTGAGGAATGGAAAGTCCCAGCGTGCTCGGATCATGGCTTGAATCTTAATGTTCCTTCCCACACTCTCTGCATACTATTTACCCACACTGCCACTGCTGCACTGGTGTTTGGATGGCACAGGGATGCTCTTAAAGTAGGTCTCCTAACCATAACCAAATGAGCATGAAAGGAGGAGCTCTGTGTCTATAAAAGTCTTTTTTTTGTTTGTTTTTTCACAAGAACAAGAGAGACATGAAGAGAGAAGAACAAGAGAGGCGGGCAGAGATGTGAATCTGTCCTCTGTTGGAGAAGGGAGTGGGATGGAGTGAAGGGAGTCTCTCAAAAGTACAGACACTGCACTCTGAAAGCACCAGCACACACAGTCTGTTGTAATCTGTCTCTCTCTAACATATACATACATAGACACACACACAGAAACATACACACAATAGCAATCCCTGTAAGAGCCAAGCCTACTCACATTCAAACTTTTCCTTGAGTGACTCATTTTTGCCCTTGTGTAATTTCCCACTCTTGCTCTTCCCCCTCCAAAAACGTCTCACCATTTCTCCATCTCCTTTCACCGTGAAAGCAGAACTGTCTACATCCAGTTTGACCAACCTTTATAGAAGCATGGGCGTAGAGCAGGTCCTCCAGGGTGAAGTGGCAGCAGTGGTTGAGGTTGTTCCTGCAAAACTCCTGCACCAGTTGTAGGTTGTACAGACTGTCAGCCAGGGACATGGTCTCCTTGAGGCAGATATCTGTTCAGCAAAGGGGAGGGGTCAAACACAGAGACACAAGGAAAGGGTAACGCGCCATACAGGAAGCCGAGGACACGATAAGAGTTGATGTTTTAAAAAAGACTAGAGGAGGAAATGACTCTTAATTGTCCTGCATTTGTCATAAGAAGCCTCTCATTTGAATCACTTAAGCTCCTTGAAATAATTTGTGATGAAAATGTTCAAACCCTCTTCAAGTGCTTTTAGATGAATCATCAGGATTTTTATCCCCTGACGTTACTATAAGGACGGCCCGTGTATGTGTAGGAGGTCTGACAAGGCAACGGAAGACTACAGCAGCTGGTTTCTCTGCTGTGATGTCATTCTGCGCTTTACTTAAAAAAAAAATAAAAAAAAAGTGAAGGCAGTAGAGTAAATCAAGCTGCCAACAAGAAACCTTAACGAAGCACAGCTTGTTTTCACATCTGGTTCACATGCCTGAGATCTTCCTGCGAACTACAGTCAAACACCAGAGTTGTTTGTCTTTGAAATAGCAGCCGGCTCCACCTCTCCCTCACACAGCCCTCGTGACCAATCACATTCCAACCCGGGGCATTTTCAAAAACGACAGTCTGGGCAAGCTCAGAGGAAACACGGCTTTCTTCTCCATGAATCCTAGTACCCTTTTTCTTCCTCTATCCCTCTATTTATACCACTATCAACAAATGCAGATGGTGAAATATAAGGATTAGGTTTTGCATTTATAACACTCGCTTATGCACAATGCAAGTATTATTAATACACTCTTTGTTAATCTATTGTAAGAGACTGGCAGTGAGAACAGTGACTTTTTTGTGCTCTGACTAAAAGTCACTGTGGTTAGTTTGATGTGCGCTATTCTGTCCTTTAATATGTGTGTTTGAACTGAGTTTAGTCTTGCAGTCTTGTGTGTAATAAAGGTAACAGACTAAAGTGAGGATAGTTAACAGAAGAGGGGGATGGTTGCAGACCTTCCAGTCTGATGGCCTGCGGGCAGTAGAAGTGCAGCAGTGCAGTCAGGGCGCAGCCATCTGTGTTGTCCTTCAGCAGGTTTTCCACCAGGGGGAGCGACGGCGCGCTCCTCTGGGCATGCTCCTTCCTGTAGCGAGCCTGAAACCATGGCAACGGCACAGAGACATCAGCTACATGTGTCATCGCGGTGGGTGTGTACAGCCGGCTCTCTGATTATCGATACAACCACATCTCCATGCTCCAGTCAGTCACACACGGGCAAGGTATAAGTGTTAATTTGAGGATCTTCAAACACACACACACCTGAAATAATACAGATTAACATCTTCATGCAAACAAACATTCAGTTAAGCCACACCTCAATAAGATTTATCATGTTATAAATGGTAAGAAGGACGCATATTCATAACCCTCACAACCCTGCTCTCTGCGACTGGTTGTGAGGCGTGGTTAGTTCCCTGCATGCATGCTAGCAAATGAACGGTTTGCACCATTTCAACATCTACTGAGAACTCAGTGGCACTGAGGCAGTCTGAAGCTCTGGTGCTGCAGCAGACAATGTGTGTGATTTAGAATTAAATAATAATGTGTGTGAGTGCATCCTTCCTGTCTGCAAGTTTTCTCCATGTCCCTCTGGGAATATCAAAACCACAGCAACAACTTTACTACATATTATTATACGCATTCAGGGCATCGGTATTCTTAGTTTGCCCATGAAGACAAAATAATGATCACATACAACAGAGCGATTATGTTCAATAAAATTACTCAGTAGAAGATCTCATGTTTATATGCTCATAAGAGCTATGCATAGCCCAGTAGTATAGGTGTAGCCTCCTAATGACAGGTCATAAATGGTCACTATGATTTTTGTCTAAGATGTGAAAACGATGGTTGGGTTTGAAGGGTCGGGGGTGTCTGACCAAACCATGGCGAGGGTCAGGGCCGCATGCAGTGACTGACAAGGCAAGTCGGGAGGTGAATGTGAAGGGACGGGGGGGGTTTTGGGAGAGGAGGAAGTTGGCGGGTTTGTTGAAGAGGTGTTTCTCAGTATGAGTCGACTTACAGGTACTAATCTCCAGTACCATTTGCTAGGAGACTTGATGGTGGATGATGATCGGACAACAACAGGAGAGAATGTTAGGTGTTAGGTGTTTCCCCAAACAACAGCAGGGAAAAATATGCTACAGCTGCTAGGACTCGTGAACAAACACCATCTTAATACCTCCACAAAAGCTATATAATACTTAAAATGTGTTACTTTCTTCACACATTTGAAATCAGCATCAAAACACACAGTGAGAATCACGGGATGCATCTGCTAAAGCAGAAGTTTAGTTGTGTCATACACCCATAGGTGCCCATGTTTACCCACATGGAAAAGAAATAGTAAAAACTTATATCATTTACTCATGAAAGTGGCCACTTTCTCATTACTTTCATATATTGTTTTAGTAAGGATCCAAAACATACAAGTTTCATTATATAATTTTTCAAGGGATCTTATATCTGTTTTCACTCTTGTATGCTTTTCATACAAGTTTCACACAAGACAGATGCAAACTTTATAAGATTTAGATATATCTTTTCCATATGGGTACATATGACCCTGAACTTTATTTACACCACTTATTTTGACTGCACTCCATTACCTTGTGATTTAATACAAATAAAAAATTTAAGTATTATTTACCTGCATTATTACAACTTTAAGCTAGTTTAATTTAAGCATCTGTAACCAAACAAAGTTGGTTTGAACCAATCAGCAACCTCTGAGAAGCTACTGGCAAATAAGGTCACAGCTGTCTGGGTCTGTCTATGTTTCATAGGTGTGACAAGAGTCAGATTGCTCAACCAACCCGCTGCCAAGTATTTCTTAAACGACTGGCTTCAAGCGCCTTATGTTCCAATTTTGCATAATTCTCATTCATCCAATCAATTGTAGGTTTTTTTTTTAGCAGTGTACCTTACCAATAAATCACAATCATCAAAATAAACAATTATTCCTCTTAGTCAAAAAGCCTACTGTGTCTTTAAGTAATGTAACTGGATTAATGTCAGTGAGGATGTTTATTTCTAATAAGTAAATGTAATCATAATGTGTACCATACATAAAGAGACCATTCTGTTTTGTTAACAGAAACAATCAGCACTGGTAAGTCACAAATACTACGCAGCAACGTGTTTTGAGATAGAAGGCTGTAGTTTAGGTTCAAGGTGATTTATATTTTCAGTATTTAGATATAATGTTTATTGCCTAATTTCAGCCCCTTTTCAATTGCAAACCAGTTATTAACACAATGTACAGAGAGCTAATGGGAATAACCGATTGGGCAAAATAAAAACTGTCAGCGAGTTTGTCATATTCATTCATGGTCCCCAGACTAACTGCAGATTTCATCTTCCCAGTCCATTTGTGCTCAGGCAGGACTTGCAGTTTTATTTTACACTTAACTGTAGTTTAAATGTGCACAGGCCTGTTTCAAAGTCAGATCTGCATCCAAAGTCTAATCCCTCATTTCTTGGCCTCTCTTCTCAGTTTGTTCCATTAAACTTAATGCAGCCTTTTGAAAAGTTATTGACATAAGCTGCAAACTAATAAGCACTTGAAACCTAAAGCTAAAAATACTTTACAGAGCCACAAACATGACCTAATTTTTGCAACTAAGATCCTAAATCTTGTGTAACGATCCAACATTGTGTGTTTTCTAACTTTCTGCTCAATAATATGATTAAGACCTAAAGTCTCAGTCCACACAAAGAAACGCTGAGTGCTTGGTCATAAGACCATAGTTAACAACTTTTCACACAATCCCAGAATAAACAAGCCCCACTGAGAAGTGTCTTGTGCTCATCCTCTGGTGTGAGAGTGTGTGTTTGCACAGTGTGTGTGTACATGTAAAAAATCCTAATAAGTGAATAGACTTCTATCTCTCTGACACTGCAAAGAAGGAGCTGTGTGATGGAGCATGGAGGAAAGCAGCTGACTGACTGAGCGTCCAGCTATTTCTCAAAACCTTAAAAAGGCTGTCTTCTTCCTTTGTTCTGACTTGTTTTAACAAAGCCTTGATAGGTCACACACCCCGCGTGTGTGTTACCACAGCGCAATCGCAGATAGGCACTGATCTCTCTCTCTGTCACTATATTAACACAAAACAGACAGTAAGCAATAGAAAACGTGCCAAGAAACTCCCACAGCAGATAAAAGCTCTCGTCTAACTGACTTAACCACTCGTGACGTCCTGCAGTTCTTTGAGGAGCCAGTTAATTCTGCTCCATATGAGGAAACACACTCACAGTGACATTGTGCAGGAAACTTACGACCTGTTGCCTGCAAACAGGTTCATCCACGACACTGTGTGTTTTCAGCTGTGAACTGCAGTGTAACTTTGTGGGTGCACCGCACATTCATGCTCCCCAGAGGAGGAATCCAGCCGACTCTGGCGATGCCCTCACTTTCCGTGCGCGGCCATTATAAGGTTCATATTTGTGTGAATCGCTAACAAATATCTAATAAGAAGATACTGTTACTGTTGGGCTGCCGAACTAACCTGTGACCATGTTTTAGAGTTAAGGTGTCCACTCAGGAAGTGATTCACTCGCTGCTGGTGGACATTCCATACTCCGGTTGCCTAGGTAACCTAACGTATTAAACATCCTGTCACTGCAGCTTACTCACTTCCTGTATGAATGCCCCTTTAATTCACTGCATGAAAGAGGTCAAATCAACATTTTGTGTCTGTTACCTGGGCTAACTATCTGTCAGTTCTGTGGGTTGCTGGAAAAAGACATTCATGTTTCCCAGATGATGTACCCCACTAGCTTTAGAGGACACTACACTTTCTCTGCCGTCAGCATCAACTTCAATTTCTAAGTTTTGGGCTCTGACCAACATTCCTCACAGAGGCACACAGGCCTGGAGAAGATTCTAGATCCTAAACAAAGGCATGTTTCTTGAATTGCATCTCTGAAATTAGTCCTTTCACTCCATTCAATCAGTGTTTACCTCTCTGAGTTAGAGTATAGCTAATCATTTCCACCTGACACAAGTGATCCCCCCCCTCCCCCGTTTGTGCTCCATCTTGGTGAGATAAAAATCTTTTTTTCCATTTTTAAACGTTCGCCATCTTGTGCCTGTTTTAGAACTCGAGACCCGACAAAGCACCGCACTGTAGCTTCACGGTTAAGTGAGCAGCAGAGGATGGTATCTGACTGCAGTGTGTTTGTGCCAGTAGACTGGCTCGAAGCGTTGCATAACTACGAGGCCTGCAGGATGACACTGCCTCTCTTCTGCTACAGCTGACAAAGTTCCTGAGTGTCTCTCACTGTGGTGTCATTTCTCCCTTTCCTCCATCTCTGATTATCCCTCCTCCCTCTTTTTCTCTCTCTTGTTTTTTTCCACCCCTCTGTCTGTCACCCTTTCTCTCGTTGGCTTCCCCGCACATTTCTTTGTCTCCTTTAACAGCAGTGTGGCAACTCTTGCCAACATTTCTCTGCAGCTGGTCTGAGACTGAGCTCATCTGTTCCTCTGATTCACAGAGCCCCGTATACTGAGCTGCATGTGACTGCATATGTGCGGGTCTTCATGTGTGTGTATCTCCACACGTTTAAAATCCAATAATATGAACGCGATTGGTGACAAAATGAGAAGTAATTGAAAGAATTCAAAAATAGATTTAATTAGAGATGGCACAATACCACTGTTTTTTTAAGTCCGATACCGATACCATAAATTTGGATATCGGCCAATACCGATATGAATCCAATATAGTGGTTTTTTTAGTCAATAAAACGTTTTTTTTTAATATCTTGCTGCATTTTGTATAAGTTCATACTTGAGTTTAAATAAACAACAACACTAAAGCTATTCTGTTATACCTGTATGTAAAAAATACACTGCACCCAAAATATTTCATAGTTCAGCAAAACTGATCAATCTAATAAACTTAAACCTGCACCATCCTCCCTATTCTGGTATTTTAAAGAGTACTTAGCAGAAATATTAAGCAACCTAACTAATAGGGTTGCAAACTCCCAGCAAAAAAAAAAAAAAAAAATGGAACCACCCTCCACCTCATGATGCTTAATCGACGTAATCAACTTTAATTTGATGCAGTGTGAAAAAAAAATGCACAGAAATAAATTCTTTTTCTACAATATTTAAATAGATTCAACATCTTTCTTCTACAGAATTGCAGACTGCACAGATGGTATCTTCCCCAAAGGAAAAAGTAGTATAGCTTACTAGGATATATTAGACTTAACAGTTACTATATACAGTAATGGACTTCTATACATTTTACATCAGATTAAAACTTTGGGTGTAAGATTCAGATAATTATTTATTAAAAGATAGACATTTTAAATGAGAATAAGAAAGAAAAGTATGTCTTTGTGCCCCCCTTTTCCCTGCTAATGCCCTATCGGTCCCCCTGGCTAAACTTTGCTAGATCCGCCCCTGCACAGGTACCAGCCGTCAGCTACGTAGAAAAGGATCCTGGTCTAGAAAGTAATATTAAATAAATTCTAACAACAGCTTATCAAGCTTAAACGTGCTGCTGTTGTTCAGCTGCTGGTTTCCTCTTTCTGGTGCAAAGTGGGCCAAAAACAAAGAAGAGAGACGGACTCGCGACAGAAAAGCCGATCAGCTGATCATTAAGCAGTTTCATGATTGAAGTAGCAACAGGAGAGGGAGGGAGAGAGAAGAGGCTGTCGCTCCATATATCGGTTGTTAAGCTTAACGTGGGAATGCTTTACAAACTTTCAGAGATGAACTTACACACTTGCTTTACTTCTCTCTGGGATAACTTCATCGGAGATGAAATGCCGGTTTGGTAGTGAGGCTCCAAATACACACAGCTGCTCTATCACGTGAGCATACTGCTCCAACGTGCTACCGTTATGAGCCGAGTTACGCCGTGTTGCAAGTTTTGTGAGGTGCTTTTTTGATATTTAATGGATCGGATTACATTTTTTATTTCTCTCCGATATCTGATCCAGTAATTTACGTCAGTATCGGACCGATACCGATACGTAATATCGGATCGGTCCATCTCTAGATTTAATAGATTTTCTTTTCTTTTTTGCAACACCTGCATACAAATTTCTCATTTACTTTGCTGCTGGAAGTTACCGTAGATTGGAAGATTTATGCAACTCTGTGTGTAAAGTAAAAAGCTGGAACAAGGATAAAAAAAAAAACTACAATCTGTTGTTTCACAAGACACCAGAGTTTCATTTAGAGGTGGTGATAAAAAGAGCTAACAGTCTCCCCATGTTTGCAGTTCTAATAACAGGAGTTTTATAGCACAGGCATCAGCAGGTCGTTGAACACCCTGTTATTTGGATCATTCGTGGAATTTTTTATTTCAGTCTATGCGTGCGTTCTTACTTTAAGCGCTGTGGCGTTTGACTCCTGCACTGAAGCCTCTCTCAACTTCTGCTCCTCTACAAGGATGTCCCTCAGGTGTTCATTCACCTTCAGAGAAAGAGAAGGAACGAGAAAGGCAACGAGGTCAAAAGTCAGACGAGCATCTGGTGCACACTGAAAGTGAATAGTGAGTCTGTGCTGAAGACTTGAAAAACCGGGCGGTGATAGTAAGAAGGCCCACATCAAACAATAGATTGTTTGTCACCACCACCTCCACCCATCAACGACTGAAGCTAAATATAAATATACCATCGAACCAATATACAGAACTCAGGTAAATTCTGATGCAAGCAAAGGTTTAAAGGTTTGTTTTTATTGTTTTCAGAGGATCTGGCCAAGCACGCTGAGAAATGACCGAGGATACACATGGTCACATCAGCCATTCCCCCCCGCCATTGCGTGCCACGCCTCGGGGCTACGCAGAGACACAATCGTCAATGTTTTTCCAAGTGTGTGTCTGTAAATAAATCCTGCAAAGTGTGCATCTTTCCGCCTTTGGCCTTGAAGCAGACAGCACATGAGTTCTTCCAGAAAGGATTATGGCTGATGATAAGAAGATCTTACATTTGATGAACTCTGTACTGAGGCTTGTTTTATTATTTCAAGGAGAAAGAAAGGAATTCATCTTTGAGATGAGGCTGTTTCACACTCAGCTTACTCCTCAAACACTCATCAAGGACAGTAAAAACCACTTAATGTGGCCAAGCAATCTTTAAACCAAAGCGCTGCAATAACAGAGATCAAACTGCTGTCATCTTGAAGGTAAATTTGAATGGATTTTTAATATAAATACTCACTGCAAATACTGTGAAAGTCTCCAAATACTTAAGAATTACCTTATTTCTTTTTGTTTTATATTTCTGGGGTGCTAGCCAGAAGGTTCCCTGGTAAAGGGTAAAACTTCCCTATTTGTTTAATTTGAATTGCATCAAACTGAAATACTGTGTTGTTTGTATTCCTGGAAACTGTAGTTTTTTTGTGGAATTATGGATGTTTCTTATTATTTTGGTGCTTATTTGTCGGCCTTTTGTTGAGATGGACCGTAAAGTGTTGGCTCACTCTTTAATACACAATTTTAAGTGAACAAGCTTTGTGAGTGTAATTTCCCTCCAGGAATGTGCTTAACCTTCTAATTTACACAGTTGGCTGGAGTTAACAGGGTTCATGTTGGGTACGTGTTAGTGCTTTCAGCTGGACCCAGAGCTAAGTTTTACCCTTTGCCAGAGAACCCTCTGCATGGCATCCCAAAAATATTAAATGAAAAGGGTATAAATAAGGTCATTTTTTTGCAATCTGCTAACACACAGCCATGCTCCCAGCACAGCCCACTCATGCCTGTGTAATTTATTTATTCTTTTTTTGGTAATTTGAAGTTTAACACTGTAGGATCTAAAATCTCTCAGCTACATGTACAACGCTGGTTTGTGCATGGATGTAAAACCAAACTCAAGAGTCTGGCAGTCATTTGAAGAGCTGAAGACCAGTTAGATTAAATTGACTTTTGATATGTGATGTTTCACGACAATGAGAAAATCTTTGTTTTAGTGCGTCCTGCAGCTGTAATGCTAATGTTACCATTAGCTTTGATTGTCTCTCCACAGGCCAGAACCATCCTGAAACTGTAATGCTGAGAGAAACAGTAAGAGAGATTGCACATGGTAAATGGAGTGGTACTTATTAGTGCTTTTCTTTTCTGAGCATTCAAAGTGCTTTTACCACACGCTTCATTCACACTCACACATACAGCCCTTTATTCTATGCCTTAAGCACTTTCTAAGTATCACACACGCAATCACACTCTGATGGATCAGGAGCAATTTGGGGTTCAGCGTCTTTCCCAACAGCACTTTGGGATGTAGACTGGAAGAGCCGGGGATCCATCCACCAACCTTCTGATTAGCAGATTACATGCTCTACCTCCTGAGCCACTGCAGCTTCCAATTGTGGGAACTTTAACGCTGATTTGCAATCAATAAACAAAGACTGGCTGACGTTCTGTGTTTTCAGGTTGACCTTTGCAATCCAAGCCCAGCCTCTCTTTCTGACAGCAAGAACAGCCTATGAATGAAAATTTAAAAAAATTAAGTAAAGACTGGAGAAACACCCTTCAGATGTTACGAGTGTTGTTGTTGCGTAGTTTGTACACCAGAGGGCACTACTTCTCAGCAAAGTTAGGCAGAGTGCAAACAAGTTTTAGGAAATCTGTTCATGTTTATGTCTGAAGTGAAGAGTAACATCATGCAATATTTTTGAATATTAGATTTTTATATCACCAAATCAGTATCAGTACTGGTTTAAAAAACAAAAACAAACCTGTATCGGTCGGGGTCTAGCTGAAACAGGTGAGACTACTATCAAATTGTTAAAAATACTGACTGTATGTAGAAGATGGATGGAGATCTGAAAGTTGAAGCCAATGTGAAAGCTCTTTAAACCTGTATTCTTTTAGTGGTCAGCAGGTGGCGCCTCCTCTGACTGAAGAAAGAAGTTCGGTTTTATAGAAATCCACCCTGTGACTTCAGCAGATATTTTCCTGGTGAGCTCATAGTGACAACTGCTACTTATAAGACTCACTGAACACAACAAAGCTTGTTTTCTAAATTATGCTCCCAATTGCAGTGAAAGAGGAGAACAAAGCAGAAAGAAATGGCTACTCTATGATCCATCATTTGCTTATTTGCTTATCACATCCGATTTCAAAACATCAGTGAAAAATGCTCAGATTGAGGCTTCACAACTGGACTTGCTAACCATCATCACGGTGGCTCTGTCAGTCTACAAGCTTAGAATAGTCGTACCTCAGTGGGGCTTTAAAGCCTGTAAAGCCCCACTGAGGTACAACTATTCTTCCTAATCCTGCTTTAACAGAGACTGGGAATCTCTCTGGCATTATCACATGTGCACGGTGCCAGTTTTTCCATCTTCTCCTCTTGCAAACATATTAGATTTCTTACAAACAGTGGAGGAATTAAGAACTGACACACTTTCCAGGAGCTCGAGTGTCTACTAAATCCAGAGAACACAAAGTAAGTGGAGTGAAACGATAAAAAGCCACCTTGGTAAACGGCTTAAGGCTTCATTTAGCTCGTGGAGACAACATCGCCCTGTGTTTGTGCATACGAGTACCTTGTTGATCCAGGTGGTGATTGCATCCTCTGTGTCGTAAGGCAGCTCCTGGATGTGTCCGTTGCCGTTCGATGGTTCGGCTGTGGAGTACCTGTTGATGCAGGACATCACCCTCTCCACGCTCACCATCTCTACGGTGTACGCCATCATCAGGGTGTCTATGAGCGCCAGGTGGGAACTCTGCACAGACACACAGCAGCCAGATCAAGTTAAAAAGGTAAAGTCAGCTACAGATTTGAAATTTTTATTTTATCTTTTTCTTTGAAAGTTTTTCCCAAAAGCAACAGACTGACAACTGGGAATTTTTACGTGCAAAGTTGCCAAAAAGAGTGTGGGAAAAAAACAAACCATGAAAGTAATTTATATTAATGGCACATTTGTTTTTAAAAAAATCCACCTCACTTTCACACAGTCTGTCAAACCAGACCAGCTGCTCAGCTGCCTTCTGATCACCATCCGTCTTGCCTTAAGCCATGTAAAACTGCTTCACTGTTAAACGCTGGAAAAAAATACTTATTTTCTTTATATTAGGCACATTTCGTCCAATTTTGAGTCATTGGCTTTATCTGAGTGGTTGTAAAAAAGCAACATCAACACCTACACAAAGCTTGACATTCTCCCAGCCTTCCTAGTCCCATTCCAGGCCGGTCAGACCAACAGACCTCCCCTTCCCTTTCCTGTCACACTACAGTCAAAAACATTGTATATGTGTGTGTGTGTGCGTAAGCATATTTGCCTGCTGCTTGCCTCAGCATTGCTCTGTGTGTCCAGCCTAACTAAACAAACATCTAAAATCTGGAGCTCCATGATCGAGGTGACTCAAACTGACAAAAACAAGCAGTGAGGTGCTGTGTATAGCACAGGCCTCTATTCATAACCACAGAGCCACATGCAACAGCCAGTGTGACCAAGTCTTTTCCAAAGAAACAAACTTCTGCTTCAGCGCTATGAGTTTACACTTCCACTGGTGCTCAGAGTCATCACGGCATGTCGTCCTGCCAGTCTAAACATGCAGAGAGCGTGCAGGAGTAAAATGAGCTCTGACCTCATGGAAATAAGTGCTGAGATGCTTTGATCAGCTGTACCTGATGTGAGTAAATGCTACTCAAGTTAGCTGTGCTTATGTTGCACACATTAAATACTGTTATGTAGACCAAGTGCTCATACTTATCCAGTGTAAGCTCTGTTCTTGAGTTAATTTATTATTTAAATATGAATCCCAACCCCAACCAACGCATCAAAACCAGAAGCTATGCAAACAAACAGAAAAACAGAAGAAGCAGCAGGTTCTCACGCTTACCATGACTTGACAAACATCAGTTATTAAGTTGTTTATATAAACAAATATGTTGTGTAAGCTGGTGCGTCTGAGGATGGTGGCTGGTTTCACCTGCAGAGCATTACACAGGTGCCCAGGATTGTTTGGACAGCTCCAATTTATGATTCTTACGAAACTTATTGAGCGGTTTATGAAAACGTCTGCAGACAGACACTGTTTTCAATTCCTGCAGCTTCAGGATATTGCCAGATGTCTGACATTGTGTGCATTCTCCTCCAGATGTGCTGCAGGACGTGTGGCTGACGGCTGGACAGACGGACGGAGAGAGACGCCAAGCAGCTTAGAGCGAAGCTAAAGAGTTAAATACCGTGATTTAAATGAAACTCGCTGAGCTTTTCTTAAGTCATTTACATAAAACTACTAAATCTTTAATATTGGTAAGAGGCTTGGGTAGGTGTGTGCATGAGTGTGTGCAGAGAAGCCACATGAATTTAAATGATTGTGACAAGTCACTTATGTTCATTTTTTTAAATAAGGATGTTTTTAAGCTGACATTTTTTTAAATCAGGAAAAAAAAAAAAAGCACTGACATCCACCATTTTATTTGTCATATTTTATGGAGAACATTAGTTAAGGCACATAACTCTCTGTAACCTGGTAGGACAGACAACAGTTACTGTAGCTCCCTTTATTCTTTATGGTAATGTAAGACTGCCCATACTGAAGCAGCTCTATGGTCTATGCAGAGAAACAGAAGCTAATTAAGTCCCTCCCACCGTGGATGGGAAACAATTCCGTTTTCCACTGACTTTGTGGGTCAAAGTAAAACAAAAAAGAAAAGAAGAAAGAAAGACAAATCGCATTTACATCATTACTCACAAAGTTACTGACAGTAACCTGTTAAATGGACGGATGGAAGCCTCGCCATGGCAAAAGTATGGTGGCCCTGAGAGGACTGTAACTTAAGAAAACACCAGAAAATAGAAAAAACTAAAACCGTAAAAGTGCAAAAAACACACAAAAAAGTTGTGTTTTTGGGGAGACAATAAGTCTCAGTGCAGTGCGTTCGACCAACTTTTGTCTTCTATATATTTTAGCTTTGTAACAGCTAAAAAGCTTTTTAAAAAGTTAAAAATATTTAGTATATATATATAATATAATAAAATATATTATCAGGCAAAATGCATTTTGTTCAATGCATTTCAGTCCTCCGTTGCATAACATGGGATGACCTTTTTCCCCTCCAGTGGTTTTCAGTCTTTACAGTACGCACAGCAGTACCAGCATAGGTCCACACAGGCACATTCCTGGCAGATTAGATGAAGGGCAATTTCTGCTGTTTACCCTGCAGCCTGAGCGATGAAAGATAGTAGCACGCTGCCCTGATAACTTTCCAGACTTGTAAAATCCTGAGTTCTATCCAGTAAAACCCACTGCAGTGTTTGACATTCAATTCAAATGAATGGCTCCGGTACTCAAAGTGCACTAGAGAGTACCTGACACAATGTGCTCGCACCTACACAGCCACTTAACATTGTTTTAAAGCAGGGCTGGTTTTTTGTCTGAGTGCCCACTAATGCTGCAAGAATAATAGCCGAGCTATCATGTGATGCCTTAAAAAAAAAAAAAAAAAAATTATAGTCTATGTACTCAAAGCCTGTGCAGAAATTATAGTCCACGATGTCCATGTGCATGTATGTTGGAGTAATGGGGATGAACATAAAAGTGTGAGCCTGAGAGATGAGGACGAGCAGGACGGGCAGTTCTCAAAGTCCCTGCTTACATATTTACAGACTGGTCAGATATCCACAGGGGAAAAAAGACGCTACTGTTGATAATACAACAAGATTTTAAGAGCCATGTGCCGTCTATTATGCCTCCACAAAGACCTTTGTGGTGCGTGTCTGTGCACAGAAAGCACTCACGGTGACAGACACGCCTTATAAGGCTGTGGAGATGGCAGACGCCTGTCATGTAAAGCGCTGCAGTACGCTCGTGCACATTTTCTAACAGGAATTCAACGGTATTCATTCCCACAGCTGTGTGCGTGTGTGCGTGTGTCCCTGATCAAAGGCATTTATAGTAAAGCACAAAATACAGCCGAGCAAACAGACAATAAAAGTCATTTTCCACAAACATCACAAGTGCAGGGACATCTGAGCCCCGCAAGTGGTTTTACTGCACAACTTTACACCTACGCCTGCCTCTACCCAGATGTGGAGACTGATAGCCGTCTTTCTTTTGCAAACATCTGTAAAAATCTCCAAATTTTTCTGCGTTATTCAACAGAGAGCTGATGGAGGGACACGCCCCTCTGCAGAGAAAAATCAGTTACTGCTCAGGCTCCGTCTCTCACTCTCTCATTTGTCACTTTCTCGTTTCAGTGTTTTACCACTCTGAGGGCGACGAGTCAAAGAGGAATGAGAAAATAAAGCAGGCCTTGTACACGCCACCGGACATCTGACTCCATCTGCTCCACGGAGGTGTGAATTTGAAGACGGGCAATTAAAGGACCTCTAATTTGTGCGCCAGACGTTCTTTGACTCAGTGTGAGCCCCACCCTCCACAGTGCTGCAGTAGTGCACATCACGTCTTCCTCCCTCCTCTCCTCTAACCCTCCCTCTTCCCCACGTATGCCGCTCCTCTCCTCCTCCGTCATGCCCCCCTTTTTCCCCCCTCCTCCTCTCCCGTCTTTCCAGATGGCCATATTAACACGGGGCCTTTTCCACACATACTCTGGCACACACGTGTCCTCATGACCGCCAGAAAGGCAATACCTCCTTCACATCTTTTCCAAAGCTCTTCCCACACTCACCCTTTCCCCTCTTTTCTTGCTCTACTTTCCTGCTTTTCCTCCTGGACAGCAACCAAATGGCAGCCGCCAAACTACATCTCCCCCACTTTTTCCTCTCGCTCTCTCTATATATCCATTCGGTCTCTGACAAACTGCCACGCTCCCCTCCCTTCCTCCTCCCTTCCTCCTCCCCCTCCTGACATGAGTTATTCTTCTGTAGCACAGCACTGAGAAAACCATGAGCTCATCATTTTCTCTGCAGATATACCATAACCCAAAATGAAAAGCCTCAACTCTAGTGTGACCGAAATGATCCTGCTGAGTCCATAAATACATACAGATCCTCTGCTTTGCAGAGGCAATCTAATGAAATCACAAGGACACAGAGTAACAATAAGACCAGACAGATTAACTAATAGCCTGCCGGCGCGTCAGACAAATGAAGGTCGATGAGTTAGAGAGTCGATGGGCTCCATTTGTTTACTTAACGACTGTCACTAAATCACCTGAAGCACACAAAGACGGAGGCGTGTGGACACACACCGGTCCTTATGTGCACTTCTACAGGTGTGCAAGGACATGGGGTCATTTAGCGCTGCGGCAACCTTCAAGACAACCTCACTCACGCGCTGAAGGAGGCAAAGAGTACGACCAAACACAGACACGAAAATTCAATTGGCTGCGTAACTTTGAATTACCTCTTGGAGCTGAAAATGAGGGCTAATAAAATTCAGCTACAGCCTGAGAAAAATGCAGCGGCACAGGCAGGCTTAATGAAAAGTGCTAACTGCACCAAAATTCAGGAGAAAATCATTTCTGGCTTCATTTCACGCATTAAGCAGAGTTAACGTGAGGCAAACACAGAGAAAGACGAGAAACGCTGAGAGAGGCCGAGAGAGTGAAGGTGGAAGAAGGATGGAGAGGGGTGGAGAGAGAGAGGGAGGGAGGGAGGGAGGAGAAGGAAACGGTGCACTGCAATGCAGACACCTTTTGGCATCAGCAGAAGTGCCCGGGCTCCAGCCGTGCATGTGTTAGCAGTGTGTGTAGATCTGCAGGCATCAACTCACCATCCTATCAGAACTAAAGCAAAATACACTATTGTGAGCTCCTCTCACAGCTTTTAAAAGGTGACAACATTATTACGGCTTTATATGAGACAATCAATTTGTAGATCAATCGGAAATTATCAATAGTTACTGTAACTGTTTCAATTATATTTCAAACAAAGATGAAGCCTTTTTTTATTTGAGAGAGAGAGAAATCTGGTCTGACTGTTTTATACGACAGCAAACTGATCATCTTTGTTTTGTTCCACCTTTGGTTTGATTGGACCAACAACCAATTAGACGACATCGGTTAGCTAGTAAGCCAAGTTGCTTTTTCAATTTCAATTCAATTTCAGTTATATGGCATCAAATGACAACTACACTCACCTCAGGGCGTTTTTTTTTTTTTAATTTACCATTTTCTGACATTTTTACGCAAACCTCACAATGAGCTTTTATTCGATGACGTAACGCCGCTACACTGTAATGTTTTCCATCCAGTCCAGAATGTAGTCTTGACAGCACACTACTATACGTGTAATATCTCTTAGTGAGGTGACCTGAGTCATGTTTGCGCTGCATTCAGTGGCTAAACAGTGAGGAACGGTTTGCTATAGGAAACCCATCATTAGCCGTTGTTTTACTTGCAAGAAGACAGATCTGTGAGGATGGTTTAACAGTACGACTCACACGTATTCCACATGAGGTTGGCACACAGCAAAGCACACAGTAACAGCCATGGTCATATTAGTGCCAGTATAATTATTTCTAACTGTGTAATCAAATAAAGCTGCCGTCTGATTAATTGATTAAAATGATGTTTAAAGTCACACATTTCTGCTTCCACTTCCTCAAAGTGAGCAGTGAGGGTTTGCAGGTTTCTCTGTTGTGAATAGTTTTGGAAATTTTGTCAGATAAACCAAACAATTTGAAAATAAATTGGGGTCTGGGAAACGCCGGCACTGTTTCTGTGCTGTTTGAACATTTTCTAAAGGATTTGTGAAAATATGTGAGTAAACAGTCACTATAAACAAAGTATGATACATGTGAGCACATGCGTACATTTGCAGAGATTTAATTGATGTCATCACCAAAGATGGGCAGTAACGCGTTATTTGTTACTTGTAACGCGTTACTGTAATCTGATTACTTTTTTTCAAGTAACGAGTAAAGTAAGGGATTACTATCGCAAAAACGGTAATTAGATTACCGTTACTTTCCCATAGGAACGCTGCGTTAGTGCGTTACTAAAACCGTGATTTTTTGCGAGAATGTCTCACGTAAGCGAGTGCGACGTTCGTGACAACAGCTGTGTGCAGATCAGCAATGGGTCATATATCGAGTGCGGGAGAGAGTATGAGCGTGCAGCGTTTAAAGCGTGGAAGTACTGACCTTACTTTGAGTTTGATTCCATAAAAAGTGACAAAAACATTAGCGTCCGTTGTGCGTGGGAAGAAAACTTCTTTTTACATCGAAAAAAACCCCTAAACTTCCAAGCAAGCACCGAGTGCGCTACCACGTAATGGGAAACTCACAGAGAAACCCTGCACCAGGGTAAACCTCTGCCTACGCCACTCCTGCTTTACAGGTGAAAATAGAGCAACAGGACCACTGAGTCTTTTATTATTTTATTTATTTTCTGCTGTGTTTTACTTGCATCTATTTGAAAGAGTGAGTGTAAACACAAAAAAATATTTTATTTTATGTGCTGGAATGTGCAGAAAATAGGTTTAAATGTTAAACAACTTTCTTCCAGTCAGAGAATGTTGCCTATAATTTAATTTCTGCTTGATGCATAAAGTTAAAAGATTAAAACTAATAAAACAAGTTTTAAAAAGAGACTTTTCCATTTGATTACATTTTGTATGATGGATTATGCAGAAAAAGTAGAATTGGGCTGAAAGATCTATCGCTTTATTACCTATTCAGGTTGTAAATCGTGTTTTTAAAAAGTAACTAAGTAATTAATTACTTTTGGGGAAGTAATCAGTAATTAGTTACTGATTACTTTTTTCAAGTAACTTGACCAGCACTGGTCATCACACATTTCACACATAACGCCTACACGGATAACACCATATGTGGATCTTTGGATTTTAAATGTGAATCCACACATGCTTTGAAATCCAAAAGATGTCGCTGTCCACGCACATGAAAAACATCTAACGAATAAATGCTCGATGAGGCAGAGAAATCCTTCTGTGTCACCTACTTTTTCACTGAACTCATTCAGGCATTCTGCCAAAAACATCTCCACTCACCATGTTTATGGGTGTGTTGGTCAGATCCCTCTCTGTGACCAGTCTGTCCTTGTCTGTGACGTACAGGCCTTTCTGGGCCAGCGCCTGAATGACAGCGTTGTGTCCCAGTAACGGTTTGACAGCATCGCTGCGGAGGATCAGGCTTCCCGCCCGGCAGTAGAGCTCTGCAGACTGAAGCAGGCAGGCGACCGGAGGCTTCAGGTGCTCCTGGTTGTATTGGTCCCTGTAGAAAGGCTCAGCCAGCTCCTCTGGCACTGCATCTGAGGGGAAATACAGAAACAGAAAATGAGACAGGTCAAAGTTCACACCTACAGTTCCTAATATGGCCACTTGAGACCATTCTACTTTTACAGCAGAAATAAACAAATCAAATTCAGTTTTGGTCTTCATGAAGCTGCACAGGACAGTTATTTCCTTTTATTTCCACAGATCTTACTCATTTAAATTATATTATGCCAATATAATTAAGACCATAGCCACCTACAGAGACAGGTGGGTGTGGAAACAGGTGACTGGAGCTACTAGCTGTCTGCTAATAACGCTCACTGAACAGGACCTCTCAGCTCTCTCTGTTCTGTGTCAGTGCCTCACAAATTATAGCATCCCATGTGGTTCATTTTACTAACAGGCCATTCAGGAAGTCTGTGCTCCGGGTTTGTTTTTTTAAATAGTGAATACCTAGTAGCTCTGCATCTGTGCGATGCACCCATGCAGGCTACGGATGTGCCTTGCTAACCCAAAAAACAAGATGATGATGGACAACATGCCAAACTCAACACCGTGGCCACAAAAACACTCACCTGCTACTTCATTAGACACACCTGTTCAACTGCTTGCTAACACAAATATGCAATAATGGCAGCAACTCAATGAATTTAGCCATGCAGACATGGTCCGAGCACCCGAATGGGGAAGAAAGGTGATTTAAGAGACCCTGAACGAGGCATGCGCCTCTTTTGACCACAGTGAACCCATCGTCAGACGACTGTTTCCAGCACGATAACAAAACACAAATCATCTCAAACTGGCTTCTTGAACATGACAATGACCTCACTGTACTCAAACGACCTCCACAGTCACCAGTTCTCTGCCCAACAGAGCGCCTTCAGAATGTGCTGGAACTGGAGATTCACATCATGGATGTGCAGCGAACAACTGTGTGACGCTATTGTGTCAACATGGAGCAAAATCTGAGGAACGTTTCTGTCCAACTTTCACCTTTAACCTTGTTGAATCTACGCCATGAAGGATTTGAACACTCCCGAAGGCATCAATGCTAAGAAACAATCACACAGAATCAAACAGATAATAAAAATGAAACCTGAATTTTACGCTTTGCTTTTCCTGTCTTTGCTACAATTCGCTACACTCTAACACACCGACACTCACAAACTTTCAGAATGTAATCAACACATATGTCAGGAGGACTACTGCATGTCCAATTCAGAGGTAAATGCATTAGTGTAAGCCAGAAAACTGTCATCTAGAGTGCTCCTCTTACTGAAGACCCGTACATGCAGAGCTAATTTGAGAGCACAAAGTCGAGGTGTTTGATTTGCCAAGAGCGCTCTAGCCTGTGTTAGTGTTGGTGGAAGTGTGTGTTACAAAGCATGAAGCACCCTCTAATCCTGTTACCTGATCCTGTAAATCTGATTTGAAGAAAATAGCCAAACAGAAACAGACACACACACAAAACAGCTTCTAGAAGTCGCTCACTCCGGATCCTTTTCATCCTACTATGCTGTTGTTAACCACAGGTTGTGACTCACAGCTGAACTAGTCATTAATCTATCACTGAATGACATACATACTGCGCATATGAACTTCCATCCCACAGGCATGACTTTCAGACAAGACGCCTGTATAAGAATGTGTGTGCATATGTGTGTGTGACACACTTTTAAAAGACTGTGTGCTTCAATACTCGTGTATTCCTGGTGTGTAGGGTCATTTCCTCTCTGCCTGCGTCTGAATCACCCTGAGGAAAACAAAGGACACTGAAGGAATCCATCTTAAAGGTACAGCTTTCCTCTTCGAAACAAGAAAAACAGTGTGGAAGAAAAAGCTTTACCAAACAACTTTTAAAAAAAATATGTAAAGCTCAGTGCAGGGAAAAAAAACTCTATTAGGCTTGTGATCAAACCTCAGAAGTTTTCCATTGGCTGTGGTTAGCACAAGCCTCCCTGTGCTTCGACAGTGGGTGATGAAAAGAGATATTTAAAGCAACAGGCAGATGTTAAACGGCTCCATAACAAGCCCTCCTGCATCCAGCCTCAGCGTTCAAAAATCAGTCGAGTTTTTATAAGAAGTATAAAGTTGATTAGCAGAGAGGAGCTCACATCGCTGTGACTTTGGTGTCTGATAGTTACACTTTTGTTTGAACTGTTTAGCTGCACTCCACGCAAAGAGCTGTCACAACGATCTTGGATAATAATGCTTTCTGTGTCACTTTAAAAGTCCTAAAGAAATCACATGACCTTTTACACTTAAAGGTCAATAAAACAATTAAACAAGGAGCTAGAGCAGGCTAGGACGAAGAGCCCCGCTTTTGTAGAGTTCATGAAAATTTGCCTGGTCAAGTAAAAACTCTCTCCTTTGTGTTGGCCATCAAAGAGGAAACAGACAGGAAGTAGCTGCCACAGGAAGTCCACATGGAGAAGACTGCTCCCCTGGAGACCTCTGGGATTACCGCTCAGCAGCTTTTATATCTGCTGGCTTAGAGCTCTACGTTTAAATAGAATACATATTAGTTTTATTGGGTCTCGTTTAGTGCTCATCTTGATCATTAGTAGTCCCTTTAAACCTTTAAAGACTTCTTTGGTCATTTGTGTGAAAACAACACTGACATCTTGTTTGAAAACTGTTGTCCTATGCATAAGCTACCAGACATGGAGCACCAAGAACACTCAAGTTATGTTCCTGTCGATGTGGTGGATGTAAGTCTAATATCTATGGTCTCAACAACTCCGCTCGTTACACGTCAGATATCATCAAGTTTCTGATGTAGTAGCTGGGGAGCGCATTTACACTGGAGCACCTAAAATAAGGTCAACTAAAGGCCAGTAACAACCAAGTACACGAGCACCTAGAGAACCAAACTCGGTGCTTCTCGTTATCCAGAACATCCTTGAATACTCGATTCTATTAATAGTTAGCACTGTGGCCGTGCTGCTGAAAAACTCAGGCGACCTTTGTTGTTTTAAGTTCATCTGATGCCAACGTGGAGCTCTCAAAAGTGCTCTAAGATTTATTTCACACATACACTAATCACAAACTCTGTTGCTGATCTTTTCAGCTCATGTGATATCAGCCTGCAGCTTTAAAAAGGATAGATTTTCAGGGTTGTATATATTTAGACACATATATGGCATGCAGATCCATTTCTCTGAAGTTGGGGCACAAACTTTAAACTGATATGAGCAGAGCTGTTCCCACTGAGCACCACCGGACTCAAGCCATAGCTCATGCTTCCTATCTAGGCCAAACAGGACTCGGAGGACCGGTTATGAATTGGGCCACAGTTCTCGCCGGTGCTGGGAGCTGAAACTGTGTCACCGGAGGGAAAAAAAACCCTCACCAAAGTGGCAGCAGCAGCATGCTGCAACAGCCGCAGGGTCCTGCACAACCAAGCTTGGCCTTCTCACACGCTACTATCCTGCATGTCTCTCCACCATGTCATTGCTCCTGAGGTTGAAGAAAAAGTAATGTAGTGCTCACATTGGTAAACGCTGTAAGATCAATGAGGTCTGCCCCACTGTCTGTCTGTGTAGTGTCCACACAGATGTTAAAAGACTTCATTAACAGCTGGATGAACCTCTGGGCTCAAACGAGGCTGAGGCCGAGATGTTTCACAGAGAGCAAGAGACAGGCTAACGCTGAGGTACACACACATGCTGTCACATATACAGACAGAGATCCACATGAAAACACCACCATGACAGAATAAGCTAAAGCTAACACTGGGCTGCCTGGAACCTGTGAGCTCTAAGCAGCTGTTAGACACACAGAGAATCATTTCAGGAGAGCCGCAGTGATCAGATACTGTGTTTATGCCGATGGTTTCCAGCCTTTTTCCTCTGACATGCTGCCACAGTGCTGTTCAATAAACTCAATAACCAATTCATTAGCATAATCCCACATGTTCTCATGTCTTCATTAGAAATTTCTACTACTTCTCCATTACTTATAGTTACACTCATATGCTCAAACTTGTTTGCATCCACTCAAATCATACCCCTGACCACTGCACAAGTCCTCTCCTTGAGCACTTGTACACTTAATTGTAATCATTTAGCTGAGCCACTGAATATTGATTTAAATGGGCTCCTTATAACTTTTAAGAACTATATTTTATAGTACTATTTTAGATATGAAAAAACGTCATTATAATCATTTAAATGTTTTTTCCACTAAGTAAATGTGATGAAACTCGTGTGTTTATGGTTTCTTTGCCATTTTTCTTCACTTTATGTAATGATAAAATTAAAGTTTTGGCACAACCTTTGGGTTTAATAATCATTAGTCAACATTTATCAGATGGCCTGATGTAGAGAAAAGCAAGTTTGCTATTATTAAAAACACAATTAGCCAAAGCAGAAGAGTCTGTGCATGGTTCAGCCCACTGATTACTTCAATTGTCATATTTTATGCATGTGAATAAATGCACGTGTGCATTTTATTTATAATCCATTCTTCCGGGAAGTATTTTGATTTTTTTTTTTCTTTTAAGACCAAACTATTATTCTCTTAATATACCAACAAGTTACAGTCTTAGACTGAAGTTATGAGCAGAAGCTGATCCGATCTGTCCAACCTGACTTCTGCTATTGGGAATAATTAGCAGCAGGTCAGCAAAAGGTTAAACCAATAATCCTGAACCAATAGTGGAGGGATACAGTGAGGCTGATATGACATATGGACTGACTTTAGAAACCCAGCTTAATGTAACCAGAAGAGACATTATTATGGGCTCCAGCTAGTTTAAGCCTTCACGTAGACTCCAGGTCAGTATATGGTTAAATAGGACTTAAAATGGGAAATAATGGGAAGATTTCTTGCCCTAATAACGAGGTTTAATTGTGTTTGTCTGTCACAGTGAGAGTCTGATTACAGGATGCTGTTTACAAAACAGTCTCACTTGCACACCCTCTGGTCCGACACGACAGCAGGCCTTATTATTACACATGTTAGATAATTATCTTAACAGCGTTTTCCACTATTCTCATCCAAAAAATAAATTAAAAAAAAAAAGGGAAAGGAGGAGCGAGGCACCACCTACCCGAGCCGAAAGCCTTGGCCACCAGCCACGTCAGGCTGCATGATATCTTGGCCCTGGTGAAGTCGTAGTGATCGAAGCTCTTGATGGCAGGGACGATGAAGGTCCGTCTCATCCCTCTGTCATCTGCCGCATCTCCCATTGTTTCACTGTGAGGGACCCGCTGCTTTACTGCTGCTGCTGGAGGCTCAGTCAGCAGGAGTTCCTCCTGACTGCGGATAACATCCCGTCCAGAGGAATTCAATGCACCAAAATTTCCTTCTCCCAAAAAACCGAAAAGAATCAAAGGGGGGGAAAAACCCAACAACTTTGGCCTGGTTTCTGAGAGCACGACGAGTTGGAAATGAAACGGCGCCCCTCGGTTCATATGAGCTCCATCCTCAGCGTTACGTTTCCGTGATAGCCTTAAACCCTGGCAGCACGGCGCAGTTTAGCGGCAGGATTTCTGAAGATTTCCTCCATTCCCTGACATTACTATCCTCCGGTCTCCCGACATAACGGAGCAGCTGTGTGGCACGGGAGGAGCGCTAGAGCCCGGCACCACGGGGCACTTCCCCGGTCACACCGAGTTGGCTGTTAGTGTTCATGCCACTCTCCTTCTTCTTTTTTCCCCTTTCCTAACTGTTTTCTCACCCTCTGTATCTCGGCGGCGTCTCCCCTGCGCTTTTCCTGCCGCACTGATCGGAGGATGGAGCGCACTGCGCACGCGCGATCCACCCACCCAGTCTGCTCAGTCCTGACAGGAGTCGCCACAGTGTAATATAAACCAAGGTGGAGTTAACTAAATCCCAAATGTTGTTTCCAAGGAGAAATACACTTCCAGCTAGTTCAACATGTTCTCCTAATGCTGTGAGGCCAGCTTATAGGAAGGCGATCCGCAGTTCACTGAAGTGTTAGGAGATGAGGACAGAATTATTAGCCTCCCACCTCAAAAATGTGCTTAAAATATTCAATCAGTGGTGTGCACAGAGTCTCCCACAGTGTGATGTTATAGTACGACCGTCTGTCACTACAGACATAGTATCATGTTACATACTGTTGGCATCCTTACAAAATGTACACAGAAACCTGACAATGTGATGTGGAAGAAAATTTATAATCAGAAGGCGGCTCTGGGCTTCTTCTCAGTTGGCTCAGTGGGTAGATTGGGCCATCTAACAATTGAAAGGTCAGTGGATTGATCTGTTGCTTCTCCAGTCCACATACCCAAGTACTCTCGGGCAACATACAGAGCCTCAGGTCCAAACTGGGAGCTGGTTCCATGGCAGCCTGAAAGCTTAAGTCTTTGCCTCCCATTCTACTTTTAGAAACCCTAGGAACCACAGGTAAGCCCACAGTCTGAAAGCAAAGTGCTCTATTAGACTTACGTGATAGAATGACATCTTTAAGATATGTGACCTTCAGACCATTCAGGACTCTGTATGTGAGGAGAGGGACTTCAAAGCTACCTCTGGATATTACAAAGGCAGATAAAGAGATCCTAACATGAAAAGCATACGATCTCTCTTTCTAGTTTCTGTCAGCACTCTTACTTACATTTGTAACCAGCTGGATGATTGTTATTGGGACCTCACAGTATAAGAAATTACAATAATCCAGCCTGGAGGAAATGTGGGTTTTTCAGCATCACTCTGAGACAGGATGGTCATAACTTTGACAATATTGTACAGAAGAAAGAAGACAGTCCCAGTACACCACCACCAACGTCTGCTACCTCATAATAAACGCCAAGAAGAATTATCAGCTTTTCAACATTTTGTTTGAAAACTGAAAATAGAGAACATATAAATAGAATTAATAGCAGAAATGCTGCATTAGATTTCAGTGCCCGGTGAATATATGTGATGCGACACAACTCACATGCAAATAATCAACATTTTGATTTTGACTGTGTGGAAATAATGTGAGAACTGTCATTATCTTCAATTTATTTAAAATAAATTTATATCACAATAAAGTGCAAAAAACAAATGTTTCTCATAACCTTCTGAAGTATGTCAGTGGTTCAAAGCTTACGGACTAAAATTCTTACATGACAGAAGTTCAGGTCACAACAACTTGAGATGCTTTCTAAGCAACTGAGACTGAGGATCAGTCACAGAAGACAAAAGTACCATGAAATAAAGCACAGATGTGTTTGACAAAGACATCATCACCATCACCATCAGTAAACCCTTTGATATTACATCAGAAAATGCGACACACAAGGAGAACTTAAATGAAATATCAATGACACTAACAGTAAATCTATAAAAAAAAAAAGAAAGAAAGAAGAATCAGCAGAACTAAAAAGACATCTGGAAATGTACGTTTCTTTTGAAAGGTTTTAAAAGTTTTCCCTGGTAGTTTGTTTTGACATGAATATGACCCGATCAGCAAGTTCTTTAAAATCATCTTTCCAACCAATCACCGTTTGTCAACAAGTTGCTTCTTGTTGCATTTTTTTCCCCTTCATTTCAACTTGATCATCATCCAAATGTTACACATCTGTTCCAAAGTTTACACAGCAATTTCCTCCCCTCCCCACCAACCAGTCCTGCAGGTGGCTGCCCTTCCCTGAGCCTGGTTCTGCTTTTTCTTCACGCAGTCACCAAGTGCTTGCTCAGAGGGGGTCGTCTGATTGTTGGGGTTTTCTCTCTCTTATTGTAGGGTCTTTACCTTACTGTATAAAGGACCTCGAGGCAGCTGTTGTTGTGTTTTGGTGCAATATAAGTAAAACTGAATTGAATTGAACTGATTACATTTGGCCCTACTCAAATCAGCACGAGATGAATATGGAAATTATATTAAAATTACTTTTTGGACAGTGACTATGTAAGATGACTGCAGTCATGGGAATGGATGAGAAGTGTGTAAGAGTGCTGCACCCTAGTGTCTGCAAAGAGCTCATACAGCTGAAGAGGTTAAAAAGGAAGCCTCTCTTATTAGTCAGTAGATGGCACTCCTATGCCAATTATACCATAAAATGGCCCTGCTCGGTTCAGCATATTGATCACTACTACACTGTTTTCATGTACTTAATGGCTCTTTTGCTGCTCTATTGGGATTTCTTTCGCTGACAGGTTTGATTGCACTGACGTAAACTACAGCAAATAAATTCCTCATAGTGGTCGTTACAGCTTTAACACTTTAGTGTTCAGGAAAAACATGAATACTTCTTTCATTCTCAGCATATAAACTGATGCCACACGTGCCATAAAATGTCCAGCTTCACTGCTCCCCCTTTGTTTAATTGGAATCCTCCCTGTTTGCATTTCCACCCAAATCCACATTCATTCGAGAGTCGTTACCAATCATAATGTAGTTAGCATTTTCAATATGAATGTTTGGCTGTGGGTGCCACGCAGCCGTCGGGGGCCCTGGTCGAAGGTTTGGTTCTACTGAGATTGTCAGATTGCTTATTTTATTTAAATGCTTCATTGTCTGTTTCTGAGCTTTCTCCTGTTTCCAGATCCATCTCTGTTTTTTAATTTTTGCAGGCAACAACGACTTTTGGATCTTTTTCTCAAAGTTCTTTCTCTCTTCAAGTGGATTCACTCCCTGCAGCACCATAGGCATATCCTGTTTGGGCATGCAGTTCTCTCGTGGCAGCAGAGGGATCACAGTGTTGTACTTATGTGCCTTGTTTATAGAGTTGACGAAGGCAGCGTTCGCATTTAGATCCAGCATGCAAGTGTTGAAGTTGCGGGTAAGCAGCAGCAGGGTGAAGGCTGAGTTGTTGATGGCGTCCTCCATGCTCTTTATAGTGGTCTTTCCGGGGATGGAAAAGTCAGAGAAAGTTGCACCTTCAAATTCACCACCAATGACTGCTTCTATTTTCTCCTTTATGCTTTCGGCCATATCTGAATCTTCCGGTGCATGCAAGATAACAAATGCATAAAATATTTCTTCTTCCTCTTCTTCCACAGCTTTGCTTTCGTGTATTTCTCCAGGAACACTCGTCTTCGGTAGTTCAGGACTTGGTGTTTTTGTTTGATTGTCTGATTTTGTGTCACTCTCATTGCTCACTAGTGATGCTGCTGCTGGTGTGCCATACTTACTTGAGTCTTGTTTTGGGTCAAATGGAGTAGATCCAGTGGTCTTAGGCTGAGCTTCAGATGACTGAGGTGGCTCGGTCACATTTTGTGCTCTGTTTTCTTTAACGCTGAGGACGGGAGGATTCGATTTGGGGTTTCCTGGGTTCCCTGGAGAGGTTCTGTGTGCTTGAAACAAGATTGTTGAGGGCATACTTATCTCCAGATGAGTAGGGTAAGAGGGCATTGAGGGGAGATTTGCACTGAGGGGGCTGGGAAGAGATGAAGCTGATGAAACCTGAAATTTTTCCACGCTACTGAGAAGATTGGAGTCAGGCTCTGCCCTCTGATCACTGGAGGGGGACATCCACTCTGCAAACTCGGGCCCACAGACATTTTTAGCTTCCTCCAGGAATTTATAGTTGTATAGTTCCAGGTCATTACCATTTCTTGTTTTTACGCAGTCACTAGAAAGAGCTCGCTTGTATGCCAGATTTCTCAGCAGTGGATCACACAGCCTCTGCTCTGTCAAAACTTTAAAAACACGAGCCAGCTCTGCCAACGATTCTCCCGTTAAGGCTTCAAAAAGACCGCAATGAGATCCAAAATCTTCTAAATTGCCTCCTCTCATCTGACACTTCTCGGCCACATGCTTAGCGAGGGAGCTGTCCGTCAACATCTGGAGTTTGTCGAGAGCTTCCACCTCCCTGTCGAGGACGATGAGACACAAGGCGTGTATGATTTTATCTTCAGGAGAGTCACCCAACTGGAATGTCAGACTAAGGAGTCGTTCTGAAGGTGTCTTAACAAGAAGGTCAAAGACATCCCTCAGTCCTGTCCCATGGTTGGCTCGGCTCTCGAGACTCATTTTCAACTTCACTTGTGAGCCAGCGTGTAACAAAGTCGACAGGATCACATGTGACTGTCGAGCATAACCATTCTCAGTTCTTCAGGGACTTAAGTTGCTGAAGAAGTGCCGTTTCCTGTATGTTCCTCTTTCTTTAGGCATAAAAAATGAAAACGTGTCAGAAATCACAGAGCTAACACATGGTCACAACATGATGTGCTTCAACTGTATTCAAAAAGTAACTTCAATGAATTTTAATACATCAAGCTTAGCATTTTGTCTCCCTCTTGTGATCTTTCATTATTCGTCTTTGGATTATGTTCTGTAGAGGTAAAATAAACTTTCATCTGATCATTTTGGACTAAAACAACGGAAATCAGGACCAGCATCATGTTCCAAAAGCTATGACTGAGCTATGTGTGTGTTTCTAGCTCAGAATAAGGAAGTCCCAAAGAGTGCTTTTCTGTTTCAGTTAAGTTTTCAGATAGAAACTTTTTAATCTTAAAATCCAAAAACAAGGCTCTGAGAGACCGATGATTCCTCAGAATAACCCTAGCCTCAATAAGTCTCCTCAAACTTCTACACTAAACTTTTCCAGTGAACGTACCTGCTGAAGTTGTAGGCCTCTGCCAGCCTGAAGTAATTTTGGAAGACATACTGATGATGTCACAGCTTGCGAAGTACAGGAGCTCAAGAGGGACAAAAGACTGAAGCAGGAAGAAGCCTCAATCCCAAATGAGATTACAGCTCTCCCGTGGGTTCTCCATATTACAGAGCTGTACCATCCTTAAGAGACTCTATTTATAATGTAAACATTTAACACTTTAACATGTATTTTCATATAGTATGGTAACTTTTTCATACAGTTTGAATCTGCCAAGAAGACAAAGAAAAAAAGATCTCTTCTTGTGGGGAAGTGTGGAAGTCTTGAGCACAATGGGCGTACAAGAGAGGAGGAATTCTGGCATTTTCCCCTCTCGGCTGAGAGGCAAGTGTATTTTTATCCTCAGAGGAAACCTCCAACCCTGTATTTACCAGGGGTGGGGTCACACCAGGCACACTGAAAACCAAGATCAAGTCCTTCAATGCAGCGCAGACACAGAGCCTCTCTGTTCTGAGTGCAGAGAGCGGTATGTGATATGTTTACTGCACGTAACCATTTCTGAAGGATTAATGTGACTCTATAGGAAGTGTGGTTTTTATGCCTTCCTTAAATATCTCAAGACTGGAATTTCAGTTTCTTTATGGAATAAGACACATAGCACACACACACGCGTGCACACACACACACACACACACACGCACACACACACACACACACACACACACACACACACACACACACACACACACACACACACACACACACTCCTCTGTAACTGACAGCAAGCCAAGAAAACCAAGAAACCATATGAATGATGCATTTAATCTACACTCACTGGCCACTTTATTAGGTACACTTTGCTAGTACTGGGTTGGGCCCTCTTTTGCCTTAAGAACAACCTTTATTCTTCATGATACAGGTTCAACAATGTCCTCGAAATAGTCCTCAGAGATCCACCGCAGGACTGAAGTGTGGTTACTGTGGAGGCCTTTTGAGTACAGTGAACTCGCTGAAACCAGTTTGAGAAGAAGCCATCGGAAAATGGGTACACTGCAGTCATAAAAGGATGGACATGGTTAGCAAGAACAGTCAGACTGTGGTGTTTAAAAGATGCTCCCACACCATTACACCATCACCACATTAATCAAGACAGGATGGATCCATGTTTTCATGTTGTTTACAGCAAGTTCAGAACCGACCATCTAAATGTTGAAGTTGAGACCCATCAGACCAGGAAATGGTTTTCCAGTTTTCCAGTGTCCAACTTTGCTGAGCCCATGTGAAGTGTGACCTCAGTTTCCTGTTCTCAGTGTGGTCTTCTGCTGCTGTGGCCCAGTCTGCTTCAAGGTTTCATCTGTTGTGTGTTCATCTGCATACCTTGGCTGTAACAAATTTGCATTTGCGTTCCTGCTGCTTTCCTCTCAGCTTAAAATAGTCTTTCCTTTCTCCTGTGATCTTTGCCATCAACAAGACATTTTCACACAGAGAATTTCTGCTCACTGGATATCTTCTCTTGTTTGGACCATTCTCTGCAAACCATAGAGATGGTTGTGTGGGACAGTCTCATTACATCAGTAATTTCAGAAATACTCACAGCAGCCAATCTAGTACCAATATCCATGCTACTGTCAAAGTCACTCAAATCACAACTCTGCCTCATTCTGATGCTCACTTTGAACTTAACAAGGTTGTCTTGAACATGTCTACATGAAAAAGCCCAAAGATACTAATAAATGATAAAAGAATCAGTGAGACTCAATTGTATTGATTATGTAACACAAGATGGGTTCTGTGACATTTTCCTGATTCTGAATCATGTTTAGAATCAATACTGAGCCATTTTAAAGTTTTAATCAGGCTACATAAACCGACAGGTCACACAGAATATAGTGTAACACCAGCAGACAGGGGAGGTGGAGCTTTATAAAGAAAATGCCCCAAAGTTCTTACTTAAACATGAAGGAGAGCAGATAAATATTTAAGCAACCCGCGTATTGTGCGTACCGTGATGCAAATACAGCATCAGAAAGTGGTTTAGTTGACTAATGTCAATCCGTCAGACTTGTTAACAGCTTTGTTGCTTCTGTGTACATTACCAGCTTTGCCATGAAGAGACAAAAGAGACTCTGTAATAGAGTTAATAAATGAAAGATTCAGTGAGGGATTTGTTGTCCACAGAGCTCATGAATATGATGATTTTAGCTGGAAGTGCACCCAACTGAGACTGCCTTTCAGAACCCATCTTTATACATCAGAGACAAGTCAGTGTACACTGTACGTGCTATAAAATCATCTAGTGTATAGTTAGCAGCATACGTGACTCTTGGAGTTGTGACTTGATTTAAGGTTAACAATAATAATTAACAAATATGTGTTCTTTATGCTGAAATTTAGAAAAGGTCAAATATGGAACATTTTGTGACACTTAAACAAATCTTTTCCGGTTTCAGGTGCAATTGAGGTTTTAACTGAGGTATGTAATTAATAGAAAATGGAAAACCTTGAATTAAATACTGTTAATTCACATTTTTTAGGATACTGAGAGGAAAAAAGGTAGCCATAGTGTTTTTAATGTCACAGAAAGAATCTGAAGAAAGTATTAAGAAAAGCTGGACGCCCTTAGGATCCTTTTCACACGTATGTTATATATATATTTTCTTATGAACTCTCACACACCATTAAATGCCCTTGTATAAGATTTGCACGCAAGGTTTGCTCCACACACACACACACACACACACACACACACACACACACACACACACACACGCACACACACACACACACACACACACACACACACACACACAGCCTCGGGATCATCCTCAGTCTGTTACGTAACACACTGCCAAACGTCCATCTTTATTGAGGACAATTCTTCTAACGAGAGACACGCTCTCCCAGCAGCTGTGTTACTCAGCCTGCCAGTAAATTTGCCTTCACCTGCAGGCAAAATCATGTAGTAAGAGGCTGTGTCAGTTCTGCAAATCCCGACATTGCACAGGAAACATGACGTGGTTTGCCACACATGCAACTCTCCCTTTATCAAAGCTGAAATGCAAACATGTGTATGTCTACGTGTTTGTGAGCGTGTTTTCTGGCCGTGGGAGAGAGAGAGGCCCCGGGGGACACACAGAGGGGTCACATATAAGAGGCTTTAGGGCAGACAAGTGAAAAGGGGGCCCTTCCTTGGACAGAGACTAAAGATTAGGATGAAAGACATATGAGTGTGTATGGAGCGAGTTGGGGTGGTGGTGGGGGTGCCTCTATTTTTTATGTCTCACCCACTGCTGCATCTCTCACACGGGCCATTCAAAATGAGCAGGAAGTAGACGACAGATAAGATAGCGAGATAGGTGCCTAGCGAAAGACAAAGTGAGACCCTGACTGATCGATAGGCTCTTTAGAATTCAGTTTGCGAGAGACCGAGGAGAGGCCGCGCAATGCACGGCTCTTTTTCCCAGCCGCCTGATTCGTCACACATGCTAAGAGAATTTAACACACTTGCTCCTGGCGAGCAAATATATTCTCCGCACACATGTACATGAGAAGACGTGCGCATACAAAACCATGCACTCATTCAAACAAACACCCCACAGCTGCCCACCCGCTGTTTTTGGCCTCCACTGGAACACTGAAAGAAACACCTGCGTTACGGCCAGTGCTCCACTCTGAGGGAAAGTTTTGCATTTTTCTGCAATTTTTGTTTAGAGCAGCATACAGCTTTAAAAGCTTACGCAACAGTTTATTTTGTTCAGATTAAGATAAAGGTTATGGATGGATGGGTGCAGCTTTAGGTAGCCTACACACATTCAGGCGTGTTCTGTGTATCAAGGCAAAAATAAACTATCACATACTGAGGCTAGTTTATGCTGTTGACAAAGCGAGCCAACAGATCTGAGCTAATGTGACAGTTAACTAGCATTAATTCAGGAGCAAAAGTAAATGAAGCGGGCCTGCGGACATGACAGGGGAGTGCAGCGGGGATGGGAAGATGTGTGTACTGTACCACACTGGACCATGCTTGGATGAGCATGTAGGCCATGCCAACAACAATGCATAATACAGCCTCTGGTGATGGGGGGATGGATACAAACACACAGAGCTCCCACCTTACCTCATGCGCACACAACACGCAGACATTCACTCGTGCAAGCGCACGCGCACAAACTCACACGCATGCACAGACATTGGCGGTGATGCGGCATGGAGCAGTTTATGCTCATATCAAAAGAAAGTCTTTGATCAGTGTGACAGGAAGGGCACTCGCCCCAAAGGAATTAGCTAACTCTCCTGCCTTGCACAAAAAAAAGCACATCCACAATAAATCAGGCGTGCTTGCATTTGCAACAGAGGGGAGAGAACGTTTGATATTTAGCTTCATTAATATGCTAAATGTATGAATATGATTTGTTCCAGTTCACTGTCCAGAGTAGCATGTCCATAGTGCCATGATAACCATAAAGAGCAGAATGTGCAGAAATTCAGGTTGCATGTATAATCCGCTCAGTTTAACAGCCTGTTATTCTGCACAAGCAATTTACATACAGCTTTTAAATTAGTACCACTTTTATTTCTCCTAAAAAAAAATGTCCTGACACGGAGAATACTTTTAAAAGAACCCCTGATTTTGTTTATTTTTGCTTGCTGGAGTGTTTCACCGATATAAGATACGGTTAAGGTGATGTAATATTTCCTCTTAGTATATAAAATTGAAGAAAATTAATTAGGAACAGTTTGATACTTAGGTTTTATTGCTTAATGTTAATAAGAAGATTACAACATTCATGTTTGTCACTTATATTTGAGGCCACGAACTGGAGCTGTTTAGCTTTGCTTAAGTTAGCAGATAACTTAACCCTTTAAGACCTACCATAGAACCAAGTCTGCCAGAGCGTATCTTTATATTTTTACATGCTGTAGTGCCATTTCTGGGAGCATTTCAAGTTGTTATACATCAATACAACCGTTATAGCCCAAATGTTAATAATATGTATGCATTAAGTGCATAATAACTACATAAATTGCAAAAAAGTGCAATAAACTACAAAAAAAAAAGAAAATCGTTTTTGTTTTTTTTACATAAATTTCTAGTTAGAGAATTTTCAGAGGTTAGGGTCTTCATAGTTTTATTTTTGAGATACACCAATTTTTATATACTGCAGGAAAAACGAAAATAAATATTGTAATGCAAATTTGTAAAAAAAAAAATTGAAAAAAAAGCATGTGCATAAAAGGAAACTATTTCCAGCAGTGCAATTTGAGTTCTAAGCATCCCAGAAGCTATTCAGAAAAGCATGAAGTCAAACATGACTTTTAAAAACACCAGTATAGGCTTATAAGGCCCCAAAGGTAAAAAACTACATTCTCCGCGAAATGACGTCACTTCCGGTTTCGGCCAGGTAATGGCAGACATGCCATAGTTGAGGTCTGTTCCAACATAGGAAGTGTTATGAACAGCTGATCGGATTGGCAAAGCCTGTTTCTGGAATATTATGTTTTTGTTGCTGCAAGTGCTTTTTATGCAGTTTTTGCAAAGCTATATGTGGAAGGAAACCGTGACTTAGGATAAGCTGATGGCATAAGATGTAAGTACAACTCCTCCGGTTTCATATGCAAAAGAAATTATTGCACTAGTGTACGTGGTTCCGGTGTTCTGGGAATCTATCCTACCTGAAAAAACATCCTACCCAATGGTTCTGCGCAGACACCATGCATGCGCACAACACCAACCCCGAATTAACTTCTTTTTCTCTCACCTATCCAGAATATTTCTTATGGTTATGGTTAGGGGCAGGGTTAGGTTTAGTCGCAATTAACTGTCAAATTATAATAGGGGTAGGACGTTTTGTCAGAGTAGGATGGTTTCTCAGAACACCGGTTCTACAGGGATTTAAAAATAGTTACGCAAAACAGAGCGTGCTGCTCCAACGGGTTTTAAAGGGTTAAAGAAAGAAAATGCTAGAACAACCTAATAACCATAACTTTTTGTTTGTGTTTTTCAGTTCATAAGTTATATATAAAATAAACAAGCATATATATTCATTTATGAATTACACACCTATGAGAATGAGCAAGTCTAAATATTTTCACTACTCTCAGCTAAGCTAAGCTAGCTTCTGCCTGACTATAGCTTAGCTGTTTTCAATCTCTTAATCTAGTTATAGTAAACAAAGTAAATATATAATAATATTATTATATGATAATGCAGTGGTAGAATCAGTCCATATTGTAATTCTACTGCTGTTCCTCAATAATTTGTAACTTTTTATATCTTAAAATTTCAAGATAACCACTCGAGTTACATATGTAGCTTACATAATTTCAAACAAAAAAATAAACACAAAAAACAAGAAATAAGCATCTTGAAATTACATGTTGTTTCTAAATGAGTAAGACTTAGAGATACTAACTTGAAAATTTGATTTTTGTGGCGGGAACAAGCTTCCAAACTACTGGTTGACAGTGACAATTAGCTACAAAGTAGCCGCTGCTTCAAATTCTCTGTTACTTCTTTTTGGTGTAGGAAGTCAACATTTTTGTTTAATTGTACCACATGATTCATTAATACTTTCATGCTTGCGTTAAAAGAAATTTAAAAAGAACTAGCTATGAGCTCTAATTGGGGGATAAAGTAGGATTTGGCAGCTAGGATAACCCTGAAGGCCTTTACACAAAAAGCATGCTGTGAAAAAGCAACATGAGATCTGAACTTCCTGTGTAATGAAATGTGAAAAAATGAACTTAACATCAAACCATGACGAGCTAGTTTCTAAACAAGAAAAATACAAAACAGATTCATATAATTCAAAATAGAAGGCAGTTTCGTACATATTTTAGGATGTCAGTCCAGCAGTTTGAGCTCTTGTTGGCAGAGTTGGGACCACATCTGAGGAGGCAGAGAAATAATTTCAGACAGCCGATTGAGACCAAGCACTGTCTAGCTGTATGTCAGAGGTAAGTATCATTGTATATTCAGTACCAGTGTATGTTTTGCACTAGTAGGTCACTTGCTGCCAAATACAGTGATCTGACTGGTCAGCTCTATTTATTCGGATCCGATAAATGCCACAAAAAAATCATCCAGCGAAATCAGGCTGTATTATGAATAGGTGAGTCCAAAACATATTTTTATGCATCAGTTGTGTAAAGGCCTTATGACAGGGTCACTTAGAAATATGTCACAATAATTTGTATATTGAGCTGCAGTGAAGTTACATTTCTATTCAAGCTGTGTGAAATTATATTACATCATTATATGTGACCTGTGCTGCTGCAGCTGCTCTGAGAGTCACTGTTGTTTAGCCAAAGAAATTCAACACGATATAAGCAGAGGTTACATAATCATGCTGGTTTTCCAACCCTGTACAGTTTAAAGCTTGTACACAGGATGAATTCGGTGAGTGAATCTAATCAGCATCATCATCTTAAATTTAAATTGCTCTCTGCTGCCCTTGATTTAATCTAGCATTGAGCATGAACAACACAATCTGCTCTGCACCAGTTCAACATAGTACATTACCATAAATGTAACCAGTTTAGCCTGCACTAACTGCCTCATATTTTCATGTAACCTTTGAGCAACACAAAATTAGTATGGTTCAGTTTGTTTTGCAAGATATTCACAGAAAGGGAAAAAAACCCCCAACCTATAGCAACACATTCAACAGCCAATTAAAACAGTAAAGAAATATAGAATTAAACCAGAATTAGTTTGCCACACGTCAGTGCTTACCTTTGGAAATCATTTTTTCTGTCTTCTTTCTTAGTCTGGCACATAGTCCATTTAGCTAGCAGACTCACTGTGCTCTGAACAGAAACAGGATGCAGTATGTGTTTGTTAAGCTGTTCGAAAAGTCGCATCTAAAAAAATTGCTCTTAAAAAAACTATAGATGCTGAAGTACAGCATGTGGGAACTTAATGACAGCTGTACCATCAGAAGAAGGAACGGGTGGAGGGATCCAGATTCATATTCAGATGACTTTATTAATCCCAAAAAAGGGAAATTTGTACCTGCTCACATAGTCAAACTCACACAACCCTGAGAGTGTGTGAGGTCGTGGGGCGGCGTTACTTTCTTATTACAGAACAAGTATCTCCATGCCGTCAGCTGAAAGCATCACCAAGCTGCAGCGCACGAAAATGTGCTCACTCCACAGTATTAAGTATTAATCTGCCTTTCTGCTTTAAATGCTCATTAGCCGAAGATGCCAGCACATTCGGGACTATTTTAGCCCCTAAATTTAACCCCTTCTATTCTTTTCTACTTCGCTATAACCTCTAAATGAAACAGGAAGCTCCGCTGAGGGGATTCCCCCATTTATATAATCTGTGATATAGCCTATATGAGAGCTAATTTCTTCCCTCCTCTATTTCTCCTCTTTTCCCCCCTTCATTCAGCCTCTTTTTAGTGTGAGAATCCCCCCGCCCCCCAGTTTATAGTGATGGTCAAATTGATGGCTCTAATTCTATCCAATGAAAAAAGGTTGTTAAATGTTATTAAAGTCACCCACCCAAAGCAGGGGAGAAAGGAAGTGAAAGAATAAGAACATGGTGAAGAGGAGAGGAATTAAAACTTGCTTTGTATCGGCAATGAAGAAAACTAAAAGAATAAATGGACCCAATCTGGCTGCACTTGGTGCTAGAATGGCTGCCCATCCAAAAGCCCATGCCCAATCCACCATGTCACTTTTGTCCGTCTCCAAACCCTGCGGATGCTCTGCTTTTATAGCAGATGCACAGAACCAAAGGATGTGAGGCGTGAAAGCAATGGGAAATTCATTACATATTCCTACCCCCCTCCGTTCACCATAATCACCACAATTAGCAGACATCTGCAGTGACTCCAAAGCTGGGAGTGTATTCAGGCAATCAGAGCAGCTTCACCGACAGCACTGACTGCAGCCCCCTCTGTGATGGGCCTCATCCTGAAGGGAAGCATTCCATTAGAAACTCAGTGATTAATTGAGACGCCGAATTCGCTTCTGGCATCGAGCACGAATGAAACCCAACAGGAGGCATCCATGGTGGCAGAGCCGCGCACGGGATTGCGGTCCAGAGTTGGCGGGGACTTTAACATAGTGTCGATGGTGTTAGATGAGGCGCTCACGCTGTTGGTTCGCAATTATCAGTATGAGAAGAGTTACTAGAAAACAGCTATGTGAAGATTTTCTGACCCATCAAGTAAACAAAACCTGTGTGTGTCTAACGATAACCCGCATTTTATAGGTACTTACGGATATTGGTATTATCCCCCGTGCTCTGAGAAACCTGGAATCCAGATTCCTGAAATCCACTAAAGCCTTTTATGTTGTTTAGCTGTAGATGTATCTTGTATGTAAAGGACATTTTAAAGGAACTGTTTAACTTAAATGTGAAGCACCGGCTGTCAGACATTTGCTTAGCATAAGATAAAAGCAGGAATTTAAAATAACTTTTCCAACCCAAATGATGCTGATCTGTACTACTGTGTGTTATTTCTACCCTTCACTTGTAAATCTCTAGAGATGTTGGTACATTTAGACTCCCTGTGTTTATACTTCTTGACCTAAGCAAAGTTAACACTCTCAGTTTACAGATATGAAGCGTCAAGCTTTTCAAATCTCTGCTAGAAAACGGGCACATTCTTCAAAATGTCAAACTATTCCTTTAAGACGTCTCTGATTGGATGATTATCAAAAGTGTTGGGTGGCCCACTGTATGTTCTCCATCTGTAGTGGATGACAGCATGTTAGACAGCTCATTACTGAAGCAGTTGGAGATGTCACTCTTACTAGGCACAGTATGGAACATCCACGGCTTTAAGCCTCAGCTTGTCATGAAACTTAACAGTAACACATTGGACTCTTATCATCTTGCCTTGAGTCCGGCGCCGGCTCGTTTCCCGGATCGCGCGGCACGTGGACGTAAGTGTAAATACGTACATCAGTCGAGCTTACGCGGGCGCAGCTGCAATTGAGCCTCATTGTCCTCGGAAAAAAGGGGGGGAAAAAGCCAGCTTTTTATAAACTCAGCAGACAGGCATGTTGTCACACAGACGAAAACACATTTGGAGTTTATTAGATTCATCTGCAGGAGATGAAATCATCCAGAACAGTTGAATGATTATGTGTATCACTTTATAAATGGTTTTTAGTAACGACTGATGCATTATTTAGAGAAACACCACACTATAACAAATGCTCCAAACAATCCAAAGGAATCCTTTTAATTTTCCTGTTTTATTTCTTTACAGTGAGTGTTTTTCTCCAAATGCACAGAGTACACGCTTGATATTTGCCAAACTTATCTTTTCCTCCTCATATGCAAAGCTGACGTTCTTTGTATTCTGCAGATTTTAAAATGTGCATTATTTACATCAGATGTGATTATGCGTCCGCAATGGATTTCAGTGCTTCTTGGCACATCACTATGTATCAGTAGAATAACATGAAAGCCAGCAACCGCAAAATGTACGGCAGTCGTCCCGCTGCTTGCGTGTATGTGTCCTAATGAGATGCAAACAAAACATAAGACCACTCATCAAAGCACCGTTCAGTGAACTCATGCTCAAAATATCCACATGGTGACGTAAAACTATAGGATTTTGTACAGCATCGAGCGTTGTTTTGTTTGAGGAAGTTGGAGCTAACCTATAACACCGAGTGGTGCAGTGGTTAGCGCTGTCATCTCACAGCAATGAGATGACAGCGCTGGGTTTGAATCCACCAGCTCGTTGGGCTTTTTCTGTGAGTTTACTTTACTCTGGCTTCCTCTCCCTCCACAGTTAGAAGACACGTTCTTAGTTATGTTGTGATTCTAAATTAGTCATCTAGATTGTTAACCTAGGCTAGCTTTTAAGAAACTTAAATGTGCTTAACTAGAAGTACAAAGCAGAATAAAATGGAAGGGCTCAATGAAAGTACAAATACCTTAAAAAATCAACTGATTTTAAAACTGCTCTTGCATTAGTGTGCACTTTCTACCAGTGTAAAAACACAAGCAAACAAAGAAGACTTAAGTTTGGAGTTATTATGTGATGTATGTAATGAGTAAATGTGGGGTGGTTTTTCTTCTTTGAAATGAGGCTTTAAATTTGTATCTGTAGTTATAAATGTTAACACGCTAGTATGAACATTCCAACCCAGTGGAGAGCTCTGTGATAAACGGATCGAGTGGTTCATCGAATTAAGCGCCGACAAAAAGGATCTTTTCAGTTTGTCTTTTACAACAAGGCCGTTTTCAGCTACTATCACTGTGCAAGTTTATCATGTTAAACCTGCATTTACAGGGAGTGCAGAATTATTAGGCAAGTTGCATTTTTGAGGAATAATTTTATTATTGAACAACAACCATGTTCTCAATGAACCCAAAAAACTCATTAATATCAAAGCTGAATGTTTTTGGAAGTAGTTTTTAGTTTGTTTTTAGTTTTAGCTATTTTAGGGGGATATCTGTGTGTGCAGGTGACTATTACTGTGCATAATTATTAGGCAACTTAACAAAAAACAAATATATACCCATTTCAATTATTTATTTTTACCAGTGAAACCAATATAACATCTCCACATTCACAAATATACATTTCTGACATTCAAAAACAAAACAAAAACAAATCAGCGACCAATATAGCCACCTTTCTTTGCAAGGACACTCAAAAGCCTGCCATCCATGGATTCTGTCAGTGTTTTGATCTGTTCACCATCAACATTGCGTGCAGCAGCAACCACAGCCTCCCAGACACTGTTCAGAGAGGTGTACTGTTTTCCCTCCTTGTAAATCTCACATTTGATGATGGACCACAGGTTCTCAATGGGGTTCAGATCAGGTGAACAAGGAGGCCATGTCATTAGTTTTTCTTCTTTTCTGAAGAAGGTGTCTTCCAGAAACTGGCAGTAGGACTGGGAGTTGAGCTTGACTCCATCCTCAACCCGAAAAGGCCCCGCAAGCTCATCTTTGATGATACCAGCCCAAACCAGTACTCCACCTCCACCTTGCTGGCGTCTGAGTCGGACTGGAGCTCTCTGCCCTTTACCAATCCAGCCACAGGCCCATCCATCTGGCCCATCAAGACTCACTCTCATTTCATCAGTCCGTAAAACCTTAGAAAAATCAGTCTTGAGATATTTCTTGGCCCAGTCTTGACGTTTCAGCTTGTGTGTCTTGTTCAGTGGTGGTCGTCTTTCAGCCTTTCTTACCTTGGCGATGTCTCTGAGTATTGCACACCTTGTGCTTTTGGGCACTCCAGTGATGTTGCAGCTCTGAAATATGGGCAAACTGGTGGCAAGTGGCATCTTGGCAGCTGCACGCTTGACTTTTCTCAGTTCATGGGCAGTTATTTTGCGCCTTGGTTTTTCCACACGCTTCTTGCGACCCTGTTGACTATTTTGAATGAAACGCTTGATTGTTTGATGATCACGCTTCAGAAGCTTTGCAATTTTGAGACTGCTGCATCCCTCTGCAAGATATCTCACTATTTTTGACTTTTCTGAGCCTGTCAAGTCCTTCTTTTGACCCATTTTGCCAAAGGAAAGGAAGTTGCCTAATAATTATGCACACCTGATATAGGGTGTTGATGTCATTAGACCACACCCCTTCTCATTACAGAGATGCACATCACCTAATATGCTTAATTGGTAGTAGGCTTTCGAGCCTATACAGCTTGGAGTAAGACAACATGCATGAAGAGGATGATGTGGACAAAATACTCATTTGCCTAATAATTCTGCACTCCCTGTATTAATCACCAAAAAGACTCTTTCCTGGTGAAGTCAGCTGAACTGAAAAGGATTTTCATGCAAAAAAAACCTAACCCACCCACCCCGAAACCCCAGGATTTCACACATATACTACCCCTCTCACAGAACAGAGCTGACCCTAACCAAAGCAGAAAGACAAGTGGGGGGCCCCAGTGCAAAACTGATGAAGAGGACAAGCACATCAGACGCCACACAGGTCTTCAGGAGGAAGTTTCATTAAATAGCAGTGCTGTTGTATGATATCTTGTCTTGTTTAGTGTTGGGTTTGGTTTAGCTCACACAATGTGTTTGTAGAACACAGGAGTGGTGTTCGCTAAAAAAGGACCACTGAAACAATCGTAAACAACTAATAACATGTAATTCTGTGAATTAAGTGTCTTTTGCATTTCTGATGAATTCCATGTCATATCAGATCAAATACAAAAGGAAGCTCAGCTAAAAGGTAACCCTGAACTTTAGATTTCACTATACCTTGTCAAAAAGGGGCACCCAGATTCTTTAAAGTCACCGAGAACCATGTGACGCTTTGGTTAAAAAGGAAAGATGAATTGCACCGACTAAGGAATTATAAGGTTTTCACACCATAGCAGCCGCACGCATAAACACCCACGTGGTTAGATTTGTGAAAGAGCTGTGATTGAAGCTGGGGCTAAATTAAGAGGAAAGACAGATTAGAAGCTTAACGGAAATCAAGCCAAGGCTGTTGCTCTCATTTGGATGTTGGAAATTAGACCGAATAGTGAATAAATCTAGGTGCTTTACTTTCGAGAGCACCGTTCCCACCAGTTATGCAAATTAGCCTTCAAAATGCACACAATAATCGAATGATGTGGCGCTTTGTTTGGAGCTTTGAGCGTGCTTATTTTATAGGTTTAACAGGGACGAGAGCGGCGCCTCCTCGTTTTGCGGCTTCTTCGTGGCTGTCGTAAAATCGTAGAGCTACAATGAAACGGGGTGTGATCCTCCACTTGGTGCTTCCTTCCTTCTAGCATGGGTCTGGGCCTTATAAAGGCCTGTGTGGTGTGCCACAGACACGCCGCCTTTCTGCTGTGTGGAGAAATGTGTTCAATCACCATGGCTACTGGACAGACCCCTGCTGTGGTTATTAGGATTTCTCTGTCTGCTCGCACAGGTTAACCACTCACTGTCTGTGTTACGGATGCGAATGTGAGTGAGTGTGTTCAGGAGGGTTACAGGTCAAGAGGTGATTTAATATTATAATTATAGAGCCAGAGTGGTGGGTTTTTTTAAAAGCAGGATCTCACCTAGAATGGATCAGCTCGGACCGCGCTGCCTCTCAACAGTATGTGAGAAGGGGGAACATGAGAAAGCTTTAAGCTGTATTGATTCAGCCAACTACTCTCGGAGTGAGTACCAGAGGATCTGAAGACAGAATTATCCATGCACCATTTCCTCCCCTGCTCCTGTGTGGAAAATTCTGCAGTTCCAGCTTTGTCGTAGCCTACATACAGCAGAAACACACACACACTCAGGGCCCCATAAACATCGTGCTTAGGGACACACACAGCAAGAGAGAGAGACACACACACACACTGCGTTGAGGTTTGATGTTGCAGAATAATAGTTGTTTGATTTATTTATAGTCATTCCCTTCCATTTGAATGGCTCTGCATATTTTTTTGTTAAATTAATCTTAAAATAGGACAAGCAGACGGATTAAAAAAAAAACCCTGCAGAAGCACGCTGCTGTAATGCTGTAAAATTTAGGATTTTCTCTATAGGCTGCTACATCATTTTTCCCATATTAAGTTATGCCGTAATGCGGGTTATTATAGCGGTCTCTGAGCCTACATAAAGTGCGCTGAGGTCTTTATAAACACTAATAACACGCACTTGGGTGCTCCAGTTTCACTCTGAGTCCATATGAAGAGATTATGGGAAGCCATAAAACTGTGGTGGATAAGTCCCACCAATGAAATCTGAATTTCTGAGACACGGGGCATTGTCTGCATATGCCTCTTTGCCCTGAGTATCCTCCTCCTCTACTCCCCACCCGGTTTCTCCTGAATAATGCACGATGGACACCCCCTCCCGCGCTTCCTCCCTTCAGCCCCCTCCTCCGCGCCGGCCCTGTGTCCAATAGCCGACGCGCATTTTATCAAGCTATCTCCTCTGAGCCAATCCCAGTCCACTCAGTGATCCCTGTAAACCGGATGCCCTCCCTTCTGCCCCTCAAACAGACGTAATCTGTGGATCAGAGAGGCAGGCGCCCAGTCAGTGCGTGGACTTGGTGTTGGATGAAGAAGATGGGAGTAAAAATAAAAATTAAAAAAATTAAAAAAGAAAAGAAAAGAAATACTCCCCGCTGCAGAATCAGAAGAAACTGCGATCAGCGCCCCCGCGACAGGAGAATGAGTCCTGCTGCTTCACCAGCAGGGTGAAGGGAAATCTTGTGAGTATGCCATCATGTCAAATGCATAACCTAAAACGGGGATGTGGTGTTTTTTTGGTTAATCCGGTGCAGTCGGCGCAAAACCGGCGGTTTAGTTAAAAAGAGATGATGCATCTTTTTTTTATATATATATATATATATGTGCGTTTTTGTAATAAAGTATGAATGAGCTGATTAATACGTGGCTGGATGTGAAACTCTGTGGCGGTGTGTGATGTACTCCGGGTTGTCGCTCGGTACTATCGAGGCGGCTTTAGCTCTCCATGCCACTCATTTCTTCTGGGCATCCGTGTGACTAAAGGAAGAGAAGGGGGGAAAGGGCGATTTCCGATTGCTTTGGCAAGTATGAATCCTTTTAAAGCGCACTTCAGTTAAAAAAACGCTCTCGCAGACGCGTCGATTGCACACGGTGGGCAGACAAACGCTGCCCTCCCTTCTCGGAAAGTTTTAACGATGTGTTTAAAAGAGCTCAAAAGAATCACGCCGAGAGGCTTCAGTGCAGCATAACTTTGACTGCTTTCACTCAGCAGACAGTCTTTCGTTCACACTGAGGCCTGAAAGTCGGCTGATAAATGGTGTCTATTATTTTTCCCAGCCGAACAATGCGTACCGGCTTTGTTTGGACCATCTGTCATTGTATCGACATTACAGCCAGCCCTCCTGCCCCACAAAGAATCCTGAGTGGGAGACACCTGAAGCGCAGACAGCAGACAGCGATCGTTCAGAGCCGCCACCCGTCTCTCGCCAAGCCGTGACTCATGGTGTGGTCCGTCTGAGTGGATGGGTGCGTAACGCGGCCACAAAATAAACAGGCGCTGGAACAAAGTGTTGCAACTGAAACATGATTTGTTTTTGGGGAAGGGATTCCACATAATGCACGCGTGTCTGCTGATGTGTTGTTTATCCTCAGATGTACGCTGGGACTGGAATAGTGCAAGTAGAGAAAAGCGTTTGCTGTATTTGCGCATCCTGAATTCTCGGAAACAGCTTGTTGCGCATCTGACTTCCTCCCGGAATTTTTGGGCCTTCGGCACATGGCGAAAAAAACAAAACAGCCAGACTGCCATTTTCAGGGTGGGCACACACACACACACACACACACAGAGATACAAATAAACACACTCCATCACAAGCACTGCACACTCAGTTTGGGGCATAGAGGCCTGATAAGCAGCACAGCTTTGACCCTCCAGTTAGTTGAATGCAGCTGAGGCCAGGAGACTTCAGAAACTGCACTGCTTAGCTTATAGACACGTGGTACCAAGCACTAATATGCCTTAAGGTTAATGAGGCAGTCTCCATAAATTCTTTTGCCATCTGGATATAGTAGGTCTAGACGCTTAGTGCAGCACTACATTTTACCCACTATAGATTACTCACAGAGTGATTTGATGAAAAAAAAAATCAATGGAATTGAAGAAAAACATTTACCTACTGCCGTGAGCCATTTAACTGCGTGTACTTTAATTTCTTTTACATAAATTAGTGGGAAAATCTGTCTCAGTAAGCCGTGTGGTGGAAGAACACTCCTGATAGGCACTGATGTGGTCAGCTGTGATGGCCTCGCTTCCATCCCTGTCAGGACTGAGTTACATTTAATTCACTTTAGCCGTGTCCCCTGTGAAGTAGAAAAAGCTGCTCCCTCACATTACAGAGCAACCAATGTCCGGGTGCATAGCTGTTTAATTCGGTTTCAGAGAGTTATCGGGGTGGGATAAGTGAACGGAGCAAAGCCAGCGTCTTCCTGCTGCTGTAATGTGGATGGTTTGGATGTTGGCTTATCTTATCTCCTGCTTGGATCTATGATCATCATTCCTGCATAGCTCATTATCACATATGATGAGTTTCATCAGCTGCACCCTGCAATTATGTCGAGAAGCAACCTGCTATCACAGCGGAGAGGCTCTCAGCCGCAGATCACTGTTGTTCCTCCATTACACGGCATCTATTTCTCAACAGAGTCCGCAGAACAGTTCCAATTAAACATTATTGTTGCTTTAGTTTGTCTCCGTCGGTGGAAATGCAGCGATGGCACAGGGGATCATCATCAGCAACGGCAGCTGGGGTTCGCCGATTCGTTCATTCTGGTTCAAATTCAACTCCTGGATGACGTAAAATGTTGAGGATAGCACAGCTCAGTTCAGCTGCACTCATTCAGCACAACTGCCTTTTTTTAAATAGCAAAAAACTAGTTACATCTTGTATATTTTTATAAATCCGTCTCTGTCTAAGGATCCAAAACAGCCAATACAATACAATCTCACAACTCCTGTGAAGAAACCTTGCGGTATGTCCATGCATCTCAGCTAAATGGAAGTTTAGGCCTGAATGCGTTCATATCAACAGGATCCTGTGTGTGTTTGTTCTTCCCCTGTGTGTGTGTGTCTGATTGGGTAATGGGTAAATGGAAAGGCTAGGTAATGGAGACCCCTGCACCCTGCCTTAGGCATTGTGACATACTGTGTGTCTAGATGAGTGTATGACCTCTAACCTCTTGTCTAGCCAACGGCTCAGGTCCGCTTGGGTCAAGCCAGGTGGCTTTCAAAAGCCTACTGGCCCGTTCACAAGCAGATGACATTTAAACTCTTTGCACGTCGGGACCAAATGCACGCTTTTGGTTAATTAGGAAACCCTCACAGCCCATGTATGTGATAGTACACTGATCAGCAGCAACATTAAAGCCACCTGCCATAACATTGTGAACGCCCACCTTGTCTTGCACCAATATTGCACCTCTTGATGGGTGGGCCTCCAGGATTGTTGGACCTTTGTCGTGTTTCTCAAGCTGTTCCTGAGGAGTTTTTGCCGCATTGTGGTGGACGCCGCTGCTATCAGGGAATACCCTCGCTGTGGTAGGTACACTTGATCTACGACCATATTCAGAGGGGTTTGATATGCAGATCAATGCACATCTCAGAGGAACGAAACAGTCCAAAATAAGATCTACTTAATTCAGCCTTTTCCTTACTTCTTAAATTCAGCTCCCGAGAAATGGCCTTTCTCTCGCAGCAGCTCAAAATCCCAAATTAAGATCTTAAAATGCTCTTTTTCTTCTCTCTGCGCTGGCCATTTGTTTATTTGAAATGACTAACCCAAGAAAAAAGTAAGAATCAATCACATATATGATTGGACTGCACAATATCAGAAATCAGTCTCAGTGATCGAAATCATGCCTTTGAGTCTCTGTGCATTTTATCTCCTGCTTTTCTTGTGTTTCTCCTGCTATTATCCAACTGGGCAGAATAATTGGTCTTAGCTTGATTTATTATTTTGCTCTTCTTATGGTTCTGAGAGGAGACAAAGACGAGAGGAGACAAAGAAAATGGTTGTCTGGCTTTGTGTTACAGGTAAATTTATAGAGTAGTAGTCGTGGGAAATGCTGATTATGGGGCTAAGAAAACAAGTTAAACATCTCTGGAATAATCAGATTTTACCCGTCCCTCTCATGCCTACATATTTTTTTCCCCCAAACAGCCTGATTCTTCTTCTGCTTTTATCCTAAAGGGTCAAAGTGTAGTTGACCAATAAAGATATGAGAAACAACAGATTTAAAAATCCAGACGCAGATCGGCTAATCTGCTCGTTTTGCCCACGTTGTGGTTGCGGTGTTTAATCTCAAACTACTGTAAGACACAAACTAGCCTTGAACCTGTCGCTGCTGAGAGAAACAGCCCGTCTCCATTCTGTCACTACATGCTCTCTATTGTATCTCTGAACAAGAAACTCCCCATTGGAAATTTTGGAATCTTTCCCATTGTTCCTAAAGGAAAGGGGGCTTTCATATGGAAGTGGGGAACGCCAGGAAATGACTGGCATTCTTTGTGGACAATTTGAAAATAAACTTGTGGGTCCTCACTTCTCTCTCAACAGCCAAGCACAAAACTAGAAATTAGAAGTGAGGGTCATGGTGTTAACAATTCCCTCTTTCTTGTGTTTCCTGCTGTAATTTGTCCCCAAATGTATATTTTCTTCTACTGGAGACGCGCCACCGCAGTTTCCGCTTTTTGTCGAGAGCTTTGCACCCTCTTCTCGACAGTTTCTTGAATGGACGCATTCTCTCTCTGTCTTTTTTTACTTTTCCTTTTCCCTCAGAATTTGTCCTTATTTTGCCTTATCTTCCCCCCGCCTGTCTTTAAACACAACCCCGCTGCTTGGGCTCTGCTTTATGAGGTGTGACAGTTGAAGTCTGGTTGCCGAGGCAGGCCGCGTGGACTGGAACGTAAAGCTTTGCATTCAGCCGGCTGCAGCCGGGTTTGTGGAGGACTTAAACTCACTTCACCCCTATACAGTACCTCGTATACAGGAACTGCCTTCATTATGCTGAGCTGGCATGAAAGTGCAGAACTGGAAGGAAGGGAGAGGGAAAAAATAACACTTTAACCTCGGAGCTCGTAGTTGAACACATGCAGTTGCTACCTTTGAAGGGAAAAACTGAAAGAAGATTAAAAGCAGATGTTAATTGAATTAATTCATCACTTCACCTCTTTTTTTTCTTGTGTATTTTGGCTAAAAGTGTTCATAGCTCTCTCTCACTGCTTTGACTTAATACTAAACAGGCTGTTTTTCTCAGACGATCAGCCTCTCCACCCCACAGATTGACACTCACACCTTACCCTCCTCCTCAAACTCCTCTTGTTGTTTTTCCCACCGGGCCAGGGGTAGTTCCCAGGTATTTGACCAGTCTAGCGTAGCAGGGAGGCTGGTTGTTGTGTCCTCTGTGAGACAAAGGCAGCGTGCCTCAAGTATAGGGATGAAAGGAAACGGGGCTGTGCAGCCACTCATTTTTACAATGGGAAACCTCCTTAGCGAGGCTGTAGGGCAAATGACCACCTTCTCTCTTCCTTTTCTTTAACAAGCACCGAGGCTGAGAGCGTGTCTCTATCTTTTTTCTTTTTGTAGTAGGAGGAGCAGCGCCGCGTATATACCTATAGATGTGAGTTTGTGTGCGCGTGTAAAGGAGGAAGGGATATCCTTTGTCTCTGCGCAGAGTGCTTTTTGAGCTTTCGCTTCCTTACACCTGCTCAGCTGACAGATGGTGCTTCGCTGTTAAAAGATGAACCAGCAACCGAGGTTGAAATTGTTAAAAGATGGGTGGGGGAAATTTAAGGGCGATATCAGAAAAATAAATACGTATGCCATTTAAAAATGTTGCTGGATCCTCTCTTCAGTAAAAGGGGACACGGACATTGGGTGTTTTGCTTTCTTCAAAATTGAAGGAATTACCTTCAATTACCAGTAAGAAAAAAAAGAAAGAAAGAAAAGCCACTTTTAAGATATTAAAAACAACAAAATCTGTTCAACTTCACAGTGTTACATTTAAGGCTCGATAAGTGCTGTAGGACATTTTGGCGTCGGTGAGTCTAAAAACCTAAAAACATACAATATGATGTGAAAATGCCTTTAATTTTATGAGCAAATGATATATTTTTTCATTAAATCTTCTATATTGGTCCTCAGTGTAGTGTTGTCAGGAGGGGCGGGGGGTGGGAGCGGAAGCCGCAGGAGTCTTTTATGGCTCCAGGTCCAGAGACAACCTGTTCTCAGGCACTTCTCTCCTGGCACTTTTTTATGACATCATAAATTCCTCCATTTCCTCTGACCAGCCCTAGGTGGGTATAAAGGACGTACCTGGCCAGTAATTGTCTGTCTGGCCCTCTCATCTGTCGGATTCCTTATGCTGCTGGTGACCTCCTCCAGAGCCAGACTCTCAGACTGCCTCAGGATACAGAGATCTCTTAGATCTGCACCGTGGACCAATAAAAACTGTAGTTTATTTGTTGAGTGATCGAAAAAAAAAAAGAGTGAAAGAGAAGAAGAAAGAAAAAAGCTTGTTTCTAGTTCATTTAGATTAGCAACGAGAGTCAGCCTGGCACCCACATTATAGAGGCCTCTCTGCGTGCATGTGCTCTTCAGACCGTCAACATCAACCCACTCCCACTCTCAGACCTGTTGATACCTTTTGTTTGTTGAAATCTGAGGACGAACAGCAGAAAAGAAGGGATTAGGGAAGAAAGACAAGGGTTTTTTTTCTTTTTTTTTGGAAGGAAGGGGGCCCAGAAACACTCAGCGCTCACATTAATCTGACGCTCAGTTCGGCTGGCCTCAGGGAGGCTCGAACAATACACACACCAGCATGACAACATTCCTGGAGGTTAAAAAGGTCAGGGGTCACCCAGTGACCCCACCCTGCCAATCAGTTCCAGGGCACTAACTCGGGGCCTTTGTTTTTGCTTTATGTCTTCGCACTTGTTGAACAGACTCTGAGCCTTATGTTACAATGTGCCCTTTGCTCTCTAATAGACTGGATTGGCACGGAGCACTTTTACGTTTGTTAAGTCAGTTTTGGCTTAGATAATAATCGTTTTTTTAAAAACAGGGAGGGGGCAGCGAAGAAGGAGAGCGTAGCAGTGTTTCATTGTTGCAGCTTCGGGGTTCAGAGGCTTAAATGCAAAACAGAACATGGAGAAAGAAAACACATTAGCCCGAGGCTGCAAAATGTGCACATTGACTTTAAAAAGCTTTGGCCAGGTTTGCTTGGCAGTATACTTTTTAATATTATGTCTGTAGCCTATGGCGCATAATATAACCCAGCCAGATGTTTGGCAAGCCCACATCTATATATGGGAGCAAAAGGAACCACGGCCAAGCAGCCAAGCTGTAATTATTGTCCATATTTTCAATTGATTTATGCCCATTTTATATAATCAGCCCACCCGGGTCACTTATTAGTCCAACATAGGCAACGTAGATGCTCAAAGTTGTATTTTTCCTTCCTCATGGAAAATCCAGCTTCGCTTTTTTTCTTCTTCTTCTTCTTCTTCTTTTTTGCAAACAGCACAGCAGACTTCAAATAAAGTCTGCGAGCCGTCATTAAAGTGGAGCGTATGCATGTGTAGGCATGGAGTGGCATGTGAGGCCCCTACGGGGAGACTGCAGGTCTGTTAGTCATTATGACTGAATGTACAGTATACACTGGAGTGGACACGCAGCTACATTAAAGCCTCACCCACGGCCACATTGGACCACCCCAGAGACACACCGCTGGCACTTCCTCTGCCCGCTTCCATCGCTCAGCCTCAAGGGAAGCGCGTTTAGGGATTTCCTGAGGAAACTCGGGGCAATTAATCGTGGGTTGATTGGGAAACTTTCTAATGAAAATCCAATTAATTGTAAGAAAACATTGTACTCTTTTCCTTCTTTTTTTGTGTTTGTTGTTCTGTGCATTAAAATAAACACCCTCCTGTGTTTTCTTGTCTTCTAGGTTTTCCCACCCGGCTCCGTGAAGATGATTTCAGTCAGGTATACTTCACCACAGCATTCAAATACTCACTTTCTTGCAAAAATATTCACAGTGCGTCACAGAAAGATGGCTATAAACCTCTTGAATTTTATCCTGCATGCCAAATCCGCTTATACAGTGGAGGAAGGAGACACCGCTCTCTATTAGTCTGCAGTTAGAAATGAAAGCCTATCTTGGCTGCAGCTGTGGAGGAGCTCCAAAGATGGGGACGTTTATTGTCAGGAACAAATAGAGGCCTTTTTATTTTGTCTAGCAGCTGACGCCTCTCCCCACCCACTCCTCCATAACCGCTTTTGTCAGTAATGTAGAGTGGCCTGCTCGGGCAAGAGCGAGAGACCATGAGAGTTTCAGAGTGGAAAGGGAAAAAAAAGAAAAAGAAGTGGAGTTAGCTGTTGATAGGCTCGGGGAGGAAAGGCACGGCTGTTTGCCATATGGCGCAATTATCAGCTATTTGAAATGATTATCACTCTCCATCAATACAGTGTTTAAATGTATATATCTGAGTGTGTGTCTGTGTGTGTGTGTGTGATTTGATCTCTGGTTTGTGCCCCCGGTGTAATGTTGAGATTCTGTGACCTGCAACTTGGCCCCCCATTTAAGCTGGGATAACTATGATCTACCCACCTCTAACCCCAATCCCTCCTCCCTCTGTCACCCCCTCCTTCCCTAACACACACACACACACACGCAAAGTCTACCAGCACAAAAGAAATATTCAGCTGTAGAGAGGGGGTCTCTCAGAGGGCGCGACATTGAACTGGGGGTGGGTGGGGGGGATTAAGTAGAAATAGCTGGCTGACACTGGGGTTGCCATGGCAAAGCCCCCTTTTTCTCCTCTCCCTTCGACCCTCCGCCTATTTTTCATTTTAGGTCTCATTGTGGGGGCGAGGTGTAAGTGTGTGTGTGTGACTGTGATGGAGTAGGGACGATCTAATTCGACATATGAATTTAGGCTCTTATCAGAAGCTGCCCTGCTTCACCCCGGGAGAAAAAGAGACCTCTGCTTCAGTCAGAAAGAAGAGAAACATCCGAACACATGATTTTATTTATTTATTTTACAGGCGGGCAGGTTACAGATTTGTTACAGACCTGCTATCTGCTGAGTATCATTAAATATTATGGTGCATTTTATTTAGCAGTTAATGTATTCCTGTCATTTAAAAAAATAAAAATAAAAAATTACTTGAACATCTTTGCATGTACACAGAGGAAAGCATGCCACGCCAGAATGCAGAGGCAGTAATTCAAAGACACGGCGTACGCACGGGACAAAAAAACAAAAAACAAATTGTCTGTTTTATGACTGAATTACTGCGGCAGTAATATGGCGCATTACTCATCCGCTGCAGCCGGGGCGTTATCACGCTAGCCTCATGCTGGCCTCCCAGCAGCCCCAGCAGAGTAATGGATGCAGGTCGAGCTCGCGCGATGACATCAGCACCCTAAGCCGATGAAATGGGGCGATGAATGACCATAGATCAGCGTTTACCACCCTGACGTCAGCCCCTGCTCTGTGCAGCAGTGCACTGACACCGCCGGCAGTTGTTCCCCCAGATACTGGTCCGCTTCGGACAAAGGGGGCTCACAGCAGGACGTCAGTATTGTTCTCCGGACTCGGTGTCCATAAGACCTGTGCCAGGATTGAAGATGGTTAAGCAGAACTGCTCACAGGGTCTTTAAAGAGTAGAAATACAAGCATATGCTTATTATATTTTAGTAGAATTCAGCCAAATTACAGAAATACATTTTCTCCCCAGTGCCCAGATATTTGTCTCTGAGATTTTATTTTATGCTTCCACCACAAAAAAGCTGAAGATGAATGGAAGCACTACTTTGTAGTGAAGAAATGGCTCTAATGAACACTGCTGACAGAATGATACGTGGTTATTTATAGAAGCTGGGACTTTGTTTCTGGAAAGATGGTTTCGCTATGTAACGTTTTAAATGTTTTTTTTCTCTATGCTGTGATCAAGAAAAACAAAAAAAGAAAACGGCATAAATCAAAGAGCTTAGACAGATCTCACAAAATCTACGCAAAAGAAGCCAAATTTATCCTCATGGCTACACACCACAGGAGGAAATGGAGAAAATGTTTGTCTGCGTGTGTGTTTTTTTCTTCTTTTTTCATGTGTGTGAAATCAGTCTTTAAAGAGAAGAAGACAGTGGGATATCAGCGCTAACAACTTTTTCTTCATCTGTGTTTCAGATGCTGTTACGAGCAATTTTCATCTGAAGATGAAAGACTTCGTGTTCCTCTGATTAATGAGGTGGTAGTAAAGCTCTAAAGCAGAGCCTCTCAGCTTATGCTCGAGCTTAAGTATGCTTCGTGATGCTTGTGTGTGTGTGTGTGTGTGTGTGTGTGTGTGGGGGCATAACCAGAACTGTCATTGCCCTGAGGATAGCGGACTCATTCTGCCACTGTCTTGTGTCGTTATGTCCTCTCGTTACGCAACCTGACCTCTGTGGTTCTGAGCATCGTCCCCGTCCCCCTGTCCCATGCCTGTCTGACTGGCTCTCCTCCCTCCTCTTCCTCCACACCCTGCCTCCCGTGTCAGCTCGGCTCACGGTCACAGCTGCCGTCCTTCCTCGCCTTGCTTGCCTCGGTGAACATTCAACGCTGTCGGTGAGTTTGGTATGGACACAAAAACCATCGACCGTTGACTGTGCCCTGTGGTTCGCTCCGACGACGTCAGGAACGAGTGAAGGAAGAAAAAAAAAACGAACAAAGGGGCAAAGTGGCTGCATGCAAATCCGGTGACGAGAACAGACGCACACAGCCGCACCGCACACAAAAGTGACACTCTGTTTCCACTGTACCCGAAGACCTAAGGTCACAATCAACATTCATTGCTGTCGCTGGGTTGGACTGTGTAGAAAAGCTCACTGAACAATGAGTGCAACTGTGGCCCAGATCTGCCTGACTCGCGTCTCAGCCAATCAGCCGGCCGGATGTGAGGCACTCTGATTATTTTATTTATATACTTCTTGTTTTTCACTTCTATTTTCTCCCTCCTTCCTCCCTCCCCGGCGCTGGGAGTCTTAAGGGGAAAGAGAAAGAGAGATAGAGACACAAATAGACTCCTGGCTGCTTGCTTGTCCTCATCCTCCTCTCCTCGCCTCTAATTGATGGTTATGTGTGCAGCAAGGGGGAAGGAAGCGGAGTGAATATGTAATCATTTGGAGTCTCTTCTCCTTTAGATGTTTCATCCCTCTCTTTTTTGTTTGTCTAATTATACACTGAGCTGAGTTAACTCTGCGTTAACTGTGCGCCTGTGCTGGCAAGAGAGACGGGCCGATGGAGAGGGAGGACAGGGAGAACAAAAACTCCAGAAAGCTTACAGCAGTAGATAAACGATTATCTAGTTTTCACTAGATTTTGCTCGATGTTCCCCCTCATGCAAACGTGCTGGGAGAAGGAAGGAAATTCGGGCTGTATAAAGTCGACTGTTTCCACCTTTCTCACCGAGGATGCCTCATTATCTGTGTTTGAGTTTCATGAGAGGTTTCTTGCCTGCCCCTGTTTGTTTGTGTGTGTGTGCGCTGGCTAAGATAGAGGACCTGTCTGGTGATCTCACGGTGCAATATGTCATTTTCCTTCTATGCTAAAGCCTGCTGTCTCATGGGGAGGAAAAAAAAGCAGTCTATAACCTTGTCTTCCTTCACAGTCTGGGACCGGCCACACCGCTGCCATTTCTCATTGTAGCCGCCTGCAACGACTTCTGTAATTCAAGTAAGGTGAACAAAAAGCTCACACATGTGATGTATGGGTGTAGGAATATGTTTGTGTCACTGATTTGTCAATTAAACTAATAAAGTTGAATCAGTTCATTAGGCTGATGTGATTATTTACTGTTCCGATTAACTCGTGTTTCACATAAGAACGATCTTTGTCATCTGTGTCATTTAGTCACCAAGTCCCATGTCCGTGTACCCCCGCCTCCCAAGTCTCTCTGTATTATTCATAGAAAAGCACTCTGTGCAGTGGTGCAGAAGAGTGGAGGTGATGTAATAGTGGCCGTGAGCGTGGCTTCGGACTGTCATTTGGGATGGATTCATGCGACAGGAGAAAACGCTCGGTTTGTTCAGCCTTGTTGGCGTCGCCAAAAGGCGCAGCTGATGGCAAGAAACAATAAATAAATAAAAGTGTCATCACAGTTTTGTTGAAATTAAACTTGGAAAGTTATCCAAACCATAAAATGTATAAAGGGAACAGTGTGAAAGCCCACATCGTGTGAACCAGTGTGTAAGAAGCTGGGATGCTGAGAGACACGAGAAGAAACCTCGGGAACAGACTTGAGCTGGAAACAAATCCAAGTGTTATTGAAACGTTGTTTCACAGCACCTCAAAGTGACACTACCCCCATCTAGTGCTGAGTTGTACACACAGCCTCCCTCTGTAACGACTGTGGAAATCATGTATCATTTATTTAGCATAGAGTAGCTGAGGGAAACTGACCAACCACAGCTGAGTATTTTGGTTAGCTTTAATTTTTAATTGATCTTGCTTTTTTGTTTTGTTTTTTACAGAAGTGCATTCCTTGTCATTAATCTTTAAAATTTTAAAATGCTTTGGAGCATTACAGAAAAAAACAACAACATTACAGTGTTACAGTTAAATCATTTCCAACCCTGGCTTTGGTTTGGTGTAATTAAAAGTGCTACATAAATTGGGAATTAGCAATTTGTTGAGATAAATAATTTCTACATCACATTAGTATTGAGAAATTAATAATGTGCTCAAAAGCAGACAGCATATGTGTAATTTCAGTGGGCTAAACAAGCATACTTTGGATTGATTGTCAGGTAAATATGTTGTTATTTTCATTCTTCTTCTTCTTATTATTATTATTATCATTGTCATTATTATAGTACTGTATAAAAGCCTTGAGCCAGCCGTCATGTCTTTACAGTTCTCTTTCATGGAGCTAGACTAAAGTGGTCTTGAACTGTAGTTTTTTTTCTTTGGACATTGGCTGCTTTTTCACTTCTGACCATGTTCTATGAAGGATTCAAGCATAAAAAGGGCAGCGAACTCCAGGGATGAACCAGTGTTGTGTCGACAAATAACCGACAACTTGTTAAAGAACAAATGTTAAAAATGATCTTTACCCACTTTGTTATAAGCTGCTTTCTTTAAAAGACTCTATGATAATGATGATAGTAAGTAGGGACGGGTACCGATATCCGGTGCCATTATGGCATAAACGGTTCTGACATAAACGGTAGTAACCAGACCGAAAAGCAGCGCACGTTTCGGTGCTTTATTTCGGTGCTTTTTTTTCCTGAGATGTCGTACACTTTGGATTCTAGCCAATCATTTTACCTTTCCGAGGATAGTAGGCGGGCCCAGGTACGTACGTTCTTTTAGAGCAGAGCTACAGATTAAAAACGCCCAAGGCGAAGCGGTCAAAGTCTGGCTGTACTTCACAGCAAAAGATGCAAACTCAGCAGCCTGCAACAAGTGCTTTAACGTGATACTGTGCAAAGGAGGTAACTCCTCGAATCTGATGAAACACCCGGCGACGTATAGCATTTTGTTACAAGCCGAGAAATGCGCCGTATTTGATAGCTTGCTGCGAGACCTCACACCGGGCACATCTACTGCGGGTCGGTTGCCTGTTATTGGACCCAGAGTTAGCAACATCCCCCCAAAACCCGAAGAGTACAGTCCTGGCCCCTAGCCCTGCCAGTGTAGCAGAAATGATGACGGATGATGATGGCAGCAGCAGCAGCCGTTCTTCTCTGCGTGAGTAGCTTAATGTTGTTCTGTGTAATTTACGTTGAGTAGGCTAACCACGTTATTACATTAATGCACGTAAGGTGAACTAGCAAACAGTAGTAGTTACATGAGGCTGTCTTCTTGTTTGATGCCAGATACTCCCTTCACCCTGGCCAAAAAGGCTAAAATGACCAAAGAAAAAGTGGAAAACAGCTAAACATGAGAGGTTTTTGGACAAAGTTTGTGTTTTTTCCATTGTTTAAGCACTGCTTCCAGCCAATAGTGATGCCATAAATCCCCTATAGCTGCAGAAAAGGCTAACATTGTTATCTTTTTACAAAAAAACAGCTGAACATGAGAGGTTTTTGGACCAATTTTGTGTTCTCCATTCTTTAAACACCGGTTTGAGCACCGTTTAAGCACCGGCACCGTTTCAAAAGTACCGGTTTGGTACTGGTATCGGATAAAACCTAAACGATACCCATCCCTAATAGTAAGTGGTGTTGGGAATTATGATCACAGATAAGTAGTGTCAGATTTTGGCCTCCTCAGAGCCCAGACCTCATCGTGATAGAGAACAGAATAAAAGACGGCCAACATCCAAAGAAGAGCTTTGAATGTCCTTCAAGCCTGGAGAATTATTCCTGCAGACTACTTAGAGATTAAGAGAAAGCTCCATGAAGAGAGTTTAGCCTGTGTTGAAGAATAATGCCGGTCACACCAAATACTGACTTTCAAGCTCTTTAGAATTGTACATACTCTGTTTTTGATTTATATACTTTATATAGACTCTATTTCTATTTATGTCTGTACATGTTTCAATAAATCGTTGCATATATCTCTCACTTTTCTAGCTAATTTTAAAGAAATTAGGGTTGGCTCAAGACCTTTGCACAGTATTGTATTGAAAATGTGTTCCTGACAGCACTTTGCAGCTGTACAGTCCTTTTGTATTTCTTATTTTGTCTACTTAAAAATCTTTCCCTCATTGCCATATTACATTATTACCATTAAAAAGATAAATTGCCGTTCTTTAATATTTACTCCATGTCTTACCCACAGACGCTTACCACTGCAGCCAAGTTTATCGTAGTGAGTAAAACTTAACACTAAAACCAATAATTTTTTAAAAAAAATTAATTTTGATAACTCTCTGCTGCCTATAGGCTGTTTCTGAATGAGCCTCGGTTCCTTGCATGCACAGAATCTAGCAAAATATAATTAGGATAAGATGAGAAATACTTTATTTATGCCAATAGCTGGGAAATGACTGTGTTTAAGCAGAAAATTAAATGGAAAATACAAAAAAATGAAGATCTTCATAAATCAGAATATGATACAATAAGATTAAATACAAAATGAATGCAGGTAATGTGTAACGAGGTATTATACTAAGTCAAAGGTCAAACTAGCTTAACCACAGAAAAGCTACAGATTAAAATCAGGGCAGATTTCTCATCTAACTGTCAACAAAGAAATACCTGCTCTGCAACGTTCTTTAAAGAAACAGGTCCCACATTGTCTTTCTGGTGATGTCACTGGAAATTCACCTATTAATGTTTAATGACTTCCTAGGTTTTTTATCACGTGGCACAGAACTTCCAGAAAACGTCTCACAGTGAGAACTTTCAGAGCTGGAATCTTTCAGCGTGAGAAGATAAACAAAGAACTAAGATAAAAGGAGGCATGCAGTGTCACGTGTTAATGTGGACAAATTCAACAGCACACAAGCAGAAGTGGTTTTAGACCTGAACAGGTACTCAATGTTTCCCTGAAACCACACAACCAATAATGGAACTGGTTACGCTTTCTCACCACAGCTTAATTCATGGACAACTCTTATATTTACAACGAATACAAACATTTAATATTACACAAGCTCTTAAAACTGAGTTGATATCTGCAGCATATTTGTCATTTGCAGCAGGCTCCATAAGACGCCGTTCACTATAAAACAGCGAGGAATCACTGGCTGCTGAGCTGGTGGATCCTCTGTGCTTTATTCCTAAAATGATGATAGATGGAGTTACTTCTCCTGCTGTTTATTAGAAAATCACAGTGTTTGCTCTTTATTCTGTTTCTAAAAATCTCACCTTATGCGATCGACACAGTTCATCACCCACTTCAGAGCTGGATTGGCACATACTTTCACCTTCTTTGTGTAGAGACTACATTAAAACAAAGCAATATGTTAATATTTATACACCCACAGTAAACACTAATGTTGTGTCAAGTTTTTTTTTAATCCTTAAAGCAGTTTGTTAAAGTAATTGTAATGATGCTCACATGATGCCATTGATGGGACACATCTCTGTGACAGTCTGGACTGAGTACCCCTTGATGGCTGAACATGGTAATCTGCCTGTCATGTACCTTCGACAGCAGTAACGATAAGCTGTGAAAGAAGGAAAGAAAATGTGTTTATTTAAAATATGTGTCTACCACATCCAGATAGTGGAGTATGTGTAAATGTGATTAAACAGAAAAAAATCAAAGAAAATAAGACACGAAAGCCACAAATACAAACCTGCTGATGTGTTTGCAGTCAGACAAACAGTAAGTGCGATCACCACCACAGCTCGGATTGGCAGCATGTCTTCTTCGTTTGTGTTGGCAGCAGTGACTCTGATGATGAAACTGTCTCGCCTTTTCAGGTGGAGTCAGAGAGGTTGTGCTGGTAACCTGCTAATCACAGCAGCCTCATGTATACCTCAGCTCTAAACGCATCAAGACATGTGACATCATCACAAAAAGTCCCAGCATTTTCCCGAGTTAAAGATAAAAAAAGAGGAACAGGTGGAACAGGTGGGAGGGGCTATAAATACAAACTACACTGTGTTAGTGTCTGCATACCTTTGTATTGACTTTAGTAAACATGCAAATATGTGTGCACATGTTTATTTCACAGATGATATCAGTAAAAAAACAAACATTCATGATGACATATTTCCAAGCAGGTGAGGAAAAGATGGTGTTCTTGTTCCAGCAAAATTATTAAATGTTAAAAATTTAATATCAGTGCAAAAAAGTGTTCTGTCTAACTGTTCTATATGCCTGTATATCTACGATCATTTTTAGTTTTTTTCATTTCTAGGCTTCAAACGTCTGTCCAGAAAAAGAATCCAAACTTTAAAATGATGAATGAATAAATAAAGCAAACAGTATTTGGGAGGTCAAAATGGGAGATGCCCCCAAGGGTGATGGAGAATGACCGAGCTAAGATCCTGTGGGACTTCCAGATACAGACGGACAAAATGGTGGTGGCTAACCAACCGGACATAATGGTGGTAGACAAACATGAGAAGACGGCCGTAGTGATCGATGTAGCGGGTCTGAATGACAGCAACATCAGGAAGAAGGAACACGAGAAGCTCGAGAAATACCAAGGGCTCAGAGAAGAGCTCAAGAAGATGTGGAGGGTGAAGGTGACGGTGGTCCCAGTGGTAATCAGAGCACTAGGTGCGGTGACTCCCATGCTAAGCGAGTGGCTCCAGCAGATCCCGGGAACAACATCGGAGATCTCTGTCCAGAAGAGCGCAGTCCCAGGAACAGCTAAGATACTGTGCAGGACCCTCAAGCTCCCAGGCCTCTGGTAGAGGACCCGAGCTTGAAGGATTGACCACCCACAAAGGCGAGTGGGGAATTTATATATATACAATGGCTTGCAAAAGTATTCGGCCCCCTTGAACTTTCCCATATTTTGTCACATTACAGCCACAGACATGAATCAATTTTAAAGCCACTGTATATGTATATATCTATATCTACTAGGGCTGCCACAAACGATTATTTTTATAGTCGACTAGTCACCGATTAATTTTGCGATTAGTCGACTAATCAGATCATGCATCCATTGGACATAAAACGTACAGCTTATTGCACCGGCATGCATCTGCTCTTATATAACTATCATTAGCTTACAGCTTTAAGTGTTTAAGGTATGTGCTAACTAAAAATAAAGACAAGATGATAGTTTATTAAATTTTAATGAAATTTGCAGATTGTTTCGGTGAAGTTTAATAAACTCCTTGCTATCTAAAATATAACAGGACACCGGAGTAAATTCTCGAGCATCTCACACTTCTGATAATCAGTTGTCTGCTTGACGTTTATTCAGCTGTGTAAAAACTATAACTTTAATCTCAGCCAAACCGATTTACTTAGGAACAAATAAAATACTAAAAAAAAGCCAAACAATAACATTTTTAAGTTATCTAAGTGACTTATATATGTTTAACCTGAGTAGCGAAAGACAGCGGTGGGTTTGAAAACGATTTGCCGGGAGTCCGGTGTTCTCACGGGCTCTAGTGAGCCTTGCCCCCGGCTAGCTATCGTGCTAGTGGGTAACAGACGTCTCCGAAAACGTCGGAGCGCTTTTAAAAATATGTGGCGTCTTGATAAACTGAGCAGATATTTGAGGTTTACACAGCTACATTCTCGCCTGAACATATGTTAAATGTTTATTTTGTGACCCAGAAAGAATAATAAGAGTAATATTAAAACTAACTAGCTTCCGCCATTGTTGGAAACTGAGCTGGGCTGCGCTATGAATTCTGGGACCGAGCTACTTCTTCTTCTTCGGGGTTTAACGGCAGCTGGCATCCTTGTACATGCAGTGCTGCCATCTTCTGTTTAAGTCCGTTATTACACTCTTAAATCCTACTACTTATTCCTGCGTCTTTTGTGATCTTACAAAGCTTCAACTGACGCGTCGACTATTAAATCAGTCGTCGACGATTTTGATAGTCGACGTAATCGTGACTAGTCGACTAATCGTGGCAGCCCTAATATCTACCTACCTATCTATCTATCTATTAGGGGTGCAACGATACACAAAATTCACGGTTCGGTTCGATACTTTGGTGTCACGGTTCGATATTTTTTCGATACAAAAAAATGTTCATGCGTTCATGCTAATTTGTCATTTATTAAAATTATAAATATATATTTTAACTCAAATGTACAGTTTTTAAATTTAATGTTGCTGAAACAACAAAGGGATAAAATAATAAATCTATCTGATCGAGAAATCACTCATCTTTGGAAAAGAGAGTTTATTACAGAGAAATGGCTCTTTCCAAAATAAAAGCTATAGTATACGCTTCTTCTGGGCTATATTCTCAGCAGCATATTAAACATATCAGGTCCCAATAAGGAGAATCATGTGCTAACGGCTGTCTGAATGACTCGGGTAAAGTTTGTAGCATGCGTGCTTGTTGTTTTTGTCTGCTTCGTTGTGTTCCCATTAGTGCTGTCAGCGTTAATCTGAAATGACGTTAACGCCACAACACGGCAAATCTCCGTTAACGAGCTACCGCGGATCGCCCCGTGCGTGGGGCTGGACAGCGTCAACACGTTAACGAGCAAACTGCGCTAACGCAGTTGTTCCCACCCATGTAATTGAGCATTGCGTGGCACATCCAACATACTGTTTTACTTTTGTCCATGACGTGCTTACCTTCAGGGTCATACTTCACATGAAGACCAAGATAGTTCCAAAGGCCACATCTGAATGAGGGTGGGGGAGGTTCAATTTGCCATGTTGCAACGAGCTTAGCTTCTGTCTTGCTAGCTTGCGCTGCGCTCAGTGGATCTGTGCCTAGGCGGAGTAGTCGAACGCAGATCCACTGAGCTCTCAACACAGACAGCATCGTCAGAAAAAAAAGTTGATAAAATAAATTAAAAATTTTGTATTGTTCGATACATATGTGTACCGAACCGAAAGCACTGTATCGAACGGTTCAATATCGATACGAGTATCGTTGCACCCCTTCTATCTATCTATCTATCTATCTATCTATCTATCTATCTATCTATCTATCCACACAATTATAAATTTATATAAATTTTAAAGATATATATATATATTCATACAAATATTGGGTCACATGTTAGGTTAACACTCCCTGACAAGACTCCTGCAAAGCCAGCTCCTGCAACATGGGAAGTTTTATAAGGAGTGTCTTTGTGACTCACCAGGCAGTTAAAACAATTAAAACATAAAAGATGCAAAAATAAAACTAATACAGTGTGAGACATTCAGAAGCACATGGGGATAAAGTGTTTAACCCTTTAAGACCTACCATAGAACCCAAGTCCGCCAGAGCTTATATTATATTTTTACATGTTGTAGTGCCATTTTTGGGAGCATTTCAAGCTGATATACATAAATACAACCATTATAGCCCAAATTTTAATAATATGTATGCATTAAGTGCATAGTAATTACATAAATTGCAAAAAAGTGCAATAAACTACCAAAAAATTGAAAATCGTTTTTGTTTTTTTAACATATATTTCTAGTTAGAGAAATTTAAGAGGCTTATCCCTCAAAACTGTAAATACAAAAAAGTTGCACAAAATAGTTTCCCACCACAGGAAATTTATTTTGAGTGTCTTCATAGTTTTATTTTTGAAATACACCAATTTTTATATACTGCAGGAAAAACGAAAATAAATATTATAATGCAAATTTGCAAAAAAACCCAGCATATGCATCAAAATAAACTATTTCCAGCAGTGCAATATGAGTCCTCAGCATCCCAGAAACGACACAGAAAGTCATAAAGTCAAACATAACTTTTAAAAACACCAGTATAGGCTCATAAGGCCCTGATAGTAAAAACTAAATTTCCGCAAAATGATGTCACTTCCGGTTTCAGGCAAGTCAGGGCGGACATGCGATAATTCGAGTTGATGGACTAGGAAGTGTTACGAACAGCTGATCGGATCGGCAAAGCGTGTTTCTGGAATATTATGTTTTTGTTGCTGCAAGTGCTTTTTATGCAGTTTTTGCAAAGCTATATGTGGAAGGAAACCGTGACTTAGGACAGGCTGATGGCATAAGATGTAAGTACAACTCCTCTGGTTTCATATGCAAAAAAAATTATTGCGCTAGCTTACGTGGTTGCAGTGCTACCGGGATTTAAAAATAGTTACACAAAACGGAGCGTGCCCGCTCCAACTGGCTTTAAAGGGTTAAAGAGGATAAATTATCAACGAATGCAAAATTACAAATAAAAATGAAAACCTGTGGATTTGGAGAGCTGGAAAAGGTCACGATGAATATGTAGCTGGTGTATCAGAGAAACTCAGGAGAGTTTTCGCCAAGCACAACATCCCAGTGTATTTCAGACCCAGCAACACACTCAGACAGAAACTGGTTCACCCGAAAGACAAAACTCCAAAACACAAACTTAACAATGTGGTGTATGCTGTACAGTGTAGCGAGGAATGGCCAGACCTCTACATTGGAAAGACCAAACAGCCACTTCACAAGCGAATGGCACAACATAGAAAAGCCACCTCCACGGGACAAGACTCAGCAGTCCTTCTGCATCTAAAGGACAAAGGTCACTCTTTCGAGGATGCCAATGTTCACATTTTGGACAGAGAGGACAGATGGTTTGAAAGAGGAGTGAAAGAAGCATCTATGTCCACTGTGAGCGACCATCTTTGAACAGAGGCGGTGGTTTACGACACCAACTCTCTGCCATCTATAATCCAGTTTTGAGATCCCTTCCCAGACGCCTTAACGCCCACTCACATCCTGGGCCATCTGACCTCAGGAAATCACATGATAGGGTGGGGTTAGGTTTCACAATGAGCTCACCCGAAACCCGGCTGATTGTGACCTACACCCATTTTCACACCTTGGCTCATGTGATTAGTTAGAGGATAATCAGGGGGTCCTTTGTCCCTCTTTGGGGGGAAACTCCCACTGGGTTTAAATCTGGGACTCTCCACCATTTGACCCTTAGAACTGAAGAAGCTTCTCAGATGAGAGGTGAAACGTCTTCAAGCAACTCAAAGAAGTCCAGACGCTTTTCTTTCCAAGCTCCTTAGACTAGAGGTAGTAAACTATATTGCAGTTAATTTATCTGATCAAACAAATACATAAATACATACAATGAAAAACTACTAGGAAAAAATATAAGCATTTAAAACTATTACAAAGAAGTGTAAAGCTAGAAGGCAACAAACAAAATGCCAAAACAGTTAAGGAATAAAGAGACATAGAAAAAGCAAGGAGCCAAAGATTCAGGGACCACAATGAGATTTAAAAATAAAATTAATTAAATCAATTATACACAAAATGACCAGAAAAGACAACAAACTGCCATAAGAAACCGTAAATTGGGTGATAAGAGGCCAGAAAATTGGAATAATAATATAGAAACAACATTTCCCAATAAAGCGATTATGAAACTGTAAATAATGATCAAGCAAAATGTGAAGTGACCATAAGAGCATAAGACATGCTGAACAGCCACTCTGCACTACAGTGCAGAGTACCAGCAGTGGGTGGCAGTGCACAGCAGCACATGAAGGACTCGCCACATGACCACTGTGTATCCATGCCATCTAAAAATCACTTTCACTCGCATACTGATGTGGCCTAAAGCTACATTTGATTATCAAAGTGTTGTATAGCTGCTCAGAAAGTATCTCAGATGTTTCCAGGTAACAGGCCACATATAATAATGTTTCCGCTGCAGATGTAAGGTAAGATTCATATTAGCATCATAATATGTTAAGACATTAACCCATATTACCTTATTGTTATGAGGTTACAACCACTTTAAAGTCAGTATATAAAAATTCAAATGCACAGTTCTTACAATTTTATTGCTAGCAGTTTATCATATTGTCCTCGATATACTGCTGTACTAACTGGCATTGTTTTATTGGCATATGTTGTTTCTACATTTCCCACTATTCCCATTTTCTGGCCTCTTATCACCCAATTAGTCTAATATTGGTTTTTGTCAAACAATTGTGATGCATGATATGACCTTGATATTACTTTAGTAATTAGTAATAACGTCCTCTTTCTGTGTTATTACTGGGTTCCTTCCACCTCATTACCCCACTATTGCATCATTATTACCAGCCTGTAGTAAAAAGTGCAACTAAACACCATCATCAGAGCTGATGATATCTTGTCTGCACAGAAATACCTATTCTGATACATGCTTTAAATAAACAGCCTGTGACTTCCTCCTGCTGATGTCACAGGACTTTCATCTGCTATTGTTTAACGATTAGATTGCAGCACAGAACTTCCAAGCTGGAATTTTTCAATGTTACAAACTAGGAAACAAAATAAAAAAGAGGAATGCAGCGCCACGTGTTAAATGTGAATTCAACAGCACATAACTGGTAATAGTTTAGACCTGCAACAGGTACTCATTTTATTTAAATGCATGTATAAAGTCACAAAAACATATTCATAAATTACGCTTTTTTTGACACAACACTAGATGCAAAAACCAAAATCTGATATTTACAAAGTATAAATAAATATTATACAAGCTCTTAGTTTGTTTTCTGTAGCTGGCATCAGCGGCCTGTTTAAAAACCTCAGATGATCTTCTATATCTGCAGCTGTGAGCTGTGCTGGTGGATCCTCTGCGCTTTATTCCTAAAATGATGATAGATGGAGTTACTTCTCTTGCTGTTTATTAGAAAATCAGAACACTTGCTCTTTATTCTGTTTCTAAAAATCTCACCTTATACGATTGATAGCGTCAATCACCCACTTCAGAGCTGGATTGGCGCATGCTTTCCCCTTCTTTGTGTGGAAACTACATTAAAATAAAGCAATATGTTGATATTTGTACACCCATAGTAAACACTAATTTCTTTCAAGCAGTTTGTTAAAATAATTGTAATGATGCTCACATGATGGCATTGATGGGACACATCTCTGTGTCAGTCTGGACTGAGTACCCCTTCTTGGCTGAATATAATAATAATGGATTGGATTTATATAGCGCTTTTCAAGGCACCCAAAGCGCTTTACAATGCCACTATTCATTCACTCATGCATTCACACACTGGTGGAGGCAGCTACAGTTGTAGCCACAGCTGCCCTGGAGCAGACTGACAGAAGCGAGGCTGCCATATCGCGCCATCGGCCCCTCTGGCCAACACCAGTAGGCGGTAGGGTAAAGTGTCTTGCCCAAGGACACAACGACCAGGACAGAGAGCCTAGGGATCGAACCGGCGACCTTCCGGTTACAGATGCGCTTCCCAACCCCCTGAGACACGGTCGCCCGAATATGGTAATCTGCCTGTAATGTACCCTCGACAGCAGTGAGGATAAGCTGTGAAAGAAGGAGAGACAATTTGTTCATATAACAGAGAACAAAAAATAATGCTTATGTGTAAATGTGATTAAACAGAAAAAAATTAAAGAAAATAAGACAAGAAGGAAACAAATACAAACCTGCTGATGTGTTTGCAGTCAGACAAACAGTAAGTGTGATCACCACCACAGCTCGGATTGGCAGCATGTCTTCTTAGTTTGTGTTGGCAGCAGTGACTCTGATGATGAAACTATCTCGCCTTTTCAGGTGGAGTCAGAGAGGTTGTGCTGGTGATGTGCTGATCACAGCAGCCTCATTTATACCTCAGCTCTTAGCGAACTAGAAAAATCCCAGCATTGAAAGTTAAAAATAAAAACAAAACAGGTGGAACATGTGGGAGGGACCTATAAATACATATGGATCCATGGATCTGCAGGCTTCTGAAATTGCACTGATTATGGAATGTTGTGATATTTATAGACCAAATATGTGCAGATGCTTACTATTTCACTGATAATATTAGTTTGAAAAAATCCCAGGTATGATTAAATGTCTGTTTCAAAACAATTTAAAGATTAAGTAGGCGAGATCACATTTTCCTTCTTATTCCAGGAAAATGACCCCAGATCCAGCAGCAACAAGCCATACAGCACCTGATGTAAAGTACTCAATAAAAGACAAGCTTATGAAAAACTCAAGTATGCCTGGGTAAATATACACTAATTTAAAGTTTTTGACATAAAAGTAACAAACTATATTAAACTCAATATATCTGATTTCATTTTTAGTCTTGCTGAAAACTTTTTAGTTGCATTTTTAAGAATAACACTAAACTACTGAGTTTTAAATCAGCAAAGACAAAATTCTGATAAGTAAATGTGAATAAAGGACACAGTTTCTTAATAGTAAAAGTAATACTGACCCTCCAACCATCCAACCCATCATCAAACCAAACAACCATACAAACCAAACATCTAACAATCCAGCCAGCCAAGCATGTGATAATTCATTCATAGAATGATTGGGATGCATTTCCAGTTCACTTGTTACCTGCAAAGATTATGGCTTTAACCAAACTAGTGTGGTTTACCTATTCAGAAGAAACAGTGTTTCAGCTAACCTTCTGCTGTGTCCTCTTCATTTTATTTATTCTACATTAAATAAATGTAGTTTTATCAGCTAAATGTTTGTAAAGGAAGGGTTCATGTGTTGCCACGGTGCAGTGGTTAGTACAGCAGCCAAACAGATGAAAAGTCCCAGGTCGCCAGGTGGGAGCAATACAAGCCAAGCCTCTGAGAATGGGGGAATACATACCACTGAAGCTACAAGTTTATTTTCAACCACTTAGGAATATTGTAATTAGATGAACAAGAAAGTCCAGGTTGCTAGAATTTTTGACTAAATGAGGAGCTCTTTTTAAAGTCAGCAACAAAAGTCAAAAGCTGAGAATTTTCAGAAAGGCATTGCATCATGTTGTTCTGATATATCTTAAGGTTTACCAATGTTTTCTTTTTTAGAGTGAAAAGCAAATCTTTTAATTTTGTGCATAAAGTTGACCTAGTAAATCTTTAGAAAAATATTTGCACTGCCACAGTTTTTTCATTACTTTATTTTGAGCCGGGTGTGTGTAATAGTGAACTTATAATGCATAGAATCCCTGCAGTGTGTACCCTCAGTGTACCAGCAGCCCCACTTGATCATATTCACGTCATTGTGTTGTGTTAAGTGAGTAATTGTTAAAAAGTCAAACAGGATATCAGATGAAGCATGATTACCTTCTAAAAACGAATTTTATTCACATAATTTTGTGGTGTAATGTTAAATAATATTATTAAAGTGTAAAGCATAAATGTTAAAGTACTTGAGGGAGGAAATTTGCCCAAATTGAAACCGAGCTCCCTCTGCACACAGCTGCAGCAGCTTTCCTTTCTCCAAGTTTCATGAGTACATAATGTAGCTAGTCTTTTGTTTTTAAATATAATGCAAAAGTGAAATTTACAGGAATGCAGCAAAGATGGTTACAGGAAGCTGAACCAGCCAAGCAGAGTGTGTAGGTGCAGCTCTGTTTGAGGACCTGGACTTCCCCTATTGTAGACTCCTCCCTGTTCTCTGGCAGCTCTGTGGTTCTGGCAGGGCCGCCGGAAAATTTCACCTGTCTTTGCCCGCAGGTAGGACTGTGGAAATGTCCCAGCAACTTCCTTGTTGGTTATCTGCCATTAATCAGGTGTTGTTGTCAAGGTCATGTGAATATTTTAACATTTTCTGTTCGAAAGTACAGACAAGTTTTTTTATGGTTTTTAATTGTAGAAAATTAAGGAGAAATTTGTGATTATGAATTTTGTAGCACTGATTTCTCCTTATTACACACAAACTGCCACAGATGTTTCCAGTGTTATAACAAAAGAGGAAAGCCACACACACGTGTGTTTAGTATTGACTGTTATTGACAGTCAGTAAATCAGTGCATTCTTGAATGAGTGAGCAAAGAGTCTGTTACCATCAGCTCAACTGCCACCTGCTACCTGGCTAGACTTCCTTGGCTTCACTCCAGAATCATGTGACTGACAAAGACAAACTGAGGCAGTTAATCATAACATTACTTCAAGTTTAAAGTTGAATGGGGTATTAACACTAAAGTGGATAGAAAACAGGCAGTTATGCATTTTGCAGCTCTAATTTAAGCCTTCTAAGCCTTCCACTTCATCATAGCTGATGAAATACCTGCTCTACTACATGCTTTACATAAACAGCTCCCACAACTTCCTCCTATGAGAGGTTTCGTCAGTTATTGTTTAGCTGTTTTCTAGGTTTCATGTTATGACACAAATGTCTAGTGCTGGAACTCTGGAAAGATTAAAGGAGGAATGCAGTGTCACGTGTTTAGTGTGAAAAAATTCAACAGCGCATACGTGCTAATAGTTTTAGACCCACAAGAGGTACTCATTTTATTTCAATGTATGTATAAAACCACAAAAACAATTGCATAAATTACTCTTTTTTAACACAACAGTACATGCACAAAACCAAAATATTACAATTACAAAGTATAAATTAATATTATAGACCTCTTAAAACTGAGCTAATATGTCCATTGTTTGACAACATCTTTCTTATTTACAGCAGGCTCCACATGATGGAGTTCACTGGACTATAAAACAGTTGCTGGATGCAAAGATCACATAAAAAACTTTGTTTTCTGTAGCTGGCATCAGTGGTCTCTTTAAAAAGCTCCAATGATCTTCTATTTCTGCAGCTGTGAGCTGCGCTGGTGGATCTTCTGCGCTTTTTTCCTAAAATGATGATAGAGGGAGTTACTTCTCTTGCTGTTTATTAGAAAATCAAAACATTTGCTCTTTATTCTGTTTCTAAAGATCTCACCTTATGCGATCAATAGCGTCAATCACCCACTTCAGAGCTGGATTGGCACATGCTTTCCCCTTCTTTGTGTGGAAACTACATTAAAATAAAACGATATGTTAATATTTGCACACCCGCAGTAAACACTAGTTTCTTTAAAGCAGTTTGTTAAAGTAATTGTAATGATGCTCACATGATGGCATTGATGGGACACATCTCTGTGACAGTCTGGACTGAGTACCCCTTGATGGCTGAATATGGTAATTTGCCTGTCATGTACCTTCGACAGCAGTCAGGATAAGCTGTGAAAGAAGGAAAGACAATTTGTGACTAAACAAGAAACAAATCATAGAAAGGCAAGAAAGGACAAGAAAGCAACAAATACGAACCTGCTGATGTGTTTGCAGTCAGACAAACAGTAAGTGCGATCACCACCACAGCTCGGATTGGCAGCATGTCTTCTTCGTTTGTGTTGGCAGCAGTGACTCTGATGATGAAACTGTCTCGCCTTTTCAGGTGGAGTCAGAGAGGTTGTGCTGGTAACCTGCTAATCACAGCAGCCTCATGTATACCTCAGCTCTAAATGCATCAAGACATGTGACATCATCACAAAAAGTCCCAGCAGAGGCACAAGTAGGAGGGGCGTATGAATCCACACAATGGCAGTGTTTGGAAACATTTGTTTTGATTATGGAAATTTATGGAACAACTTTTATTTAACACTTTTCCAGTCTTACAGTGTTTATGCACATACACACACCTGTCACAAAAAGGTAGTGTGGTTACTCATTAACTGTGTAAAAAAGTGTAACTTTTGGGAGGAATTGATTTCAAACCAGCTCAGTAGGAAGCAAGGAATGATAATTATGGGCTATTTAAAAGAAAAACATTGCATCATACATATTAATTGTTGCATTAACACACCCTGACCTGACAAAGACTCCTGTAGAGCCAGCAGTGCAATGTGGGAAATTTTATAAGGCGTTGCTCCTTTTTGTGACTCTCAGCATTGACATCACAAAAGCGTCATTCTTAAATTAGGGAAATGTCACTGGTTTAAACATAGCTACAACCATTGATTTTTACTGGTCATAATCCAAAAGGCTGAGACAAAAATTCAATTATAAACCTGTCACTATTTTATTACCCAAGTGTGATATTTTATATATGGTATTTGTATTCAAATACAAGGACACATAAGTGTCTGTTTTAATAAAACAAACAATGTGGTGTAAGATGTATCAGTGTTTCGCGTATTTGTTCATAAAAAGAACATCTTTGTTTCTCCTTTGTGGTGTTTCCATCTTTATCTTTTGTTAGGAAAAAGAAGAAGGAAGACGCTTGGGTTGCTCAGCCTCTGCTAAATACAACTGGAGAGCAAATAGAAGTATAGCCGAACTGTTTCATTCAAAGACACTGGAAGTATAAACTATTACACTTCCCACTGTTGCATATGTATTTTATTTATTCCCACTTAGATGGTAATGTGATTTGTGAGCCTCAACTGTGTTTAATGTTAAATTAAACAGTTACATTGTGTGGGAGTATATGCTTAAGTTTCCTTTCAGCATATTTTTGAGCATTCAGTACCTTTGAGGTTTTACTGAAGAATATTCTGGACTTGTCATTGTATTTTTCGCTGTTTTGGATTGTTGCAATAAAAATGTACATTGATCAAGTAAAAGGATGTAAGTAATCAGTGGCAGCCATTGCTGTTAACGTCACCAAACATGCCAAACTGTCCATCTGAGAGATATAATCTCCCCAGCATGTCCTGTGTCTGCCCCAAGACCTCCTCCCGGTGGGACATGCCTGGAACACCTCACTCAGGAGGCACTCAGGAGGCATGTCAGATACCCAGGCCACCTCAAGTGGCTCCTTTCAATGTGGAGGAGCAGCAGCTCTATTCTGAGCTGCTCAAAGATAGCCAAACTCCTCACCCTATCTCTAAGGGAGAGGCCAGCTACCCTTCGGAGGAAGCTCATTTCTGCCGCTTGTACCCACGATCTTGTTTTTTCAGTCACTACCCTCATGACCATAGGTGAAGTTAGGGATGTAGATCGACCGGTATAATGAGAGCTTCGCTTTTACATTCTCTCTTCACTATGACAGACATGTACAGTGTCTGCATCACTGTAGCTGCAGAACCAATCTGTCTGTCGATCTCCGGCTGCCCTCTCCCTTCACTCGTGAACAAGACGAGATACTTAAACTCATCAACTTGGGGCAGTAACTCACCCCCGACCCTTTTCTGGCTGATGACTATGACCTCAGACTTGGAGGTGCTGATGAACCACATCATCTGCAAAAAGCAGATACGAGATTCTGAGAGCAAAGTGGAAGCCTTTTGCCACTTGACTACTGCTATAAATTCTGTCCATAAAATTTATGATCAGAATCAGCCCTGGTGGAGTCCAACACCCACCAGCAACATGTCTAACTTATTTGCCGGCTATGCAGACCAAGGTCTTGCAATAGAAGTATAAGGATTGATCGGCTCTTAGATGCCCCATACTCCCAGAGCATCTCTCAGGACACTCCGTGGACACGGTCAAATGTGCTTTTGAGACTGAGATCACTACAATCACTCTAGATCTCTAATATTTATTCTATTCTTTATCATCGTATCATCATAAATACAAAATATAATAAAAACTAAACTGAAACTAGCAAACCCACTCTGTCTGTGTGAGTGGGTTTGCTTCAGGCCTATCTTTTCCTGTGTTATGACAGATTTTTCTTACCATTGTGTAATTAACTGTTATTTCATATCTGCTACAGGTAGATTTTCTGAATGAGCCTTGCTTTCAAGCAAGGAAAGATTTTCCATTGGTGGAGATTTGATAGACCAGTGTCCATAAAATTTTATGCTTTTTCCACATCAATGATGTCATCCTGGGCTATGGAAAATATGTGTTTTCAATGTGCAGCCAAAAAAAAAAAGAAGAAGAAGAAGAAGAAGAAATAACTGTCTTACAGCAGCCGATTAAACAGAAAATACAAAAAGGTTTACACCGTAGTAATTCAAAATCTGGCACAACTAGGAGATTAAATATAAAATGAATGCTGGTATTGTAACCCACACAGGAACAAAAGTATAGATACACGCCAATTAAATGTTTTGGTAGCCTACACCAGGGGTGTCCAACTCCAGGCCTCAAGAGCCGGTGTCCTGCAGGTTTTACATGTGTCCTTGATCCAACACGGTTGATTTAAATGGCTAAATTACCTCCTCAACATGTCTTGAAGTTCTCCAGAGGCCTGGTAATGAACTAATCATTTGATTCTGGTGTGTTGACCCACGGTAGTATCTAAAACCTGCAGGACACCAGCCCTTGAGGCCTGGAGTTGGACACCAATGGCCTATACTTTTGATAGTAATCAAAAAATTTGTGGCAGAGTCAGTGCCAAGAAATTTCCAGCCAGAATGCCTGAAGCTCATTAAAGGTGACCAAAAATGTCTGGTTAAGCTGCAGCTTACAACAAGACTTATGCAAAGGCCGTATTTTTGATCCTGCATTGATTAGAAAAAATCCAAAATAATTTCAAACTTGGGAACCCATGTCTTGTTTTTTAAAGTTAACAAAAATGTGTGCTGTACAATCCTTCCAGTAGAATTCAAATTGTGACTGTAATACCTGTTAAATAGAGAATTAAGAGTAAAGGAGGAATGATACATCATTCAAACGGCACAACACAAAATGCATTTATAAAGATTTGCTCTTACACGCGCGCTGATACTGCATTGTTTAAACCAGCAAACCAAAAGAGTCGCTGGCTGCTGGCGGCAAAGCTCACATAGAAAACAACATGACCCACAACACGATAACCAACATGTGTGCAACAGGTTGTATAAAAATGAATTCTAGAAACTAAATGATCATCTACAATTATTCCAACTCACTTGTCTTCATGGTGGGACTGTTTAACCTTTAAGAAAACATCATATCATGTTAACTGTAAACACAGAGAAAAATTTGCAAAGTAGAAAGTAATTTACGCTGTCACAATAAAAAGTGTGGTTTAAAAAACCACAACGAAACCTCCACAGCGAAAACCCAGCAAAAAAAGCATTTCCTTCTGAATTATAATGGACTAAACTGCAGTAAAATGTGTACATAAGCTTAGTATTTGGGTATGTTTTTTGAAAGAACTTTAAAAAGACACATGTTAGCATGTTAGGTTTTTAAGGTGTTGTTCCTCTTTGTGAATCTCAACATGCACTTAAAATGTAAAATGCCTAAAAATAACTAATACAGTGTGTGACATTTAGAAGCATGTGGGGATAAGTGTTTGAAGAGGATCAGGTATTTCACTGAAGACCTTCGTACTCTTGCTGAATGTGGGCGCTACACGTGGGTTGCTTTGAGGTTATACGAAGGTTTTAGGTCAAAGGGGCTTATTTTATACCGAAGACCGATGCAACAAAGGAAAAGCTGTGCATTTGAACCACTGAAATAGGTCACGATGCACGGACTATAAATGCAATTGCTTACTATAAACTTTCCACCAAAACCACCTCATGTCTTGGTTACATATTTCTCATTTCTGGTTATTACACATAAACTACCGCAAGTGGCAAGCGGCTCTAGCTTGATACAGAAGAGGAAGTCCACACAAGTGTATTAGGTGTTGACTGACAAAAGACAAAGACAGAAAAGTCAGTAAATCAGTGCATTTCTTTTGAGTGAGCAAAGAGTCTGTATCCATCAGGTCAGGCGTCTACCCATTATAACAGCCAAGGCTGTCATGGTCCTCCCGTGCATCGCTGCCATTCTCTCTCTCCTTCTTTATCACTATGAGTGTGTGGATGTGTTTGTGTGTGTGTGCCTAACCATGCTTTGTCTTGCAAGGGTTTGATCCTTCCAGAATTCCCACCTTCCACTCGGCACACCTGACACAATCAAGCTCACCTGTTTGTCATGTGCTGATCAACCTGCCACTACTTATACTGGGAGAGATCCTTAGTCTGCGTCTGAGTGTTGAATTAACCATGTTATTGAAACCTGCTCGAGTCTGCAACTCTGCCGCTTGTGTTCCTCTACGATTATTTACCTGTCCCTCTCTTCTGTGGAGAAGTTATCCTGCTGAGAGAAATCTGTGCGAGAGCGAGGGGTGGAGAAAATTTTGTTCCTCTTCACGTGCGATTGGAGCTCAGACCTCATTAATGGATTTTCCTCTACAACGACCTTGTAAATCGAGACTGTATGATTTGCGTTCATGAGCACTGCAAATAAACTCATTCAATTATGACAAAGTAATGTGATGGTTACACAAAGTAACACATTACTTGAGTTTGCTTTCATAGGTTATTAACATGGAGAGAAAACAGGGAGTTATGCATTCTGCAGCCCGGATTCCTGGTTATTGCATAGAAACTATCTCAGGCGTTTCCAGGTTTTAAAAGACAGCAACTGACAGAATATTTACACAGTTACCTTCAAACACATGCTGGGGATGTAAGGCAAGTTTAATTTCATCGTCATAATATAATAACACTTTTCTAATATATTAAAGCATCAACCAGTATTATCTTATTATTATGAGGTTACTACCACTTTAAAGTTAGTATATAAAAATGTACATACATAGATATCACTATTTTATTCCTAGCAGTTATATATTCTTATTAATGTATTACACTATATATTATAATATTTCTAATTTGCATTGCTTCACAGACATTATTACATCCAGTTTATGACCCCATATTACCCAATTAAATAAACTGCAATTTAATATTATGCAGTTCAAACCATTATTGCTGTATTACTTGATTATTACATGAATGTTACTTTAATAATTAAGTGGTAGCTAATGACACCATGTCAACCGAAATACCGGTTCCTTCTTCAGCTCCCATGACTTCCTCCTACTCATGTCACAGGACTCTCATCTGTCATTGTTTAACTATTAGCAGCACAGAACTTCCAAAGCTGGATGTTTTCACCACAGAAAACAACAGCACACAAGCAGATCTGGCACATGTGCTCATTTTATTTCAGCATTTATATGAAACTACAAAATCCTATCTTACATTTACAAAGAATATAAAATTAAAATATTACACAAGCTTTTAAAACTGAGCTGATATTGCTGTTGTTTAACAACATATTTGTCATTTGCAGCAGGTTCCACGAGACGGGCGTCAGTGGAATATAAAAGAGTGAAGTGTTTCTTTAGCTGGCATCCACCGTGTGCGTACAAAGCTCAGATGGTCTTCTTTTTCCGCCCCTGTGAGCTGTGCTGGTGGATTTTCAGTGCTTTATTCCTAAAATGATGATAGATGGAGTTACTTCTCTTGCTGTTTTTTTAGAAAATCAGAACACTTGCTCTTTATTCTGTTTCTAAAAATCTCACCTTATATGATCAACAGCGTCAATCACCCACTTCAGAGCTGGATTGGCGCATGCTTTCCCCTTCTTTGTGTGGAAACTACATTAAAATAAAGCAATATGTAAATATTTTTACACCCACAGTAAACACTAATTTCGTATTTTTTGATCTTTAAAGCAGTTTGTTAAAATAATTTTAAAGATGCTCACATGATAGCATTGATGGGACACATCTCTGTGACATCCTTCGACAGCAGTGCCAATAAGCTGGGAAGAGTAAAATATAATATCTGTATCTGCCAGATCCCAGTAGTGGAAATGCTGATGTGTATGTGATTAAGGGAGAAAAGACAAAGAAACAAAAGAAACAAAGACAAGTACACACCAGCAAATGTGCTTGCAGAAATCCTGCCACTTTCCCCAGTGAAACAAAGAGGAACTGCTTGGATCATTGTTGGATCAAAACAATGGTAGTGTTTGCAATCATTGGTATGATTATGGAATGACATTTATACAGCATTGTTTAAATTTTACAGTAAAGTTCAGAAAATCTCCTGTGTAACTGTTTTTAACTGTTTTTCTATTTCTGTGTTCTGTATATCATCATATTGGTGTGTTTGTACTGTACAGCACTGATGTTATTATGTTTGAGCAATTCAGTTTAAGTGAATAGTTCATTTTTTTTCAAGGCTATTTCTACTCAACGTTCATCCTATGAAGCATTCCTCATGTTCTAAAAGATCAAATCCAGGGTACTTGTTGGTCTGACCCGAGTCAAACTTAAGTTGGCATTAAAAAAATCCTCTGTTTATGGCCTCTCTCGACATAAACAGATGTGTCCAAATTTTAATTATGGCTTCAAAACATGCCATGTTTCTGTGACAACAGGCCATCAGGAGACATAAAATGATAAAAAGAATGTGGGATTATAGATGTGAGCAGATTCTTCAGTGGGGAGAAAAGCAAAGCGGAGAAAATGAGAGATACCGATTTAATTGTACCGCTTCCTCTGACTGATAGGGGACTGCGGCAGGTGTTTTTAACGGGTCTTTTTGTTTTGATCTGTGATACTAACGACATTAACGGTGTCTGCTTTCAACTCAGTCTGCTCCTTTACTTGTTGGATGAACGTGTAAAACGCTTGACTATGGCATCATAAGACTTTAAAAAATACATAAATAACATTGTCTGCATATCAATAAGAGAGAGTTTGGGATTTTGTTTGTTTGGGGATTTTTTGCCACTTTGTTTCCATTTTTTGAGACTGAGTGACTGTCAGTCCATGAATTTCTTATTATATCGATCTTATTTTATCATAATAAATAGAGAGCATAATAAAATATATCATCTGTAATATGCCTTTATCTCATATCTGCTACATGTAGATTGCTTTTTTCTGAGTGAACCTTGCTTCCAAGCAAGGAAAGATTTTTTTTTTACTTGGCGGAGACGTGATGGATGAATGCCCATCGAATTCTGTGCTTTTCCACATCAAATATATCGACTTAGACTATGGGAAGTTTTTGTAAATTACTTTAAAAATGTCCATTTGTGGTGCCGTGTGGCCAAAAAAACATGTGGATGCCTTGTTTGAACATTTAAATCACCGCATTTACAATAAGTTAGAATTCTGCATTCTCAGTTTGTGATAATGTAATTAGAATATGATGAGAAATACTTTCTTTATCACAAAAGTTGGGAAGCTACTGTGTTACAGCAGCTGATTAAATAGAAAAATACAAAAAAGTGATGCAATCAAAGTGTGATGCAATAAGGAGATTGAATAATTATATATACATATAGTCAAAGTTAGGCTGTGTACACCAGAAATAATTCTAACGATAAAAAAATAAACAGCACACAAGAACAAGTTGTTTTAGACTTGGAACAGGTACCCATTTTATTTGAATGATTAGATGAAACTACAAAACCATTAATGAAACAAATGACTCTTTTTATAAATTATTTTATAAACATATAAAAGCAAAAAATAAGATTTACAAATACGATAAAGACATAATATGATACAAGCTCTTACAACTGAGCTGAGATATGCATTGCTGAACAACACATTTGCCATTTACAGCAGGCTCTTCAAGCTGGAGTTAACTGGATTTAAAAACAGTGATGCATTGCTGGTTGCTGGAAATCTCACATAGAAAACAGTCTGCTGTAGCTGGCATCCTTAAAAAGCTCAGACGATCCTCTATTTCTGCTACAGTGAGTTGTTCTGGTGGATCTTCTGCGCTTTAGTCCTAAAATGATGATAGATGGAGTTACTTCTCTTGCTGTTTGTTTCAAATCAGAACATTTGTTCATTATTTTCTTTCTAAAAATCTCACCTTAAACGATCAACAGCGTCCATCACCCACTTCAGAGCTGGATCGGCGCATGCTTTCCCCTTCTTTGTGTGGAAACTGCATTAAAAGAAAGCAATATGTAAATATTTATACACCCACGGTTATCATTGAAGCTGTCTTTAACCTTTAAAATGATTTTAGTGACGCTCACATGATGGCATCAATGGGACACATCTCCTTAATAGTCTGGACTGAGTACCCCTTGATTTCAACATCTCGTAATCGGCCTGTCATATATCTTCGACAGCAGTAACGATAGCCTGTGAAAAAAGGAAAGAAAATATATAATAATAAATAATAGTAATAAATAAATAAAATTAAAGATGAAAAACAGAAAGGCAGCAAGTACATACCGTCAGAACTGTTCGCAGTCAGACAAATAGTGAGTGCGATCACCATCGCCATGGCTTTGATTGTCACCATGTCTTTGTTTCCGTTGACAACAGTGATTCTGATGATAAAGTTGTCTCGCCTATCTTCAAGTGGAGTGAAAGGGGGTGCACTGTTGAGCAGCTTCATTTATACCTCAGCTCTGACCACATCAGTGGTGCTAGACTGTCATGAAAACCCCCCTAATTTTTTTTATTTATAGAACCCAAAATTCTGTCCAACCAAGAGTGGAAACTTTTAAATGGTAAAACCTTACATAAGACCAATACAAGGAAAAAAAAAACCCTTCTAATTAAAAAGTACTTTCTATAAAATAAGTGATCAATTAAACTTGTTACAACTTTGCTTGTATTTAGGGTAGGGCACAATAATTATGCATCATATTATATATTGTATTTATACAAAGACATTTGTAAAGTACAAAATTATTAAAACTGTCACATAAAAAACAGTGTGGTTAAAAAGTATTGCTCGCTGAACTGAATTGAAATAAAAGCAAAATACAGAAGCTTTTTGAAAAAGCTTTTTATATTATTCAGTGCTCATTGCGTCATATGTTGGCCAAATACAAACTAGAAGTTGTAATTATAGGAAAACTGAAAAGAGACATATTGGGTCACACATGTTAGACATGTGACCAGCGTGACCTGCATCAACACACCCTGATAAGACAGAGCCAGCCGTGCAACATGGGACGTTTTATAAAGCATCATTCCTCTTTGTGACTCTTGACATAAACTTAAAAGAGACATAAAAATAATTACATATATATTTATAGATAGATATAAAGTATGTGACATTTAGATACAAGTGGAGATAAGAGTTTAAAGAGGATGAAAGCTTCACCGAAGACCTCCGTGCTCTGACTTCATGTGGGCCGCTACAAGTGGGTTGCTTTGAGGTTGGATGTTCTTTTCTAGGTCAGAGGAACTTATTTTATACCCAAGACCCATGCAACAACGGTAAAGCTGTGCATCTGGAGCACTGAAATAGGTCATGATGCACTTATTGTATGTGTAATTGCTTATCATGAAGTTTCCAACAAAACCACATCAGTGAGTTCCTGCAGTTCGCAATCTCATAGTCAAACATCATTGAAAACTATATATCTATCTTTCTAATGCTTTTACTTTACTTATAATATTCTTAACAATGATATCTTTAGATAATATATATTAATTCCCCCCAAAATGGGAGATTACTGCGTTACTTAGAGAAGCCAAAACATTAAAAATAATATTATTAAAATTCAATAAAATAAATGTGATATCACAATAGAAAGTGGATGGGGAAACTGAAATAAAATCAATAAAACAAAATCATTTAAACAGAAAATACAGGAAAGTAAATATATTTTGGATTTTTCAAGACCATCTTAATTCAACAAAATTCTGTGAGAGAGTTTGCTGTCAATGTAAATGTCCCTCCTGTTCCCCAGATGAAAGAGTCCCTGTTCAACCCTGTTCAAATAAGATAAGATCAGCTGAGCTGAGATGAGATGAGATAACATAAGATAAGAAGAGATGAGACTGAGATGAGAAGAGATAACATAACATAACATTACATAAGATGAGATAAGATAAGATGACATAACATAAGAAGAGATGAGACTGAGATGAGATGAGAAGAGATACCATGACATAACATAACATTACATAAGATGAGATAAGATAAACTGTTTAATTAAACAGAAAATACAGAAATGTGACAGCCATTTTTACAGAATGGGACTTTGCTTTAGTATTAAACTGTACAGCTAGCACTGTATCTTGTTGAATCCATTCCATGACAAATTAAGGCACTTCTGAATGCAAAAGCGGGTCCAAACCGGTACTACAAAAGAGAATAGTGCGATGTCTGTCACAGCAGGAGAAGATCAAGTGTAACTAATGACATTGTTTGCTTTCTAACCATATTCGAGTAAGACATGGCAATACATCAACAGTAAAGACTTTGAAATTAGAAAACAAGCACTGAGAACTTTCAGTGAAGGTCAACAGCTAAGAGCTTGCGGTTATACGTACAGATAGAAGCCCATGTCTTGTGCACATGGGCTTCTGATGTTATCTGTCTAGCAGTAACATCAACAGGATGTTTAGTTGTTGTTTTTTTCAGGGTTTCTGTACATCATGTTCCATCTTCTCGATTAGATTTAACTTATTTACAGTGATGACCTAGCTGGATATTGTACAGTAGACTAGCAAAATTACTTAAGAAATATTATGACAGCATTGTTACATTACAAAGCCAACCGAACCACATCCTCTGCAAAAAAAAAAAATGAAATCAGGAATGAGACCCACTTATTACCGGCAATGCGGTCCAAGCCTCTTCAACTCCCACGCACCCTCAAATATCTTTGGTAGGATAAAGAGTTGGTCCACTGTTGCACGACCAGGATGAAACCCGAATTGTTCCTCCTGTATCTGAGGTTCAACCACAGAGTCACTTTCTTTTTCAGTACCCTGGCATAGACCTTCCCAGGGAAACCGTGGAGTGTGACCCCTCTGTATTTTGAGCATACCTTCTAGTTCCCCTTCTTAAAGATGAGAACCAATCCAGTCTGCCAATCCAGAGGCAATGCCCCAGATCTCCATGCGATGTTGCAGAGGTGTATCAACTAACAGCCCTACAGTATCCAGAGCCTTCAGGAACTCAAGGCAAACCACGTCCACCCCAGGGGTCCTGCTACCAAGGAGTTGTTTAACTGCCTCAGTGGCCTCGCCAAACTCCAAGAAAATGGGGATGGAGGAGGGGACTTTTGTACCATGCAGTAGTGGAGTACAACATACAGTTCTGGCTACGTGATTTAATGTTTTAACACAAGTTGAATAACAAACATACAGGGCTGGACTGGGACATATAATCGGCCAGGGCATTTTGACTAGAGACCGGCCCACCAGGTATTATAGGAAAAACCATAAAGCCTTTGAATGAAAACAAACGCTGTTGTCACAGTGATGTACACTGTCTTGTTGGTATATATGCATCAGTCTAATAAACGTAAACCTACACCATCCTCCCTATTCTGGTATTCTAAACAGTACCCGAAAGTAGACTGCTTGGTCGAGTTAACCTCCTGAACTATCTACGACACATGGTGAAAACCTGAAATTAAGACAGAGAAGACTAGAGGTGAGACATGATCATTACTGATTACTGATGACAGATTTAGATATATTTTCATAAACCATTCATTTGCCACATCAATAAACAGCATGGCAGGGCAAAATATTTTTTCTAACATGGCAACCTTTAAAAAGTGAAAGGAGATAGAAAGACAGGTGAGAAAGAATAAAACTTAATTGACTTTTTGATGGCATTTTACACACAGTACTGGTACAGAATCTAGAAAATGTGGGAAAATACTGGCTTAGCTACTTCTGAAGAAATTATGATGGGACCCTAAAAAAATTACTATGAAAAGCGAGACATTTTAAATGAGAAAAAGAAAGAAAAGTATTTCTTTGTGCCCCCCTCTCCCTGTTAATGCCCTATCTGGCCCCCTGGCAAAACTTTGCTAGATCCGCCCCTGCACAGTTACCAGCTGTCAGCTACATAAAAAAGGATCCTGGTGTTATTTGTCTCTCAGAAACAGTTCATAACTTCCCTTCAACCCATTCATGTCACCTAAAAGGTAAACCTGTTTCTCCATCACCTGTTCAGCTCTGATGATCCAGTAGGAACATCTCCTGGTTTCATCTTCATGTTTCCCTCTCACCAGATAACCAAACCGATATCATGACCAGCAGGTTTTACAGCTGTGGCTCCAGCAAACATCAGCTGTTACTAGAAATTAATATTAAATACATTCTAACAACAGCTGATCAAGCTTAAACGTGCTGCTGTTGTTTAGCACGACATCCGCTGGTTTCCTCTTTCTGGCGCAAAGTGGGCGATAAACAAACAAGAGAGAAAAGCCGATCAGCTGATCATTGATCAGGTTCATGATTGAAGTAGAAACAGGAGAGGGAGGGGGGAGAATGAGAGGAGAAGAAGCAGCTGTGCACAGAGGTGGAAAGTAACGAATTACATTTACTTGCGTTACTGTAATTGAGTAGTTTTTTTGTGTATTTGTACTTTTTAAAGTAATTTTTCAAGTCTGTAATTTTACTTTTACTTAAGTATATTTTTTAAAAAGTATTGTAGTTCGCTACGTTTTCAATCACACCCGTTACTGAGTAAATTAAAAATTTAAAAAAAAACATTGCGCTTCGGAAATACTGCAGGGAACGATGGGTAGTAGAACAAATTGGCGCTAAGGTCACGTTAAAGATGGAGTCTGACATCGGTGTTACGGATCCAGTGACAAAAGAAGCCCCGTCGAATTCTGCTGACCCTGAACTCGAAGAAACGGATGTGAACCCCTGGCCGTATTTAAGGGACCATTTCGGCTTCAAGTGCAAAAAAGGCAACAGCTTTATTATGCAGTGTAAGCTGTGTTTGCCCAGAGAGGCCGAGTTAGCAGCTTTTAAAAATTCCACATCAAACCTGCGCAAGCATGTAGAGGTAAGTTAAATACAACTTGTACCGTTATGGTAGCAAAAAGGCTGTGTTCAAATTAATCACATTACGTTAAGACATCTGTGAAGAACACAGATAACGTTGGTTGGTACTAGCAACTTGCTGTAATCGGGCACGTTGTTGTCCACGCAACTTACATTTTTTTTACTGGGTTGGTAAATTGCCAAAAGAAAATGTGTTTACCTAAATTTTTCCTGTTTGTTAATAATAATAATTTATTTTAAAAAATAGTTAAATTAAAGACAGAAGCGGCTACTTTCTTACTTAACCCACATATGTTCACACTGCAGGCAAAAGAATAACAGAGCGCTCACTTACCTTAGATTAGTCAAAGACAGCTGACTTCTGTTACTTGTTAATTAGCACTTGCAACCTCCCGTTAACTAGCCTGTTACTGTCCAATAAAAAAAAAAACACAAGGTATATTGGTATAATTTACCAGCGGTAGCTATGTAATGCATTGATGTCTTATTAGGGACGTCAAAAAACTTTCTCTCAAACTTAACACTGGCCTGCCTGCCTCAGCTGCCTTTGAGCGTCTCTTTAGCTGTGCTGGACTACTGTTCACTGCAAAGTGAGCAAGGATGAACTCTACTAACTTTGAAAATCAACTGCTCCTCAAAATTAACAGGAAGTTCAGAGAGTAACACTCTAGGATGGATACAAAGGAACTTTAATCTAGAGGTACAGTAGGGCAGGGCCAAGTTAAAAAAATTAATAAACATTTTTAAAGCAGCTGCCGTTCAGTTCAGTACTTGTTCTCTTATTTGACAGTTTAGAACACATTCTCATGTGAAAGAATGATATGGTTTTGTATTGAAAACACTGTGATACCTGACAGTTTGGTTGATTGGTTTGGTGACCATTATCCATTTTCATGTATATACTTGTAGTTTAACTGCTACTGCACTTTAATTTGTAAAGTTTTTCTTTTCACTAAAAAAGAACTACTTTGAGATTTATAACCCACTGTCTTTTTTGGAACTACTCAGAAGCTGCTGTCCTCCTGCTGACAGAAAAGTAACTATGTAACTTTTACTCTGAGTACATTTTAAATGAGCTACTTTTTACTTTTACTTGAGTACATTTTTAGACAGGTAATTTTACTTGTACTTGAGTAAAATTTCAGCAAAGTAATAGTACTTTTACTTGAGTAAAATATTTTAGTACTCTTTCCACCTCTGGCTGTGCAGCAAAGACAGAATAACTCCAGCTTTGTGTCTTTTTCATTGTAGCTGAAGTCCGGGACAAACTGTCCCTTTTCAGCTCAACACAAAACGCATAATATTTTCTCTGAATACGAGACCATTTTTTACGGGACGGTTGGAAACTCTAATAACTAACCTTATAAATAAAATAAGATAAAACAAGTTCAACATCATTAACATCATAGCACCCGCCCAGCTGTATATAAACTCCGCCATGCTAGCTAGTACGCAGTACGAGTTATTGTAACTGACTGTAAAAAGTCAGCACAACGAAAATAAACATCACCTAAACTTGGTTTATATCTGACCCAGATAGACTGCAGGTCATAACTTCTTACCTGAAGTTCAGTTCACCGCCTCGGGTCTCTGCTCCTCCTGCCTTTCCCTCATCCACCTGCCAGCGTGTTGCACCTGCTGGCCTCCACCACTTGCTAATGTTACTGAATCTGTGGAAGCTCCGCAATAGCCACCACCAAACAACTGAGTTATTTTTACACATCTCCCAGCATCTGGCCAATCCACCATTTTTCAGTGTTTATACCGTTATAAACACTGAAAAAAACGAAAAAAAATCCCATCGGCCCATAAAAACGAAAAATCACCAGTCCAGCTATGCAAACATATGCTAATTATTATTACACAGCAACTTTTAAAAGATGTTACATGTTCATATTATTATTTTAAACTCTTACTATCATGAAAGTAAGCAATTTTGCATAATGTACACAGAGGAGGGGGTTTCGGTGGTTGAAAAAGAGTCACATTTCCCGTTTGACTCAGACAGGGTTTTCCACCTCCCTGACCTCTCGTGGGACATTTCCCTTCCATCTCACACAGTATTTAAACTTCACTTCCACAGCCGGTTACAATCATTTCATCACTGACTCCCTGAGAATCCTGATCAGAAAACTGATTCACTGCTGATTTACTGAGGATGGCAAAGTTCGCCGTGCGTGTCTCCGTACTGCTGGTGTTGCTGCTGGTGGCACTGAATGAAAGCAGTGAGTATGGCTTCAGCGATTATTCACTGAGACGTTATTATAATGTTTTTTGTCATATTGTCATGTAAAATGCTGTTTTCACTGAAATGTCTCATTCTTTTCTTTAAAGGTTCCAATAAATATTGCTGCACACGGTACCAGCAAAAACCTGTCCCAGTAAAATGGCTGAAAAGCTACACAGTTCAAGATGATAACTGCAAACTCAGGGCAATAATGTAAGGGGGAAAAAATCGTAACTGCATCTAAAACACATAATCCACACTGACTGCCAGCTCTGCTGTGATACTAATGTCTGAACTTTTTTTAAACATCAGTTTCAAGACTGTGAAAAACAAACATATCTGTGCCAATCCTGAAGACGAGTGGGTGAATATTGCTATTCCGTTACTGCCACGGTAAGATCAATTCCTTACCCTATCAGTAGCTATCAAACACCAGAAGAAGAAAAAATTAGTCTTGTGTTTCTGATTTCTAATCCTTTCCTTTTTTTTCTTTTTAAACAGAAAACACTGAGGACAATCGGCATTCACGGAGCTCACTTGAGGGCATCAGTTTACAGACTAGTTCTGTAAAAGTTAAATAGTATTGTATTTTATATTTTATGTTCTGTTTTTTATATTGTTTATACTTCATTTGTATAACATGATTCAAAGCTAATAAATACAGTATATTTTTTTAAAAATATATTAATAATTGCATCCGTTGCTTTTTATTGACCTCATGAAAAAACACTACTATTCTGCATTACTATTTAGCAGTAAAGCTGACTGACACAGCATAAGTACGCGCTTACAGAAAAGAAAAGAAATCCATTTTACAAACAGAAGGGAGTATCAGTAAACAGTAAAAGGTTAAAAGTCAGAAACTAACTTTTTTAAAAAACACTTGAGTACAGTAATGGAGTAAACATAAACAAGAATTTCAATTTATGAGATAGAAGTAAGACAGAGACTTAAAACAATAAAAATTTTAAAATAGGACGATACTAAAAGCAACAATAGATATAAATACAGCGAAAACTAATTACAAGAGACACAATAAAGATGTATAATACAACCAAAGTGTAAAGTACAAAAGGACTGCATTTCAAACAAATGTTAAAGAAAGCCAAAGGTTTGGTCACAAAGGGGTGCAGGATGACTAGTATAGACAAAAATGATGCCAGATGTCCTCATGAACTGTGTATGAAGGTAAAACAAAAATGTAAAATGACTAATGAGTGACGTGAGAGAGACAGACAACCACAAGTAGGTGTCTTTCTCCTTCCTAGGAGTGTGGCGCGTCCTGCATGCCCACAGCCAGGCACTCAAACCAAAAAAAGAAATGAAGAAATTTATGACAGTGCCCACACAGTCCCCACACTGCAGATCCCCATCAGATTAAAAAAAGGCAAATTAATAACCTACAGATTCCTACAAAATTATCAATTTACACAGAGAAGGTGGTATTCTGCATTTACTACTTCTACATTTACAGTGAGGGAAATAATTATTTGAGCTCCTGCTGATTTTGTAAATTTGAGCACTTACAGAAAATGAACAGTGTAATTTTAATGGTAGTTTCAGTTTAACAGAGTGCGACAGAATATCAACCAAAAATTGAAAAACAACCAAACAAATAAAAGTTATAAAAATATTTGTACGCTGCTGAGTCAAAGAAGTATTTGATCCCTAAGCAAAACACGATTTAGTATTTGGTGGAGAAACCCTTGTTGGCAAGACATTTCTCTCGTAGTCAGTCACCAGGTTTGCACACATCTCAGGAGGGATTTTGGTTCACTCCTCCTTACATAAACCCTTTAGATTTCTTGGTTGCCTCACAAAACTTCAGCACCCTGCACAGATTTTCTGCAGGACTGAGATCTGGAGAGTTGCCAGCCCAGTCCATGACCTCCATGTGCTTTTTCCTTTGTTTCCTTGGTGGTATGTTTGGGTCGCTGTCATGCTGGAATGACCCATCTTCACTGTTGTGGCTGAGGAAAGGAGGTTTGAGACTGACTGAATGTCACATGGCACACAGCCAGTCTCTGGGAGCCACAATTCTGGCTGCTTTGCAGAGAATAAACTATTATTTATATTATTTCCCTCAATGACAGCAAAAAATAATTATATAATTTTTTCTGTAATCACCTGGTAAAACCTTTACCTAATTCATAATGCATTTTAGTAAATCTCAACAAAAACATTCTACACTTTTAGATTTTTTTCCTCGCTTTAAGCTGGATGTATCCATGGAATCTGAAACACGGTGTTCCTGCAGTTCAGAGATCCCAGCAGTGGGCGGCAGTGCCCGCAGCACAGGAAGGATTCACTGCATCACCGGAAGACCCCGTGTCTGTTTTATTTTCACCATCACGCTAAGTCTGCTGTCGATATAACTTTTACTCATCGCTAAATATGTCACACTGAGAGAAAACTGCTGTGGTTATGGATTTGAAACCACGATAAGATGAAGCGATATGGAGATGCTAGCGTACCTGCTGTGTGTGTCTGTGCTGTGCAAGCTAGCTCGAGCTAACGATGCTATTATACACAATGACAGCTACGTGGCGAAATGAGCTTAAAAGAGGAGCAAGGTAAGATAAATACACACATGCTGTTTCTGACATTATGTTTCCAACATCTCTTTGTATATTCATGTTAGTATATCATTGGTATTGAGTGAGTGAAAGCTAAAACGTGAAGGTGAATATGCCGTAAAAGTCAGTGATGCTCTGTAACGGCAGCTTCCTCTCAGATCCGTGCAGACTTCACGAATGCATAATGTAGTTAAGGTGTAATGCAAGTGTTATATGTAGGTACATGCAGTGAAGGTGGCCTTTGGTCCAGCAGGTTTCCAGGCTGAAAGCAGCAGGAGCCATGAAAGAAGAGGGCAGGGTCGAGTGCGGAGGTCCAGCTCTGTATGAGGACCCGGACTTCCGCTGTGTGGACGCCTCCCTGTTCTCTGGCAGCTCCACGCCTCTGGCCAGACTGCAGGGAGACATCACCTGGCTACGGCCCCAAGTAAGCCCGTCTAGTGGAAATGCCCAGAAAATTCCTTATTGGTTATCTTTCCATTGATCGGTGTTGTTATTGTTAAGATCCTGCCACATAGGGCTTGACATTTGTGGCCTATTAGCTTGTGCCGCCTCACAAGATGAGGGGATTTCCCTTTTCTGGTGGTTGACCTGATTATGAAGGACTCTCAAAGTTACTGCTCTGTATCTCACAAAAATAAATATGTGCAATTAAATTAACCTCCTCTGCTGTTTCCAGCCATATCACTGTCTCAGTCCCAATTATTATTTCCATTTCACATGTCAAGGAGATCTGCCCGTCACCAGCTCTCTTCCCAAGCAACATCAGCCTGGGGCATGCAAAGCAAGGCCTGTTAGGAGACTGCTGGTTCCTCTGTGCGTGCACCTTCCTGCTCAAGAACAAACAGCTTTTAAACAAGGTAACACAGGCTGGTTGTCTCATCAGTTTGATTTTGTGAGCCCCAGCACTGCTTTTGTTCTAAATGTGGAGAATGTTCATCGTGTTTTCCCTGTTGTCACTCGCATTGTCGTTGGATCCTGTGTAGGTTCTGCCTGAAGATCAGCCACAGTGGGGTGACAGCAGGTACAGAGGCTGCTTTCATTTTTGCTTTTGGCAGCAGGGACACTGGACAGAGGTGACCATTGACGACCGCCTGCCCTGCATTAATTCATCTCTTTGCTTCTCACGCTGCCACTCCCCCACTGCCTTTTGGGTTGCCCTGTTGGAGAAGGCCTATGCCAAGTCAGTTGATTCCTTGAGATTAACATGTATTTTTCAAACAAGACCTAATCATAAGGAAAAGTTTGAAACCCCCCTTTCCTTTCCCTTTCATCTTCTGCAGGCTTCGTGGTTCATACGAGCGACTGTGGGCAGGTCAGGTGTCCGAGGCCCTGGTGGACTTGACAGGTGGTCTAGCCGAGCGATGGAGCCTGGGTGACTTTGGCTCGGAGGAGGAGCAGCAAACAGCACAGGACAGTGACCAAGTCAGAAGGAGAAGGCTGGACCTGAACCTTCTAGACCCTGTGAAGGATGACTGCGCGCTCAGCTGCTCCACTCACAGCACGCCCGGAGGTCAGAAAAGTGTCTGCTCACAGATAATACGGTGAGTGATGCTGTGCCACATCACTTGCTGGCCTTCTCTGTTTCAGGACTCACTGAGCTGGATCAGTACCACGCTCTGACTGTCATGGAGTGGCTGGATGTGAAGAAGGTGTCAGGGGGTGAAGTACGGCTGCTAAGGATCAGAAATCCTTGGGGAAGACGCTACTGGGGAGGAGCCTGGGTATGGAGGTGTGTGTCAGACATGTCTATTGTGGAGTATATCTGACACCCAGATGTGTGGAGTTGAAAGTTGTTAAACCAGATGCTTCAAATTACAGATTACAAATGTTCTTAAGATTAAAGCTTTTTGAGTGCTCAGAAAAGTACTATACAAGAACCAGTCCATTTACCTTTTATTTACCTAATATTCTGAATAGCAGTACCTTGGCCTCCAGTAACACTGTGATGAATCTCATGGTCATTTCTGACCAGGAAATGTCCAGTAGTGTCCATATTAAACAAATGAAGGAGCACTATCTTGAATTTGTGTGATATCTCTAGTTCACACATTCAGTACTTCTAGGCTGGACTACTGTAATTCATTATTGTCAGATTGTTCCAAAAACTGTGTATTTGGACACTGATTTAAATTTTTAAAGTTAAATCATTCACAAAAAAAATCAAAAAAGAAGGCAAAACAAGACAGCTGATCTGTTAGCTACTAGTTGATGCCATCACTCTACAGATCCACAGCCACACAGGAGCATATTCACATAGTTAGGTTCTGGTAACAGCTCTTAAAGGTAGAGTTCTGCTGATATTTGGTGATTTAAAAGTCAGATATTACGATATATAAACCAATGTTTTTTTTCCGACTCTGCTTGGATCAGCTGCTTTATTGTGTTTGGAGTGTTAGTGTTCCCAACAGGGAAGTTGCAGAGTGCCATCTGGTGGACAAACTGTGCAACATCAACACAGCAGCGCCTCTTCTATATCTTTTAGTTTTGGTTGATAGATTGGCAACTAGCTCATATCAACCTGTCAATAAATAAATTGGCCGGGCTCTACTCAAAGGTTACTCAATTTATAAAGTGATTCATTAGATTTGACAGCACTGGCTTTAAGATTTCAGACTTTAGTCGCAGCCATTAGGTATAACTGATGTCTGTCTGAAGTTGTGATTTTATCTCACTAAAGTCACAGTTATTATACGGAATTTGGAGTGCATTTCTGGAATTCACACCTACATCAACAAATTTGTAAATGTGGGAAAATCCAGATGATGTTTCTTTGCCTCTCTCTCTGCAGAGGTGCAGGTTGGGATTCTGTTGCCCCTGATTGTGCTTCGGAGCTACAAGCCAGGGTGGCAGAGGGTGAATTCTGGTTGGACAAGGCTGAATTTATGTCCCAGTTTGATGACGTCACAGTGGGCTATCCCATCAGTGAGGAAGGACACTTGAAGAGCATTTATACTGGTGTTGCCTTATTTTGTTAAAGAGGTTTTTGTTGTTTCAGATGTTACTTTCTTGGTGCCCTTGTTTTAACCTGATGTCTCTCTGCTCCGGCAGGAAACCTGCTGACACACAGTCATCAGCTGGCTGGTCGCTGGGTAAAAGGGCACTCTGCTGGCGGTAGCCGAAACTGCAGCAGCTACGGCAGCAACCCCAAGTTTTGGCTTAAAGTGTGCGAAAGAGGAGAGGTGGTGGTGTCTCTGTTGCAGTGCCAGAAATGGAGAAACACAGAGAAATATGCACAAACCCCAGTCGAGGACAGAAACAATACAAAGCACCAGCATTACCAGGCCATCGCGCTGCACTTGTGGAAGGTTTGTTCTCTCATTTAGTGTTGGCATGCGCTTGTGTGGCTTTCCATCGCTTTACTGAAAGTATGTTTGCACTAGGTGGAAAAGAAGCGTTTCAATCTGAGCCGGATGTTGAACAGACCACCTCGCGCTTCTACTCACTGCCATGCCTACGAGAGAGAGGTGGTTCTCCACGGGCAGCTGGAGCCCGGATTCTACCTTCTCATCCCCAGCACCTACCAGCCAGGAGCCGAGGCCCGCTTTCTCATCAGGGTCTTTTCCTCCTCTTCCATCTCCCTCAGGTAAAATGATGAAATTTTTCACGAAGTTATTTAATGTTTCTGATTTTATTTGCGCCATTAAAACAATTAATCTCATCCTCAGTGCCATGAAAAGCCCAGCACCCCCACTGCCTTTAACAGCAGACAGTGAGTGGGAGACCAGCTACTTCCACGGCTCGTGGGTTGAGGGAAAGACAGCCGGAGGAAGCAGGAACTTCCTGTCTCACTGGCAGAACCCCTGCTTCCCTTTTACAGTTTCTGATGATCCAGCAGTGACATCAGGAGTTAACGTCAGGGTTACCCTGCACCAGAGCCGGCCTGATACGGATATGCACCCTATTGGCTTCCACATTTATAAGGTCAGTAAAATACAAAGTCAGAGCATTAGTGTTAGCTTAGAATATGTGACATCCGTCCTCGCCTCTGAATAGCTTAACATTATTTTACTTCTCTTTATCTGGTATTGCTTTAAGTCGAAATATCTGCTTTTAACAACATAACTAGGTAGTAGAAGGACAATCTGAGCAGATGATATCCAGGGATGAGGATCCTGTGGCCAGCTGTGTCCCTCACTGTTACACGCAGGACGTCAGTCTGGCCTGTTCACTTCCTCCCGGGGCTTACTCCGTAGTGCCGTCCACTTATCAGCCCGACTGCTCTGCAGGCTTCACTCTGAGCCTCGCTCGCAGAATACAAAGGTTAGCTGTGTCATCAAGCAGACGTTTTTTTTAATAGGTAACAAGTTCTTGTCGCTAATGATGGTGGATCTGTGTGTGTCTTTCAGGAAAGTAGTGAAAAGCCAGGAAAGGCTCGGGAAAGCCGTTCAGGAGGTTAGTGAATTTGAATTATGCATTGAATTATGCATTGTATTATGTAACACGAGGAATTCATTAGGTGGAACCAAAGGATTTAGTGTCTGGGTGAATGTGCAATATTGTCCCAATCCTCTCCATCCTTTCCTGTGTTATGAACTTGAATAATGGCCAGAAATGTAGTTACTGACAAACATTATGACATCACAGCGATGTTGACCTTTGACTATTTTAATTGTTTGATGTCATTACTTCTCCATTTTTTCCTATTAGACTTTTGTGATAATTTTCTTAGAATTGACATGAATTCTTGCATTGTAAGCTTTTTGTGAAATAAGGGTGACCTTTAACCACCAAATTCTAATCATTTGTCCCGAGGTTCAGGTAAGTGTTTGTGCCAATTATGAAGGCCTGACAACTCGCACTGGAACACACGCTAGTACAATTACGACTTGTTAGCATGCCGCACATTTGCGTGACTTAATGCGTAGTTAACTGTTTAATGATTGTGGTCAGAAGATGGCAGCACTCAATAATCCCTCTGTCTTGTCTGCCTCTGTCTGGACGGCAGGTTTCTCACGTCTCTGTGATGCAGAGCTAGATCTCTGGGACCGTTGCTGCTCCACTAACATCGACTTACCTCCATTTGCCTCTTGGCCCGTGATGAAAGAACCAGCCAGGCCACAGATATCGCGTGTGTGTTTGTGTGAGCATACATGTACACGCTCCCTGTGGATGAGAAGGCAAGCAGGCTTAGTGGGAATCCCAAAAAAAAGCCTTTATCCTGAACCGCCAAGGCTCTGGGTTGATGGGCAGCTACATGCTTGTCGGCGATTAGGACATCAGAGGTTGTCGGTGGGCTGGGCTGCTAATGAAGTATGACGGGACTGGCTGGTGTAAACAAACAGCCGCCACTGAAGAAGGCCGCCGCTGCTCTTGCTCATTCACTCACTGGTGCGCCTGCCGGCCCAGAACAAAGGGCCCTCTCATGAAGGTCCTCGTGGAGGCACAGGGGGCGAGGGGATGGTCTGCAGAAGCAGCGCCAACCGAACCTCACCACACCATACCGTGATATACCACCCCGGAGCTTTCATGCTGTCCCTCACCCCCAAACACTCTGCTTTTTATCTGGCTTTAATTGTTTGTTTCCAATACACAAACACAAGGGTTTTCATGGTCTTGTAGCCACTAAGCTCCCATAATTCTAATGCCTGAACCGATTTGGACCAAAAGAAGTCCCAACTCCATCCTCACCCTCCAGCTCCCTTTGTTTTTGATTTTTTTTGCCCCCCCTCCCCTCTTCAAAACTTGGTCCACAGCTCTGCTTGGACCTGAGCACAGCTACTGTTTGAAGGCGCCGCGAGAACAGATTACAAGCAGAGGAATGGAAAGCGATGAAACGAGGGTTGCAGCGTATCAGAGGAATCCGATTGCTGTGATTAAGCCACCCGTGTTGTTCTGAGGCTGTTCTTGTGTGACAGTGTGTGTCGGCCTGCACATACATCTGCGCTGAAGTCACAGGGTTTCTGATTATTCAACAGAGTCATCAAACTCTGAAAAACTACAATTAACAGATCACAGTGGTACTAATGTGCATTTATTATATCTTAAAGTTCTGAAATGTGGAGAATAAAATAAAATTCTCGGGACTTTTGCTTCATGTATGCATATTTCTTAATTACTTATTTATTTTAATGCACATTTCAATTAAGTATAAATGAGCACATGCTTGATAGTAAAGATGTGGCTCACCTCTGACCTTTTCGTGCTCATCACCAAGATCGATACATGGCATGCGCGTCCACTAAACCGCTGCTGTGCGCGTCGCCGTCACTTGCTGCGGGATTGAGGAGGCTGTGGTCGGACTCCGAAAAGACTCCTATCTACAAAATAATGAACAACAAATTTGACGCGTGAGTATTTAAAACATTTCGCTGAATATCCAGAGAGCGGTCTCGTCGGTTGCTGCTATGAATTCACTGGGGAGGGTAACATAAGCTGACCGTGGTTTGCGTGTGTGAGAGGTGTGTCAGCTTTATTATATGTTTTTGCATGAATTCTGTGAGTTAATAAAAGAACAGGAGTGCGAGGGCAACACCTAGACGCGCTTTTAAAAAGAAAGGGAGCAATACCTGTGAGTAAATGGTGCTTTTTGATGAAGAATTTCAGTGTTGTTAGCTGTTAGCTTGGCCTGGAGGAAGGCGGATAGGCCTCGAATCCTCGGTGTGGTAGTTAACTGAGAGGCGCGTAGAGGCCGGTCACAAATTAGACTCGCGTGGCCAATAAATACGGGAAGCTGGAGAGACACTTACACGCAGAGAGCTCTTATTAATAGTGACCGTAGTTTAAGATTAGCACAGAGCGCATGTTTGCAGGCCACAACCTTAAAATGCATCAGTTGCAGGTTTATTGGGTTAAGTTGCCTTAAATGAATACAGCAGCCATGCTGCAAATCTTCTATTCGTCGAGGTTATAGTTTGTTCATTTTTTTCTTGTATTTTTGATGTGTTGACCAGGATGAGGGCACAACTAAATAATTTAGATACTGGTTGCTGTAAGACGGTATAACGCCAACAGAATGGGTAACAAAATGACAAAAGATTTGATTTAAAACACTCTGTAAAAAGAGTTAAAATGAAAAGGGCTGTTACCTGACAACAGGTGTAAAGTCCCTTTTGATTTCAAATATTGATTGCATGATACAAATGTATTCTGCATTTCCCTCGATTGTAGTCTGAAAGACGATGACAGCGGAGACCACGACCAGGACCAAGGCTCACCGAAAGACGGTGAGAAGGAAAAAAACGAAGATGAAGAGAAGGAGCAGAACACTTCCAAGAAAAAAGTGAGGCCGCTAAAGTCTTACACAGATGTATGTGCAGATTGTGCTACTATTTGTTGAACAAAGGTACAGTTTCTTTAGTTTTGGTTTGTTTGTTAAACTATAAAATTTTGAACCTCTGCAAATGAATTAAACAGTAAATATAATTTTTGAAGAACCTCTTAAATTAAAGCAAAAAGTCTGCACTTTAATCACATGTTAATTATTAGATTTAAAATCCACTTTGGTGGTGTACAGAGGCAAAATGACAAATTATAGCTCTGAGTTTGTATAAAGTTAATATGTCAATGAGCTGTACAAGTTGCTCTCTCGTTTCCGGCAGATGGTGGTGCCAGGAGCAGGAGAACACCCTCTCCAGTACAATTACACCTTTTGGTACTCCAGACGCACCCCAGGGAGACCAGCCAGCACTCAGAGCTACGAACAGAACATCAAACAAATTGGCAGCTTTGCTTCGGTCCGTCGCTCCTCATCACATCTTTATATGGCTTAAAACAGGAGCCAGTGCACTTTTCCTTTTGTTTATCTGCCCATGCAGAACTGCACACTCCACATATTGACTTGTTTTCCACTAATTATTACAATTGTCCATCCCAGGTGGAGCAATTCTGGCGTTTCTATAGTCACATGATCCGACCTGGCGATCTGACAGGTCATAGTGACTTCCACCTCTTCAAAGAAGGCATTAAACCCATGTGGGAGGTAAACACACTGGCTGATATCTTCTATTTGCTCTGGCTGTTTGGTTATGCGTGAAAGGCCTGATCTGAAATTGTGTATGTTTAGGATGATGCTAATAAGATGGGTGGGAAGTGGATCATTCGTCTGAGAAAAGGCCTGGCGTCTCGATGCTGGGAGAACCTGATCCTGGCTATGCTCGGAGAACAGTTCATGGTAGGAGAGGAGATCTGTGGGGCTGTGGTGTCAGTACGTTTCCAGGTAAAGCCAAAAGCAGACACACTCGGTTGCACATGGTCACTAACTGCCTGACCTAACGCTCACACATGCCTCCTCTTCATGCTGCTTCTCGCCAGGAGGACATCATCTCCATCTGGAACAAAACAGCCAGTGACCAGGCGACCACCGCCCGCATCAGAGACACCCTGCGCAGAGTCCTCAACCTGCCCCCCAACACCATCATGGAGTACAAGACACACACAGACAGCATTAAGTATGTATGTCTTCTCCTTTTTTATTTTCTTCTCCAGCTTTTCTTTCGCTTCAGCTCTTCCATAAACCTGCATGCTCACACACATTTTCCAACCAAAGATGCAATGAGAGAGTACACTTACATGTTGCCTTTTTAATGGCTTGTTTTTAACATGCTCAGGTGATAAGATGATGGTTTTCTGTAAGTTAGATTTTTATTTTGACAGTATGTTTGGATTTTAAGGGAGAAATAACAAACACAATTATCAAAATGTTTTATTTTATTGTTTGAAGTATTATTCCAAATTGAAATGTATAACTGTATACACAACCACATATCTTGTGCACGTCTATATACTAATATAATTTTACAAACTCCCATATTTTTCTATTAGTTCATTATTAAAAATAGAGAGTGAAACAAATGCCCATTTAACTGACTATAATGGTTTTCCATTGCAGTCTTAACCTTGAGTCAGTATTTCTTCAGTATACAAGAACTCAGTTCTGCCTTTTGTTCCCATTTTCATGCTTTTCAAAATCCAAATGGGGAAAAAAACAACTAGTTCTGTGTCCATGGTTGTCCTTTGTAGCTTTGAATGTGAATGCCTAGTATGATGGCTTTCAAGTCCTTTTACACAATCTCTATATCCTCATGTAGATGTTGTTGCTCCATTTTTTTCTTGTTTTTTTTACTCATGGCGCTTGATATTAATGAGATGGGATGTTCTTGACACACGTTGTTAAAAACTTCTGTTTATAACGGCCAGCCTGTCCAAAGAAAGGATAAAAAGCTAAAAGACCAACTTCTTCTGCACGAAGGCACAGAAAAGATGCACGGGGATTATTTTGAGCTCTGAATCGTGCAAAGCTTCTCTAGTAAAGTCTAGAAATACCAGTATGGAGCTAAGAATAATAAGTCCCATTCATTCTAAAATGGCCTGTATAAATCTTTATAATATTGAAATTACCTCTGTTAGTATATTTCTTTATTTTGGCAGCTTTAGCTCATAAAGCTAAGCCTAAAATTTTTTGTTTTCATCATTAGTTTTTGATAACTGTGAATACAACTATTTTTCCCATCTAAAGCTCTCATTCAGTTAACTGATGGGCTTACGATTCTTCCAGGAAAATAATTATATTTCTTTATGCATTTTACTGCGAATTATAATTTACTGCATCCTCCTCTGTTTGCAGAGCATGGGAAGACTTCCATGGTCTGGTGAATGCTAGCGGAGGACGTTAGCCCCCCCCTCACCGAGATGCTCAGCGAAGAGTAAGAACTCCTGCTGTGGGATTTCACATGAACAACAACACAACCTGTGTGATGTAGTTAGACTCTACTGATGTGGTCTCTGTTTGCGGTGTGCAGGTGTGTGCATACGGGATGTGTTGGGGGAAGCCGAGTCCAGAGAAGGGCAGCTCTGCGTGGATTGGCACTGCGTAATGCGAAGACAGAGCAAAAGTCGGGGACCGAGGCCAGGAGACCAGACCGTTGGGTCTTTGTGTCAAATTGGAAATGAACAGAAAAGCCTTTCAACAGAACACTGAAACAGGTCTATGAAAGAGGTGATTTTAATCAACTGGAAGAGGAAATTACAGTTTTGTTTCCTTTTTTTTTTTTTTTTTAGTAATGCAAGTTGTAACATCTTTTAACCAGTGGGTGACTGGTGTGGGCTGTTCTGGTCATGAACGCTCGACAAAGTGTGCTTTAAATACAACAGAATCAGTTGTACTCTATATGATTTTATTGCTTAACGTGTCATTTCACCTGCTGTTAAATTGGTGTGCTAATCAGTTTTATTGGGACTCAAACAGGGTTATTATAACACAGTGCTGTATTTTAACTACAATTCCTCTGGTCATTTTGGACTAGAACAAATATTAATGTTGTTTAAATGCAATCCACATCAAAGATCACTTAATACGATTTTTAAAAAAAAAATTAAGTTGTATCCCAAAGGATGAGGCTCCTGTGTTGGGCAGGTTTCTATAACCGGCATCTTTAGAATGAACTGCCAAGCTGCCTAAATCACTGTGCCTGGCCTCAAGCCCGACCTGAACCAGGTTTCCCTTCCCTGCCTTCTCCTTTCTTTACCCCACCTTTTAAAGGAAGGGCTCTGCTTTAATGTTAAAGGTGTATAGGAGTCCTGAAACACTGATATTCACTCCTTTTCCATTTTGTAGTCCACGAAAGAAAACGGGGCCCAGGGTCTGTTACAGTTTTTATCCTGGGGAGCTTTTTTTTTTGTTTTGTTTTTTGTTTTTTAATATGTTAAGAAAGAGCCTACAGTTTGTTGAAAAACTGTAATGCTGCCCTTATTTGTTATTGTGATGATGGATGCAGGTGTGTGTGAGTGTGTGGAAAGCGAGGAAACACTGTTGGATGTACACCTGATGGATTATAGCAATAAATGGTAAATATGCATCTGCTGCTAAAGATGATTTAGTGCCATTTTTCTTTCATAAACGCTGGAACTGAAGCTGTGGAGTTTGCAAGAAGCTGAGATTCCTCTTTATCCGCTCTTCTTTCTTCCCAGACCGGGAAGCTTGGGTGCCCGTTGGTCTGTAAATCATGTGATGATGCTGGTCAGCTCATTTCAAAAAACATATGATTCTGCAGAGAAATCATTCAGACAGGTTAGAAACGGTGTTAGTTTTTCTTTGTATTAAAATGTCTTCTTTATGTATGCTTTTTATGGCTTTTTTTTTTTTTTTTTTTTAAAGAGAAAGAAAGCAAGTGTGGCACGGTGGGGGGGGGAGAACAGTCTGAACACTTTTTGGTTCAAAGTAATAATTTACTCCTTAAAGAATCTTTACATAAGCAGATTTTTGATGCTTGCGATTGATACCCGAGGAAGATCCCACACATCAAAATGTTGCTTTTGTTACATGCAAACATGTTGGTTGTTTGCATGTAACCTCAATATAAATTATGATCTCCAGTTGTAATGCAAGTTCCAATTAAACCAAATCGTGAAAGGCTCCTTACGAGCCAATACATCAAATATTATATTCTAATATTACAGTGCACCTATCTGGGATCATCTTAATATCGTGTCCTGATTTTTATACTGAACTGCTGATTTCCAGTTAGTATACAATGATCCCAAGGCAGGGATGTCAAACATACAACCTGGGGGCCAGATTGGCCCTACCAAAGGATCCAATCCGGACCAAAAGCATTTAGGAAAATTAAAAAGAAAAAAACATCAAATAAGGAGGGCATGAACTTAAAATATGTTTAATAATTGCTCAGTCAAACTAGAGTGAAAATAGGACAGAAACCTCCTTGCAACTTAAAAAACTAAAAAACAAAAACCTTTATCGAAGCATTTAAAAAAATGACTAAAGGTATTTGTAATGACCAGCTGCTTACCAAGAGATGGAGCGTGTCAGTGATCATGAGACGATTACAAAGATTGCCGGATGGGAAGGAACTTGTCTTCTAGAAATATTGCATCTTATTGCCAATTTGACCTCCATTCAGTCACAGAGTATGCAGATTCTGTCTTATTGTGGTTTTATTGATGTATTAATGCACAAAAGTCATTTTGAAGACAGCAGCTGACTGCGAGTGGTTGCAGACCTGGTCCTTGTCTTCAAAGCAACCACCAGTACAGATGGACTAATGATACTGTTAGCTAAATGTACTTTTATATTAATATGATTAACAGTTGAAATCGTTACCTAAAATTACAAATATATAAGTTATTCACTAAAATTATAGAATGAAATTGAAATTGAATTGTTAGCTGCTGTTTGAAATGATTATGAAAAAGTATGAATGAACAGATAAAACTGTTGCTGAAGGTTTATTCATTAGTAAGCTAATTTATTCATAACACATACTTGCAACTAATTCTTCAAAGTCTAATGAACTGAGGTAGAAACTTTGGGAAAGGCATAATTATATTGTGTATGACAAAACATCTTCCCACCGACGGACACACGTGCTTACCAACAGGAAAGTGGCTGCCAGGAGAAGGAGTTTGGTGTGTGACTCCATACTGAGTGGAACTAGAAGATGAAAATAGAATACATACAGTTGTACTAAAGCTGTGATTAAATAATAAACTATGTTTGTGGCTTTGGTATACTTAGAAATGTTAAAGAAGTCTGATACTAGCCAGAGAGATGCAGTTAATGTTTGGCAACTATTTTTTTTCTTCTTTTTTTTTTTTTTTTTTTTTAAACAATCTAGTGGTGTTAGTTGATGTCCCTGTAAATATCATGAAACAGTCTTTTTTTCATTTATTTTTTATAAATTAAAAGCATTCACCGGTGACTTTATTAGGTACACCTGTTTGGCTGCTTGTTAACACAAATCTGACCAGCTAATCACATGCCAGCAGCTCGAAGCTTTTAGGCATGTGGTTGTGATGAAGACGACCCACTGAAGTTAAAGGTAAAAGTGCCTTGTTGATGCAAGATGTCAGAGGAGAATGGGCAGATTGCTTCAAGCTGATAGGAACCAAGTCAAATAATACTAACTTTATTATTAAAGTTATATAGCACTTTTCTAAACAGAGTTGCAGCCAAGGTATGCAGAAGACAGTGTCTGAATGCACAATACATCAGGCATGCTCTTGCAGACCACACTGGGTGCCACTCCTGTCAGCTATGAACAAGAAGTGCATTGAGGTGACTTGTTGAGGTTTGGTGCTATGAATAAAACTGAATGTTGTTGATTTCTGCTGCAACATTCAGTTGTTTCAGAATTTAAAATGAACAGTGTGGAGTCAGCAATCCATCTTGCCTTGTATAAATGGTCCAGGCTCCCGGTGGTGTAATGGTGTGCCAAATATTTTCTTGGCACTCTTTGGACTTGTTTTTTTTTTAATGTGACAGTGAGCTCACTGTGCTCCAATGGCCTCCAGTCACCAGGCCTCAATGTAATGGAGTAATTTTGGGATGTGATGGAAAAGGAGATTCACATCATGAATGTGCAGCCAAAACCTCTGTTGCAACTGTGTGATACTGTCATGTCATGATAGACCAAAGTCTCTGAGGGGTGTTTGCAGCAGCTTGTCAAATCTCTGGCACAAAGACTTAAAGCAGCTCTGAAGGCAAAATATACTGCAGTTTAGTACTAGCGAGGTGTACCTAATAAGGTATCCGGTGAGTGTGCTTTATTATATTGGTCTGTTGTTTTTCTTTCAGTCACGTTTCTTACCTGTTCAGTAAATAAAAGTATCAGATCTGAAGAGGTCGATTAAAGTAAACTTGGTCCAAAACTAAACTTTGGGAAAGGTAAATGTTCTCTGGCATCCTGTCAAAGAGAAATTAGGAATGTAATTTACTGAGGTAGAACTCACCATCCAGCCCGAAGTATTCATGGTCCATGTTGTGTTCTTCGTTGAAGCCAGGCCATTTCTTCCATATCGTGCCTATTTCCTCACCAATGTTGGAGACAATCTAGTGTATAATTTAAAACTGCATGAAAGCACTACTGCAATGTTACACTTTTCAGTCACACATATACTTTTATGAGTTATAAATATTCCTACCTGGAATTGTTGGTTGGAGAAGCAACGGCATGGACAGCAGGAGCCCTGGATTCTGATGGTAGACGCCCCTCCTGAAGCGCAGACCTCCAGGAGGGGTGTGAACATGCTCCACCTGAAAACATGGTCACCAACACACAGCAACTCAGTAACCGTGCACTAAGCCTCCTGGCAAATAGACTGGCCAGTGCTTCACACAGAGGCGCAGCCCAGTCTTGATGGTTGGATGATTGCATTTTCAGCTGTCATGATTCTGCAGCACCAAAGCAATTGTTTGCTCGGTGTCAGAAGAGTTCAATTTGGGACATGCTTTATTAGAGCACAACTGAGAGAATATTTATACCAAGTCGAACTCTGGTCACTGAAACCTCTGCCAGGCCAGTCCTAATTGGGCACAACTTCACCGACTGTTGCTTCTGGAAAACTCTAAATTCGACACACAAAGACACCCCCGCTAACCCTGGAGTCAGATTTAGGCCAGATGAAGAAGGAAGTATTTTGGGTTGACGACAGAAGAGCCGTGAGCCTGCCATGCCATTGGCCAACATTCCCATTAGGAAGGATGTCGCATTCCTTCCCCTACGAGCCCACGCCAGCTCTGTTGGTGTGTTTTTGGTGTGCAGACAGCTGTGCTGTGCATTAACCATCCCAGGTTTATATTACACTCAGGCTGTTCAGAACAGTAAAGGCCCCGACTGCTATTTACAGACAGGCCTGAGCATCTAGGGTGGGCCAGTGTGGTCCCAGGCCTTCAATGACATGGAAAAAGGGTCACATGCGAAGTGTTTAGTCTGACAGTATAAAATGCTACTGGTGTTTGTTCACCCAAATTAAAAATGTAAAATTATAGTAATAATAATAAGAAAAAATATATACTATGTGAATGTTATTCTTCAAACTCAAATGATCCACAAAACAACCATTTTATCCAGACTAGTTCCTTACTTCTAGGCTGGACTGCTGTAACCCATTATTATCAGATTCTTCTAAAAGTTCCCTGAAAAGCCTTCAGTTGATCCAAAATGATGACAGGAACTAGGTACTGACAGGGACTAGAAAGAGAAAGCATATTTCTCCCATACTGGTTTCTCTTCATTGGCTCCCTGTTAAATTCTGAATCAAATTTAAAATCTTTCTGATCACATACAAGATCTTGAATAATCAGGCCCCCTTTTATCTGAAAGACATCATAGTACCATATAACCCCAATAGAGCAGATTGAGGTTTAAAATTTTCTTTTCTAATCAATTATAGTTAGGACTGGACTCTGAGCCAGGTTCTCCCAGAGGTTTCTTCCTTTTAAGAGAGAGCTTTTCCTTCCCTGTGTCGCCAACTGCTTGCTCACAAGGGGGTCATCTGCTCGTTAGGGTTTCTTTCTAATATTGTTGGGTCTTTACCTTACAATGTAAAGTGCTTTGAGGTGACTGTTGTTGTAAATTGGCACTATATAAATAGAACTGAAATGAATGAGTGCAGACTAAAGACTTCTGTGGACTCCTTCAGACATAATTATATTTATGTTTATAATTTTTGTTAACCCATTAACCAAAGGCCAGTAGTTGGTAAAATTCAGTTCATTAGATTTCGCAGAGAACCTAAAGAGGCTGATGTATGAAGTATGTCTCCTTAATATAAATCTTCACAACTAACTTTACATACTTTATATATTCACTCTACTTATAACAACAGAAGTGAGCTATATAAGCTTCAGTGTGGCTTGATCACATGTAATTTATAACTACTGAGCAACATAAGGAAACAAACTCATCAACGTTTAGTAGGAACATATATACACCAAGGAATGAACAAGTTTCCTACCTCTGATGTACGGTGCCAATGAGATGGTTTTGAGGTGTGTACGCTCTCATCTCCATCAGGCAGCAGCCGAGGCAACAGGCGTCCACCCTAAGGGGCCTTTCAAAATAAAAGACCTGACTGCCCTCACTGTCAAAGCCTTTCAGGGTGTAGGCCCGAGCTGGACCACAGCACTGCAGACACACACAGGAGCTCTCTAAAAGGAGGGAGAAGCGAACAAATGCTGAGAATATGCTGAAAAACATCAGTAGTTATAAGAGTAAGACACGTGGTGGAACGGGACAAATACCTTCCACAGCCACAAATGACTGTGACCTGTTGCCTTCTGTAGTGATGTTATAGATCCTCCTAGAAACACACTGAGGACCTGCAGTCAGGATGTGGTATTTTCTTAACGCACACACATCTAAACAAGAGTCCTGTTTTATGTAAAAGAAAAAAGTAGTCCTCCTCACCTTGCAGCTCTGGCTTGGCAGTGATATGAATCTCACTAGCAGTTTCCAGCACAGACATAAAGCATGATCTCACTGCACTACCAGTCTTCTTCACCGGTGGCTGAATCAAGCCATTCTCAGCGGTCTGGCCCAAAAGCTGCTCTTCAGATTCCAGGTCAGGAGGCATTTGGTGGGATTTGGGTGGAGTGCTTTGAGTCTGGCACTCACAAGAGGGTCCACAGCGGTTGTGAAAAGCCCTGAAGACCATGTGAATATGCTTCTCTCGCTCAAGTCGTCCAAAGGGAAGAGGCTGATTGATCACGGCTGACATGGTCTCAAACTAAAAAATGAATCATACCAAAACCTTAAAGAAAACATTTGAAGGATGGATGCTTTAACTCATACCCAGTCTATAGGCTGCAAGCAAGTTACTTAAATAAAGTATAGTAGGTGCTTAAAGAAGAAAATCCACACACATCTTTCATTATTTACAAACCAAATTCCCCCAAAAGTTGTGAAAGTGTGTAAAATGTAAATAAAAACAGAACATGGCAGCCACATGTATTAAAAAAGCTGTGAGCAGGGCCATGTTTACCCTGTGTAGCATCCCCCCTTCTTTTAATAACAGCCGGTAGACATCTGGGTACTGAGAAGACCACCTGCTGCACTTTTAGAAAAGCTACGATCATATCTGCTCAGCACTGCTGGATCTTTGTCATATTTTTGTTTAATGGTGCAATTAACCTAATTAGCTGTAAAATGTTCCTCCAGCTGTTTCCTTTGAGTACCACTTACTTTCCCAGCCTTTTGCCCACCCCAATTTTCGGAGCCATTTTCTCAGTTTAAACGTTTGATATGTTTTCATTGTTCTATTGTTAAGAAAATGTAGGTTTATCAGATTTTCAAACAATTGCATCACAACTTTTTGGAGCTGGTGTTGTGCCTTAAATACTAAATATTAATCTGACAAAATGATAAAACATCCACTAAAACGGTCTCAAAATCATAGCAAATAGATCTTTATCATGTAAGCTTGTAATTTAAAATTTAATTAATTTTTATGTTGTGATCAAAAGTTTGATAGGGGAAAAAAAGGAGCTTTCCTTCTCCTGTACTGTGTTTCTTGGCAGTTCCCTGGTATCAATATTAACATCCTCCTTGCAATAGTAGCCAGCTTAATACTTTTTCACATTCAGATCACATGCTAATATTCCTGTCTCACCCAGCCTGCAGCTGCAAGTAGCAGCTCACAGCATCAAACCGAAGCTCCCTTGTATAAACATTGATAGCTCAAGAGTTTCTATACTGGCTAAGATCTTCCTGGAGCCTTTACTTATCATGTATTTCCAATAAGAGATTAGAAACAAAGAAAACAGCACAAAAGAGCATCACAGGCCTGCTTACCATCAGTGTTCACCCTCCACAGACTCGGATCATCTAAGTGTTACGAGCAAGAAACCAGGCGAGCCTTCATGAGTTATCATTATCTGGAGGGACTAAGCCTTCTTACCCCCCGTGTGTTTGTGTGGCTATTCACATAGCAGTGTTTGGCTTTGTGAGTGTTTTCGGACTTCTCACTTCAGCTCCATCTCAAAACGACTCTGTTTCCATCCCAACCAGCCGGATCTGCCTTTTGTTGGGGTAGAAAGGCACCACTCAGTCATGTAATTGAAATGCTTCCAGAGGAGGGGGGCTGTGCAGGATATTTGTGCTTCAGTGGCAGGTTTGGGAGTTGAGGGGTGGGGGCCGAAACTTTCCACTGGCCTCAAAAATGACTCAGTCACAAAAATCACGCAATTAAAATGCTTTTATTGATAAAAAGAAAGATTCTCGTACAACGAATGAAATCTGTGGTCAACACCATGTCTCGTGGCTTGTGCCCATAGTTTTGTTAAAAATGAACAGCACTTAGAGCAAACACTGAGATGTAAGTAAGGAGACCATCTTCTACAGCATTAAATGCAACACAAACAATCTCAACAGCCAGGACAGCTGATACAGTATGCATTCACACAATGGTGCAGTGGATTGTACTTGCTTCTGTGATCGTCTGCAGCCCCACAGCAGGCACCTGTGCAGAAAACACATACAGCTGCATCTTCTCCATTCTTTGTATCATAGTCATTAGTGAAAGATCACTAATGAAGGCTGTCAGATTCTCACTCTGGGTAAAGTGATAACATCAAACATTTTCTCCCTGGTTCACCCTAAGGCGTTTGTTTCCATTCCTGCTACAGCAGTAATGTTGTGTAGTGGAGGGAGATACTTCTTTGGATCCCCAGGAAAAGGTGTAGAGGGCGGCTGGTTGAAGTGGCCCATCAAGAAGATGCCAATAGTGCCGATAAAAAACACCAACACCATGACAATAAAGCAGACCCTGTCGATGACACGGGCAACCAGGAACCATTCTTCATTTTCCTGAGGTTGAGTGAGATGATACATTGCTATTAGCTCTGGCATTCCCAACTAAGAACTCATCAAAATGTCCATTGCAAATGTGCAAAGAGTAAAATGGTTAAGCATACACTCTGGAAGTCATTCTGCTGTCTTGCAGTCTCAGCGATGTGTTTGCAGGAGGCCACACACTGCTTCAGCTCTGGACTGGCCTTTGCTAGACTATTAACAAGGTGCTGTGCTGTACCCCCCTCCAGCCCATCATCTGGTGTCATATATTCACAAAAAGCCATATATTTATGTGTTATATTTATGCATTTCAAAGGATAACCTAAACTGTCAAAAGTTTTACAAATAATTTAAAAAGAATGTGTAACAAACTCATTCAAATACTTACGTAGCTTCTCCAGCACTGATTTCATCAATCCATTTCTCCCTCTGTGTTTGTCAAACATGAGCTCAGACCGAGCTGTTTTCATTACGTATTCCTCCGCCTTAGTGATGACAGTGATAGAGCTGCGGCGACGGCAGGGAACCAGGTGGACACCATTCCTGCCTGCAGACACAGTTCCACCATTTCTCATTTCTGATGCATGGCCGGCGTTTGGTGTCCAGGGTTGCATCTGCATCCTAAGTAGGCGAGGCAGGATGTTTAGGAAGATCTGAGGGTGACACGGTGTTTAAGATGAAATCACAGCTAAATAGACGTGTTCCCTTCATTGAGCAGCTTTAAAAGATATTCAAATGATTCAGACACAGCCTCACCTTCCGGACTTTGTCTGCCATTTTGTGAGTGTTTGGGGTTCTCAGGGATACGTTGAGGACTACGACACTGTTTATCACTACCATGGTGGTCACCGACATCACAAACATCAGATACCTGCAGTCAAATGTTCGTATCATTTTCAACACAAACCTAAAACTCTGAGCTGAAATCTGAAAGTGAGCTGCTTACTTTCCAATAAGAGGCACCGCTTGAGAAGTCTCTGGAACCTTCTTAGCAATGAGGAAGAGGAACACAGTCTGGCCCAGAAGAGTCACAATAGACATGGTGCACTTCTGACCACCAGCTGTAAAACCAAAACCAGTACTCAGTCAGGGTGGTGCAGTTTTGACCTAATGTATGCATCAACGGCTAGATCGTCACTGTATTTCTATGATCATAGGTCAAAGTATGAATAAAATCCTGACTCACTGTCTACGTACATCAACAGGCACAACATTATGACAGGTAAAGTGAACAACACTGATGATCTCATGGCACCTGTTAGTGGATGGGCTATATTAGGGACCAAGTAAACTTTTTGTCTTCAAAGTTGAGGTTAGAAGCAGGAAAAATGTGCAAGCATGAGGATTTGAGCAGGTTTGACAAGGGCCAAATTGTGATGGCTAAACGACTGGGTCAGAGCATCTCATATTTTGCAGCTCTTATGAGTTGTTACTGGTCTGCAGACCAAATGTGGTCCAGGGAAGAAACAGTGGTGGACCAGCAACAAGGTCATAGGCAGCCAAGGCTCACTGACACATGGGCAGCAAAGGCTGGCTCGTGGGTCCAATCCAGCAGACGAGCTCCTGTAGTTCAAACTGCAGAAGAAGTTCATGCTGGTTCTGATAGAAAAGTGTTAGAATGCACAGTCCATTGTAGCTTGTTGCATATGGGGCTTCAGACCTACATATTCACTCCAAAATTCCTTACAGTTCAATTCAAATACATTTTATTTATATTGCAATTACAACAACAGTCGCCTCAATGTGCTTTAATTGTAAAGACCCTGCAATTATACAAAGAAAACCCCAACAATCAGACAACACCCTATGAGCAAGCACTTGGTGCCAGTGGGAAGGCAAAACTCCCTTTTAAAAGGAAGAAGCATTGCATAGCTGCATGATGCCCCCAGTCTAATGGGCATGTGCACGTCAGAACTGGATCACAGAGCAATAGAAAAAGGTGGCCATGTGTGATGAATCACTTTTTCTTTTACATCACGTGGATGGCCGGGTGTGTGTGCATCACTTACCTGGGAAACACCTGGCACCAAGATGCACTATGGGAAGAAGGTGAGCTGGTGGAGGCAGTGTTATGCTTTGAGCAATGTTCTGCTGGGAAACCTTGGGTCCTGCCATCCATGTGGATGTTACTTTGACATATACCACCTATGTAAAGATTGTTGCAGACCATGAAAAAGCTTTCATGGAAACAGTATCCCCTGATGGCTGTGGCCTCGTTCAGCAGGATAGTGCTTCCTGACACAAAGCAAAAATGTTTCAGGAATACTTTGAGGAGCACAAGAACAGGTTTGAGGTGTTGACTTGGCCTCCAAATTCCCTAGATTTCAGTCCAGTCGAGGATCTGCAGGATGTACTGGACAAACAAGTCCAATGCATGGAGGCCCTGCCATGAAACATTTTAGGACTAAAGGATCTGTTGCTAACATCTTGGTGCCAGATACCAGAGCACACCTTCAGGGCTCTAGTGGAGTCCAGCAAAAGATGGACCACCACAGTACTAGGCAGATAGTCATGATGTTATGCCTGATGGGTTTATGATCACACTTTACACAAAGTAAGAAGAAGAACCTTTGGCAGGTAAGTAGTAGACTAGCAGGCCGAGGGAGGAGAAGAGGACACAGGGAGCAATAATGTTAATGATGTAGAAGACAGGCTTCCTCTGAATGATAAGAAAGAAGACCAGCTCCTGATACTCCAGGTCATCTTTGGTGTACTGAGTGTTGATCACCTTCTTGGCTGGTCTGTGTCTGATAATCCACTCTCCATTCTCTAAAAAACACAAAATAAAAGTCTTTAATAGTCTTTTATCACAAGAAAAACAGTTTCTTCTTCTTTATATGAACCAATGGATGTCTTTATTGTGTTCACTAATTTCAAATCTATTCTTCAAATACCTGTAAAGGCCTCTGGGTCGATATCCACCCACTCTAATGTGATGTCATCTTCTTTTGTGAGAACCAGCTCGATCTCATTGGCGCTGTAAGTCTGCGAGCTGAACACATGGCACAGAACATGCGGTCAGAGTCGACCAGTCAACACCTTCATCGGAAGAGCAAGAAGGTGACATGACTGAAGGAAGCTGATTGCTGTTGATTTAGACACTCTGGATTCTTTTTACATGTCATGCATCGGCCTTTTAAACAGCACCCTGAATCATTCATGCTTCTCTTTAACATGGAACAATCCCAGACAACATGCCAGGGATCACAGAGGCCTACACATTTCCTCCAAATTCATTTACAGTTCAATTCAATTCAATTTTATTTATATAAGAAGAAATTACATCAACAGTTGACCCTATAATAACACAGAGAAAACCCCAGAAATGAGAAAACCCCCGATGAGCAAGCACTTGGTGACAGTTCGAAGGCAAAACTCCCTTTTAACAAAATACCTCCGGCAGCACCAGGCTGAGGGAGGGACAACCATCTCCCTTGACCGGTTGGGGTTGACAGACTTGTGATTGCTTGCGTTTTGTACAGATCAAGTCCCATCTGATCTCTTACCGGAAGACCATGGTGCAGTTCTGCCAGTCGAAGGGAAAATAGTTCACAGTGATGGCACAGGCGCTGTGGTAAATAGCAGGAGGCAGCCAGTACACACAGCCATCAGGAGACACCAGTGCATTGCAGTAAAGAGCTACCTCAAAATGTCCATCAATGCTACGGACCAGAAGGAAGATGAGAAAGATGGTGTATGGTTTATCTGCAGTTTATTGCATACATTCGTGCACGCATGCACACATCAGGCCTCATTCATGTAAATTTCACACGTACAGGCTTGTAGATTTAGCTTAGATAAGAGAAACTTTACCTGGAAACAAATACATCTGTCATCATAATGTGATAATATGTGTTTTTAAATGGTTGCAATAGTATTAAAAACTAAATCTGCCTCTAACAGTGTGAGAGTGCAGAACCTGAAAGCACGCATGACTTCTTTTACCTAAACTCTGCCCTTTGCTTCCATTTTTGCGGCGAGCAAAGAGGAAAGGAGATTTTAGAAACACGATGTAATGTTTACCTTTCACTAGAGTTGGTGCAGCTCAAAGAAAACAGAACCAAAGTTTTGTTTAAAAAAAAGCCTGCTACATCTTTGGTGAATGCTTTCTTTGCCTCCCACACGTTGTTTGGTTTACTTTCAAAGTACTTTAGGTGCATTTACAACGCTTTAAGCAGACTAGTTAGTCCAGAGAAACCTGATTTAACCCACAGGTCTTCTGAATAAACAAATATCAGAATCAACTATGATTTGATGGGTGATTGTATAAATGCATTTTTAATGTTCCCATTTATCCTGAAAATGAATTTATTGTTAATTAATATTTTAGAATGCTTCAACTAACAGCCCAAAAAAGTCCTCAGAGACGTATCATGATGGCTGCCTAACCATTAAAACTCATATCTCAATGGAAAATTCATATCTGAAGGTGGATTCACTCACTTGTTCTCCAGTACAATGTCAGGCAACCAGATGCTTTTGGAGGGGACACGCAGACTAGAGTTGATGTTCCCATACAGAGCTGACCTGGGTGACTGGTCCCATCTCAGCCTGTAGTCGCACCATTGCTACACACAGAAACACTGCAGGTTTTACTTCTTTTTGAATGCATAAACTGGGTATTTTTGAAAGAAGCTAAAAAAGGACCTCCAAAAGTTACCATTTCTATCCAGACGTTGGTGGTCAGGGCCTCCTCCTTTTCATTCTGAGGACACAGTTTGGTAAACATTGCAACCATAGACAATAACCCTCTGAGGTCATTATAGATGATAACCCAACTCTAACCCTAGCCTGTCCTACGTTTTGAAGACGAAAATGTTACATTTTTCATGTGTGTCAGTTAGACTTTGCTCATGGCTTGGGAGAATAATTTAATAAAAATAAAAATGATGTATTCTGATTGTCTAATGTGAGAATTATGGTTTTGGTGAGGGTCATCACTGGCTAATCATACGCACCAGGACAAGCTCTACTCACCAGAGAGATGAGGTTGGTGAGCGTCATCTTGATGGAGACTTTAGTGATGTCTCCACTCTTCTCCATGGGCCGAACGTTCTTGTTGTAGCCCTTCATCAAATCCTTAAACAGCTCCCTTTCAAGGTTGGCTGCCGAGGCTGCGCACAAGAACATGAACAGTCACGACAAAGCAGGTTGATTTAAAGGGTCGATCTGTGCATTTTTATAGCAGGTAAAATAGCCAGACAATCCAAAAAGCTGTGGGAATCAGCAAATAAAGATAGTAAGTTGTAGAAGATTTGAATTTGACTGATCTTCTGGTCAAGATCTTCTCAGGCACGTCCAGATGTCTTCCAGTACATCTGATTTTTTTTAACTTGTTAGAGACACAGATGCAAGGGGACACAATGGAACTTCTATGAAGTGAAGCAGATGTAGCATCCATGCTGAAATAAGTCCAGAAGTCTTGTATATAGATTTTTATGTTTATGCGAAGATCCCCGCAGCTTTGCGATCGTCTGCATTGTCTGCATTGTCATAAGGAATATTTGCTCCAGTTGTGAAAAGGAGTTGCATCAGCTCTACTTGAGATTACAACATGGTTACCACGGTTTCTATTTGTGGCAAAATAACAAATAGCCTGCTTTAAAAACTGGATGAAAGAAGTTAGTATATGGGAGGTATGGGCATTTGATTAAAAATGCTATTGAGCTGCATGATGGGAAATGTAGGCTTCAGAACTTATTAAGCCAGAAGATTAGGTATCTCTACTTACTTCTTTCATCTCCCCAACGTTATGGAAGCCTAACAAAAAAACTGCTGAAGTGCACGGGTAAAAACAGTCTCTCATGAATGTTTTGAAAAAGTTTAATTTCCCAGAGAAACTTTGTCGTAATAATCAAATGATCAATGAAGAGACAACTACATTATAAAAATATTTGTTTTGTAAAAACCACCAGCGCACAAAAGATTATTTCAGTTTACTAACAAACTGGAAAAATAACAAAAAACAAAAAAAGTTATTAAAAACAATTTCAAACTGTAATATAGAGGAAAGCTTTATATTGTCCTATGGTGCCTGAGAAAACAAAGTAGTAATGACTATTAAAATGTATATTTCAAATATTCAATAATTTAAAAAAAAAATGTAGTTACCAGACTAATAGTAGACTGTGAAGGAGAACACATGTATAGTATCAGCATAACAAATTGAGTGGGACTGTGTGCACTGACAAATATATATTAGATATTTTAGATAGAACAGATGTTTTGAGATTTACCAGTGAAAATGCCAACAACACATGGTTTGTACAGTCTGGTGATCAGTGCTTTTCAGTGTACTGCACTTTGTTTGAATGCAAATACAGTGAGAATTAGTGAAAATAATAGACTGCTAAAAAAAAAAAAAAAAAAAGCATATTGTTTCTAAGCAACACTCAGCATTTTTGGTCTTCAAAAACAACAGCATGCAAATCACAGCAACAAGAAACCCAAACTGCTTCACTCAAACTGTGCAGTAGCTCCTTAGTGTTCCTACCTGTGGCACAAAACACCAACACTCCAATAAAGAGTGGCAGAGTGCACGGAGCTCCAAAGTCCATGAGCGTGTCTTTGTGCAGTGCTGTCCCAGACAAACCCTCAACCACTAATGTGACACGCACGGACTCGGGCACCCGTGTGTGCTTCCCACCAGAGGTCGAAGCTCGGGTTGACGGGAAGGCTGAAGGTTGGGGGTTGGTGACTGGGTGATTGTTAGGGTAAAATCCAAAAGTGGATTTCCAGCACGGCATAGCCAGCTGTCACACAGACACACACCCATAGTTTGAGCATTGTACTCTGTCCATGGCTGCCCTCCAGTGTTAAACATGTCGCATTATAATTCTGTTCGGTGCACCTGTCTATTGTTGCTCAGTTACATGAACGTAATTCTCTGTAATGAACTCAGAGCACACTCGGCCCAGCACTGATATCTAAAACTCTCAGTTTTATAGTCTCAGTTAAATATATTCTTTACAACAGAGGGATTAGACAGATCTGGTGTTAAAGAGAGAAAGAGCACAACAAGCCAGAAACTAAAAAAAACTGACAAACAGCAGAGAAGACAACAGGTGGGAAGTCTTGTCCATTTACAGCACAGCGTCTGTGATGAGTGGCCAGGCCCTGGATGCCAGCACATTTGTGTCCTGTCATTACTTGTGTGTGTGTACGTGCATGTTTGTCACAAAAATACACACACTTAAGCACGCAAGTCAAAAGCAGGAGTTAATGTGATGTAACAGAGGTATGTATCTGTGTTTACTCAGCTGTCTTGCCCCTGTATGTTCCTTTTCTGGGAAATTACCTGTCTGTGATCACAACGTTAAGTACTGGCTTAATTCAGCCGATTGTTTAAAGACTCAAATACAGGATTAGAGAAGCAAAAGTCAACACAAAGCAATAATGGGGGCCTGTTTGCTGCTCAAAGAGTGCCACTTCCTTTAAACTTGCCAGTTGTGGATAATGACAGACAATAAGAGACTCTAGAGGGTGGTGTATTTCTGGATCCTGTTAAAATTACCCATCTTAAGAAGAGAAATCACGGAGGTTCTTGTCATCACAGTAACAGCTGCTGCACTGACCGTAAAGCTCTGCTCAAAGGGTGAAACCAATGAATGTGGGGTCACAAAGACGGGAAGATCAGAAGCTGCATTACTGCTAACTCAATCTTTCCTTACAATAAACACAGCATCCCATAACATTAATAACTTTTTTATTTATAGACCTTAATTTTTGTTTTGTTTTTTTTACAAAAATACAAATACTTTTCTCTATACAAATAAATATTACAAGAATAAACATTACATAATATATATATAGCGCGTATGTGCTTTACAAGAGGCTCAACCTTTGTAAAAGACAATATGAATAACTTATCATTTTTGTTCGGGTTCATACGTTAGACAAGGCTGCGTCTACAACCACATACAAAAGCTTGTGGTGTGACTGGTGGTCAGTAAGTGGGTTGATACATTCATGTTTTTCATTTAGAGTCAGGAAACAGCAGAGGCAAGAAGTAAAGTCTGTGCGCGCTTTCAACGCATCTGTCTGTTAAAAGTTTCTCAGTTGACTTGGAGAGGCTTTCCACCATCATCTCTCCTTTTTAGCGTTGGTAGCAGTTACGACTTGAGAGCCTCCAGTGCCAAAGCGATGATCCTCGGCACGCTGCGGTAGAAAGAATCGTTTTCTAGGCCCACAAGACTGTAGAAGGTCAAAGGTCGTCCTCCAACTACAGCTCTGACCCGCGCTTGGTAAAGTCCTCGGTCATTCTTGGAGCCCAGATCAACTAACACCTGAAGAAATGAGAAAGCTCATTAAAAGGCTGTTTCAAAAAGAATATTGCATGCATCTTACTGGGACTTACCTCCTGGAAGTTCATGTGGAGATTCTTGCTCGGGATGTTTAACACCCAGCTGTAAGAGTCTCTGACTTGGCTGACTTTCTGTGAAGACTCTCTCACTCCAGGACAAACTACAGGGGGGAAACAAACACACTTGAGCACATGCATTTTGGAATATATGTAATGAAACTTGTCTGAATAAAGATGTGGCACACACTTTTCATGTTGGCGCCGGTCGTTTGCCTCCTGTGAACAAGGCTCCTGTATTTTCTGTGAAGAATTAAAGGCTTGACAGCAGCCTGTCTGAGGTCAGCGGTCTCTGTGGGCGCGCTCTCAGTGACTGGCTGGAGAACAGTTGTTGACTCTGTGCCGTTTCCATTCTCAGAAAATGTCAGATCCTCTGACGCGCCTCTCCGTTTTTCATTAGCAGTAGCTTCTTCACTAAATGAGCTTTCACTCTGCGATCCTGCTTCTGTGGCAATCCTACTTTGTGCCTTTAAATTCTTAACATCATTTATGAACGCTGTCAGAAGTGACCAAGGCTTCTGTGATACCCAGGAAGAGGAGGGTGGGTGGGTGTGGTCCGGAGCTCCAGTGGATGGAGTAAAGACAGACAGAGACTCCTCCTGAAGGTAGACTGTGTCCAAGTGCAGGATGGGAGGAGCAGCTCTGGAGTCCAGTTTGGAACGCAGAGCTGAGATGATGGATTGATATTCTCCCTCAAGCTGCTGCAGAAAGGAGTCCTGTGTCTGGAGACATTAAGAATAGATTTTGATGTTCAGATTAAGCTGAAATTAAAACATATGGAAACAAAGTGAAGCCGTCTCTGTAACTGAAAGAAACTCACATTAACCCTCCCTAGGTTTGATTTTCATTGTTTTATCTTACTGGGATTTGTTTTGTGCTGTAATTAACCACAGTTTACTTTGTACACATGCAGTTATTCATTAAATTAAACACAAATACAATTCAAATTGTCGTCTGTGTAAGATAAACCATGCATCACTTTATTCTTGAGCATTAAACAGCGCACCTGCAAGAAAAGGTTGTCCTCCTGCCTCCTGATTTTGGAGGAGATATCTGTGTCAGGGTTTTGTTCATCCACATCATCGGCCATGCTTCTCAGATATTTCTCCCAGTCATCCACCAACGCCCCAACGTCTGTGAATAAGGCTGGGGGAACTGGAGAAGGGCCTTCCTCTGCTGGCACCACAGCACCACCTAGCTGTTCTGCAAGTAATAAAACACCTGTTACAGCAGCAAGCAGCAAAACATGACAGGCATCCTCTGTCAGTCATGTACCTTCAATCTGTTTAAGACTGTGGCTCAGGCCTAGGTCCCGCCTCTCTCTGGTGTGAGTGAAAGCTGTGCTGTAGATATGCTCCACAAGCTGAGGCAGAGTCTGGGTGAAGAAAGTCAAGTCCACTTTGTCCCTGATGTAGTCCTCGGCCCTCTGGAGCAAGTCCAGCAGGGTCTGCAAGAATGAGTGCAACTCTAGATGATGGAGAGAGAACAAAAGATCAGAAAACTCAGCGCAAACAGTATATCAGGTATTTGTTGTACATTCATGAAGCCAGGCGTTTCAAATAAAAGTACTCACGGCATTTCTTGAAGCGGGTGAGGCATTTCTCCTCGGCCAGTCGGCTGCAAGCGCTGGCAGACTGACCAGAAGGACAGGTCAGTTTATAGAAGCGACACAGAGAGCTGAACTCTGACCTCTGTTCTTCTTCTGTCATTTCAGTTGTCTTTAGAAGCTCTGGACATGTAGGCTCACGGCTCCCAAATGACTCTAAAAAGAAGAAGTAGAAGTGATGATTTCATGATGAAGTGCAGTATGTCAGTATTATGGAGTAGCCACTGATAATACTTTTCAAATTACTCAGATGAGTTTACTTTTACGGTAAAGCGAGGTTATGTCAGATTACTTTATATCAATATAAATACACAACTTACTTTGTATCTCTGCCTGAATCCAGTCAGAGAAGGCAGACACCCGCGTATAAACGCCGGGCTTGCCTTTCTCTCCACAGCCGTCTCCCCAGGATGTGATGCCACGGAGCTGAAATCGACCAGATATTCGGTCCTGGTAGATCAGGGGGCCGCCAGAATCTCCCTGCAGGTGATAGTTTATGGTTTGCAATGAATTAAAGTGGTGCCACTTCAGTAACTGATAAAGATAATTCAAAAGTAAACCCAGAAATTCTAATGTGCCCACCTGACAAGAGTCTATGCCTCCAGAAAGATAACCAGCACAAAGCATAGTGTTGGTGACCAGTTCTTTGCCAAGAGCACTCTTACAGGTGCTTTGAGGCAGCAGGGGCACCTTGGCCTCCATCACCACATCAGCAGATGGGCCATCTGTGGACAAAAATACACCATTATTGATTTGGTAGGATACAAAAATAAGTTGTACTTTCATGAGGCTAGCATGACACAGTGTGTCTATAGGATACTGAACTCACCTTCATAGAGGGAGCCCCAGCCTGCCACCAGACACGGGCTGCCAGTGGGGGGCTCCATACCAGAAGGAAGACACACTGGGGTGACGTGTTGAGACAGGACCACTGGAGAAGTCAGCTCCACCAGTGCTATATCATTGTTAAATGTCTTTGGGTTGAACTGCAGAGACGTGACAGAACTGTTATTGCCCCTGATCAATAAATCGGTGATTAATTAAAATACTAAAAGCTATGATCCCACACGTTGGATTTTTACCTTCGGATGGGGGATGACGCGATTCACTTTGAGAACCTGTTCATCAGGGTCAGTCTTGGTGATGTCGAACTCACCTACGACAGCTGTCCAGTAGCTCTCGCTACGGCTGCTGCGGAGGTCAAAAGACAGTTTTAACAAATGCTAAATGCTGTGAATTTGACTACTATCTCATCTGTCTTTGCAAAGAAAATAGTCACACATGCACACTAACCCAGCAAAACAATGTGCGGCAGTGACCACCCAGGAGCTGTCCACCAGAACCCCTCCACACATCAAGGCACCATCCAGCTGCAGGTTAACCAGCCAGGGCCAGCTACCTGGAGGTGCAGGAGAGCCGCCCACAATCCTGGAGCGAGGCTGCGTAACATTTTGCACTGTGGCTGACCTCTGACCGCACACTGCTGCTGGGACAGAGAACAGGCATCGCTGGTGAAAAACGATGCAAAGCAATTAAATCTAATGCCTCTGCGTGTGTAAAAAGATGTCTCCCCTCACCCTGTGCGTGCGTCTGCATAGCCGGTTCCAGGTTCTGCATTGTGTTGAGTAGGCTGCACTGGAGGACGCGAGCGCTGCAGCTCTCCCCCATGACCCTGATGCAGCTCTCCGTGTCCACCTCACCAGGTGGGCAGCGATGCTGATAGTACGCACAGGCCTGACTCAGAGCCCAGCTCCTCTCCGCCTCACCTTGAAGCTTCTGGGCCTTACTGATGACCTCACAGCTGGGCTCTGATAGAGCATTGGAAGAAGACGCTGTTGACAAGAAGGGGACATCTAAGACACACCAAGATATAGCGGTGGTGGAGCGGTGACTCGATGTGACTAAAAGGTGATCAGGATTGAACAGGCAAGTAAGCATGATGTTGCACTCACAGCAGGACCCTGACAGCTGTCCGCAGTTCTGAAACAGACAGGGAACACAACCCCGGCAGCTGGCTTCAGCCCGGCTTCTCTCAGACGTTGCACGCTCAAGAGTGGATAGAGCACTGGCCATGGCTGCTTCCAGCACAACAGTGCCCCGATCAGACAGAGCTGCAGGAAGGACAGGAAGAAAAAGAAAAGAAGAGAAAGGAAAGGTGCAAGAAAAGAAAAGAAAACACAGATGAGCAACATAAATCAGCCAAGCCGATGTGCAACGACATACGCTGATATTTGCCTCCAAGCTCCAGAACTGCACTGGGATGAATTTCAAAGTCAATCAGTTCTACTGTAAGATTTTATTTCCTGAACACATATGCAGAGACTTGTTTGCATTATTATCAATAAAATGACCCAATTTTTGTTTTGAGGAGAAATTTGTGGCAGTGATTTTAAAAAGAAGGACATCGAGGTCATCATAAGGAAGACAGTCATTTGCTGTGGGAACACAGTGTATGTAAGCATTAACATGAATTGGTGCAGCTTTCTGGTATGTGTGTGAGTAGCCCCCTTTTTTCTCATGCTGCTCTTTGAGCTCATTGGCAGCATTTTGGGGAAGCTAGCTCACGCTCAGCGCCCTGGTGAGTCTTCTACAGACACACTTCAATCGGGCTGCCGACCCTGCTGCCCCCCTCTGTGCCGCAAAACATCACAGGATACGCCAGTAACAACAACAATACTGATTGAAGATTTAATTAGAAGGCCAAGGCTGAGCGGGCAGAGGCTGGTGGGCAGGGACAGGCCCTAAGGGCACAGGCTGGCAGCCCCGGGGCCGCTGGGACCCATAGTCCCTTGTTCCAAGCACACTGCCATCAACCAGAGAAGGCCAGAGGCCCCTCAACACTGTGCTCTACTGTAGGATTTAAAGGTCACACAGCACTAAATGAAATTAATTTAAACAACTGTTTGCTGCTTCAAACAGGTCCTGAAGAGTAGTGCTGAAATTGGTCAGTACTCATTATTTACATTTGTGTTTTGGCTCTTTACAATGTGTTGTTTTCAAGCATTAAAATTACAAATCCATGAAAGCAAAACTTTAGATTTTTTTATTAGATGTGTACATGTGCCAAACTGAAGGTGAATCTCACTCAGACTAGCAATATCACCAGATGTTTCTTCTTGTGTTTGACTCACTGAGAGGTATTAATGCTTTAAGCATTACTATTTGTTTGCTGCAAGAGACTCATTTGCTACTGAAGACATCTGACATAAGCTCTCCCAAATACAGTCACAGATAGCTACAGCTGTGACCACTCTTAACATAAACTGCCATAAATGAAAAATGATGGGTCAGTTTTACCTTTAAGAGCACTCTGGGGCATCCTGTAGACCTCTCTTCCTGTTGGGGCTCCCAGCAAGCAGTCCAGCCCCATAAGCAGCAGTGACACCAGCAGCGGCATGCTGTCAGAGCATCAGACCTCCACTCCACAGTGGCAAGAAGCAGGCAGGCAAGAGACACACAGAACGACTGAAGAGGATGCAGATGAGCTGGAGATGAGTCTGCAGTGTTTCCAGGTCCTTGTTGTCTGGCAGCTCTATGCATTCACTAACTGTCTCCCTCCTCCTGACTCTCTGGGCTCTTTCCCAAACTGTGGTGCAGGGCATCTGTCTGTAAGTTTACTTAGAGGAACAATAGATGCCCGGAGTGGTCCCTGGTATATATAGAGCCCTCAGGGGACCACAAGCAAGAGGGAGGGGGTAGAGGATAGGAAAGAGAGAGGGAGAGGGAGGGAGAAATGCTCCCATGGCCAATACACAAACAGATGAATTCATTAAGACTGTGACAGCAAATCGGGCGCAACTTGCCAAGGCTGGACATTACAAAGAGGCTTGGTTCTATGAAAGAAGACCGAGTGAGGGAGCGAGAGAGATACAGAGGAGGGGGGGAAGAAGAGTGATTGGCTGGGCTTTGAGGAAGGGGGTGTTGTCTGAATTAATGCGATAGAAAGAGGGAGAAAGTTATACAGTTAAGGATAGTAAATGATGCAGAGTATAAGCATCTAAACCAAAGAGTCATAGTATTGCAGGAGGAAGCAGGAAACAGAGGGAGGCTGAGTGTGAGAGAGCAGGAGTGAGGGAGAGGGAAGTGTCTGCCATTGCCCATGCCCCTCAAAGAGGGCATTGTCCCAGGCGTCCCTCTGAGGATGGCCACATCAAAGCCGTCCTCCGGGCATCACTTGGATGCCGCCTCCATTGATCACTTACAGTCTTTTATCCCCCCCATTAAAATATTGTCAGTTCACATCACTTTTGTCTTTCTCTGCTGAACTTTGCTTTTGTTACATAAAGATACAGTAAAAGACTGCTCAGGAACATGATGTATTTTTTAAAGAAAAAGAGAAATCCTTGATTGAGACCACAACTTGAATTATGTTGTAGATTATGGTGATATTCTCACCTGCCAAAACAATAGGGGCACGTTAAAAGTCAGAACAATTTCCTACTACATAGACATGTTACATTATAAACTTTTTTAAATGAATATTTATAGGTTTTTGAGAAAATGCCACACAGGGCAAGCAATAAGATTTTGTGAAATGTAAGGGATAAAACTACGGAAGAGGATTAGGGCCACTGGAAAAAAATCTGAGAAAAAAAGTCAGAATTCTGACTTTTTTCTCAGAATTCAGGAAAAGAAGAAAATCCTCTTCAGTATAAAACTGTTATGTAAAAATATTAGATGAAGAAATCAACAGGACTATGCCCCCTATTAAAAAAAACAAGGTTAATGCAGCATAAAGGCAGTGGTTAAGTGACGTCATTAGTTGCAGTTGTACAGTGTAGACTCAGGAGCATAAACAATAAATGCTAAGTGTCGCTAAGTGACATCTAAAGATGTGAACAATCATTTTAAGGCTATTCCAGCTGTTAAAATCTGGAAAAAACAGCTATACTGTTTCATCTGATGTAGGCATAGTCCCAAATCCCTGTAGTGGAGCTAACATGCTCACTAACTTTTTAAGCTGGATCTGTTCTACTTTTAACTTACACTTTATGTTTAGAAATAAATAATCAGCTTACCATTTATCAGTTGTGGTTAGAAAACTGCTTCAACCATTTATCCATAACTACTGGCTTGATTTAAACCATTTGTCTACTAATTGTTGTTACTACGGTAATCAATTTAACAGCTAGCTGTTAAGCTAGTTTAAACACTTGTAGCAGTTTCCATCCCATCAACAATTTCAACTGATTGCCACACTTTAAGTGGGCTGTTTCAGCTGTTTCTATAACTTGTTTTGACCATTACCGATCATTTTAAATCAGATATGTATTTATTTTCGTGGTCAGTGTTTTCTTTTAGTCATTTATTTATTTATTAACCTTTTAGCTCAAATCTGTTAAGGTCCACTGATTGAGCTAATTTCTCACCCAACCCCAGCTACTGCACATGTACCACCTGAGTTGCCTGCTTTAACTTCTGGTTGTGAATGAGGCTTTTCCAGCCTTAGGTGCCACCAGTGACTATACAGCTGACTACCCAGCCATTAGGCCAGAGTACTTAAGGCCACAGAGAGGCGAGCTTGCAGCTTGTGAGCTGTGTGTGTGTTTTGGCAATTTTCAACTGTTTTGACTTACTCTTTTGATCAGCTTCTAGGTTTTGTTGGGCTTTTCTTCTTTTGATCGCGATAGCAGCTCAACTCTTTCCTTTTGTTTGATTACTTAGTAAGAAAAATGTATTTAATTGGCTAATTTACCCTCATGTCTCCTTTTTCAAACTGAACAAGTTGTGTTGCTTTCCCCCCATTACCTTAGCTTCCTGGGGTATAACAACCAACTTTAGTAGTTTTTAAGAGTGATTATATTGAATAAAAACAAAATTCAACATGTTCTGGCAACATGGAGCCACAGTCTAGATGGACGGACAAAGTGGTCTCTGCTGACAAACCCAAAGGAGGAGTACAAATTGGAGTCAACTCTGAGCCAACTAACCGGCTGAACGATAAAAAGAGCGGCTGCCCAATCTAGCAGAGCATTATCAAAGAGGGCCGTCCACTGCTGCCACAACCCAGCCCTGACAGTTCACACTAACAGCATCATATAGTATGTGTTAGTGTGTGACTGTGTGTTTATGTTTCAAAGCTTCTGCTTACGTAAGTTCAAACACTTTCATACTGGAAAACCACAAACAGTCAAATATGAAAACAGGAGACTTTAAAAACCACTCTGAGTTAAACAAACTGCGCTAATTGCACTTCTTCTTTTTCAAGCTTTCCTTAGACATTTGTTAATGTGCATATGTTTTGTGGTACTCATTGTGCTTCAGCCCCCTGTATGCACTCGTGCGGCATGATGAGATCAGAGAGCAGGTTCGGGAGGAGCAGAGCGGGAGTGAACAAACGGGCGGCACTCTTTCATCCCTTCCCCATTTGCTGTTGATGTCCTTTGATTAATTTGCCTTTTGATGAATCTTCCTTCATCTATCTACCAAACATGGAGCGCTCTCTTTTTCCCCCCTGCCAACTTCTACATCTGTGATGTTCTGTTCTCCAACGGTTCCTTTGACACATTTCAGGATCTTCAGTTTAAGGCAAAGGTTTTGTCATTCTGCTTGTTGTTACTGGGATCTATGAGTGTGAAAGAAGAAAGAAAGAAGCTTTGCAGGACTCTGTGTAGTCATGTGAGAAACTAAGCACACCCCAGCTTCATGAGCAGAGATGGGCAGTAACGCGTTGTTGTAACTCGTTACTGTAATCTGATTACTTTTTCAAGTAACGAGTAAAGTAAGGGATTACTATTGCAAAAACGGTAATTAGATTACCGTTACTTTCCCGTAGGAACGCTGCGTTACTGCGTTACTAAAACCGTGATTTTTTTGCGAGAATGTCTCATAACAATGACGTAAGCGAGTGCAACGTTCGTGACAACAGCTGTGTGCAGATCAACAATGGGTCATATATCGAGTGCGGGAGAGAGTATGAGCGTGCAGCGTTTAAAGCGTGGAAGTACTGACCTTACTTTGAGTTTGATTCCATAAAAAAGTGACAAAAACATTTGAGTCCGCTGTGCGTGGGAAGAAAACTTCTTTTTACAGCGAAAAAAACCCCTAAACAAGCACCGAGTGCGCAACGACATAATGGGAAATTCACAGAGAAACTCGCGGATTCTTCCACTGACTGCTGCAGCACACCTGCACCAGGGTAAACCTCCGCCCACCCTACTCCTGCTTTACAGGTGAAAATAGAGCAAAAGGACCGCTGAGTCTTTGATTTTATTTATTTTCTGCTGTGTTTTACTTGCATCTATTTGAAAGACTGAGTGTAAACACAAAAAACTATTTTATTTTATGTGTTGGAATGTGCAGAAAATAGGTTTAAATGTTAAACTAATTTCTTCCAGTCAGAGAATGTTGCATATAATTTAATTTTTGCTTGATGCATACAGTTAAAAGATTAAAACTAATAAAACAAGTTTTAAAAAGAGACTTTTCCATCTGATTACATTTTGTATGATGGATTATGCAGAAAAAGTAGAATTGGGCTGAAAGATCTATTGCTTTATCACCTATTCAGGTTGTAAATCGTGTTTTTAAAAAGTAACTAAGTAATTAATTACTTTTGAAAATAAGTAATCAGTAAAGTAACGGGATTACTTTTTTTGGGAAGTAATCAGTAATTAGTTACTGATTACTTTTTTCAAGTAACTTGACCAACACTGTTCATGAGCAACTTGAAGCAATCATTCACTGTGTGTCTATCAGTCTCTCACATGGTTGTGTAGAAATTTTTCCCACTGTGCCTTTCAGTGTTGCTTCTTTTCATTGAGCTTTAAAGACATTCACCTATGTACAGATCTCCAGTATTTCAATCAGGCTGAGGTCTGATTTGCTGCTGTACATGGGATCATTGTCCTTTGTATTTTAATTTGGGCCAACCTTTAGCTCTCAGACAGAACACCTCACATTTGACTCTAGAATCTTTTAGTTTAAGACTCCATAGTTAACTCAATGACTGTAAAGTGCTGTGGCTGCAAAATAAGCCCAAATTAACATCCCTCCACTGTGCTTGACAGCTGATATGATTTGTGCTGGTACGCCGTATTTGATTTCTTTTCCAAATGTGGCACTGTGCACCATGACCAAACATCTTCACTTTGATCTCATCTATCCATAAGACATTTTTTTTCTCTTTAGGAGGCTTTCTGCTAACAATCCTTCCAAACAAGCTTGTTCAGTCTTTTTCTAACTGCTGTCATGAACTTTAACATTTAACGTGCTAACTGAGGCATGTAGAGTATGAGATACGGCTCATGTTTTGCAGTTTCTCTGAACACTGCATGGGTGAATTTGCTGAGATGTCCACTCCTGGAAAAACTGGCGATTCTCTTGAATGTTTTCCATTTGTGAATAATATTTCTCACCATAGAATTATGGCCTTCAGATGGCTTGGAAATGGCCTTATAACCCTTCCTATTTAAGATCATTCATGAAGTATTTCCTACTCGGTGTTGTGTTAGCACACACTTGAATATTTTAGACCAGCAAACTGCCTCTGCTTTTATAGAGGTGCTCACCTAAGCTGATTTACAGTGAATCAAGAGCATTTGACTAGCAGCTCCTGGCTTTAATTAATTTAATTTAATTTAATTAAAACTCCAGCACTCAACCAGACAGTGGACGGACATTTCACTTTTCTGTGACACAATAAAGACAGGATTTAAACAGTATTTTTAAAACTGCTTTTCTTATCACATAACAAACAAAATTAAGATCAGATTGTGGTCTAGTGAATAAAAGACTACTTTAAGATTGTCAGCTTCCCCAGTTTTCAGGACAGATCAGTGTAGCTGGTACAGTTTTAGGACCTGTTGGCATCTAAGGTTATTCAGTGGTCTACATCTGTCTTAGGCCTTCAGTGAAGCACTGACTAAAATATATTTCTCTGCAATCGATACTAAAAGCACCACACTCCTCAGGAGAGTAATGTTTTATTGAGGAAATATGAGAGGTCTGTTAGAAGCAGCAAGGAATATACTAGCTTCTCTGCAGAAATTCACATGGATGCACATCATCTGCTGAACGGTTCACAAATGATTTACTGAGGGGTTCACAGGCTTTTCTGCGGTTGGCTGCTTGAGCAGGTTACATTGAGAAAACGCACAATGCACAGCACAAACTCACACTACAATGCGACATTAACAACAATCGTGTTGAAAAACACCCAGGTATTGTGTTCAGTTATGAAACCATTTCCCCCCCCCATTGTCTCGGGCCGAAAACAATTGAAATCTAGGTCAGTGGGGTACGCAAGGGAGAAGAGGTTCCCAACATTTCAGCACAGACAGACACTTGAACCTCATGACAATAGTCAAGCAGAAGCAGCTCGTCTGCACAGGCCTGTCATTGTTAGACATGTTGTTAATTAGATCTATTATGACCTCAACAATCACATTAACTGCCATTAAGTTCACATTAACCACCAACTGTTCGATAATGAAATCTCCAATTTACGTAAATGGAGTGAGAATGATGACATGGCTGATTAAGTTTATGTGGAAACACAGCTCAGATCATTTTTCCTGATAATAATTCAACCACGCACCCATGATCTTCATATAAAATATTGCATTTTTAGGGAAATAGATGGAGTTGTTAAAAGAGTGGCATGGAGATATAAAACTGTGCTTAGCTATGGTTTGAAATTGGATACTCTGAATCTGTATCTTTGACCTTGGAGCCACATGTGAGGGGTGAAAAGCTTTTTCTTCCAGTCACCCTTTGCTAAATGTTTTGAAACTACTTAGCATCTTCTGGTTCATGTACCTGCAGGGAACGGGCAGTCTGTCTCTAAAATGTGTATTTCTCTGTGCTGCGTGCTTTGGGCTCCTGATCACTGAAATAAGGCCACACTTTGTTGCATCAAAAACGAAAAAAGACTAGCAGCCAGCTGAAAAAGGAGACAGGCTGCAAGAAGAGAATCCACAAGCAGCAGCTTTGTAAAGACTGACATCTAGTGTCACAGCAGTGAAACCTCCTGTTTTAATAGCTCTGCAGTTCTGGTAGAGTATTTACCCTCTGCTGAGATCCAGTTCAATTTATAATCTTCAATTTTTATATAACAGAAACCGAAAAAACAAAACTACTTATATAAGATCATGTTAGATATTTAAAGCCTGTAAGTGACTGTGTTCCTTAGACTATATTGATAAAAATAATAAAGTAAGAAACTGCTTTTGCTTTGAATTGTTAATACAAAGTTACTTAACTGGCCAATGTCATTATTCTTATTTTAAGCTTCTTCAAAGAAATCCATCTTTACTTCTACAGCTAACTAGCTTAAGCTGTTAGCTTGTATGCTTTCTAGTGATGGTAAATTTGATTCTTTTTACTGAATCGAGTGTTAATGAGTCACTCACCAAAGTGAATCGGGTTTTTTGAGTCATTTGATTCACTGAGTCAGTTGACCAGAGAGTGCAAAAATTTTACATTTTCACTCAAACTTAATTTGTTTCCCTTTTCATGTAAATCCCACTGCTAAGATGAATGATTCAAAAAAATAAAAAAACAACAACTATTTTATAGAGAAAAAAGAAGAGCAAAAACATTTCTAAAATTAAGCAATTTCCTATCAAAATTGCTTAATAAACATTTATTTTGTTTATTTGTATTTTATTAGTATTTTCCTTAAGTGTGTCAAATATATATTTTCTCATCTAAATGTCCACTGCGCTGTGAGCCAGGGGGCGGTAATGCGCCTTAACATTGTTTGCCAACCAAGAAGAAGAAGAAGCTGTGAGTCAGGAGGGAGGGGGTGAGTGAGTGATTCGTTCGCTCGCTCTATGATTCAGCACAGGAGGGAGGGGGTGAGTGAGTGATTCGTTCACTCGCTCAATGATTCAGCACAGGAGGGAGGGGGTGAGCGAGTGATTCGTTCGCTCGCTCTATGATTCAGCACAGGAGGGAGGGGGTGAGTGAGTGATTCGTTCACTCGCTCAATGATTCAGCACAGGAGGGAGGGGGTGAGCGAGTGATTCGTTCGCTCGCTCTATGATTCAGCACAGGAGGGAGGGGGTTAGTGAGTCCTGAGTGATTCGTTTGCTCTTTGATTCAGCACAGGAGGGAGGGGGTTAGTGAGTCCTGAGTGATTCGTTCGCTCTTTGATTCAGCACAGGAGGGAGGGGGTGAGCGAGTCCTGAGTGATTCGCTTATGCTTACGATTCAGCACAGGAAGGGAGGGGGTGAGTAGCTCAAATGTGTTGTTAGCATGTTAGCAGCGCGATGCTACTCTGAACCGAGGAGCTATTTTCTTGATGTGAGCTTCTACTCAGGGTTTTTTCTTCCAGTTCAGAGCAGAAATGCTTTTGTTACGAAACTGGCTGTTGTTTTTTTTCCCCACAATTTTAATTATAAGCTAGATATATTTCTACTAATGGAATTAGTTTGCTAACAGCAACAGGGATGAGTCAGTGAGTCAGTTGGGCTTGTGAATCATGATTCACGAGTCAGTAAAGTGATTCTCGAGTATTGAACGATTCGTTCACGAATCGAACATCACTAATGCTTTCCTCCAGCTTCGGCATCTTTGGACTCTGCAAAGCTTTCAGCTTCTTCTGATCCAACACTTTAGGCTGGATTAACTTCGGTTGTTTTAGATCTGCTGTATTAATAAAATGGGGTTAGCTTGACAGTTAATATGAAAGGGTTATTATATGCAGACATTTAATACTTCACGTTTTTCCATTTCAATAAAATGATTCTTTTCAGTTTAGGTGTACTCAATATATTATTTGAATGGCTGAATATAGTCTATATCGGTCAGCTAAAGGAGCAACTAGAATCATCACAGCTAAGTAGCTAAGCGAGCCTAGCTAATAAGCTAGCTAGCTGTGGGTACATCATAGGGATTTTTTAATTACTGTTTGGTTGCTCAAGTGTGACCATTTATTTAAAATGCAACATATTAATAACATTTATACATTTACATTTTCACACAATTACAGTTATACTGGATTTAAAGGCACAGGGAAGAAAGGTTAGCAAGATCACCCCATGCTCTCTCCCTATACCTGCCTTTGTTTCTGTTGTACAATTCACAAACAAAAAAATGAGTTTTAGTGATGTATTCATCATAAATAAATCCAAATATGGCAGTTTAATATGTGCTTATTGGATGCACCATTTAATTAATTTAATGATAAAGAATGATGCAATATAAAAAACAGACAGTATTGTACAGTGTCTCATGTCTTCCCATGAACATC